>NW_024524600.1:0-600000 GCF_017590135.1 Pyrgilauda ruficollis
CATAACCTCACCCTAGGACATTCCACTTCTTATCTCTATGTCATCAATATACTACTACACATTATGCATTATATTAATGTAAAATTTTTATTTGTTCTCCCAAAAAATTACAAGCTATATTTATCATGCTTTTATCACATTTTTACACCTGTCTACTGAATCTAGGCTTCATACCATGGAGCTGTAGTATTCTTCACTTGCATTTTACTTACTTAAAACTCTTTCACTTGCTCAGACATTCGGCACTTACACATTTCTTTAAATTTCATGTTTGTATGATTTATTGTACAGACAATGGCAGTAACATTTAACAAACACTTATATTTGCATATCATCTTCACAATCAGATTTCTTTGAGGTACACATTGTGGTGTTCTATTTCTTTGCATTATTTGCTACGTGTAACTTGGCCTTTGAGCAAAGGCAACTCTACCAGTGGGTTGGTTTGTACTCGAGGCAGAGTTGATTTACACAGTCTTTAACAAATTTCTGACATGTACTACTGGGACTTTATTTCTATCTATTATATTCAGGGACTTAGACTGGGCAGGACTTGCTTGGTTGGTGGAATTTTGGGTGTTAACTAACCAGGCGGCTTTTGTTAAATGCTGCTTTTAATTTTTGAAAGATCCCCCACCTAAGGCTTTTAACTGGCTTTTTAGTAGTTTATTGTACTTCTCTACTTTGCTGGTAGCTGGTGTGTGGTAGGGGATATGATATATTTACTCAATGCCGTGGTCTCTAGCTCTTCTTTAGCTCAGGTTGTTCTTGAAATGAGTCTTATTGTCTGACTTAATCTTTCCAGGGGTACCATGCCTCCAAGGACCCGCTTTTCAAGGCCCAGGATGGTGTTACGGGCCGTAGCATGAGACACAGGGTAGGTTTCCAACTATTTTGTGGTGGCTTCCACCATTGTGAGCACGTAGCGCTTGCCTTGCCATGTCTGGGGCAGTGGGATGTAGTTAATTTAGGTGTCTCTATACTTGTACTTGGACTACTGCTCACCATACCATAGGGGCTTCATTTTCTTGGCTTGTTTGGTGGCAGCACACGTCTTACAGGTGTGGGTAACTTGTGAAATATTGTCTATGGTTAAATTTACTCTTCAGTCTCATGCTCACTTATAGGTGGCATCTCTACCCTGATGGCTTGAGGCTTATCGAGCTAATAACTTTCTTTTGTGTTTTTAATTTAAGTCTATTTTGGACACTTCTATTTTTGAAGCCTGGTCTACTTGTTCATTGTTTTGGTGCTTTTTATTAGTTTTATTCTTGGGGACATGGGCATTTACATGGTGGATCCTTACAGGTAGATTTGTTATTCTGGTAGCGATGTCTTTTCCCTTTTCAGCAGCCTAAATTGTTTTTTTTTTACGCTGTCAGTTAGCCTCTCTCTACTTCTCCAGCCATCCCCACAGAGTGTTTGCTACTATTTATGAATCAGTGTAGAGGTAGAGCTTTGGCTACTTCTCTTTTTCTGTGATGTTCAGGGCTAGTTGAACACCTTTGAGTTCTGAGAGTTGGCTTGATCTATTTTTCTGTTTAGGCTTCTGTGACTTGTAGTGTAGGGCTCCATATGGCTGCTTTCCACTTCCGATTCATCCCTAGGATGCAACAGGAACCATCACTGGAAAGAGCATAGCGTGTTTCCTCTGCTGGCAGTTGGTTATATGGAGGAGCTTTTTGAGCACATGTCACTGGTTCTTGTTCTTTATCTGTGACAACAAAGTTTTCACTTTCGGGCCAATTTGTAATTACCTCTAAAATCCCAGGGCGATTCAGTTTACCTATACGGGCGCGCTGTGTGATGAGAGAAATCCACTTGCTCCATGTAGCACTGGTGCCATGGTGGGTGGAAGGAACCTTGCCTTTGAACATCCACCCCAGCAGTGGCAGTCGGGGTGCCAGGAGGAGCTGTGCTTCTGTACCAATCACTTCTGAGGCAGCCTGGGCTTTTTTATAGGCAGCTAAGATTTTTTTCTCTGTTAGAGTGTAGTTAGCTTTGGACCTTCTGTAGCTTCGACTCCAAAATATCAGTGGTCGACTCTGAGTTTCTCCAGTACTTTCTGTTAAAGGCTCCAGGACAAACCATGGTTCTTAGTTGTAGATTAGAGCATGTACTTTTCTTCTGGTCTTGCCTTGACTGGGCTAAGGGCTACTGCATGAGTGATCTGACCGTGTTCAGGAATGTGCATGCTTCAAAAGCATGTGGCACCTAGGAATGCTTGTGCCTTGAAGGCACAGAACAAAATATCCAGCATAAACAGAACACACGATTAAGAATACAAACATCATAATGTCACCCCAAGAAAATTAGGTAAAGGGTGACAGATTTATGAGACCTGATGTCTGCCTCATTACCTGCCGGCCGCTCTCTGCGCTGTGCCCGCCTCCGGCTCTGCCCTCCCTCCCCGCCTGGCTCGCGTCGCCCAGCCCCTCGGCTCCCCAGAGCCGCTTTTCCCTGCTTTTCCCCCTGCAGTTATGGCGAGAATGCAGAAACCTTTTTTTTTTTTTTTTTTTTTTTTTTTTTTTTCCCTGCGCAGGGACGTGGCGGGCTCTCGGCCGCCCGCACGGTTCTTATGGCCTTGCTGTGACCGTATCTTTTCACTGCTGAGGTTCCATTCAGGCATTCGATATACTGAAAACCACATGATAAACGTAAGAACTCTTCGGTCAGTTTCAGGAGCTTAGTTTACTATTTGTCTCATAAACCGTGAAGCATGAGGAAAATCATGCCTAAGTTTTCACCTTAGACCAGAAGGAAACGTTTCTTTTTCTCAAACCTGCCAATGTCTGACTCTCAGAGTATTGTATCAGTGGCGAATCCGCACAGGACTTTTTCAGTAATAAACTGAACACCCTTTATTTTCTATCCTAGTGTCACCAGCATTTGCTTCCCATTCACCCTTTTATTTTCTGTCTTTATTGTTTGCTTCAAATTAAATTCCAAACGTCATGGTGATATACAAAAGCATTATATTTCCATTAGTAATTACTTTTAACTGGATTCAAGTTATTAACATATGTCAAATGCACAACAAAAATGGCTCTGCCAGCCGTGTTGCTGTGCACCCCCGTGTTTTCAAAGGCTTGGCACAATTCTGAATGGAGACTCTTTCCTCCATGGAATATGTTTTCTTTTCACATGGGTGTGTTGCAAATGATGACATTTCTGTTTGTTATTTTGGTATAACTTCATGACTGAAAATCAGTCATTATGGCTTTTCAACCCATGCCTCATTTCTTTTGGCTATGCCTGCAGTCCTCCATTTGTAGCTCAGGACCCACTGGCTCTATGGAATTAACGTAATTCCAATATGGAGAATTTGCCCGAGTTCATAATGGCTAAATACACACATTATTCCTCACACAGAGACAGAGGGAAGTCCTTGAAAGTGAAGTGCTCAGAAAGATCTCTGTGAACTCTGGCAACCCTTTTTCTCATTGACTCTGGCATTTTTTTCCTGCCTTAGTCACAGTGACTCCAGCAGAGTAAGTCTGAAAAAATGATGGGGTCTAAAAATATAATGGTGAAGTAATTGTTTCACAGCATCTTTCAGCTCAGATATTTTATATAAGAATGTCTCAGCCTGGCCCTGAAGGCCTATGATTCCTTTTTATATCTTCCTTTATATGACCTGCCATTCCCTGTGTTTCACATGTATTATCTTAATCTCTGCAGGTACAGGGAAGGGTTTCAGTTCACTTTCTTTGCTGGTGGACATTTTGTTCCATTTCATGCACGTTTTCCAGCAGCATTTTATAACACAGGCAGACACTGAGGACAGCTAACCATGTACTAAAGGAATTCTCCACAATGGCAGGGATACAGTCCATGGAGTATCCATTGCCCATCACTCATTTGTCCATCTACCACTCCCACTCACCTGCTCCTCAACCTTTTGATTTGTAATGCTAAAGCAAATCTCAAAACATGAAAAATGGTTTGCCTAGAGAAAGCAACTACTATACACAAAGAAGAAAACTGCATTTGCAGCTCCCTAATTCATCCATGTCCTAAGACATCCCTCTGACTCAATGAGTCTCCAGCTACAAAGCACTAAAATCTAAAGGATCACCTGGATGAGATTATCAGCTATTGCTCTTACCCTCTTTATTTACTAGCCTCTGTCACAGTCGGGATATTGGTCCAGAAAAAAGTTTCCTGTTAATTACTCATTTCTTCAGGCATTATAATTATGTCTCCAGCATGCAATTCAAAGAGAGCAGAATCTCAAGGCTGTCCTGCTCATAACACCCATTAATTTCTCCGCACTCTTGGATCCCTGCTGATATTACTAACTTAAGAAACAAGTTCTGCTACTGCACTGTGTATTCTTCTGACCTTTCCAGACTTACAGCTTCTGTGTTCCCAATGGTAGCTTAACAGAGCTTGTGTGTGCCTCAAGTTCGAAGGGACCACCACCAGATGATCCTGCTACCCAAGGGGAAGGTAAAAAAAAAAAACCAACAAAAAAAAAAAACCCCAACAACCCAAAAGACCAAAACCAAACCACAAACTACAGCTAAGACCATTCACCTTGTAAGGACAATAAGTACATGTGGTAACATGAAAATAATAAAAATCTAAACCCAAACATACTTGAAGATTAAGAACCCATCTTTACTTTCATTAGTGTCAAATGCCAACAAAAATTCCTGTCTTCATCCACTGGTGTGGCTGACAGTGATAACCCTTGAAAGCCTTTCTATGTACTCAAGCATGCCAAGGCCTAAAGAATTGATAAAACAAGAACAGATTACAATTTTTCCTCCACTTTGGTTTTAGCTCCATTTTCTTTCTTCTCCTTCCTTCCTTCCTTCCTTGTAATGATAATATGGCTCGGGGAGCCATAGCTGATGCAGCTTCTGTCAATGTTGTTCACCTCTCAGGAACAACAGTTTGTCTAAGGGTCTGAGGTGTCCCCAATCTCCCACTGATGATGACATTCAAACCATGCCAGCATGGTCCAGAACACAATTTTTCAAGTGTCTTGGATTAGTTTTAGAAGACCAAATTACTCTGAGATATAAATAATTTTATTTTTTGATGTCTGACTGAAGACCTCTTCACTGTGTGTGAAAAAAAGTAAAAATGCCTTAAACTAATACACACACACAGAGTAAAGAACAAAGTCAATTTTTTTTTTTTCATCAATATCTGTTCTCAGAAAGGTTTTGGCCCACTCCATTTTTTGCTGACTTTTTTGCTTTCCCAGGAAAGATTTCCTTCCCAGCGCCTCCTAACTATGGACATATCCAGGTTTCACACTATAGATTTTCAATTGCCAAATTAAATGCCATGACAATGAAGAAGGGAGGACACAACAGGTGCCCCAACCCTTAACCAAGGGTACAGGGAGGAGTGTTCAACATTCCAGGAAGCTGAGTCTGTGAGGACAGTCATCCCTTGCCCTACCCTGTTTGTTCTGCTCCCTACAGATGCTCACTCATGCCCTGAGTTTAAAAGGCCTTATGTGCCCTCAGCACACTCAGGAGCCCTAAGAGCAGTAGCAGCAGACACATTAGTATTGTGTAGGCAGGGACTTGTTCTGCTGAGCTGCAACAAGTCTGAAGTTTGGTAGGTCTTGCTTGAAAATTCCTTAGCTAAGTGTTAAAAGTTGCTAAACTGTGCCGGCTGGTTGGATCACACAAGTGTTATTACATTTGAAACTCGGATGAAAGATGATGTCACTGAGGGCAAGTAAGGCATGGGTGTAACACTGTAATAGGAGTGTAATCATGGTTGCAGGGAGCATTTACACCTCTTTCCTGTGGAACATCTATGTGGGAATGCAGCACATCATGTAAAGGCCCTCACCAAAATCTCCCTGGAAATCACCACGTGAAGCCAGGAGAGGGGCTCTGGTGCCCAAGTGTGAGAGCTGTGCTTCCTTCAGCTGCCTGAGAAGGACTGACCACAGCCCAGCAGCCGTATTTGTGTGGCTGGCTCTCATGCTAATGCCTCCTAACAAAATTGCTTGGGAACTACTGCTGTGCTACCTCTCCTTAATGCAGACATACCTAAATATAACCCGCAGCTTATTTTCGTAGGAACAAGTATTGGCAGGTCCTGATCTGCAGATGGGAATGTTTGATAGCTCTCAGGTGTACTGCCAGCCCTTGGCTGTGGTTCCCGTGCTCCTTGCTAATGCCAAGAGGTCTTTATGAAAACTGCAAAAGTTGGACAGATTTCGGTATCTGAAGGGAAGCAGCTTGCAGGGAGGGCTCAGATTGCAGGTTTGTGATGCAGTGTGGCCGGCTGGGGTGCCCATAAGGTGAGAAGGATTGAAATCATTCATATGAAGTAGACCTTACGGTGGTGCCTTCTCCAGAAGTATCTCTGGAGATCCTGGTATTACTTTCCTTCACTAATTGAATAATGAATTCTACCTCGCTCCAGTCTCACTGGGAAAACCAAACTACATGTGACAGCCTATGTAGTGTCTTCTCAATAATATTTTTCCACAATACCCTCTATCTAAAATAGGATTATTTCCCTTCTTCATGTGCTCAGCTAGAGGCAAAACTGCCACTTCTGCCTTTTGGGTAGTCTTTCACCACATTTTTTCTCTGCCTGAGTACATCCGTTTATTCTTTTTTAACTATCTGTTCTGACTGCAGAACAGCTCTTTTTAAAATTGCCAGATACACCTTAACTTTCCAAAATATTGCTCCTGTATGTATTTCTTTCACATAAAGAAGAATATGTGCTCCAAGCAGCAATTCTGCATCAGTGAAGCTGGTTTATCTCTTTGCTTCAAAACCATTAAAAAAAAAAGCTTCTCTTTTATGAAATGTCTGAAGTTACTTCAGTTTAAATTACTAAATTGTAGGTGAAGATCAGAAGATGACATGTATATACTTAGTAGACTTTTTTGGAAATGAGGAAAGGGCAGCAACTGCTGGGAGAAAAGCCAGAAAACTGGAATATTGAACATTTTAGCCACCTCAATTTTACCACCAACAAATGTGAATGAAGACTCTGTGAAGCCACAAATGAGAGCTGGATTATTTACATTTCCTTCAGTGAAAATTACTGAAATAAATGTGCTCAAAGCAACAAGAATAAGCAAAAAGGAATTTTTCATTTTGCTGACATGTCACTCATGGTCTGTGCTTTTCCTCTGTCTATATGCAATGAAGTCTCTAGGCAACTGCCAAATTTCATATCTTCCCAGCAATTGCTACCTTATTACATTATGCAGCCAAATCAATGGGAAGGTTCATTCATAGTTTTACATAAACAGGATAAAGGCTTCAAAACATTTTACCTTCAATTTCTGAAGGTATATCTGCAATACCCACATCCACTCCATTTCATCCCTGTATCCTTACTTCGTGTTACGTAGTATTGCCAAACAGGACCTCGAAAGTCACAATTTGATTAGCTCTTCTCTCAATTAATTTCCCCTTAAAGCATTACAGAGCTCGGGTGCATTTTTACTGCAACCTTTTTTATGACATTTTATCATTATGGGGCGGAGGTCACAATTTTCCCCTTTGTTGCATTTATTCATAATTTCACATTCCCTGAAACACAATTTTACAGCAAGCTAAATCTCTCATCTTATACACATTTTAGCATTTATAAAATAGCCACTGGAAATGAAACCATGACACAGAAACAGAATTACATTTCCCTAAAACGATCTACTTATACACTCTGAATTTCTGGTTGCTAACATGTATTTAAATGTTGTATTCACATTAAATGCTATATCAGGTAATACCAAAAGGCTGGCTGTAGTGCAGTCTTTGTGATTCTTAAACAACTAGAAAGACGATGGATAATACACTTTTTTTTCGTAGCCAGTTACAGTTTAATGAAATATTAAGCCAGAGCTCTGTTCTGCTCAGCATATTACACCATCTTCCACCAGATACCAGCACAGGTTCACTCCTTCCTGGTTCTTCAGGAATGACCTATGGCCTACCTCTCCCCTTGTTAAAACTCAGGTTATCACGAATTGCTCTAATTTCTGTCATAAAAGTATTTCCTTATTTCAGTGGTTGCTGTAAAATGCACAAGTAATAATTAGGTGGGTTTTATTTAGAGTGAGAAGGGGGTTTAGAATTCAGAGACTTTAGCTAGATCTTTGTGCAGCCATATTCTGTGAGACACATTAAAAAAATCCAAACAGTAATATGGTTTACAATTCTACTACTTTTACAGAAAATATAAAACAAGACAATATTTTTTGGGAAGGAAGAGCAGGATTACTAAACTGCGATGCTACTCCTTGCAAATCTTAAATTACCAGAGACAAAGATAATTTCCATAAACAACAGAAGTGCAGGAGATTGCTTTCTTTTACAAAGCTGCAGTTTTGTAGCATAAGGTTTCAAATTACTATGTACTTCAAAATAACATGGAACATAACAAGCAAATAGCTTGATTTACTTAAGATTTGGTAGAAAAATTCGTATGGAAAACAAACAAAAAGAAAACACCCCACACAGGGCAGTAGAGTAACTTTGCCTCCCTTGTACTGAAATCCCAGGAAGACAAAATAAACCAACTCTCTGTTCATCAATCTCCAGATATTAAAAAAATTGCTTATGTTTCTATAAAAAGTGGAATAGGTGATTGTACGAGACACTATTTCACTAGACTTTAGCGTTTTAGTAGGTAAAACACATGGTCAAAGGAACCGGTTCTTAATCCATATTCAGAGCTGAAAAAGGAGTTTGTGTTACTTCCTCCTCTTCAAAATCAATTTAAACTGTCAAAATAGCTTCAAATCGTCAGATTTCAACTTTGACCCCAAGAAAACCCTCTAAAGAATAAGACTGAGTTGTTGCTGTAACATTTATGTCAAAAGGAAATTTTTAATTTGCAAGGAAAAACAAAAGTTTCTCCCTTCAGAGGTCTCTCCAGCAGCAGCACACGGGATTTATCGCCTCTCCTTTAACTCAAATCGCGTGTTTGCCGCAGGAAACTCTCCCGAACGCAAGTACCTGCTCTTCTCCCCCCTCACCGGGGAAACCGGGCGATTTGGTGGCAGAAATTCCGAGGAAAACACACTTTTGTTGGTCCAAAGAAACACAAATCGAGCACACCGAAGGGCTCCCCGGCCGAGCGGCGGGGCGGGCTCTGCAGCGCACCAATCACGGCGCGGCTCCGCTCTAAAAATACGAGCATCTGACCCGGGCCAGCCCAATTGTGTTCGCCCGCTCCGCCGAGGAAGCCGCCGCGATGTCCGAGACCGCTCCCACCGCCGCCCCCGATGCGCCCGCGCCCGGCGCCAAGGCCGCCGCCAAGAAGCCGAAGAAGGCGGCGAGCGGCTCCAAAGCCCGCAAGCCCGCGGGGCCCAGCGTCACCGAGCTGATCACCAAGGCCGTGTCCGCCTCCAAGGAGCGCAAGGGGCTCTCGCTCGCCGCGCTCAAGAAGGCGCTGGCCGCCGGCGGCTACGACGTGGAGAAGAACAACAGCCGCATCAAGCTGGGGCTCAAGAGCCTCGTCAGCAAGGGCACCCTGGTGCAGACCAAGGGCACCGGCGCCTCCGGCTCTTTCCGCCTCAACAAGAAGCCAGGAGAAGTGAAGGAAAAAGCCCCCAAAAAAAGAGCCTCTGCAGCCAAGCCCAAGAAGCCGGCGGCGAAGAAACCCGCCAGCGCCGCCAAGAAGCCCAAGAAAGCGGCGGCGGTGAAGAAGAGCCCCAAGAAGGCGAAGAAGCCGGCGGCTGCAGCGGCCAAGAAAGCGGCCAAGAGCCCCAAGAAAGCCGCCAAGGCTGGGCGCCCCAAGAAGGCAGCGAAGAGCCCGGCCAAGGCGAAAGCGGTGAAGCCCAAAGCGGCCAAGCCCAAGGCGGCCAAACCCAAAGCGGCCAAGGCGAAGAAGGCGGCTCCCAAAAAGAAGTAAATTGTTCCAGGAGAGTTTTGTCCTACGTGTTTTGTTATCCAACGGCTCTTTTAAGAGCCACCCACACTTTCCCTAAAGGAGCTGATGCACCGAGGTCGTCCGTAACCTGCAGCAGGGGTCCAGCAATTCGTAAGTCGTCAAGAGGTCAATTGTGTCTTGTGTCTTTTGTTTCCTAGGGATTACCGAAAGAAAGACTTAAGAACGCGGTAGAACGCGGCGACTTTAGGGAAGTGTAGACTTTTGTTTTTCCTCCAAGTGATTACTTTGACTACCAAGAAACAAATGTTTTATAATGATTTGATAAAAAATCGGATGTACGTTTTTTTAAAGATATATTTTGTAACAAAATAATGCAATTGCCAGGCACGCTACTACTGAGCCATGTCTAATCTATTGAATTATTTCTCTTAAAGTTATCTCCGTAAATGCCTTTGTCTGTTGGGGGGGGAAGAGGGAAGGGTTTCTTTACTGACATAAAAATAGCCGTGATCTTTCCCAATCCCTTTGTTCCTGATGAGAAAGAAAGCTTTAAGTATTGAAAAAGCCCGCCCTGCCCAAGGATTGGCCAGCGGAAATCCCGGCCCGCTGCCCTTCCCCCTCCCTTCCCCGAAGACGCTCACGCCTTTCTCTGGAACTGTATCAGCCACTCGGAGAAGAAAAGAGGCGAAAAAGGGAGGTGGGACAGGAGCTCAACAAATGGTGTCCGTATGTTCTCAGACGTAAGAACTAAACGGAAAATATCCCATACCAGGAAGAAATTGCACGGAGAGGAGGACGATTTGGCAAGACTTTGTTAACAAAAAAATGGAAAACACTGCTACTTTATCCAACCAAAAATAAAAAATAAGTTGAAACAAGAATTGAGTAGTTAATACATAAACGGCTTTCTCTGTTGTTTAGATAACTCAGCTCTCTTAGGACTTTGTGGGTGGCTCTGAAAAGAGCCTTTGGGTTTTTTCCAGGAAAGCAAATGCGCCGCTTTAGCCTTACAGGTTCACTTGGCTTTGGCCTTGTGGCTGTCGGTCTTCTTGGGCAGCAGCACGGCCTGGATGTTGGGCAGCACGCCGCCCTGCGCGATGGTCACCTTGCCCAGCAGCTTGTTGAGCTCCTCGTCGTTGCGGATGGCGAGCTGCAGGTGGCGGGGGATGATGCGCGTCTTCTTGTTGTCGCGGGCCGCGTTGCCCGCCAGCTCCAGGATCTCGGCCGTCAGGTACTCCAGCACGGCCGCCAGGTACACCGGCGCGCCGGCGCCCACGCGCTCCGCGTAGTTGCCCTTGCGCAGCAGCCGGTGCACGCGGCCCACGGGGAACTGCAGCCCGGCCCGCGACGAGCGCGACTTGGCCTTGGCGCGCGCCTTGCCGCCCTGCTTCCCGCGACCCGACATCTTCCCGCGCTCGCTCGCTGCCCCGGCACAGGAACGCGCAGCACGGCAGAGCAGCACTCAGCGCTCCCCGGCCCCGCACTCGCTTTACTGCCTCGACCCTTCGCTGATAGGCTGAGAAGTAGGTCTTGTGCAGGCAGCCAATGAGAAGGCGAATCCAAATTTGACCAATCAGACGCGAATATTGTGGAGCGCTGACATCACTTTGTGGTCTGACCAATGAAAGCGCGCAGGACACGAGCCGCTCATTTGCATAGATGCGCTATAAATACGTGGCACGCAGCTGCGCTCCTCACTTCCCTCCCGGGTTTTTCTGCGGGCGCTCCGTTGTCGCAGCAGTTGAGTCGCTACAGCCATGCCCGAGCCGGCCAAGTCCGCTTATTGTGATTTCTCAGATTGGATTTCAGATATCCAGTGGGAAGAGGCATTCTCCAAACTCTTCTTTATCAGCTTGAAATGATAGCTTTTGCTATCTTGCCAAGTGCTTTAGTACAAACTCTGAAACACAGGTTGCTTATCCTGAGTGCCTGTATATGTCTAATACCTCGAAAGATTAATAAACCATTGTATATCCAGTCTCAAGACTTTTCCAAGTTTTCCTGGGTCACCAGAGTAGCACAAAGAAGTGTGCACATATTGACAGTTGACGATGGTCACCAGCAGAATTTGTCAGTGGCCATTCTGTGTATAATCAGTGTGAGGTATTTTCACCCCAGTTCAAACTCCAGCTGTGATGGGAAAGCCCTGCTGCCTGATTTAAAGTAGCAGCTCAGTGCTGCCTTTTGGCTTCCCAGCTCACAAGGGCTCCTTTTGCTTTTCCTCTGTGTGTGTGCTGCATGTTGCACACTTCACTGGGAGCCAGCACAGAAACACAGAGAATTTTTTTTAATAGATTGTTTCTAGGCCTATGAAACTCTTCACTAAACAGAAAACAAAATGTTGCTGGTTATTTCTTTCAATTTTGGTATGAATGATAAGGCAGTCTTAGGGGGCTGTGATGTGGACATAGCATTTGACATCAGATCTGATTGCAACATAACTCTAATTTTTCTAACAGTGCTGAGAAGAAAGTCTCTCAACTGACAAAGAGCTACCACCATGGAAATTTTTTCAACTTGTTCTTCTTACCAAAAGTAAAGGTAGTAGGATTTAAGCTCAGCAAAAATATCAAATCTTAAAAATTTCATGCCACAAGAGGATGAACATTCAAAACCACTCACACAAATAGTGTGAGTATAAAATCATGAGACAGTTTATTCTTCCATAATTCCTGTTCCTTACTGTTCTTTCCTATTTCTTTCAGAGCAGCTCCCTTTGTGTTCCTAAAGAAACCCTCCCCAGATGAGATGACCCAGCCCCAGTGAGAGGGCACGGTGTTCAAATACATCATCCTGCTAGAGCAGGCGTTATTGCTGCTGCCACCAAAGCATGAAGGAACAAAGCAGATGCCCCCTCAAACAGTTTTTCTGCCCTGGGTTCCTCTTTGTAGATGAGTTTCCCATTCACAGAGTGAAAAGTTTCCCTATGCAGTGTGCAGAGCAGATAGAGATGGGTGTCTCCAAGGAGGAACCCCCTACACCAGACTGCAACCCAAATTATATCTGTGCCACCCATCATCCAACCCCCAAATCCAGTAATTTAATTCTTGGTAGTGGTCCCTTGATGTCTCATTGATTTTCTTGGTCACTGGGCTGGACTCTTTTTGAAGTTATCTCATTCTTGGGATTTGTTCCTTGGTCCATCTTCATTCTGCTTCTGTCTTGCCAGTTTCAGCTTGTTCAGTGTTTGTGGCACCACTTTTATCAAAAAGTTTACACTCTCATCAGCCCTAGGGCTCTCATGTGCCCTAGGGCTCCAACTTGCTGATCTTCCAGAGAAAAGCAAAGGTATTAATCCCAACAATTCTCAATACTGAGAAGTGTTTGAATACATAACCTATAAACAGGCCCTTGATGTGGTCTTTTAATGCTGCCCTCCTTGTTTACCTTCAAAATACCTCTTAATTCACAGCATCTGAAATATGGGGAATATTTTCTCTTCATAATACAACCATTTCTGTCAAAATAATTTTTTATAGCAGCAATTTTTTCTATCTCGGATGATCAGAGTGACATTACAGCTTAGTAAATAACCAGCAAAAAAAGAACACTGAAGAACAATACAACCAGTTACAAAAAATTCCCCTATTTTATTTTAAATAGAATAATAAAATTATTATCACTCCTGGAAGAATGTATATCTTCTCTAGGTGACCATCCCTGCAGTAAAATTTATGTTTATTAATCATCACTTTTAAAAAAGAAAACACCCTCTCTTTTTATTTCTGCAAAAGTGAAATACACCAGCTGGGCAAACAGATATCTGTATTCTCTAGTTAACAGACCGAACAGTGAATCAGAAATGAGAAACAGATGCCATATGCCTGGACCAAAACATGAACAGATCACAGACTGTCTGTAAGAATTTTTTGCTACTTTCTGGGGTTTTGAGGTTTTTGCAGGACTTTTTTTTTGTTTTGGTGGGGTGTTTTCTTTTGTTTGTTTGGGTTTTTTAACATTTGTGTTGTTTTTATTAATGATATAAACCAGTAGCTGTTCTCAAATCTGGATTTTTTTCCTTTAATGGCCCCAGAATACAATTACCTCACACCCAGGACAACTTATTGCAATGTCAGTTTCCCAGAGGTTTTCTTTCCCATTTTAAATAGAAAATATTATATTTTAAAATAATTACAGTTGCAGGAGAAAGTATTGACTGCAGCTAGGGAAAAATATTTGGTCTTACACACACCTTGCTGCAATGTTTTCTCTCAGTGATGAAAACTGGCTGAGGTTAGATGGTAAATGAAAAAAAACAGAGACTTGAGCTTCCAAATACCTGGTCTGAGCATTGTGGCATTCAGAGAACAGCACAGCTCAAGACATGACATAAATCTCACTGAGGAGAGGGCTGAAAGCAGATGGGAATGCAGCTGGGAACTTCTCCCTTCCCAACCCACACACCTACAAGGAAGGATGAAGATCACAATGAGCAGAGGCAGCTCTTTCCTCAAGGACTGGGGTCACAGAACCAGAGGCGTCTGTAGGTGGAAAAGGTAGTTTTGGTTAGATTTCCTTCATTCTTACAAAGAACTAAATTATTTGACTGCAGCCCTGTCAAAGTGGATGTTTCAAAAGCATTCCTTGTCAAAAATGATAGAAGGTATTAATTGGAAAAGTTCATCCTTTCATTCTTACCACTGTAAATCTCAGGAAGCAATTATGAGGATAATTCATTTTACAACTAGAAAACAAGTAGATTGAAAAGAGCTACAGAACAGATGGGAATTTTAATCCCACATAAAATCCACAACCTTTTTGTACTTGCACTCCTGCTTATATTGCATGTGGATATTTTTACTTGCAAAGGTCGTAAGAAAATGGAAGAAATAATTCCTGAAATAAGAAGAGAGAACACAGAGTGTTACCTCTGAATTCTGAACTTCAAACAGATGAAAGGATATTGACCTCCTTTTGTGTAGTATCAGAGCTGTAAGGAAATACACACATCTCTGGTATGCATCCTCTTTTCCTTTTGTAGCAAATAGCAGCCACCTCAAAAATAAAAAATCTGAACGCTACACATGATCAAGTTTTGGGGTTTTTTTCCCCCCACCCCCCTTATACTCTTGGGACACAGCAAGGTTAGTGCCTTCAGTCATTCCTCTCAGAAAAGAAGACAAAAATTACCATAGGAATGGCACAGGCCCAATCTTTCAGCCTGTAACAAACCATCTTTAATCAGAGCTGCCTCCACCTGAGCTCCCAGCACCAGCAGGCTGCACTGCCTGCATCACAGGCACTCCTGGGAGCCGGGACTCGGCTGAGCTGCCTCGGGAAGCCAAAGCTGTCTGAGGCAATTCTACTCTCTGCAGCTGGGGGCTTTTGAAATCGCTGCTACCAACCCCATGGGAGAAGGGAAACGGCCACGTTCCACAGGCACCTGGAGCTCCTGGAGCTCCAGCCCTATCTGGTACTTACATGTGATGCACAACCTCAGGGGATGGGCATGTGCTGTACTTCAGAGTCACCACAGCAGCTCACATGGCATGGTGTAAAGAGCACGGGGAAACAGCAGGAAACTGCAAAAGAGCTGGGATTAATTTACAGCATTTATCTGAACCCAATCATGCCTACTTTTCATCTTCACCCTACAGGTTTTTTTCTTGACAAAGGTAAAGTAAAAAATACTTTAACTGGTGGCTGGGGCAAAACTGAAGAGGAAATACCTTGTTTCTGGAAGCACTCGCTTTCTCCCAAAGCCAAGCGTGGGCTCCAAACTCCCCACACCAAGGAGAGAAGAGGGCGGGGATGCAGCGATCAGTGCCGGAAAAAGGAAATTAAAAGCGATCGTGCTCTTCCCAGCCTAATGCGGTGCCCCCACCGTAGTGGCACATCACATCCGACCGCTCCTTGGGGACCCTGGCACCTCCTCCCTGCCTGAAACCTTTCCCCAGTGCTCTACAATTCCGCCAAGTTTTTTTGTCTGCAAGTTTGTCTTCCCTTCCCACTCCCCTTTCTGTGAAACATGAAGGTGCAAGAGAGATTCGTTCCTATTCAGTACTCTGAAAGGACGCAATCCAGGCCGGCAAGACTTTATTGTTGCCCTCGAACAGGTACTGAACAGAGCCCGTACAGCAAACACGGAGCGGGCTGGGCAGGACCCGGGATATTTGTGCCACTACAAAAGCCCCAGTCCCCACTGCTAACACATGGAAAATCGCATTGGGGGACCGAGTCGAGGAAATAAAGAGGAAACAAAGACTCTGCGGCGGTGTCCGTGAGGGGGAAAAGGGGGATGCAGGGGACACGCGCGTATTTACACGGGAGGAATGCCCTCACATATTTTTAGCGGGACTTTATTTAAACAGGGGCTCTAAACTTAAAACCTTAAATGAATGCAAAACTTCGGCTACAATCCTTGATTCCTAGCCATATCTCCTTGTTTCATAACTGCTTAATAAGGCATAGGAATCCGTGTATTACCAGTAAAAACTAAAACTCAGAATGTTTTACATTCTTTGGCTGAAATGAGTTTGTTCAATATGCTTTTCAATTTTTCCTTTAAATTTTCAAATACTATTTTCCCTCACTTTATTTTGCATAATTCTGTGACAGTTTAAGGTATCTAAGTAAAAATAAAAACACTTTCAAGAGAATTTTTTTCCTTGTGAACTCTGCACAAATATATCCACGAAAATAAAAGGGAATCTTTCACACTTAAAAGATGATAAACTGAATTAATAAGCAAGACAAAATTATAAACGTGTATAATGTAAAAAGGTTTTAAGGCTAGCATGGTTTAATGCTCAAGCTAAATTTTCTCAGTTAATAACAACAGAAGAGTTGGAAAATCTGAAAACGGAAAGAGAATACATTACAGCTTTATATAAGAACACAAAGCATTAAGTAAGAGCAGGCCATGAAAAGGGTAGGTGGTATTTGGTAAGGGCGGGAATTTTAAAATTTGAATCAACCAATGAAATTCAGCCTTCACCCGTCCGCCTATCAGAGACTGCAGCAGTGCTATAAATACTCCCTAAGTACGGGGTGATGCTCATTGCTGCTGTTAGTCTGTACTTGACTGCTTGCATCGTTAGCCATGGCGCGCACGAAGCAGACGGCGCGGAAGTCGACGGGCGGCAAGGCGCCCCGCAAGCAGCTGGCCACCAAGGCTGCCCGCAAGAGCGCGCCGGCCACGGGCGGCGTCAAGAAGCCGCACCGCTACCGGCCCGGCACGGTGGCGCTGCGCGAGATCCGGCGCTACCAGAAGTCCACGGAGCTGCTGATCCGCAAGCTGCCCTTCCAGCGCCTGGTGCGCGAGATCGCGCAGGACTTCAAGACCGACCTGCGCTTCCAGAGCTCGGCCGTCATGGCGCTGCAGGAGGCCAGCGAGGCCTACCTGGTGGGGCTCTTCGAGGACACCAACCTGTGCGCCATCCACGCCAAGCGCGTCACCATCATGCCCAAGGACATCCAGCTGGCCCGCCGCATCCGCGGGGAGCGCGCCTAAGCCTTGTCACAGCCTTGCCACCTGTTTGAAAAAGTATTCCAATCAACACAAAGGCTCTTTTAAGAGCCACTACATGCACAACAAAAGGAGCTGTAGCACTGTTAGCTTTTGCATTAAGTTTTAGTGACCTTAACAAAAAGTCACTCAATTTACACAATTATAAAGTGGATGGCGATTGTGTTACAATTTATTTATTTAAACTTTGAGATACATACGGGAGGATTGTTATTTTCCGATGTGGGGAAGGGTATAACGTTTTATAAGCTCCAAAAAGAATATTGAAATGGTTTTAAAATCGGGTGACACCGCGGGAAAAAAACCCACGGTGGAACAAAGGGAAATTCAACTGCCCGCTCTGCGTGCGCGTCCCCTGCGTCCCCCTTTTCCCCCCTCACGGACACCGCCGCAGAGTCTATTTCCTCGACTCGGCACCCCCCCAATCTGCAGTGTGAGGCCGGCTGCTTTCCAAGAATCCTAAATGCCAGGGGAGAGCGAGCACGGCGCGGGCCGGGGCAGCGCCCGTCCGGGCGGGAGCGGTAGCGGGAGCGGCGGTTGCCGTGGGAGGGGCCGCGAGCCGAGCCCCGCCCTGCGCGTATTCTCATTGGTCGCATGGAGAGCGCGGGCGGAGGCTGCCGGCGCTGCGGCCGTCGCGATTGGTCATCGTTGGATCCGCTGCGCCATTGGGCCGCGCGTGGGCCGCAAGGGAGCCTCGGCCTATGAGGAAGCGGCGTCCGCGCGCAGGGAGGGGATATAAAGGCGACGGGCTCAGGGCGGCGGTGTCGGCGGCGCTGTTTGTGGGTGTCGTTGGGAGTTTGTTGGCAGAGCGAGCGAGCAAGCGCGGGAAGATGTCGGGTCGCGGGAAGCAGGGCGGCAAGGCGCGCGCCAAGGCCAAGTCGCGCTCGTCGCGGGCCGGGCTGCAGTTCCCCGTGGGCCGCGTGCACCGGCTGCTGCGCAAGGGCAACTACGCGGAGCGCGTGGGCGCCGGCGCGCCGGTGTACCTGGCGGCCGTGCTGGAGTACCTGACGGCCGAGATCCTGGAGCTGGCGGGCAACGCGGCCCGCGACAACAAGAAGACGCGCATCATCCCCCGCCACCTGCAGCTCGCCATCCGCAACGACGAGGAGCTCAACAAGCTGCTGGGCAAGGTGACCATCGCGCAGGGCGGCGTGCTGCCCAACATCCAGGCCGTGCTGCTGCCCAAGAAGACGGAGAGTCACAAAGCCAAGAGCAAGTAAAGTAGGCGGCGGGAGTGTCCGGAGTCCAGAAGCGAAACCCAAAGGCTCTTTTCAGAGCCACCCACAGAGTCGAGAAAGAGCTTGAGATGCTGCGGCCCGGCTGCCGGGGGAAGGGAAGGGAAGGGGAGGGGCGGCTGTGTTGGTGTCCGGCTGGGTGTGCGCGGTTCGGCGAGTGTTTGCCGTGGCCATCCCGGCGATTCCAGCGGGCCGGGCTCGGCGGGAGCGCTCTGCTGGCGGCGCGCAGGGAGCCGCTGTTTCGGGAGGAGCGCGGGACGTGCCGCAGCCAATGGCGGCCTGCGCGCGCTTTTGGAATGGCGCGGGCGCCGAAGGCTCCCTGCGCAGGGCCCGCGCTCCCGCGGGCAGAGGAGCGGAGAGCCTCTCCCAGAGCGCCGCTGCTGCGGGCGCTGCAGGCAATTCTGCAGCTGCCTTTGAGCCACGGGTGGGAAATTGGGAATAGAAAGGCTGTGGCGCCTGGTCGTGGAGAACTTGGGCATATCGCAGTTTACTCACATTTTCGTAGGGATGGGTAATTACACCGAAGCGTCTTGTCCTGTGCGGGTTTTGTGTTTTATTCCTCCCCAAAAAGCCCCTGAAGAACAGCAGCCCGACCTATGGGGGGGAGCGGAGGGGAGGGAAAAGAAATGCTGTGTGAAGGTGAGGGAATCAGAGACGAACACAACAATAAACAAGCGGCAAAGTACAGCAATACAGCTCTTTTCAAGGAATAGGTGGGTGGCTCTTAAAAGAGCCTTTGGGGTTTTTGTCGCGGTGGTACTGTAAGAAAGTGAGGCTTTAGCCGCCGAAGCCGTAGAGGGTGCGACCCTGGCGCTTGAGGGCGTAGACCACGTCCATGGCCGTGACCGTCTTCCTCTTGGCGTGCTCCGTGTAGGTGACGGCGTCGCGGATGACGTTCTCCAGGAAGACCTTGAGCACGCCGCGCGTCTCCTCGTAGATGAGCCCCGAGATGCGCTTGACGCCGCCGCGCCGAGCCAGGCGGCGGATGGCCGGCTTGGTGATGCCCTGGATGTTGTCGCGCAGCACCTTGCGGTGCCGCTTGGCGCCGCCCTTGCCGAGCCCCTTGCCGCCTTTACCCCGACCAGACATGGCGAGATCTCTGTCGCTGATACTGCCGCTGCCGCTGTGAGCGGCGCCGCCCGCGGGCCGGGCCTTTATGGGGTTCGGTCCGACCTGGTTGGGAGCAGGGGCGGGCCCGGCGGGCGGGGGCCGGGCCGGCGGCTCCGCCCCTTTGGCCGCCGGCGGGCACCGCCCCGGGCCCGGCCGCTCTCTGCGCTGTGCCCGCCTCCGGCTCTGCCCTCCCTCCCCGCCTGGCTCGCGTCGCCCAGCCCCTCGGCTCCCCAGAGCCGCTTTTCCCTGCCTCGTCCCTGCGGGCGGTGTCGGCCCCGGAGCTGTCTGTGGCGTTTGAGCAGCTCCCCGCCGTGGTGTCCATCTGGGCTCGGCGTGCCTAGTCTCGGGTTCCGGGGATGGCTGCAGTTCTTGCGCTGGAGCTCGGCCTGCCCCGCCGGCCCCGCGAACCTTCAGCGGCTGCTGGCGCTGCGCTCTCCCGGTGCCGCGTTTCCAAAAAGCGAACAGCGTTAGGAGCCGCTTTCCCGATCTTCGCCCTCTTCTCTCTTGCCACCTGCTGCACAGCATGTAATTTCCCTCTAACATTGCCACATCATTTTTTCTACCCGATGGCGTAACAGAAACATATATTTGTCTTCATGTGGATGCTCTCTTTGAGATTTACAACTAATATTTTCTACCTTACTGTGTTTTTTTACCTACGGCACAACTTTTTTTTTTTTTTTTTTTCCTCTCTGATTTGGGTATAAATAACCCACCTTTTGGGAGTACTTATTTTTTCCAAGCATTGGGGCAGATATTGTAATGTGATTTTGTTTTGTTTCCTTTAGTGAGTTGCACTAAATCCTCTACATATCTTGTTGTTCTTATACTGTATGCTGTATACTGGGAACTTAATGTGACAATACTTTATAAAGACACTTAACCAAGTACAGCTTACAGTAAAAATATTTGCCAGAAATGTGAATGTCCACTTCATTAGTCTTTCTCCTTTTTTTAACATGTGTTTTGGGCCTAAATATACTCTGGAACCCTCCTAAGCATTGCTTCATGTGAATATATAGATATATATATACATATACGCTAGAAAATAATGAATAGCTTAACAATTCATAAAGCTGCTGGCTAACCATGGCAAGTATTGTGTTAATTAATCATAAAAATTCTGAAAGAATTTCCAATAGTCATTCTGAACTTATTCCTCCCATTTAAGTTTTCCTAGATGGGGTTCACTGTGGGCTTTGTTATGTTTTTTCTCAGGGATTTGGTGGTGTTTGGTTTTCTGCTTGGTTTGTTTTGGTTTTGTGTTTTTTCTTTTTTTCTTTTTTTTTTTTTTTTTCCCCAGAAAATCAGCACAGAACTATTATTTTATGTAGAAGATATTTTGATTTGTATGTTACGAACATTGAGTTGACTTCTCTATATTTCACCAGTGAGGACCAGCACTGAATACCTGAAATGTGAGCATGTCAGCTGTGAACTGAATCTCAAAATGACTTCCAGCCACAGGAAACAGCAGAAATTGCTGTGAAATGGCTGCCATGGGCTTTATATACCTCCAGATGTTTACATGCATGCAGAGCCTTACAAAGCAAGCTTTCTCCATCGCTGTATTTTTATTTAGCACTTTTTTGAATAATATTTTCATCCACTTATGAGCCATCTGGTTATCTTCCTCTCTTTTATCTTTTACAATGCATGCAGAAGAATCCACCCAATAATCTCCTTTTATATGCAAGAGTTAAAATTTTCACAAAACTGCAAAGCAGCAGGGACACACTTTTCCCTGAATTTTAGTTGTTTACTCGAAATTCCAAGGGCTGAAGATTAGATGAAAGCTCTCTTGGAAGCTTTGCTTCATTCATCTGCAATTTACAGCATTAGGTTAGAAATAAATCTTCCTCTTCTATAAATGCTCAGTAAAGAGATTTTGATGCAATAGTATTAAGACAAGAGAACCATCAAAAAAGGACGAATGCCTCTTTTTTTTTTTTTTTTTTTTTTTTTAGAAGAAACAGTAAAATTTTAAGTTATTTTAATAGAAACTGAAAGGGAAAAAAAAACATGCTGTAATGTTACAATGCAAGATGTATTTTTCTTAAAACTACAACATCGATTTAGTAAGTTTTGAAACTTACAGGCAGGCAGACATTCCATTGAATGCAGGAAGACCTGGAGCGTGTTCTGAAGTAACCACCGGAGTCTGGCCTGTTACACAGTCAGAGCAATTCCGTTACCTGGTATCAGTGCAGTTGGACAACTCCATGAACTGATTTTTTTATATGAAGGAAAAGAAAAAAAAAATCCACCTAGGTTAGAAATTTTGCAAACATCCTTGATGTCCCTCACTGCACTGCATAAAACCTTTATCTGCTTGTGCCATATCTGGAGTTTCCAAAGGGCAATTCCTGTTCCTTGGTTGTAGATGAGAAGGCTTCACTCACCTCCTACCACTACAATTCTGGGAAGAACTCTAACATGCTTCCTGGAAAACCACTGTAGGTCACAACATTCTTCAATCAGCTTTGGGAATCTGACCTGGAAAGTGGCTCTTTCTAGTCTATACTTATTATCAGATCTGTGCTGTTGACTAAACATAAAAATGACCCTTCTCACAATTCACATCTTTGTGCCAGCTCCAGCAGCAGATTCAGGTCTAATGCTGTGTCAGAAACTCCTTGTGTGCCACTCAAGAAGGAAAAATATTACAGTCCATTTGTGTTTCTGCATGCTGGGCAAGAGGATTTCTGTCTTCTCAATGATATTTGTGGACAAAGATTGAAAGACAGCGATACAGTTTCCATCTGTATTTGAATAGTGTGAATTTTAATCTCTGTGATTTATAAATTGTTTCATTTCCTGAAAACGAGGCATGCTCTATTGCATGAGAAAAAAAAAAAAAAAAGAAAAAGAAAAGGAAATAAAATGTTTATGTCTTTCAAATGTGGAATACAGACTTTTTAACATTCTGAATTGCGTATCTCACCTTAGGTCTTGGCCTATACCCAGAAATTATCAGATAGATAAAATAAGATTACTGTACAACCCAGCCAGAAGCCTCACCATTGCGGAAGCCACAACATTTGAAGAATTTGGGTGCTGTTTATTTAGGCATGGAGTAATGAAAATACTAAATCTATGTTTGTTATAGGACATTTTGACTTTACTAGTCATTCAGAAAAATGTCAGTGGGCACAGAGAAAAATAATGGTAGCCTTCCACTTATTTAAGCAGAAGTAGCAAAGCTTCATTGTTTATTTTGCATTAGAACACCCATGCTAGGCATCACCTTTGAAATTTGGCATTAAAGCACAGAAAAACAATAATTTCTTACCATCTACCCTATTCATTGTTGGAACAGGAGCAAGGTTAGATGTCCAATTTCAGTAAGCAATCTGCATAAAGTGTAATTAATTTACAAATGTGTGGGATTTTGATGCAGAATATGAACCCACTTGGCAATGGTTATTTTTGTCCCCTTCCCCCTCTATTAACCTTCTAAAAAAACTCTGGGTAGAATCTCTGTGCAGGCCTGTGCTAATTCATAAACATGTTTATTCCCTGGAAGGAAAGCAACAATAGTTTACTAAAATATTTCAAAGTTTCTGTTGACATTTGCTGATTTTAAAACTATGGGGAAGGTGAGTGGAGTGATGATACCCAAACTCAACTTCTAGGTGAGGAAATGATGGAGTATCAAAACCTTGCATATGTGATACACATATGCAAATGCATCAATGTGCTGCATTGAACACGTTCCCTTTTTTGTGTTTTTCTATAGTGGCTGAAAAAATAAAATTCTAGTCTACAGTGGCTGAGAAATTAAAGCTCACTGAATTACAACACAAGTACTTGGATGATTCTAAGCTATTTTGCCTGAATATCCAAAAGCAAAACACGGCTGAAGGAAAAAGTCAAGCAAATTACCTCTGACTTGCTTCAACACTCAGGTCTGCCCTTCCTGTCTTATGCTCACCTTTGTTTTGCTCTCCACCGAACAGGAGTTCACAATGGTTCCTTTCCTGCCAGCATCCACTGCCCCACACTACCAAATCTGCCTTTTCTTGGACTCTCACAGTGGGTAGAGATTATCTCCAAGGCTCAGTGACACCTTACATGAAGGAAAGATGAGTTTGAGAGAGTAGAATCACAACTCTAAACACTTTCCAGTTCCTAAGTAAATCAATATACAACCATGACAATTAAAATAACGAAAGATACTAATTGTTCTGTTTATATTCCCAGGAATTTCCGAATTCCTTTCTGCCATAAAGAAATAGGAAGAAATGAAAGGATTACTGAGTCTTTCAAGGGTTGATCAAGTTTATAACAGTTCCTGTAAAAGCCCAGAAAGTGGAGAGATAGCTGCCAATAAATGTGAATATCTTGACACAAATAAACCACTTATATACAAATATCAAGGGACTAGAGAACTACAGATCTTAGCACTAGTGCCTCTGGGAGATTTTGAACCGTTCTTGGTTAAGGGGTTACTATTACTAGTTTGAAAAAAAAAAATTCAGCATTCTGCTAGTGTTCAGTAGTGTCACAAAAGACCTTAATTCTCCCCCACTATAGGAAATAAGTATTAGATTAAGTGGGCATTAAATTTGTTTACCCTTTTCTGCAAGGAACAATGCAATATTCTGCAGGGACACACCACGGTTTTGTTATGCTTGTTATCATCATCCAAAACGTGCATTTACCTTTGTTTTAGAGGTTTACTAAGGGAGACCTCACTAAGCTCTATTTTTTTTTTTTCATTATTTATCTTCAAGCAGGGGAAAGCAGATATTTGAAATTACCAGAATAAATCCAGTATTTCCTCTGACTATAGCAGTTTAGATTTTTCAATTAAACATGGGTAATAAGAAAAGAACAAGACAATTCTCAAATTACTGAAGTAATTGATTTTCTTTATTTTCACACTCTCAAACAGCGGGGAGTCCAGGTTTCACTGACATTTCATTCATCCTTTCGCATCCCCTTTTAGCTCTGAATTTAGCTGCTTGCAGGGTTTTAGGAGCTGATGATAGCCCCGGATATGGAGGGTACAGAAGACAATACTGCTGCAGGCAGACTCTTAACTGCTTGGTGTTTGAAATAAAGAAACATTGCATGGAAAACGAAGAAAAAGAAAGGGAAAAGAAAAAAAAAAAAAAAAAGAGAGAGAGAGAATCCATCCATTGTTTGTAATACCGAGCTGCCACTTCCCGGGGCAGGAATCCTCTTGCTAAGGTGTAGGTTCTTCCGAAAGTAAATAAGTGGTGAATCACCAGATGGTGTTATCAAAGATACAAGCTTACACAATCAACATTCTTTCATTAAAATCGAGAAACCAGTATTGCTTTAAGTGTCCTAGCTACTCAAAACACCCTCAAAAGTTGAATTTTCAGGTTTAACTCCCCGTACAATTCAAAATTCAGTACACTTCAGATTCTGCTTCCCAATCAATTTTAATGACGCTGCAAAGGAGAATAATTACTGCACGCATTAACACTAAAAGCAGATAAACTGTAATTGCAGATATTTCTGGATTTAACAAACGAAAGCTACTTCGTCAAGGTTACATGGAAAATGCAGCGACAGGAGCATCCGTGTACGGAGCGGGCACGTCGGTGCTTTGCCCCACTGGAATGCCCAAGCACAAGGAAAGTAACATGGACTCTCAGACACGCTGCCAGAGCACAAACATCTGCCCAAAAGGCACTGGCTGGGACACCGCGATCTCTGCAGAGGCTGAGCGCGGTGATTTCGGAGGGAAGCGGCTCAGCCGAGGGAGCCAGCTCTGCAGCAGCCTCTGGGACCGTGGGGCAAAACTGTGTTACTTCCTCGCATTAAACGTCCATTTACTCTGACACCAACAGCTCAAACCACTCTGTTTCTTTCCTGATCTGTAGAGAACCTTCCAAAGAACAAGATTTTGTGCCAGTTGTGCCCATTTAGCTCACGGTAAAATTTTAATTTAAAATATAAACCGAAGGTTTCTCCCTGCCAAGGTCTCTGCAGCTGCCCGCCGCTAAGTTTCAGGGGTCGCGTTTCCCTTATTTCTGCTCCTTCTACGGGGAAACTCCACTAGCTTGTAGCACAGACTCCCCCCTTCCCTCACGGCAAGAAACGGGGTGCAGAGGCGGCAAATTTCGCGAAGAAAAAGTGCTTTTTGGACCTAGAAGAAACACAGCGGGCGCGGCGGCGGGCGGCCGAGCGGCGCGGCGCGCACCAATCAGCGCGCGGGCGCCGCTATAAAAGGGGCGGCGGCGGCGGCACCTCCATTGTTCGCCCGGACCGCACCGCAGCCGCCATGGCCGAGACCGCTCCCGTCGCCGCACCCGATGTCGCCGCCGCCGCCCCGGCTCCGGCCAAAGCTCCCGCCGCCAAGAAGCCGAAGAAGGCGGCGAGCGGCTCCAAAGCCCGCAAGCCCGCGGGGCCCAGCGTCACCGAGCTGATCACCAAGGCCGTGTCCGCCTCCAAGGAGCGCAAGGGGCTCTCGCTCGCCGCGCTCAAGAAGGCGCTGGCCGCCGGCGGCTACGATGTGGAGAAGAACAACAGCCGCATCAAATTGGGCATTAAGAGTCTCGTCAGCAAGGGTGTTCTGGTGCAGACCAAGGGCACCGGCGCCTCCGGCTCTTTCCGCCTCAGCAAGAAACCCGGAGAGGGGAAGGAAAAGGCTCCGAAGAAGAAGGCTGCTGCAGCCAAGCCCAAGAAGCCGGCGGCTAAGAAACCCGCCAGCGCCGCCAAGAAGCCCAAGAAGCCGGTGACCGCGAAAAAGAGCCCCAAGAAAGCCAAGAAGCCGGCGGCCGCCGCAGCCAAGAAGGCAGCAAAGAGCCCCAAGAAGGCGACAAAGGCTGCCAAGCCCAAAAAAGCGGCGGCAGCAGCGAAGAGCCCAGCTAAGGCGAAAGCGGTGAAGCCCAAAGCAGCCAAGCCCAAGGCAGCTAAGCCCAAAGCAGCCAAGGCAAAGAAGGCAGCGCCCAAGAAAAAATAAATGGTGCGAAAAAAGCCCCATCTGCCTTGCAGACAAGAAGCCGGTGACCGCGAAAAAGAGCCCCAAGAAAGCCAAGAAGCCGGCGGCCGCCGCAGCCAAGAAGGCAGCAAAGAGCCCCAAGAAGGCGACAAAGGCTGCCAAGCCCAAAAAAGCGGCGGCAGCAGCGAAGAGCCCAGCTAAGGCGAAAGCGGTGAAGCCCAAAGCAGCCAAGCCCAAGGCAGCTAAGCCCAAAGCAGCCAAGGCAAAGAAGGCAGCGCCCAAGAAAAAATAAATGGTGCGAAAAAAGCCCCATCTGCCTTGCAGATAAACCCAACGGCTCTTTTAAGAGCCACCCAATTTTTCACAAAAAGAGCTGGAACTCTTAATTTATTTTTTTGTTACCTGTTTCCGTCTTAACCCGTGCGCAATTAAAACTTTTTTTTTTTTTTTGTTTTTCCATTGCTGTCTCTTCTAGGTGGACCCGGTAATTAACTTGCGCTCTCGTTCTTCGCCGGTGCGGTGCACATTCATTCAAATAAATAATCGCCGAGCGGCGCTGCAAATTCCTTCCCGCTCCGTGCAGGAAATCGGGGCTAACCGGAGCTCCTCGGGCTGGCGAGAGGCACCGCTCAGGGCGCCTCGGCTCCTGGGAGGGGGGATGGGGATGGGGATGCTGCGGCTCCCCGTGGATCATCTGCTCCCGGCCGGGAGGCGGAGAGCGGCGCAGGGAAGAGCCTCGCACCGCCCCCAGAGCCCGGCAGGTTTCGAAAAGCCCGCGCTCCGCAAACATTGGCCGTCGCTCTCGGGCTTTTCTAGTGCCCAGCCATTTGCGGGTTTTTTAAAAAGGCGCTCCCGCTTTCTCTTTGCGTTCACTTGGCGGAAGAGGCTTACGAATTCCCTGGTGGGTTTGTACCGCCTCTCCCACCTTCCTCATCCCTTCGGCCTTTTTCACTCCCTGTCCGGTTTTGTGCCCGCTTTGGAAGCCGTGGGGCCAGCGGCGTCCGAGGAGTTGAAGTTTCGAGCTGCCTCGGTGCACTCCTGCGCTTCGGCGCTCAGGCTCGCTCCTTGGAGCTGCCGCGCTCAGCTCTTTACAGGGTCTTCGTTCTGGCCCACTTGGAAGTATAAAAAACTTGGTATTTTCAGCACACGTAACAGCCTATAGCTCTGATCACTGGCAATTCTCCCGTCTCGGTTTAAAGGATGCAGTGCACACTTGTTTACTTTTTGCTTCCTCTGTGAGGAAGTGGCTCACTGGGAGTACGAGACAATCATACCCTGTGGTCCAGGATTTACTTTGTTAATGAGCACAGAGCTCGAGCAAAGCTGATCTTTCACTCATGAGATGACTCAAATATTGTAAGAAATTGTTCCACACAGCAATAAAGGGTGTATGTGTGCAGGAGCACTGAATGCACTGCCTATATGAGCTCCAGTGGTTATACTGTCCATTACAAGAACAAAATTACCCTTAAATCAAAAATTCCTGTTAAACTTGTGAAGCTGGGTTGGGCAGCATAGCATAGCATGGATACCTGCTGGGAAAAGGGAGTGCAGCAGCAAAGAGTAAGAGTGGCCTGGGAAAACTCGTACTGCGGGGATAAGTGTAATGTCATGTTTATGCCAATTGCACCACGGGCATATCAGTCAGTAACCCAAATTCATCGTTTCTCATCCACTTTTCCCCTCAGCTTGGGCACTGCTGGCCCTGCAGATGCCGTCTGAGCTCAGCTGTGGGAGAGCTGTGCACAGCTCCAGACTGATTCTCCCTCAGATACTGAGCTGGTGTTAAATCACCGAGTCACTGACACGGTGTGTGATCCCTGTCTGTCCCTCAGGACCCACACCACCTTCAGCAGGCTTCTCTAGCTAATAAGCAGATTCCTATTCCAGACACAAGAAAAGCTGATATCCTAAGAAAAACTCAGGGGTTACTGTTTTGCTATCGTGGCTCTAATTCCTTGCTAACCTACTGGACTGAGGTTCGGTTTTGTGATTTATGATTGCAGTGAAGATGGAACACATCTCACTCTTCTATGATACATTTTTTTGGACATATGGTCATTAATTTGTTTCATTAAACATGTTAAGATGCCTCATGATACTAGCAAAAGAGAGAAAATATATGAGCTCTGCTTAGTATTTTCTAAGATGTGCTGATGTTTATTGTCTGATCATACTTCAACAAAAACCAAAAGGATATGCTTTATGATTAGATGCTCAGCCGCAAAATTAGAAAGAAGGTAAAAAACAAACAAACAAGGGTTCAGTATTGCAATTTATTACAAGGCAGACTTTGTTTCATTTCTTTTTCTCGTCCACAGGGTCAGCTCTTTATTTCACAGTTGTGCTTACTTAACAAATGTAAATATTAAAAGTCTGTAATGTTCCAATAATGCAAAACGAACCACTGAATTAGATAAAGGCCTACATACAGCAGAACAGACATAGGAACCTGCCAAGAATTCTGTTTAAGTTACCCTCCCCCCCCAGAATAACAAATTATTTTCTACTGATGAACATTTTTTTATGATGAGGTTACAGAATTTTTCATCAGCATTAGTCATCATCACAAAGCCCAATGGCCTGCCAGATTACCACAAAACCAGGTAATTGGTAATTTTCAAATATATGTTTCTCCATGTGTTCATTCTCTCTTAGTGGGTTGTGTTATTCCTGTACTTGTGTATATCTATATCTTTTATGGTAGTTGTTGTCAGGTGAAAGAGTTTATTCTGCCTGGTCTCATCATGTCTTTGAAAAACAATGAAAAAGTCTCCCTTAAGGGCTCAATTCTTAAAAATATCAAAGGTGGAGTTTTATTGCTAGTGAAACTATTCCACTAATTTATTGAGAGATCTTCTGTGTTTGGTAGAGAAATTAGAAGCTAGACTTCCATAAAAAGCAAACGGTGTTAGTTCAGGAACAAAGATGTTTAAAATTTGTGCTGGAAACAGTGTTGATAAGACAGGGATGTTTTAGTTATTGCTGAGCAGAGCTTACACAGATCCAAGGCCTTTTCTGCTTCTCACACCACCTCACCCATGAGGAGTGCACCGGGAGGTGGGAGGGCACACAGGCAGGACAGCTGATCCCAACTGCCCAAAGGGATATTCCAAATATGCAGTTTCATGGACAGCAGATAAAGTTGTGGCGAAGAAGAAGGGAGGAGAGTATTCCAGGGATGGCTTTCATGTTCCCAAGTCACCATGAGGCATGAGAGAGCCCTGCTCTCCTGGAGGTGCCTGTACCCCTGCCTGCCCATGGGAAGAATGAATTAATTCCTTGTTTTCCTTTGTTTGCATGCATGACTTTTGGTTCACCAATTAAACTGTCTTGATATCAAGGCACAAAGTTTTTTTCACTTTTCTGATTTTCTCCCCCATCTCTGGAAATCAGTGAGGGAGCAGCTGCATCGTGCTGACTGCTGGCTGGGGTTAAACCATGACAGTTGAATAAAGCAGAGAAAAAGTCCTTCCTATTATCCTGGGCTAAAGAAATTGTAAAATGTAAGTTATGTACATTTAAAGATTAAGTTTACAGGTTCTCAAAAGGAAGGAGCTGTTTTCAGTTGTGAAACACCTGCAATGTGTGGGCAGGAAGCTGGGAATAGCCAGATGTGGAGTCTGGAAGGGTGCAACATAAATAGCATTAATACCAGACCTGGTCTCTGCTGCTTGCATGTCAGTAGTACAGATTTGAACCAGCTTGAATTTGGGTACAGAACCACTTTTCCACTAGACACCTTTCACACAGTAAGATTACAGAACAGAGTTTTCCTTCCACAAGTTTGTTTTTTACTATCTAGATCACAATGCACCCAGTGTTCTGCTGGACACAGGGTTATCGAATATTCTTCTGTGGGAATTTGAGATCTCTCCTCTACATAACATGTTTTCAAAGCATAATGAAGGCCTTGGTGTGAAGGATCCTGGGATCCCCATTCACTCTCCACACTCAATTTTGGACAATTATTTCTAGGCTTGGAGTTATGTTGCATTCTGATTTTCATTTTGCACATAGTTTTGTTGATCTCTTTGCACTTCCATTTCCACATGAGTTTTGTTCATCAGTCCTGCATGAACAGCTGAGACGTCAGTGAAACCTCAGTGACTGCAGGATTCATTTTTCAATTATTTCAGGATTGGGCTGCCAGCAGCTATGGAAGAATTGAAATGTAAAAAAATATTAATAGGATTATAGCTTACATCATTGAAACTTGATCTAGCAAAAGAAGTTCTTGGTTGCAGCACAGAGGTGTGAGATGACAACCAAGGGCCAAGGCAAGGGCTGTAGCTCACTGCCTGTGGGCTGCACTGCACCTCCTGTTACCTGTGCACATCAGGACATTCATTCTTGATGTCAAGAGAGAATGACTGGGCTGAAGGGGAACTCCTGTGGAGACAGGATGGTCACAATTTGGGTCTGAGGAACAGCACAATTGGAACAAAGTCATGATCTGAACTTTGAAGGACACATGGCCAAAAGAGGATCTTTTGCCTGATCAAGTCAGTTGTCCATTAAATTGCACACTACTGCATATGCTAATAACTTTTATGAAGTATGTGCTACCACATATGTGACTATATTACTCAATTCTCCACCTAGATCATGCCACACATAAGAGGGAGAGTGGGATAAGATTATGTTTTAGATAAGGAGGGTAGAAATTTAACCTGTTTGGGAGGAAGACAAAAAGGCCTTGGAGAACAGTCAACAGGCTACTCTCCTCTCCCTCCTCCCAGATGGGCAGGCCTTTTTTGGTAAACTTCGTAACATAACAATAATAATAATAATAATAATAATAATAATAGTAATGTCTAGGTTAACACAACATTATTGTTCTTTTGGAGCTCTGTCACAGTGCATTTAGCGCTGGCAATTCTGAATTTATAGTTCAGTTTCTTCAATAAACTGCTCTGTTCTCCAGTCTGTGATTACAGAAGTTCTTCAATACAACCAGATCTATAGAGCTGAAATGTTAAGCTGCGCTATTTGTGAATCTGTGCTCATGTTTCTTATTTTACTCTACCAGGCTTACAGTGCTGAATTTGCAGGAATCAAAACTTAAGGTCAGCTGCAGTCAGCCCCTCTGATGTGTGAGGACAAGCTGGAGTGCAAGGGTGCTCATTTTCTGTCAATTTTCTGTACTCTTAATGCAACACAGAGGTTAGTCTGAATGATCTTTGAATGTCTCTTCCATAGGAAATGATTAAATGGCTCTTAAGTTACTGTTTCATTTCATCAGACTTCACAGAACAGATGATATTTGATTTATAATTGAGAATCAGTGGTGAGTGAAGAAGAGCAGGAACTCAGCCCAAAACTTGCTTTTCCAAATGGTTTCAGATCTTTTGCAAAGCAACCAGGCAGCAAGAGACAGAGGAAAATGTTATATGTAGTCACAGATCCTTGGGCAGAAGCAGCTCATTATGGAGCAGAATTTATGTTATGAGATTGTACCTTCATTTATTCCTTTGGGGAAAAAAGAAAAAAAGAAAAAAATCTCAGCTTTACAGAGCTGTACAGCTTTACAGTGCTGTACAATATATCACAAGCTGCTTAGGTATGTGATTTGCCCAGGATTTTGCAGTAGCCTCATGGCAGGTATCTGCAAGTGGCAACACTTCCTAGGGAGGACCTGTGATAGAGCCAGAGTCCCTGAGGTCTGCTTGAACAGACTGAAGGTCTGGATTTCATAGCAGAGTAAGTTCAGGGAGTTCTGCAGCAGATAGTGCTAAACTGCCCTGTTGGTAACACCCTGGGGACTCGCCTGTGTACTCAGAGAGTGACAAACCTGCTGCAAGCGTGACACCAAGTGTACTGTTACCAGTGCAGGACATACCCACCTTACTCCGAAAATCTCCTGGAAGTGACAGAAGAGCTGACTGCAGAGTGCCCAGTTTCTCCTGATAGCCTGGTCTCCCTCAGCAGTCCATGGTTCCTGAAATTCCCTCCCTGAAAGGAGCAAATAGGCCTTAGGGAAGATAGCACCATCACCTGAGCCGTGGGACCCCCACTGCATTCCAGAAGTATCGCCAGAGCCCAGAGGAGAATACTGTCAGTCCCTTGTGGAACAGAGCCTTTGTCAGAGGTTTGAAATTTTAGGATGTCTCTTTCAGAGTTTTGGTATTGCCTTGCCCCGTTTGGGTATCCTTTGGGCCCGTGCTGAAGAGACGGTGCATGAATATGTGACAGATGCCATTATTTTCATTTATCAGTGAGAGAGGGGCCAGTGAGCAGAGATTTCTCTGCTAACAGGTGCAACACCTCTGTCTGTGGTCTTTGGGAAGAGAGATTGATTATTGCTCAATCTTTTGTTGTATCTTCATGAAGGCACACATTACATAAAGCTGCCCAGCCAGTAAGAAAGGAAGACCACTATCAAGCAATGCAAAAATATCTGGGAGAGGACAGCAAACACCCAATACAGGAAACTGTTTTTATCCTCCCTGATAATTTTCAGGTCAAAAACAATCTATTGAATAATTTTTTGCTAAATACAGCTTGGTTTCAACAGCAAAATCTCAGAACATTTTCCTCCACTATAGAGACCAAACCCAGAATTAAAAAATACCCAAGAAAATCAAAACCACCCTTCTTTTTTCAGTATTTATTTTTTCAATCACTGTAAAAATAGACATGCTCTTGTTTATGGCACCACCACACTGGAGAATACTGTAAAAATATTCTTCCAAAATAATACCTTGAAAAATTAAACTGAAACATGTAAAGTCTGGGTTAGCATACTTGTAATGGTAAATTCACCTTGAGATAACATTCAGAGATGGCAGGAAATGAAAATGTGAAAAAAAAAAAAAAAGCGAGGATGGGTAGAATTTCTCAGAAACATGATTGGACAGAATTTACTGCAAGGTTATCCTTTTAAAAAAAAGAAAGAGTGAAGTAACTGTATAAACAGAGAAGTCTTTCAGGAGAATCCATACAAGCAGGTGGATATACAATCCATACATACCAAAATACACAAGACATGAATCTTAGAAAATAACAAATCGGAGCATAATTTAAATGAATCAATAAGTGGGGAAACTTTGTATGAATGAGCTTTTTCTTCTAAGATATCACGACATATCAAAACTTTAAAAAATACAATAATCGTTATAAAAAAACAGACACACTCTCCTGGCTATCTGAAACACAAGAAACACGCCGAAAAACGAAAAAAACACCGAGTCCGTTGTGCTTCGGGGAAGGGAAATGCACAAAAATCCTGAAATTTTCTGCTCGCGGGCCGCGCCGCAGAGAAAGCGGGGAGGTGGCGGGAGCCAGACGCAAGCCCCGCCCCTTCTCTGCAGTCTTCAACCAGGTCGGACCAAACCCCATAAAAGCCGCTGCGCTGACATAGGCGCGTCACACCGACAGTGTCGGCAGGAAGAGCAGCGGTAGCGGTTTTCCCATCATGTCTGGTCGGGGTAAAGGCGGCAAGGGGCTCGGCAAGGGCGGCGCCAAGCGGCACCGCAAGGTGCTGCGCGACAACATCCAGGGCATCACCAAGCCGGCCATCCGCCGCCTGGCTCGGCGCGGCGGCGTCAAGCGCATCTCGGGGCTCATCTACGAGGAGACGCGCGGCGTGCTCAAGGTCTTCCTGGAGAACGTCATCCGCGACGCCGTCACCTACACGGAGCACGCCAAGAGGAAGACGGTCACGGCCATGGACGTGGTCTACGCCCTCAAGCGCCAGGGTCGCACCCTCTACGGCTTCGGCGGCTAAACTCACTTTTCTACCGTGTCATTGCTGCAAAGACCCCAAAGGCTCTTTTAAGAGCCACCCACCTTTTCCTTTAAAGGAGCTGTATTACAATGTTACAGAGATTGGAAGAAAAGGATGATGCTATTTTCAAGTCTTTCCAGAGCTGTTAATGCAATGCTTGCAGTCTTTATCAAACTCTCTTACAAAAAAGCATTAGGAAATTTGAACGGACATTTCTGCTAGAGAAAAGTCGTTAAGCTGCCCTGAGGTGAATGTTTTGTGGTATATCTATTCCCCTCCCTTGTTTATGATATATTTGCTTCTAAAATAAAGGAGTGAATCTAATTCTGTTTTCTAGTGATGCTTTGGGGCGTCATGGGGTGGGGAGGGAGAGGGAGAGAGGAGGGGGAAAGGGAAGGGATGGGAGGGGAACTGGGCAATAAAACCAAATTATGAACCTAGAAACATTTTAATGTATCAAAAGATGCCTTGTTTTGATACTTTTCTCAAAAAAAAAACAAAAAAACCACCCCAAAAACAAAAAAGAATCCCCCCAAAAATTTTATTGTACTTAGCGATCAAAAGGAAAAGAAACTTTTAACTTTACATGAAACCTTTGAAAATTGTTTGGCACTTGCAACCAGTGATATCAATATATATTTGTGGTTGCATCTGGTTTTGTCACACCTTCATGAGTAGGGGAAAATTAAATAGCACACCGATACCACATTCCTTTTCAATTAATTTCACCCAAAAAAAGGTCAATGGCCAAAGTATCATCACGATGTTGCCTGATGATATGTAAAGCTTCTCATTCAGAATTTCCTAGTGAAATAAAACATGAAAAGCGTGAAAACAGTAGCTTAAAAATGATCTCGATCACTACAGCTTGTTACATATCATAGCTACAAACTTGTGTTACTGGAATCTTTTGAGTGCCCCTGTTTCAAGGTGCCAGCCCATCCGTGCTTTTTGTCTTTGGGAATTACGTGTCTATTCACGTAAGGAGCTCTGTACCACACTGAAAGAACATTTTCCTTCTTTTGTAACCAGCCCATCATTAAAAATAGCAAACCAAAACAAAGACACACAGAAAGAAAATACAACGTGCACGTAAGTGCAGAATGTTATCCCCTGCCCCGATCGCACTCTGTCCGGCTGCGGTGGGGCAGAGCCGAAGCCGGAGGGAAACGAGCGGAGCTTCAGCCCCGGCTGGGATCCCGCGACAGCCAATAGGAGCGCGCTCCCTGCAGCCAATCAGAGACGTGGCTGCTCTATAAATGACGGCGTTGGAAGATGCGTTGCATTCATTTCTCTTGCTTTCGCTCGGAGTTTGTGCCCCCCCACCCCCAACTTGATACAGTCTGTAAAATAATCTATTTGGAATAGTCCAGGTTTACTTTAAAGCATAGTGGAAGGTATAACCTGAGTCAGCATCGGAAGAAAAACATCAAGTTTCAAACAGCTTTTTATTAACTATTACACTCTTATCATTGCTTTTACTGTGGCATACTTTTGATATTTTAACTGGATATCTCAGCTCTACCTCCATCACACAACTAAAACAAGAGTGCTAAGATTATATGCTTGATGATAGGATTAAAAATTGAGAAATTCAATAGTTTAGTCGAATTAGTTGTTTTTTTTTTTTTTGTGGGGGGGAGGGGGCGGTGGGGGTCAGTGGGCGGGTAGGTTTATGTGTGCTAAGACTGAGGACAGGCTGGAGAAGAAGGCCAATGAATGCCTGGAAAGGCAAAGAGAATCCCGTGGTTGGTTGTTTCAGACAAGTCTCCTCTCTTCTCCCAAAACACAGAGAGCCCTGGCACAGAAAGTTTTGTGGCTCCTGTTTGGGACCACATCAGCTGAGGAAAAGAAAGCGGCTGTCAAGGCTTGGCAGATTTAGCCAACGGGAGACCTGCAGGAAATAGGCTTAAACAGCTTTGGGAGTTAAAGGCTAGTGGTTTGTATTTGATGACAGGAAAAGTCGGTAGAGGAACATACACGGGGAGATCAAAGGCCAAAACTTAGCAGAATTCAGTTGATTCAATAAAACTTTGTAGTCAGGAAATTACAGTTGGCCTTTAGTTCTATTTCTGGTTGTGCCAGGTCTTACAGACTGTCACTGTTCTAGTATTTTAAAGAGGCCAACTTTTCTACAAATTCACAAATAAAGCACTGGGATTTGTGTTGATTTTTGTTTCTTTGCTGCCACATCTTTTCCCCTGTCCTTGACAATGGACTCCAGCCTCTCCAAAACCCTTCTGTAAATGTCACCAGCCAAACTGTTTTGAAATCAAAATTCAAATATTAGAATATAGCATATGGGGAATCCTCTAAGGGGATTCATATGGTATTTTTCTGAAACAATACTCACAAGGTAAACATGGTATATACAAGAACTACTCATAGCATAGTAATGTAGGCATGAAAGTGAATATAAACATATCTATGTAAATGTTATATACCTGAACACACCTTCATATTCTCTTCTTCCATTCATAAATTTCAGATCTATCCATCTCTTTCTCACTCCCCTCTGCCTCAGCACCATCTGGCATGTTTTCCTGCAGTTCCAATATTATATGGTGTATTAAACAACAGAAACTGTTTCACAGCTGGTACTAGATGGTCACTCTAAGTCTCTTTTAGTTGAAATTGTTCTATTATCTTTTATTCTTTTCTTTGTCCATCACCACGTGCAGAGTGGGGTGAGAATTTATACATGGCAGTGCTCCTGCTGGAAAAGTACAGAGACTGTGCCTAAGTATAATTTAAAAGGAGCTCCATTATTATAATATTAAAATTTACAATATATCTGCCTACTCTCTAAGACTTCAGTAGCCTCCATCCTGATACTCCTTGTTGCTACACACTTGCAATTTATAACTGACTCAGAGTTCGTGACTAGGCCCAAATGTGAGGTTAGTAAAGGTTAAAAGGACTAAAGTCTTAGAAGTGTTGCAATGGTAAATAAAGAGGCAGGGGTCACTGGTGGTTCCTTATAGTGCACAGCCAAGCTCTATAAAGAGCCTTCCATGGTACCAGTCTGTGGAAACAGCTCTCAAAAGTGAATGAGGAAATTATTCATTATGACTGGTAAGTTGATTGGAATTTAGACAGGGACTGGGGCAGCCTTGGGGTTTCTCCCTGTCTGGTACTTGTGAGAAGAACTGACACAATCATAATGGTGTTAATAATAGCAGAAAAAAACCACCCATTTTTTAATGTGATCATTCTACTTTAAACATTTTTTAGTCTCCAATCCTGTAGCATCACACATAGCTTGGGTCGGAAGGGACCTTCAGAGGGCATCTAGCCCAACACCCCTGCAGTGATCAGGGACATCTTCTCCGTGTTCTCAGGCTCCGTGTCAGTGATCTCCAGTAAAATTGCTAAAAGGGACTGGGTAGGATCTTACAGCATTGACGTGGTGCTGCTTGTTAGAAATAACACAGAGTTTATTTATTTATTTATTTATTTATTTTTCCTAGTCAGTGTTCACATGCTCTGTTACAACTGAAGAAGAAGGAAGAAAGAAAGGCTGAGATTATTCTTTTGTTTATTATTTTCTCTGACTTTTAAGAGAACATGGAACTTTTATGGCCTACTGAAATATTTCTTTCTCTGCCCAGGGTGTTAGTTAACATTTCTTATAACATCATGCTGCTTAATAAAAATAAGGAGAAATTTTAATCATGCTACATTATACAACTCTCCTTCCATTCCAACCTTGTTCCAAAAACTGGGCCATGATGAGCAATAAATTCATTCAGGGAGCTTTCTGTGGGAGGAAGAAAAAAGAAGGGAGAAAATAAAAAAGGGATAAAAGGCAGAACCCCCCCAAATAAATCTTTATCCTATCTGATTGGCAAACTCAGCAAGTCTTTCTGCTTTCTTTTCCCAGCCCCCCAGGCGCTGTCTCTGGCAGACCGGGTCTGTAGTGCAGCTTTTCTAAGCAGGAAAATCGTGCCCAGAAGCCTCTAAAGACAGCAGGGGCCACCCTGGCTTCTAACAGCAGCCTGCAGGTGCTTCCAGCCCTCAAGGCTGTGGCATCCCAAATAGCAGGTGTGAATTTTTGCAGATCTGGTAACTGCTCCCTGCAGAAGAAAGGGAGATGATTCCAAAAATAACTGGAGAAACATCAGCCACTAACGAATCTGAGGTTTATTTTTTAACTCCTCCTTTTGATCCTCAGACCCTTGTTAGACTGACCTTGCCTCATTGTAAGAATTTGAACAAAGGTGGGTCCTTAGAAGTCTGAAAACTGCGGGTGTATGTGTCTGTCCTTCCAGAAACTCATGAAGAACGCTGAAGGAATGATGAAGAAGGCTGCAGCATTCATCATATATGGTGATCACTACTGAAGAAATGCAAGTTAAAAGACAAATACATTTACTCTCATTAGGGCAAGAGTACATAATTTTAAATCCATAATTAAAAAAAAAAACCTTAAAAAAAAAAAACAAAACCCAAAACACAAAAACCCCCAAAACAAACAAACTAAAACCCACAACCTTCCCCCCTCCCCAGTTTTGTATTATTATAGTAACAAACCTGAAAAATTTTGGTAAATTATTCCTTAAACCACAGTACTTTTCAATCATTTTCTTGGCCTTTTCAGTTACTTTCCTGTGCTGCAAGAAGCCTCAGGCACCCGGTGCCATCAGCATGGTGGCCCATTGCTTCAACAGCAGGAATAACAATATATATCAAACCGGAGACCATCAAAACGGATTTATTGCGATGGTTACTCTTGTTCCGGGTGTTAAGAATTGTTGGAGCAAGGTGGCAGCCCCCTTAAGGCGATCTGTTTGTTCGGTGTGACGGTGACAAGGGACAGCAACACAGCACAGTGACACAGGGAGTTTCTGCCCGTGCCTTGAACCAGCCGGGCAGGGTTTAAGGCACAGATTTCCTGAGCACGGCTCGACTGCAGACACAGGAGTGTCCCTGCCAGGCCCCTCCAGCCCCTCTTCTGCTCAAAGCTGTGTCACGTCCATCCGCCACAGGGATGTAAACCCCTCCCCCCTGCCTGAGGCTTTCCAATCACCCTCCTGCAACTTCTGCTTCTCACACCTCCACTGTCTAGTATTAAAGCACTTGTCACTTTGCTGTTTTGGAAAACATGCACGTGAATTTCAAGGGAATTTTCAGGCAGCGTTACAGCTCTTTTTACAGCGCATGTGGTGGCTCTTAAAAGAGCCCCCCCCCCCCATGAGATGCCTGCAGGGAGACACTTATGTACCTTTCAGCCGCCAGCACGGATCAGGCAGCTACGCGTTTAGATTGTTAATTTTTTAGTTTTCTTAAATAGCAAGTACATTATCCTAGACATAAAACATAACTAAGACAGTCTTCTGCCTATTACCGGAGAGATTACTCTTTTGACAGACATTTCAAATAAGCACGTCTCATTATATATCAAGAAATAATTACAAATTCTAAGTTTTAAAGTGAATACATCACTTTTAAAGCAACACAGCTCTTTTTCAGATTAAGTGTGCGGCTCTTAAAAGAGCCTTTGGGATCTTTGCAGCAATGACACGGTAGAAAAGTGAGTTTAGCCGCCGAAGCCGTAGAGGGTGCGACCCTGGCGCTTGAGGGCGTAGACCACGTCCATGGCCGTGACCGTCTTCCTCTTGGCGTGCTCCGTGTAGGTGACGGCGTCGCGGATGACGTTCTCCAGGAAGACCTTGAGCACGCCGCGCGTCTCCTCGTAGATGAGCCCCGAGATGCGCTTGACGCCGCCGCGCCGAGCCAGGCGGCGGATGGCCGGCTTGGTGATGCCCTGGATGTTGTCGCGCAGCACCTTGCGGTGCCGCTTGGCGCCGCCCTTGCCGAGCCCCTTGCCGCCTTTACCCCGACCAGACATGATGAGCACCCCGCTGCTGCTGCCACTGACACCGTCGGTGTGAAGCGGCTGTGTCGGCGCCGCGGCTTTTATGGGGTTTGGTCCGACCTGGTTGAGGACTGCAAAGGGGAGGGGCGGGGCTCCCGCCATTTCCCTGTCGCGTCACCGATGGCGGAACACCGCTCGCTGTTGGCAGTTTCGGGGGCTGTAACATCTGGCAAGTGAAGCAAAGAACAAACCTCCTCCAGGAAAAAAATTCCGACGATGTGCGTGTTCATACAGCTGGAAGGTTGTCCCCCCACCCAGATTTGTATAAACCATTTGCATTTGTGCACGTATTATATCTTGTTGCACTGGCAGAGGTTGGTGTGAATGACTTCAAATTTTCATTATTTTCATGCTGTTGTTCATTAATACTTCTGGTTTATTTTTATTCAAAGTGCTATAAACGTTGCTTCAGGATTTTGATCTGTGATCGCTTAACAGCTTTAAATAATTTTTCAAAGTAATATATAATTTTACTAGTTTCTTTATTTTGATCTTCACCTCCCATTTCTTAACTATTCCAATTTTACATCAGCAATGTTCTGTCTGTATTCGCATATTAACCAGAACCTGAACTACAATCTCTTTTATATTTTTAAAGTTATATTAGTTTATGACTTCCGCTATTTTGCTCATTTTGAGCTACTGCAGTGGGGTAATTCTATGGGTTTTAATTTTTTGGAAAATTACCTTTACTATAATTATAGACTGAAATTTCTGCTCCTTGATTAGTAAAAAAATCATGCAGCTTTTTACTATAGACTAGGCTTTCATCAATCTTTACCTTTTTTCTTTTGTGTGTGTGCATGTGTGTATCTATATCAATACTGGAAACAGAAGACATTCTGAATTACCTTCTGTGAAAATCAGGAGTGGTCTTAGGACATTCCAGATGTCATCATGTAAAAGCATCCTGAGCTGGTACAGCTGAAAAACTGATCTCAAAATAATCTTGTTCTTCTCTTGTCCTTTTATGTAGAGATGGCAAACATAATTTCTATGTACTCCTTCAGAGTGTTAAATTTTAAAATATCATTCATTGTATGTTACTTTGAATTTAGGTCAACATTAGTAAAAAAAAAATATTGCCAGACGTTATATTTTAAGAATATATATGAATAAAATTCTGGAAATATGTTTGTACTTTCAAACTAATAGTTTTGCATTTAGGGTAAGTATTGTATAATTTTTTGTATTCCTTATTTTCCACCCACTGCCAGCTGGTGCTTCCTTCCCCCTTCGAAATGTTCTGTGTCACTCTCAAAGGAAGAATGGAAAAGCACCAAGCCCTCTGCCAATGAGCCAGGCTTTGCACTGCCTTCATGCCCTTGTCATCTGCCATGCTGGAAACACAGATCTCATCTGGAGGAACAAATAAATCCTTCCCTTCACTGCAAACCTGAGCACTTTTGACAGAGCAGCACATTGCCACAAGAGAGGAGAGCTCAGAGGAGAAAGGCAGAGCCACCACGAGCTGGAGGAATAAGGCACTGAAAAGAAAACTGCATTTATTTCAACATCAGGGAGACAGAGAGGTTACCATGGTTTTACACAAGAGAGCTGCGCCAGTGAATCATCAGATTTCCTCAGATGATCAACAAGGCTAACTTCTTCCTCAGCAAGCCAGATGAAAATGAGGGGTGGGGAGGACGGGCCGTGTACATGTGAATCTGCCCAATGTAACTGGTAAAAACTGGAGAATAAATAGAAAATTTGGAGATAGCAACAGGCTCGAGGTGATTTCAACCAGCCTATTCCCTCCCAGGGACTGGGCAGGGGGGCAGCATTGATACTGAGCACATACAGACCAGTAATGAGAATTTTGTTTCTACTGTGATTCAACTGTCCTTTGCAAAAGGTTTGTTATGCTTGGCTGCAATTTCAGTACAGTATCCTTCTGCTAATTAAAAATACAATCAAACTTCAAAGCTGCTCATTAGAAAATTTAAAATTAAGCATCAAACCCTCCTCATGTAATATCTGAAAGAACCTGGATGGAGAGTACTCAACTCCTAGAGCATGGAGATGGGATCAGCCGGGACCTGCCTCCACAAAGAACTGTAAACTGCACAAGATCTCACTTCTTTGGCAGTCCTTAGGCTACTGAATCTACCCCAGTGGTCTTTGTTCTCTGCATCCCTGTGCCCACACAGCACACCTTCAGTTCAGCCATGCTAGAAAGCCATGCTTACTGAAATAGAGCAGCCCACGTCACTTTGGTAAGAAATTTTTTAAGCACAGAAAGCTCTGATTTTGAGACTGAGGCACAAAAGTCAATATTTGCCTGTGTGGATTTACCATTTGGAAGGAGTCTCCTGGCAGCAGCATAAGTGCAGAAATGCTTTATGCTGTCCAAGCAAAACTAGCAAATGCCACAAATTTTGTTTAATGACTGGTACACTGATAACTAATTTAGTATTTTCCCTGCCTTTCCCTACTAATTCAGACAGTCAGAGGTGGAGAGACCCATTGTCATCTTTTTATTTAAGCACTGCAGCTGGTCAGAGATAAGAGTTTGGGCTTTAGCCCTGGTTTGGGCTGTTTCCAACATCGTTCCTGCTGCCAAATTCAGAAAATACACAGGGACTGATAAATCAAGAAAAGCCCTCTGTCGTGGCCCAGCCTGTTGGACTGACCTTTGAGACCCTTGAGACGCAGTTTGCCATTCACACAGAGTGGCTTACAGATCAGACGATCCACAGACAGGCAAAATCTTCCAAAAATTGTCTTGTGGGCATGCTGTGTGAGTCACTGCTGGCAAGAAGGCTTGCACGGGCCTCACCCCCATCATGCCACGCACGAGCTGAAGCCTTGCAGGCTCACTGAACAGCTGGAACGGCTGGTATAGCTGAAGAGGCCAGGAAAAAAGGCTGGAGGAACTCCTAGCTGAGGTTTGGGCTGTTGAGAAGTTAATGAAATACCCAGTTCTTCACCTGAAGCTTCTATAGGATATGGGAGAGAAGGGACAGGGTCAATAACCTGCAAGGGGGGGCAAGGGCAACAACGTTGAGCAAATTCTGGCCATGGCCTCAGCACTCCTGGGCTTCTCTGAGGAAAGCACCAGAATGTTCTATCTAACGAGTGCTCCAGGGTGGCCTTGGAGCTCTGAGCCCAGCAGCACTCCATGCAAATCTACTCCTGCATTCTGGTAGAGACACAGTGAACAGCAAACCAGCTACTCAGCAGCCCCAGCTGGCACGGATGCTCAGGAGCTTTGCTTCTCTCAATCCTTTCTCTTCTTCCTAAACTGGCGTTTGACTGAAGCAGCACAGGTCTCATGATGCACTGTCCCTCGATTAAGCTAGAAAGATGAATCCAGGAAGAATTGTAAGCACCACATTTTTTGCACAGCTGAGGCTGAGTAGCTGGGCTCCTCTTGTTGCCTGGGCTCGTGCAGAGCTGGGCTGGGCAGCACGTTTTGCAGCTGAACTCTGCCAACCCTTACAGAGCTGCAAATACTTAAAAGCAGCTGAAGTGCTGCCTTGTCCAAATGCTCTCTCTGGGGCATAGTTTTCCAAGTGCAAATCTAATGTGAGCATCCTTGTAGGAATTTATTGAATATTGTCTTGGGCTATGCGTTTCTGGAGGAAACCAACTCTGAAAAATGGCAATGTGCCTTTGGTTAGTGACTCCAGACACTGCTGCTGTGCTGTTTTTGCTACAGCAATACTTGGTTGGAAAACAGAAAAATTCCAGTTGAAAACCCCAGGCACTTACAGGGATTTATTCGTGGTCGTGCTCTGGACAAAGCAGCTCATCCTTAAGGATACAGCAGTCATGGAATTCCCCACAATGTCCAGGTCCTGCCAGGTCAGACCAGCCATCCCCTGGGCTGTGCTGAGGCAGTAGCATGCAAGTGCCTTCATGTGCACAACTTGGCACTTCTCTTTGGCAAACTGCACAAGATTTCTGTTGGCCCATGCCTCAAGTTTATTAACATCTCTTTTGTCTGAAAGTAATACTTTTGACCCTGTCTAGCCATCTTCACTTTGTGCTAGCCACACTAGCTAAGTGCACACTCTGTCCCTGCACCCAGGTTGTTCCAGAAAACACTAAATAATACCAGCCCTGGAGCACTGTTTTGGTAACTGCTTGTCTGCAGAATTAAGTTGTTGACTATAGCCCCTTGGCCCTGTGCTACAGACAATTTTTAACTATCTAAGAGCCTGCTGATCCTGCCTGTTGTTCCTCTGAATCCAAACAAGAACACTTGGGAGATGGTTCCAGAAATATCATGAAATGTCAAGTATATTGCATACAACATTCCTCCTTTGTCCCCTCAGAGATACTCTTTAATCAACAGTTCTGGGATAATTACCTATACCCAGACATGAGCAATTTTTGTTGCACTCTATCCACTATCAAGTCAACAGAACCCATTTTATTTCTGAGACTTAGTCACTCTGCTTCTTGGAGAGTGCTGTCATTTCCTGTAACATTTTCCACTCCATGTTAGAAGCTATTTCCTTACTGCTAACTTGCTGCAAAGAACATCAGTTCCTATACTTTCAACAATGTATATTAAGGAAAAATGGCTTCCTTTTTCATAATATCTTAAATGTTTAAGAAGAAACTTTAGTTTTTCAGCCTTCTCTTTCAGTCAGGGTACTTCAATAACACTTGCCTTTTCATCAGGGAAGAGTTTTTAGACATCTGACAATCGCTATTTCTCTCTTCTGCGTATTGACTTATTGTTCCCTTCTCATTACCTGAAATTTGGAACTAAAAACAAGGCCTAAAACTCCAAATAGGAGTATACCATTCCTGTCTGCAAAGATCCTCTCCAGCTGTCTCAGGGAAGCAGTCGCTGTGATCCTTTTCTGCCAACGTACTGGTTTGATTCATTATCGACACAGAATCTGAAAATCCAGATTACTGAGGTGCTTGTCAGCTCCTGCTGGCAGTAGCACTTTTGCAATATTTCCTAGTGTTTGTAAAGCTGATACAGTTTATTCCAGGTGAATAATCTAACATGTCTTTGAAGGCAGTGTCTCTTATCCAACATTTTTCAATACATATAATGTCCTCAAACATTTTAATTATTTTTTCCTACTCACAGTATCTATATACAAGCTCTGTAGACTTTAATTCAGATCATAAATAAAATTATACCAGGCCTAGGACTGATCCCTGCAGTCCTAGGCTGTTTGAGACTGTGCTTTAATTTCACAGTTGACAAACATAAACGTTTAAATATAAATTTCTACCATGGAAGTGCTGGTGTTTCCTGATTATTACTTTCATTTCTAATACTTTTCTAGAATGAAACAGAACAAAACTGGGAGAAAAATCTGTAGTGTATCAACAGGTTCTAGAGAAACATTGCACCCTGTACTGAGACTCTTCCTAAAGTAAATTTTGGGAAAAGCCTATTAAACATGGTTTTCATTTCTTCCTTTATATCTGCTTTAAGTAGTGTAAATTCTAATTTTTATTCATATCTTCCCTGAAACTCTTTGACCTTGTAATTACTACAACTCAGCATCAATGAGTTATCTCTCCCTCAGTGTGTGCTGAGTCTGTAACCTGAGAAATGCATTAATCTGTAGTCTAAAATTACTGATTTTGTGCTTAGGTCTTGGCCATACTCCTCAGATACCTAAAGAGTAAGAGAGGCTGCACAGTCTGGGTGCACAGCTGGGCCTGCAGCATATTGTCCCATGAAAACTTTCAGCATCCTACTTCCCTCCATTCAGAATGAAGGGCTGGAATTACCCTTGATATCTTAGGAAATGGCATCCAACAGCATGTACATCCTGGGTCTCCCTGAAGGGGTAGAACAGAGTGATTCTATATGGATGGGGTAGTTTCTATTTGCACTTCTGACTGAATCAGTATTTACAATATCCATCACCAAAAAAAAATTAAAATTTACTCTGTTGTGCACCCCTGGGAGGACAGACAGCATGTCACATAATTTCAAATACCACATTCCAGTTCTTTCCAGGCACTCTGTAAAAGTTACAGGGTGTTTCGTTTCCATATTTTTGCATGCAGATCCCTATGTTTCTTCATCTTTCTGCACTTACCTCCTTCCTCTTTTTCCTCAGGTGAAGTCAATACAAAGTTAGTTGGTCTGTGGAACAAGGTAACACAGAATCCTGCTCATTACTGAGGTTCCTAAGCTTACCAACACTACTGCTACTACTGCTAGCAATAATTCTCAGTCCCTCCCATGGATGGATGGAGAGAAGTGAACTTTGGTTAGAAGAGGATCTCTGATCCAAAGGCTTTCAGAAGCTAGGAGGAATATTTTGATGCTTTAGGCTCTCATTATACGGGGGAGAAGAGAAGATTTGGGGGGATTATTCATTAAAATGCACAGCCCTTTTTTGCTGGCTGGCAAACATTTAGCAGTTATGGCAGAAGTGTCACTTCTTGGATCAGTCAGTCACCTTTTGATCACTCCAGACTGTAGGAATTTAAGTTTTGCTGGGATTCTAACTAACCTTAACAAATCCTTCAGTCACATACAGCATGAGCACCGAGCCAAATTGGGGTTGCTCCAACTCATCTTGACAAGCCTTGAAACTAAGGACTGTGTGAGAGGTTGAAGTGGTTTTTGAAGCTGTCTCTATTGAACTGCCAAAATTTAAAAGGTCGTGGGAGTGTCATTCAGGGTTACTCTATACATGGGCTTCACTAATTAACCCAAAGGAGGACAATGTGCAAAATGGTACTGAGGGAAATGATTGTTTCACTCAGCACTGGTGAGAGAAACCAGAGTGCTGCATCCAGTTCTGGCCTTCCCAGTGCCACAGAGACACGAACAGAACTGCAGTGGGAACAGTGAAGGGCCACAAAGGTGATCAAGGGACTGGAGCATCTCTCACCTGAGGAGCGTCTTACTAATGTGCTCAGATATCCTGTGGGGGGAATAGAGGACAAAGATCCAGCCTTCTTAGTACTGCCCAGGGAAAGAGGCTATGGGCACAAACTGAAACACGAGAAGTTATATTTAAATGTAAGAAATAATTTTTTGGAGTATGCTCCCCATAGAGATTTTAGTGTCCCCCTGCTCCAGTTGATCCTTCTTTGAGCATGGCCAGGAGCTACTGCATTAGGTGGTAGATTAAAAAATGAGATACATTTTTAAGAGATGTGATTGTCCTAATGCTGAAATAACTCTCCATAAATTTTTGTTAGCCTAGGTGAAGTATAACTAACAGGATGTAGGCTTCTTTACTACTGAAAATCTTTGACACCTTGAATCTTAATCTTCCCTACATATAAACTTTGCAGTTGCTGAATCAGTATTGTCAATATAATTTCAGCATGACAGAAATCTGACTAATGTCTTTTGACCTTGTTATGGTGTTTTTATTACTAATATTGAGAGCGATTACTTGAGCAACTGCAAAATTACTATTTATTAAGAAGACAGCATGCTTCAGTTAAAAATTGTAAATTTCTCTGTATCTTCACTGTCCTAACTATAGTAATTGTAATTAAGTGAGTGTAGGCTTTCAGCTAAATTTGTCTAATCAGCTTATCTAGATTGCTCTCCTCCTGCAGTCTTATTTGCCTTTATTTGTCTAATGTTTTTCCTCCTTGAGAAACTTCTCTCTTGACAAGAAGAAAAGTTTTTTCTCTACTAAACAGTCTTAGGAATTCTTACATTATATATGGAATATTTTTGTTTTGAAGATCCCTGCATTGGAAAATACTTTGTCATTTTGTAGGTTCCTCTGTAACCTGCACTAGCACCTGCACAGCTGAGCAAGGAAATCTGGGCATGAGTGTGATGGTGCAAGGGAATGAGGCCGTGTTTTGGGTGCACATTTAAAGAGGGAAAAAAAAATTGTTTGAGTTCCTAGGTAAGAGATAAACAGAGACAACAATTGTACAGGGTGGTTGGAAAGGAAACCAGGGAGAATACTGAAAAATGTTTGCTGTTTAATTAATTAAAATGTTTGTTGTGACTCATTAATTATTAAATGAGTCACATTTAAATATCACCTCTTCACATGGAAACTGCAAACAATTTTTACTACCAGCTCACTCTCAAAACTTTTTTTTTCAAGTAATTTTGTTCAACAAAGAAAATTTCTCTGTCTAGTTAAAAAAACTGTTCCCTAATCTACCACTGATTTGATAAATTACGTGCTGAGAAGTTTGCTTTGCTTTGTGTTTTTTCTCTTATCAGTGAAACACCCAAGGCAATGTCAATGCCATTTGTAATGATCAGTCTCTAAAATGCGAGAATTTTCATTGTGGTTCAGTGTTGCATTCAACAGCTATTTCCAGCAGTGCAAATCTGAAAATTGCTCAAAGCAATTCACAAGTTTGTTTTACCCAATTAAGCAGAAAGTATCGTTGCTTGGCCCAGAATGCAGGAATAACCCCTAAAAAGCCTCCCCTTCTTACACCACCTCATATTTGTAAATCCTCTCTCTTTATTAACACACACACACACCAAAAAAAGGGGAAAAAAAATCGCCTTCCCCAGAAATGGATGGTGAGACCAGGAACATTTTGTCTTCTCAGAAGTAGGCCAGGGATAATTCTCCGCAGATAAGAGCCAGTGTGATGGTTAAAGAAAAGATACAATAAAGGATGCTGACACACAATGCCGGAGGCCAACTGCCAAGACTTCCAATGTCTCAGGCTACTAGGAAAAAGCAAAGGACTTCAGTACCGCAACTCCAAACAGGGAGCAGGGAACGCGAGGGATTTACAGGGATGCACCCAGAACCAAAAGTGAGAGAAGTCCTACATTCCACCCTTGAAATATGCCATTGAAATATAACATGACAACCTTCATATGCTTTCCTTACAAAAACAAAACAGAAGGATCCAAACAAATAAACTCCGTAAGCACTCAGAAACGTTCCTGCGCCTTTAAAACTTAGCACAGAGCAGGGACAGCAATTCCCATCTGCTGCAGGTGGAGTTCTAATGACTGCGCTACTCGGGGAGGAAGATCTAACATCTCCCGCCACTTTGTACCTTGTCTTTATCTCTAACCGCGGGTCTGTTCCTGGGGGAAGGGAAGGAAACCTCTCCCCTCCTGATGGGCTGAGAACAGGTTTCCCAAAAGCAAGCTGGGAGCTCAAACGTGTGAATGCGAGGGAGGTGCAAGGAGGACGCAGCCTGGGGCTGCAGCCGCATTCCTGCAGGAGCGGCTATTGTCCACTCCCTGGCGCTGCCATTCCTTGACCGGTTTGAAGTGTAATAAAGCAGTCACAGAGCTCTAACACCAAACTGTCAAAGCTGCAGGGATTAAAGCACATTACCCGTCGTGCAGCCTTTATTCTCAGAAGAATGTACATCACGTTAAACAGACCGGGATAGATGACAACGCTTCCCTGCTCCCTCTTGTATCGCTTTTACAGCCAGATTCTGCTTTATCTTTGTTCATCTAGACTGGAAAATATGCATAATGCCCTCATCCTACCAAACCAAATGCTTTTTTACCTCTCAAACGTACGCACACTGTTCACACGACTTGCCACACCGAGCTTCCAAAATCTCTGGCTCCTGTGGACTTGGTCTAGTTGTCTTTGTGGGACCAATGTCACGTTCAGAAGAGGCATGGCAGATCTCCCAGCCCACTTCAATATCCCTTTCAGTCTGTTTTTTACCGTGGAGTACCGACAGGCCTAATTTTTTTCCAATCTCTCTTCCTCTCCTTCAGAGTATTTATTACTTCACCTGTATGCAAACACAACAAAGTAAAAATAGAAATAAAAGAGAATACGGAAGAGCCACAGTTTGTTGTTTTGATTTGTAATTTTAATGTATCTACTGTATCATTATCTTTTAAATCTGTCTCATTTAAATTAAAACTTCTTGCTATCAAGTATAACTTTGTGTCTTCAACATTTAATGTATCAAAATGCGTGTCAGGGCCCTTTGTAACACACCCCATGTCATCTTGAATCTCAAATTTATCCCGGCTTGAAAAGATGTTCTTTTGTTGTAATAGCTCACTGACATTTTGCATGAAATTTTTTTACAAAGTACAATGTGGTAAAATATTAAGTTTGATCTTAACTTGTTCTTTCAAACCAAAGGGAAAATAAAATCTGGCTGCTTTTTATTAGAAACCAATCGAGGCCTTTGTCTTTTTACTTAATAAAAAAAATTAGCCCAAACAAGTCCTTAAAAGTTTTAATTAATTTCTATGGTCACTTTATGATACTCAATAATTAAGCAGGATTATGATAATTAAAACTGATTCTGATTTATGAGGATTGTCTGAAAATTATTTCAGTATTATTAGGCTTGGGATGGAAGCCTCAATAGTGAGTTTTTTTTCCGTTAAAAAAAAAAAAGTATTGGAGGAATATGAAACCTATGGAAAAAACCCAACCCAAAACAAACAAAAAAACCCACACAAAACCATAACAGTCAGTGTCCAAATATTTGTAAGTTACACTGAAATGGAAGCATTCTATTCATGAAGGCCAGATTTCCACAGCATTTAATTTATTGGGTGATAACTGATGCTTCAGCTGGCTCCATAATTGTTTAAGTGGCATATAATACATATTAGTGTATCTATACCTGTTAGACATTTTTTCCCCTCCAAGTCTGCCTCTGATGTTTGTAAGTCATAAAGAATAGCATGCACTGTTGTAACAGAGAAAGCATTAAACTACCCGTTTGTCTGGGATTTCTAGGCATTAACTAGCCATTAACAGCTTCATTTTACAGACAGACTATTTGTAAAAATATCAAAATCTTTCTATCCACTTATAAAGCACCACACAAAAAACAAAACAAAACAACACAAAAAAAAACCCCAACAACAAAAAGCATAGCCCTGGCAAGTTCCAAACACTTTTCAACAGTATATATATTCCTCTGAAGGTCTCTTCCTTTCCCCAAACAAGAAAATATGTTGAAATACCGTATCCTTAATAGTTAAAGATATGGTTAAGAGAGCCGAATCTTTATCCATATTCAAAGCTTAGCCATGAAATTGTGTTACTTCCTTGTCTTTGAAACCAATTTACGACAAAAATACTTAAGCTGCTCACTCGGTTTCTGTCCTAATCTGAAGAAAACCCCCCAAAGAGTAAGCCTGCATTACGGGGGAGACTTTTTATCTACGTGTTTTATTTTAATTTAGAAGGAAAAACAAAAGTTTGCCGTTCCCGGGGTCTTTCTGGCTTCACAACGCGGGGTTTAAAACAGCTTTTCTCTCCCATCTGTGGACCAAACAGCAAGAAACTTGCCCGAATGAAAGTCCACCGTCTTCTGTTCACTCTCCGAAGAAACTGGGGTGATTTTGCGGCACTCGTTTTACGAAAAATATGAATTTATAACTCCGAAGAAACACAGACTCGGAGGAGGAAAAGCTCTTCCTGGCTAACAGTTAGGCGGGCTCTGCAAAGCACCAATCACAGATCACCGCTTCGCTATAAATTCAGGCATCGGGGTTACTGTAGCCCAATTACTTTCTTTTGATTAGGAAGAAGTCTCTGCAGCGATGTCGGAGACCGCTCCCGCCGCCGCTCCCGCTGTCGCGGCCCCCGCCGCCAAGGCCGCCGCCAAGAAGCCGAAGAAGGCGGCGAGCGGCTCCAAAGCCCGCAAGCCCGCGGGGCCCAGCGTCACCGAGCTGATCACCAAGGCCGTGTCCGCCTCCAAGGAGCGCAAGGGGCTCTCGCTCGCCGCGCTCAAGAAGGCGCTGGCCGCCGGCGGCTACGATGTGGAGAAGAACAACAGCCGCATCAAGCTGGGGCTCAAGAGCCTCGTCAGCAAGGGCACCCTGGTGCAGACCAAGGGCACCGGCGCCTCCGGCTCTTTCCGCCTCAGCAAGAAACCCGGGGAAGTGAAGGAAAAAGCCCCCAAGAAGAGAACAGCTGCAGCCAAGCCCAAGAAGCCGGCGGCGAAGAAACCCGCCAGCGCCGCCAAGAAGCCCAAGAAAGCGGCGGCGGTGAAGAAGAGCCCCAAGAAGGCGACAAAGGCTGCCAAGCCCAAAAAAGCGGCGGCAGCAGCGAAGAGCCCGGCTAAGGCGAAAGCGGTGAAGCCCAAAGCAGCCAAGCCCAAGGCGGCCAAGCCGAAAGCAGTCAAGGCAAAGAAGGCAGCGCCGAAGAAATGAAGTGTTGAAGTGGAAATACTTTTAAACCCAACGGCTCTTTTAAGAGCCACCCACTATTGTCCCCAAAAGGGCTGATACACTCCGTCACTGAGCTCCGTGCCTGCAGCAGAGCCAACTATTCGCCACTATCCGTGTGGGACGTAAGTCTGTGGAGTGGATGGGACGCTAAACTTCCGGCCCTGGTTTTTACACTAAGACTTGGGAAAATAAAAGTTTACATTCCCGGCGAAAACACTTTCTAAAGGCTACTTTTTTTTTTTTTTTTTCCTTTTTTTTCTTTTCTTTTTTGGAGCACCGCAAGCGGGTGTATATGTTAAAGGGACTGCTTAAGGGCGGGTACCTTTCTGGGGCGTGGAGGTTCCTCTCGTTGCTCTAAATCAGCGCGATTCCTAACAGCACGGATGCGACCGCCACACCTCTTGGTGACCGTAGCAGGGAACTGTCAGCACGGCTCCTCCGCTTCCCTGGCAGTGACCTTCCCTCTCGCCAGCGCTGGCGTGGGGCAGGTCTCCATTTCTGCGTGATTTCACCGACCTACTTTTTCGAGGAGGCGCTTGCCGGGGCGGGAGGCGGGTAGGAGTCCCCAGCGCGGCTCTCCCGCGCCCTGCCGGGCTGGCGGCGGGAGCTCGGGCGGGCGGCAGCGCGGGGGCGGAGCGGCCGGGGCGGAGCGGCAGAGGAGGGGCAGCGCAGGGGGAGCGGCAGAGGAGGAGCAGCAGAGGCGGAGCGGCGAAGGGCGGAGCGGCGCGCAGCTCAGCGCGGCGCCGGGGGCTGCCCGGAGCCGCCGGGGATTGGCGGTGGGAGAAGCCGCAGCCGCTCATTGGGCCGCTGGGAAATTTGGAAAAGCCCGCGCTGCAGGGGAAGGGGGAGGGGATGGAAAAAGGGAGAAAGGGAGGCGGGCGCGGAGCGCTGCCCGCTCTGGCTCCCAGCCCACCCGCGCTCCGTGGGATTCTCAGCCCCCTAAAGTGCCTACACCTTCCCCCAGAGCTGTAGTCCTTGTCTTCTCATACACAAGGCAATACGTTTCTGCTTAAGACAATTCCGAAACATCAATACCGAAGGTAAAGAGGGTCGGGTATTTCCCCCGCTGCCTTTTCATAAAAATTATTAGATGTTTTTTATCTTCGTGAAGCATGTTTGCTGTTTTAACTGTGAAACTTCTAATTTGGATAGAACAAATGATTAAGTATTGTCACTTATTTTTACTGTAAAAAAATACATTTATTGAAGAACTATTTAGACGTTTACATTTAAGAAGAGTGAGTACATTTGAATTACCTCTAACTTGGAAAAAATATTCAAGGATTTTGTAACTATTATTGCAAGATTAAGTAGCCGACTAAACGTTTGTTCAAAATTCTATCTATTTTTTTTAGTTAATTTCCATACCCAAGAAGTCCGAGGCACTACTGTGTTAAAGCTCTTTTACGGAGTATGTGGGTGGCTCTTAAAAGAGCCTTTGGGTTAAAAAGATGGGAGAAAGATCGCAGAAACCGTCTACTTGGAGCTGGTGTACTTGGTGACAGCCTTGGTGCCCTCGGACACGGCGTGCTTGGCCAGCTCGCCGGGCAGCAGCAGGCGCACGGCCGTCTGGATCTCCCGCGACGTGATGGTGGAGCGCTTGTTGTAGTGCGCCAGGCGCGACGCCTCGCCCGCGATGCGCTCGAAGATGTCGTTGACGAAGGAGTTCATGATGCCCATGGCCTTGGACGAGATGCCCGTGTCGGGGTGCACCTGCTTCAGCACCTTGTACACGTAGATCGAGTAGCTCTCCTTGCGGCTCTTCTTGCGCTTCTTGTCGCCCTTCTTCTGCGTCTTGGTCACCGCCTTCTTCGAGCCCTTCTTGGGCGCGGGCGCGGACTTGGCCGGCTCGGGCATGGCTGTAACGCTCGGGCACCCGGAGGAAGCTGAGCACGCTGAATGACCGCAGAGCCCGCTATTTATACAGACGCGTATGCAAATTTCAGGGATCAGCACTGCGCAATACGATTGGTCCTTCCTGTGCCTGGCGCGTCTTTGTCGCCGATTGGTCCGGACACGATCCGGCCGCTCATTGGTTGTTCCGGCAGAGCCCGGCTCCAGCCAATCGCCGCGGGTTCGTCCCGCCCAGGGAAGGGATAAAAGGGGAGCGGCGCTTGCGTCAGGGTGATTGTCTGTGTGCTGCTCCGTGCCCAGCCGCTGCTCCTTCCAGCGCTTCCAGCATGTCCGGCCGCGGGAAACAAGGAGGCAAGGTCCGAGCCAAGGCCAAGTCACGCTCGTCGCGGGCCGGGCTGCAGTTCCCCGTGGGCCGTGTCCATCGGCTCCTCCGGAAAATTCATTCATAAATTGTGTGGAAAACTCTCTGGCTGATTCCTCTTGCTATAATATCCCAGAATCCTCATCTGATGGTCTGTAGCACACTGCACCGAGGTGCTAATGTAAGCATATATTTAACACATAGGGTCTCATCTTTGCTGCACCTCTGCTCTTTCCATCCCGTGGAGAGAAGGAGGAGTGCCCTGGGTTCAGGGAAAGGCAATTCTCCCACTGTGCCTCCTTGCCATCCCCAGGCTGCAGCTGAGAGGTTTTTAAGGCAGCATTGTGCCATGGCCAAAGCAGGGTGCCAGGGATCATTTGTGGAGAGAAATATAAAGAAGAGAGCTGCTGGAGCACCAGACAAATCTTTTATAGTGATGGTGTCTGGATCTAAAGGTTTTGTTTTTAAGTGGACATGTTTAGGGTTGTAGTGGCTTTATTATGCTGTTTTATTGACCATTTGCTACAGCTAAATATCTCCTGGCCCTTACACTTCTCTTCTTTAAAAACTGCAATGGTAATTAAAGTTTTATTTTAACATTCATGAGCCTTCTATACTTAGTTTCCAGAACAGATTTCTACATATGTGTCTATCAGAAAATTTCAGTCTCAGAATGGTTTGTGTTGGAAGGGACCATTAAAGATTATCTCATCCAAAACCCCTGCTTTTTGGCAGGGTCACCCTTGATAGCCCAGGCTATTCAAAACCCCATCCTGCCTGACTCTAGGGATGGCATCCTCTAGGGATGGGGCATCCACATTTTCCCTGGACAGCCTTGTTCAGGGTCCCACAAGCCTCCTTGCAAAAAATTCCTAACTTATGTGCAATCTAAAGGTGGCCTCTTTCAGTTTGAAGTCATTGTCCTTCCTCCTGTCCCTACAGGCCTGAAAAGAACCTTCTGTACTGAAAGGCTGCTATGGGTTTCCTCAGAACCTGCTGTTCCCCTGGCCAGACAACCACAACTCCCTCAGCCTTTCTTCATGGGACAGATGACCCTCTGATAGTTTTTGTGGCCCTCTCTGGAGCTGCTCTGACAGATTAATGTCTTTTCTCATGCCAGAAGATCACAGAGCTGCATGCAGCACGCCAGGTGGGGTCTCAGGAGAGCTGGGTAGAACAGCAGAATCACCTGCCTCGACCTTCCGTTCAGGCTGCGTTTGTTGCACCCCTTGTCAGGATGGGCTTTCTGGGCCACAAGTGTGTATCTCCAGGTCAAAGCACTGGAATTCCAGAAAATTCTACCGTGGGGTAGAGCTAAGCAGGAGTTGGCTTTCTCTGTGGACAAACTCCTGTATGTGGAGGTCAGAGCTGGTAGCACAAGAGAGAGTCCCATCCTCTGAGTGTGGAGCTAAGCCCAGCGTATCCCCCCAAATTCTTCCTGCCATCTGACTAGGAATTCATTATTTGCTCCAGAATTTCATTCCAAACTCTTACTACACTCATCTGTCTTCTCACCTCAGTACCTGGAGTTTCATCCTCTGTGATGCTTAGATCCACCCCTCAACACTCCCTGGATTTGTCTTAGCCAGTAGTGGCCTCAGCAGTTGCTGACCCGGTGTTGCCTTCACCAGTGATGAGGTCTCCAATGTAAAAAAATCCAGTAAATCAGATGGATTAAATGGCAGGAGAGCTGGAAAATCTCCTGGTGTTAAAGACAGCTTTAAGGCAAATTCCAGTGGATGAAGGAATGCAGCTAAGCAAGTCTAAATAAACGAATTTTTCTCATTTGCATATGCAATAAGCAGTAGGAACGATGAAATCCGTATCACATGGTAGCTTAGCTGTGTCACTGGGTTGCAATGCACCTTCACATTCTGAAGAATTTGTGACAAAAATAAAAACCTGAATCTGCAACCATGGTCCTGCAAGTGCTATGGATCACATTTATGCTTGGGGAGGACTTGGCAATGCCAGAATATATATAAAAAGACTGAAAACTGCATGGTTAAATATTCTAAGAGCTTTTCTAGCCCTTTTCTTCTACATTGCTTGCAATGCTAGAAAAAAATGTACCTATTTAGCAGCTCTAACATTACTTCAGTGTGCATATTATTATACCTATTATGACAGTTGCAGCAGATACAGATATGGATTTAAATTGCCACTTAATCTCTCAAGAAAATGATGAGCAGCTTTGAAGCTGGTTATAATCCACTGATGCAATGACTTTTTTTACTAATTACGTACCCTCTTGTGCAGCCATGGTGAGATGTTGCCTTATTGTAATAAACAAATGCAATTTCCTCATTATAGTTTAATGAGGAACTAGGGCAACTGTCCTAATTAATGCACACTTGAAAAGCTACAGGTTTTTAATTTCTTTAACAAGCTGTTTTTTGCAAAGGTTTCCTTTCTCATTTAACCCCTAGTGCTGTGTGCCCAAATTCATGAGGAAAATACAGTTTCTATAATATGCGAATTGGACACTAAACTTTGATTTAAAAAAAAAAAAATCTCCAATCCACAGTAGAAATAACTTTATTAGGGATTTTATTGAGCAGCAAAATTTTCTTTCTTCTCTTTTAAAATTATTTTTGCCCAAAAAAATGCTCTGATCTATAAACAGACACCCGTGAAACATGTCTGTGTGCACTTGCAGCAACACATAAGCAAGGCAGCCTTCTAGAAGGTGTGATGTTAAATTCTATCTAATGTACCACACCTATTGAGGAAAGGGCTTTGCAGATGTTTTATTTACTTTAAGCTGCTGGTCTCAGCCTCTCCATCACCCATCTCTGGCAGAAATGGAAGGGGATTTTCCAAGTCTTGCAGTGGTTTTACTGCTGGAAGGAAAAGTTATACTCTGGATAAGGATACTCTGTGTTTAGGAATCCTTAGGAATGAATTATTGTTTTGACATACCAAAAGATTTTGCATCATTTCTTTCGGGTTTCTTAAGTAGTCAGAATGCTGTTCCTAACTGCCTCAGGAAACATAGCTAGACACAGATTTTCAGATATAAAGAACAAAGCAGACTTTGTGGAGCCAAACGGGAATGTTAGGCACCAGCCTGGCAGGCCCACTACTGACAAATCTTCCAGTTAGTTTATAAACAGCCTTACTTCATTCTGTTCAGTCAAAAAAGCAAACCTAATCTAAATTGGAGATATATTTTCCTCCTAATACTGTATATATGAGTGGCAATTCTTTCAGTTCAAAAGAAAAAGGAATTCACAGTGATACTTATAAAAATATTTCTACCTTTTTGTCACCTGTAACTGAAAGCATGACTATCTCAATTGCATTTCCCCCTGAATTTAGGGAATATTTTATTCCCAGAAATATTTTGGAGATGCTGCTGAGGTTTTCTACATTATATTAAGGAATAAACTTAAATAAATAACTGCACAATTTTAAAAGGATATGAAAAATTTTATAGGAGTAGGCACGTTTAATGGACATAAAATAATAATAAGAATTGGCAAGTACCTTAGGCATATCAGCTATATTCTGTGCAAGTAATATTTAAAATCTTGACAGATCTAATATAGAAATACAGTCTCATAACTCTCTCAGCATTTATTCATTCACTTCACAAACAATTCCAACATACTGTAAGCAGAATGTATGATGTTTTCTGAAACACACGGGAAAAAATTCTGCATTCCTCATTGGAATGAAAATTGTTTCGCTAGTGCTCATTCTTCAGATGTCATACAGACAGACGTTTGTGCTTTCCGTAATCCTTCCTTTCGCTTGCGGGCTCTCAGGGCACTGCAGGGACGGTTCTTCCCGGGGCCGCAGCTGCCGGGAGCGAGCGCGGGGCCCCGGGGCTGTGCCCGGCTGAAAGGACGGTCCCTTGCGGCGCTCCAGCAGCCCCTCCGCTCTGCCTTCGCGGGGTCTCTGCTCTGAACGCTTCCCGCTGCAGCCCCTGCCGTCCCTTTCTCCCGCCGGCCGTGCCTCGCCCCCCGCTCCCCTCGCACCGACCCGCAGCCGCTCCGCGCAACGGGAGAGCACGGAACGCTCCGTGCCCGCAGCCCAGCGCCGCACGGAGCCGGGGCAGCTGCGGCAGACAAACAAACCGCGCAGCCGCCATGGCCGGGGCGAACAAAGAGAGCGCGGCGCGGGAAGGACGGCTCGGCCGGGCTGCCGGAGGCGGAGGAGCGCGGGGGAGGCGGCGGCGCCCGGCGCGGCCCCGCATTGGTGGGATTTTGCCGCAGACCCGCGGGGAGGGACGAGGAAGGGGCGCCGCAGCCCCACACGAGGGCCGGGGGTCGCAGGCCCCGCTCTCGCTGCTGACGGAGACGCAGAGCGGCCGTGGCACTGTCACCAGCGAGAGGGCGAGCGGCGCGAAGGGAAAGCCGCAAAGGGACGCGAGGGCCCGACATTAACTGAGCTGGTTAGAGACCCGTGCGAAAAAGGGCAGTATGGTGCGTTCAATCTCTGTATGAACCAACCACTTCAGAGTCGGGCTGGATGATCCCTGTGGGTCCTTCCCTTCCCAGACTATTCCGCGATTCCATGGCCGCTAGAAGCGCGGGACGGGACCAGACCCGCTCAGGAGAGGCGGAGCCGCCGCGCGCGCCCCAGGGACGCAGCCCCCACCGCGCCTCGGCCGCGTCTCGCGGGAAGCAGGCGCGGGGAGGGGGAAGGAGAGGGGCGCCGGGCGGGGGCAGGGCAGGAGACCCCGCCTCCCTTTGCAGTCCTCAACCAGGTCGGACCGCCGAGAATATACACAGGCGCGGGGTGCCTGCCGCTGTATTAGTCGAGGTGGTGTGAGAGAGGAATCATGTCTGGTCGGGGCGCAGGAGACCCCGCCTCCCTTTGCAGTCCTCAACCAGGTCGGACCGCCGAGAATATACACAGGCGCGGGGTCCCTGCCGCTGTATTAGTGGAGGTGGTGTGAGAGAGGGATCATGTCTGGTCGGGGTAAAGGCGGCAAGGGGCTCGGCAAGGGCGGCGCCAAGCGGCACCGCAAGGTGCTGCGCGACAACATCCAGGGCATCACCAAGCCGGCCATCCGCCGCCTGGCTCGGCGCGGCGGCGTCAAGCGCATCTCGGGGCTCATCTACGAGGAGACGCGCGGCGTGCTCAAGGTCTTCCTGGAGAACGTCATCCGCGACGCCGTCACCTACACGGAGCACGCCAAGAGGAAGACGGTCACGGCCATGGACGTGGTCTACGCCCTCAAGCGCCAGGGTCGCACCCTCTACGGCTTCGGCGGCTAAATTCATTTTTCTCTTATTCTTCAGCGCTTCTACAACAAAAGGCTCTTTTAAGAGCCACCCACGTATCTCTTAAAAAGAGCTTTCAATCGCTGTTAAGGTTACAATTATTTCGGTTTTGGGGTTGGAGGGAAATGGGAAGGGATTTTATTTTTTCTCGGCTTTCCCAGAGCCCACAGATGCTTAGCCCACTTCTTCTGCGTTCCGAGGGGGAAAGTCGCATTCAAGTTAGCAGTAATAACCTAATTTTTACTCGAGGAACGAAACGAGGGTAGCAGGTGTAGCGCATGACTGGGGGCTCTCGGTGCTATGGGGAAATGCGTTCTGCAGGTTACATCCTCTATTTCCCCCATTCTCTTCCACACGGAGCACCAGGCGCTTAGCCCAGACCCTCTTTCCAAAGGGCAAGGGACACGCAGGCGAGAGAAATCTAAGGCAGGGGGTAGGTCGGGAACAACTGGCGTTGCCGTAGCCGCTGTCGCGGCACCACTGACCGCGACAGCCTGGAAGGGGCAGGGAGCTCCTGAAATGGCGGCGCTCTTCTCTGTCATTCGGTGGGCGGGACGGAGCGGGAAGAAGAAACAGCGGAGAGCACCCCTTAGCGCCCTAGGGACTGCACACCAGAGACCCTGCGAGCCCCGTGCTCTGAAGCCCGCCCGCCCCCGTCCCGCTTCTGAGGCTGCCTGTTCTTTAGGCACCGCTTTCGCCTTCACCCAGCACAGCACAGCCCCCTAGACCCTCGTCAGCCCCGGCGGCTTTAGGCGGTGAACCTGACAATGACCGACACACCGGGGTGCAAGGGGCGGCCAAGGCTGTAGGCTATGGAAGGTTCACATTTCCCCAGTTATCCCTGAACTTCCAATAAGTTGGGCACTCAAAAGCGCGTGGCATGGGCATAACACAAGAGACAACAGCTCTCTTCAGTGGCCTTGTAGTGGCTCTTAAAAGAGCCTTTCAATTTGATGCAAAGGGCAGGGGACTCAGGCGCGCTCCCCGCGGATGCGGCGGGCCAGCTGGATGTCCTTGGGCATGATGGTGACGCGCTTGGCGTGGATGGCGCACAGGTTGGTGTCCTCGAAGAGCCCCACCAGGTAGGCCTCGCTGGCCTCCTGCAGCGCCATGACGGCCGAGCTCTGGAAGCGCAGGTCGGTCTTGAAGTCCTGCGCGATCTCGCGCACCAGGCGCTGGAAGGGCAGCTTGCGGATCAGCAGCTCCGTGGACTTCTGGTAGCGCCGGATCTCGCGCAGCGCCACCGTGCCGGGCCGGTAGCGGTGCGGCTTCTTGACGCCGCCCGTGGCCGGCGCGCTCTTGCGGGCAGCCTTGGTGGCCAGCTGCTTGCGGGGCGCCTTGCCGCCCGTCGACTTCCGCGCCGTCTGCTTCGTGCGCGCCATCGCAGCCCCAGCACCGAGCGCCCTGGAACGACGGCACTGCGCTCCCTCGAGCCCCATTTATGGAGCACGGCGGCCCCGCCTCCCGCCGCTGATTGGTCAGCGCAGCGGAGGATTCTATTGGGTTACAGCTGAAGCCGCTCCGAGCCCCAGTGGTTCCCAACAAATCCTGTGTTGCTTTCTTTGTGTAAGAAAAAATCAACATCTGTCTATTTCTAATGTTGTTTTTTTTCCCGAAGAAGCTTCCTTATGGTACCTGCGGCTCTGCATTTTAAAAAATGTAGTTAGTCTATAAAGATTTACCCGAAGAGAACCACAATCCTCTCAAACCCCACAGCAACAAAAACAAACTTAAAAGCAAGCAAACGAAAAAAAAAAAAACCAAAAAAAAAAACCCCACCCCACCCAAAAATAACAAAACCCAAGCAAAGAAACCAAGAAAATAAGAAGCAGAATAAAAAAAAAAAAACCCACTGCGCTAGATTTTGTTTCAGAACGGATGCAAAGCACACGGTTCCTTTGTTAATACTTCCATAAGAATGTAGGATGACAAAATATAAGCCACCAGTTTAAATAAAGAATAAAGTATCAGTAAGTAAACATGATTACAAACAAATTATCGGCAATTCTTGGAAATTTGTATTTTACTTTTACCCACTTTAAGCGGCAGAGTAATTCAATTCATTAAGACAAGTCGTTAAAAAGCAGTAAGGTCAGTCCGGAAGAAAGGGAAGACCAAGGGAAAAGGCGGGTCGGGGTTAGGAATTCGGGAGCGGGGCTCAGCCGAAGAAGGGGTTAACGCGGGATTTTCAAACCTTCCCCCCGAGCGCGGCCGTTCCCATCAGCCAATCACCAGGCAGCGCTCGGCTATAAAAACCAGCGGCGAGCGCTCCCGAAGTTATTACCGGGCTGCTCTCGGTGCTTTGCTGGGCTCGCAGCTCGCGGAAACTTCTATAGGATCGTATTCTCATGATTGGAGGAGTAAAATGCACTCCATATGCCTCCTGTGTATTGTAAATGTGCTGCCTTTATGTCCCTCATTTAACTTCATCGTTTTTCACTTTATGGCTTTATTATGCTAGCAGCAATATTGTATCTCGCCCACCCCCCCCTCCCCCCCCCCCCCTTTTATTTTTGTTTTTGGGAGAGCCTGTGCGACTCGCTTTGTTTCTGAAAGCGCAAAAACTCCTTTCCCGCCTTCCCTGGAAGGACTTTCCATCAGTACTTTCCTCGGTGCTTTATCACTCTTGCTTGTGAGCGACGTCCCGCGGGCATGCTCGGCCTCTCTCGAGCACTGCTATTTATTCCCGACATAAATGTGTTTCCTAAAGTGAGGGGGTGGGTGGAATATAAGGTTGGAGGCAAGGATGTTTTCTGAGTCCTTTTTCCAAGTCGTGTGCTCCTGGCTGATGTCTTGTCTAGGACCACACACGTAACGTCTTTAATGGTAGAGATTTTAGGCTGCATGAATCTTCTCTGTCAATATTGAGGCTCCCAAAAAGATGTGTTGAAGTTACCACAGATGAAGCGTTTTCCAAGAAGAATCTGTGCCTGAAAACTTAGCAAGTGTAGAATAATTTCTAAATGGAGGCTCTTCCCTATCTGTTGTGTTCGGTGGTTTTTGTGAACCTACTAAAAAACAGATTTCTCCCCGGACTGTAAATTCGGACACCCCCCCACCCACTCTTCTAGTAAATAGATTTTTAGTTGCCTGAGAAACGTGCACTTCTAAAATTATTTCGGCCTTTACAGTACCTTTACATATATATTAATGCTACAGGTAGTTTTATGTTATTTAGGGAGCCTGCTGTTCCACTAAATTATTGGAAATTGTGTCCCTTTGGTTTTTCGATGCTGCAAATGAGTACCACGGGCTTGAAGAAGCTGTTTGTTGAATTTAGACACAGCCTTCATTGAAACCAGGAAATAAGGAGCCACCGAGAAATGCTTAGGGGAAATATTTCTCCTGGAAAGCCTAAGATTGCAAGGCTCAGTTTAGTTTTAACTGCTGATAAACTTCATTTTAGGAATATTTCCTTCTCTGTGTGAGAAACTTGGACTCTGCAGCAAAATCTGACCAATCAAGTGCCTCGACACCATTTTCTTTCCTCTGTTTTTCTCACTTTCAGCCATTTTCTGCTTCTGAACCTCGGAGGGTTAAAAGGGAGGGGGGAAGGCATCGGGAGTAGTGCTTTAGGAATTAAGAAATCTCTGCTGTGATTTATTCATTCCCCCAGATTTGGTCATTGATGTACGACTTGTGTTTTTCCGCACAGATTTTTTAATTCCTGTGGATTACCACTGGGACTGCAGAAATGAGATGCAGCGAAAGCTAACTCATTTCATTTTACTGAGATGGCTGAGGATATGTTTACCTGGACTTACTTGCATATGCTTATAAGTAAAAAAAAAAAAAATTATTAAATCAAGTAAATTAGCTTTTTCTAACAGTTTATTTAGAAGATACTTAATATCTTATAGAAGCCATTGGTCATAGTTACATTTCAGCAAAATGTAGCATCAGAAATGATGGGGGTTTTGGTTTTTTGTTGTTTCTTGGTTTTTGGGGGTTTTTTGCATGCTCAAGAAACAAATTATATTTGAGCAGTGAGACAGGGAGACAGGTTTTATTTGCCTTCAGCTCTTGTCACTTTTCCTCTAGTCTTTTGAAGACCTCATTGTGTTTTACTAAATTAAGTATTATTTGGATTCATTCTGAGTGAGTTTCATGCTCGAATAGTAAAAAAACACTTAACACTTTGTCAGCTGAGAAAGAAAGATGTGCAGTGCTTTTTATTTTCTCAGGGTTCATATAAACTCTAAATTATAATGCCTGAGTCTGAAGTAGTTTTGGGGTGTAATACACAGCAAATGGGTGGTACATAGACACTGGTGACATAGTGCAAGATTCCCTAAGTCCAAGTGAGAATAGAAGTGGAGGATCCTCTGGTGTCAGCAAGGTTCAGCTAAATTTCTTTGCTTTTTGCAGGGGAGCCTGAGACAAAAGAATACTGCCAAGGCAAAGCTGGTTGTGAGCAAGACCTCTGTGCTGAACAGCTGAGGATTGGCTTGAGAGCTGCTGTTGGTAATCAAGGTGCTTTTGCAGGTGATTTTAGATGCTCAGCAAGGTGTTTGGCTAGGACTGTTCCTGGCCCTTTAGCCATCCTCCATGGATGAACTGGCTCAAATCAAAATCGTGGCCTGGAAGAATGTTCTTATCAGTCCAATGGGTAAAACAGAGCACAGCTACTGACATTCAGCTGAAATACCTCATTTCATCCAAATATATTTAAGATCTGATGACAGCATTTCTAGGACAAAAAATATTTGAATCAGTCCTACTTGACAGCTATTAGTTTCTGAAAAATTCTGAACAGATACATATCCATATGAAAACAAGCTTCTCATTTGAATTAACTATTGTAGTGTAAGTGTTTTGTGAAGGTGGATTCCATGCAAGCCAGTATGCAAAGATAGGTTGTGGACATGTTTTCATCTGCACGTCCCTTTTGTGGGCTTCCTCACAATGTGAATCACCTGTTGATTCCTCTGAAGCAAAGTTTGAACTCGGCCAAGCACAGCTCTCCTACAGGCCTGGCCAGTTCTGCCCTGCTGCACCATTGCCTCTCTCTTCTCTCCCACTTTGAGCTCACATTCTATCCGATGTATCAGATGGTAGAAGTGCAAACAACATTGTCACAACACTATGAACATTTATGAAAATTTTACATTCTATGTTAGAAAGTACTTTGTCAGTCACTCCTCTTATTAATTAATTACACTGACCACAACAACAGGGTCTGCCCCTGGGATCCTGCTGGTTACTGCACTTGTCCAAGTGAAGGTTTCCAGCTTGTCTTTCATTAGTTCTCAGGTTACAGCTTGAGTTGGGTGGATCTGTAGAGTGAACACTACACCAAAAATTAACCTTCAATCCCACACAGGCCACCCAGCACTCAATTCCCAAGCCCATCAGTTGCTTCTGGTCAGTTTGTTTTGTTTGGTTGGGTTTTGTGGTTTTTTTTTTCATCTGACATTACCTCAATTCTTTGAGTTGTTTCCTTGGTCCTTCCTTACCTTTTTTATTCTGCTTTGGGCTAGTTGCACATTAGCAGCGTTAGCTTTTAACAAAACCTTTCATTTTGGTCAGCTCTTGTGGCCTGATGCTACAACCATTCCAGCCACTAATGCTAAACTACTTAATACATCATGAGAATATGAAGAATACAGTTAATGAAAATTTCCTGTAAACGACTATGAAGTAGCACAAGATGGAAAGCTCTGTTCTCAGTGAAGCTGCTAAGGCAATACCAGGGTTTAGTAATAAAAAGACAACAAACTAAAGGAACATTAATATACAAAACCAATGCAAACTGAGTTTGAATTAAACCTGTTTGTACATAAAACAGTGTAGGCCCATCTGGCTGGGGGCCTCAGCGCCAGTCTGTGATGACTGATAGGGATCAGAGAAACAAATCCTGCAGCTCCAGGGACACTGGGGTGGCAAAAGGCATGCCCCAACCTTGCTCACTCCATACTGTTGTCATCTGTGCCACCCATGGTGCCCTGCATCTCGGTCTAAAGGTGCTTTTAGGTTTGGCTTCAGGTTCAAAGAGCCACAAAGTCTAGAGCTCCAGAGGCACTGGTGCCACCAAAGACATGCCAAGGTGAGTATGGCACAGCCCCAGCCCTGCTTTCTCCACACCTTTCTCTTCCAGGCCATCCATGGTGCTGGGCACTTCAGCCCGAGCCTGCTCTCAGGGTAAGGTGTGAGCATCACAAAACCCACACCTGCAGGGACGCTGGGGTGGCAAAGGACATGTCAAGGGCAGCGTGGTCCTGCTCCAACTCTGCTCCCTCCTCACCTCTCTCATCTGGGTCACCTGTGGTGCTTTATCCCGTTTACATGCACTGACAGTGTTCAGCTCCATGCCTGGTTCCCCATCCATCACGTTCTGTTGCCCTTAAGCACTGCGAGATTTTAGTCCATTAACATGAAGATGCTTTTTTAATGGGCTTGATGACTTTGGCTTTACACATCTGCCAAGTCTGTACTCTGCTGTGCTGTCAGCTGTTCTCATGTGGAGGTTAAATGTAGTTGAGCTATTAAAAAATCTGATTATATATCCTCTGTGTCCTTATTGCTTTTCTCTCTACACTTTATTCTTGCTAATCCCTCCCTATTTCTGAAGATCTAACGCCATGAGTATTTGATGTATTTATGAGTATGCCCTTTCTCTCTGCATATGGATTTTTATTTATTATGCTATTCCAAGCACAGCACTGATCCATCAGGATGGATCTGTAAAGCTATACCAAATTTTGGCCTGTAAGAGCTTCAGCTTGTGATGCCATCAGTAGGAAAGTAATTGATCCAGAGGGCACATGATGTAGTTTTCTGTAAGTGTTCCATATGATCCCATGGGTTTTAGGACAGTATGCCAGTGTTGTAATGAACATAAGGATCTAGAGCCGAAGGCATGATGTGAGAGGCACGACAAAAAAAAAAAAAAAAAAAAAAAAAAGCACACACAAAAAACCCAAAAACACATAAACAAAACAGTGTTTCTGAGACACAGCTTTTCAGGAACAGTCAAATGTAAATCTCTGTGTGTTTTAGATGCAATTCAGTGTGCTGAGGTCTGAGTGTTTCCTGAATTAATTCCAACTACTGATAATATATGGAAAACAGGTAAGGTCTCCACTGCACCAATGCAATGATAAGTAGCACTTCAGAATTTCTGAATGCTTTGCTGCAGTCAACTAGCTCTGTCAAAAGCCTTGTCACACTGAGATCGAAGGACTTCTAAGCAACAAACAGGGCCAGCTGCAATTCAAGTTAGTTATGTTGTGGAATAGAACATTAAGGAAGGTTATCTTCCCCTCCTTTTTCCTAAATGAATGATGCTGTTGGTTACTGAAATTGAATGTTATTTTCCTTATTTGGGCCAGTTTGGTCTTCTTAGTTGTCCCAGGCAGATTCATTTGACAGGTTGTTGTTGTTTTGTTTTTAGGAAAAAGGAACACGTTTGGAAAAAATTAAGGTCACTACATGGATATGGACTAGTTCACTTCCAGAAGAGATGCATTTAAGAGTCTAAGAGTGGTAAATATTCAGACACCAAATAAAAATTGAGGGGTTGCCAACATTTGTCACTCTCCGGCTCCCTTGTTATTCTCAGTGTAGGCCAATATAACACAGAAATATTTCCAGAACAAAAGTGTCACCTCTCCTCTGCATCCCATGCTTGAAAACTGTAACAGAGTCTGCAGCATTTCCAGGCCCGTCCTTGCTGTTTTGCTGGTTGTTTGGGCAGGTGCATGCAGAGACTGAATTCACCTCACAGCAACAGCACGAGTGCAGCCTGCACAGAAATAAAAAGAAAAGCCAGTTCAATACTGATTACATGATGTGAGGACTGATTTACAATTGTGTGTGTGTGTATGCATGTGTACATGCAGTCATTATATGTTTCCAAAGATCTGTAACTGGGATCTTTAAATGGGAAGAATAGGAATTTCTTAAATTTTAATCCTTATTAAATTCACCTAGTTTAAAGGACCTGAAATGCACTGGGATCTTTAAATGGGAAGAATAGGAATTTCTTAACATCCTTATAAAATTCACCTAGTTTAAAGGCCCTGAAATGCGTGGCTGTAAGACTACATTTCAGAGGTATTTCATAATACACAGTATTTTTCAAGCAGCTGTATATGTTTTATTTTAAAAACACTTTCAAGTAATAAAACTTTTTATCCTCATGAGTATAGGGGATGTTTGTTTTGTTTGTAGTGTTGTTTGGTTTGTTTTTTACACACTATAACACAGTATTTTTCAAGCAGCTGTATATGTTTTATTTTAAAAACACTTTCAAGTAATAAAACTTTTTATCCTCATGAGTATAGGGGATGGGGTTGATTTGTTGTTTGTTCTGTTTTTTTACACATTATAGATAATGTTTGAGTTACTTTTTATCCTCAATTGAACTAAAAGTACAGTATGAAGTTCACACTAATTCACCCAAGTGTCCCAGGATGGATTCAGAACTCAAGTGACAGGAGAGACAGCCTCACCCACCCCCGTCCTTGGAAATGTAGAGCAGAGCTCCCAGAGCCTCCCTGGGACCCTCCCTGAGCCTCCACCAGGTATTCACTGTTGCAGAAGGGATGGTATCCTACTCCTCCTTCCCTTGGGTGTCTTCCCACAACTGTTTCATTTCTCCATCAGTGACGATGTCTTTATTTAACACGCTGGGTTTGGGGTTGGAGTTGCTAATTGCTTTTGCTTTTTAAGAGTACCAGGCTGATGTGGCTGGAGGGTGTCCCACACGTGCTGGTGGATGGATCACTGCCCTGTAGAAGGCTCCAGCTGAAAAGCAGGAATTAAATAAAATAGAAGGTTGGCTAGCGGTGCCCGTCAGAAGGTGACCAACCAGGAAAGCCAAGAGGGCCTCTGTTAGGGAAGAATGAAAATCAAATGCACTGTGATACATCCCTAAATGCTGGAGTCACAATTCCAAACCAGGCAGTTGCCTGAGTTATAAAATAGGTTCTATCAGTAAGTTTGCAGTTTCACAAGAGAAGGCTGAAGAGTTTTGAACAAAGTTGTCTGCTGCAGAGGGAAATAGGAAAAGAGCTGAAAGATAACCACAGATATTAGAATAAGCAAGCAAACAAACAAATGAACCCCAGAAAACCAACCAAACTCAGAATTGTTTCATTACGAGCCCGTGTTTGGAAAAAGTAATTCGGATAAATCTATCTTACAAAAAGACAACAAATTCCTTTTTGAACACGTGTCTACTACACTTTTGAGGGAATAAGTGAGAGGAGGTAAAGAAAGAAATTTCCTACCCTAAAATGTGTGAGTCGTTAATAAGAAAGAAGGATGCTAGGGCATGAGGACATTGTTACAGCAGCACTTTTTTTCCTTCTCTATTTCAAAGAAGTTACAATAATTGTGCCAGTGAAAATGTTTTAGAATGCTAAGAGTTCACAGAATATGAAGACTAAATGCAAATTAAAAGAAAAATCACACCAAAATGAAATCCCTAAAAGGTTCTTTGGGAAATTCTTATTTTCACACTTCTTGAAGACTTATGTATTTCTATGTCAATTTTCCTCTATTAACTGTAAAGATTATTTATTATTACCCAAAATCAATAGAAATTTCTGAAAATTTTTTGCTGTTAAAATTAGAAAAGGAAAATGCCAAGTGGCCCCAAATGTTTTTTAGTTGTTAACATTATTTTAATCTCAATATACATTCACTTAATAGTATTTGTGTCAGGAAAAATTTATTAGTTTATGTAATTCTGCCTTAATCCAGGAAACTTAGTAGTACTAGAACATTGATCTGTATTTTAGTGTTGACTGTAAAAACATGAGTAGCATTCCTATTTTAATTGGCACATGTTTAGCAAGGGGATAACCCAAACATTAACATGAGAAACTCGAAATAGTCTTTAATTTCCATTACTGTGCAGAACAAGAACAGGTCTCCTACTTCCCGAGTAGGAAGCATTCCCAGAAAATCTTGTTGCAAGCAGTGGCTTCTTCCTTATGGTCTATTCTTTTAGAATTCCTTATGCTCTCAGTTTTCCTAGAAATGGTCAAAAATATGCTGGATAGGTAAAGGTATGACAGACAAGATGAACATGTTAGCACGCGTGTGCGCTTGTGTTTGTAGGGAAACAAAAAACAAAGCCCAGTAACACACAGGCCACAGAACTGTTCACGCTTTAATCCTCACTAAGGAAATTCGACATTACATTAAAAAAAAAAAAAAAAAAAAAAAAAAAAAAAAAAAAAAAAAAGGGGAAAAAGTAAAAGCCTTCGACATGACACGGCTTGAGAGTTTCCTTCCCCTCCTATTTTAAACAGAGAGAACTTAGTAACAGAAGGAAGCTGTAGGGCGCAGAGGACAAGGTTGGCAGAGATTATATAAATCCTCCCGAGGAAGGTGTCTATGCAGGCAAATGCTAATAGCCAGAACATTAAAAAGGAACCCTTGAAGCGTCCAAAGCAGAAGCGGGGTGAGCGGGCAGAGAGCAGCGGAGAGGCGGGGCGGGAGCGCAAGGCGAGGGCCCGCATTGGTAGGATTTTGCCGCAGACCCGCGGGCAGGGGGAAGGAAGGTGAAGGGGGCGCCGGCAGAGGGTGCCGCAATGCCCGCGCCTGCTCCTGCCGGAGAGCCGGAGCTCCGGGAGCAGCGGCGGGAGGCGAGCGCGAGAGCGGCGGGGGGCGCGGCCCCGCTCGGAACAGGCGGGGACAGGAGCGGGAGAGCGCCTGCGCCGCGTCTCGCGGGAAGCGCCAGCGGGGCCGCGCGGGGAGGGGAGGACGGGCAGGAAACCCCGCCTCTTTCTGCAGTCCTCAACCAGGTCGGCTCCCGCGTAATAAAGGGACGCTAAGGGCGGATGGCGGTGTGCAGTGAGTTGGTGCAGGGACTGAACCATGTCTGGTCGGGGTAAAGGCGGCAAGGGGCTCGGCAAGGGCGGCGCCAAGCGGCACCGCAAGGTGCTGCGCGACAACATCCAGGGCATCACCAAGCCGGCCATCCGCCGCCTGGCTCGGCGCGGCGGCGTCAAGCGCATCTCGGGGCTCATCTACGAGGAGACGCGCGGCGTGCTCAAGGTCTTCCTGGAGAACGTCATCCGCGACGCCGTCACCTACACGGAGCACGCCAAGAGGAAGACGGTCACGGCCATGGACGTGGTCTACGCCCTCAAGCGCCAGGGTCGCACCCTCTACGGCTTCGGCGGCTAAACTCAGTTCTTGTTATCCTTCAGCGCTTCTACAACAAAAGGCTCTTTTAAGAGCCACACACAGATCTCACAAATAGAGCTTGTAATTACTTAAGTCAATAACACAAGGGAAGAGAACCCTGAAAAGTTATGTATTGGCATATTACTTATACCGTATTTGTTCTTGGATTCGTATTATGTAATACACATTGAAAAAAAAAAACAAAACAAAAAAAAAAAAACAGGTATTTGCAATCACAGCTCTTATTAGGAACGTGTGGTGGCTCTTAAAAGAGCCGTTTGGTTTGTAATTGACTATCCTTTTACTTGGAGCTGGTGTACTTGGTGACAGCCTTGGTGCCCTCGGACACGGCGTGCTTGGCCAGCTCGCCGGGCAGCAGCAGGCGCACGGCCGTCTGGATCTCCCGCGACGTGATGGTGGAGCGCTTGTTGTAGTGCGCCAGGCGCGACGCCTCGCCCGCGATGCGCTCGAAGATGTCGTTGACGAAGGAGTTCATGATGCCCATGGCCTTGGACGAGATGCCCGTGTCGGGGTGCACCTGCTTCAGCACCTTGTACACGTAGATCGAGTAGCTCTCTTTCCTTGCCCTCTTGCGCTTCTTGTCACCTTTCTTCTGCGTCTTGGTCACCGCCTTCTTGGAGCCCTTCTTCGGTGCTGGAGCAGATTTCGCCGGCTCAGGCATCCTTAATGTTTTCTTTCAGGATCTTCACTGTACCACAACAACCTCGAAAATGGCGCCTGCGCCCCCTATTTATAACGGCGTTATGCAAATGAGAGGATTGTAATTGTTCCATTCCTATTGGAGTAGAAAGCACCAACGTAATTTCAGGCACTTCCGTCCTGTAACCGCTAGAGCTCAGGCGCTGCATTTACACAATCCTAGCTGCAGTTAGCGTGCTGGATTTAAAAACAAAAATTCACTGACAAAATAGCGCGTGACACAAACTGCGCTGGGTGGATCCACATTCACCGGTGCATCCACCATTAATGATGTTAGCCCTATGGAAATTCGCTGTCTACTAAGTTCTTACCCTTTTTAATTTAATTTTTACATTTTCTAATAACCCAAACAACGCGGATATACGCATCAGTAATAAACAGCTCTTATAGTGAGATTTGTAGGTGGCTCTTAAAAGAGCCTTGGTGTTTTAGACAGTATGAATCAGAACTATTTTAAGTTTAGCCGCCGAAGCCGTAGAGGGTGCGACCCTGGCGCTTGAGGGCGTAGACCACGTCCATGGCCGTGACCGTCTTCCTCTTGGCGTGCTCCGTGTAGGTGACGGCGTCGCGGATGACGTTCTCCAGGAAGACCTTGAGCACGCCGCGCGTCTCCTCGTAGATGAGCCCCGAGATGCGCTTGACGCCGCCGCGCCGAGCCAGGCGGCGGATGGCCGGCTTGGTGATGCCCTGGATGTTGTCGCGCAGCACCTTGCGGTGCCGCTTGGCGCCGCCCTTGCCGAGCCCCTTGCCGCCTTTGCCCCGACCAGACATGATTCTGCTTCCACACTATCAGCTCAATGCCCTAGAAACAGCCCCGCGCCTGTGTATATTCTCGGTGGTCCGACCTGGTTGAGGACTGCGCGGGGCCGGGCAGGGGCGGGCTCTTTGCGCGCCCTTCCCCTGCGGGCCGGGCTTTGGCGCCGCCGCTCCCGCCGGGACCGATCCCGGCTGGGGCCCGCCCCGCCCCCGGAGGCCGAACCCGGCCGGGCCCGCAGCGGATCCCGGCCCGGCTCGCCCCGTGCCCGCCCGCGGGGCTCTCGGTGCCGTAGGGAGCGGGACCCCGCCGGCCGCGGGGCTGCAGCAAACCCCGGCCCATGGCGGCGGCCGGGCCCGCAGAGCCGCGTCCCGCCCCCGCTGCGCCGCCGGCAGCGAGCTGTGCCCCGACAGAGGGCCCGGCCGGGCAGGGAAAGTGTGGGCGCCGCGGTCCCGCTTCTACGGTAAATGAACCCTTTTCTACCGAGAGCTCAGAAACGGGAGTAATGTGCTAGTCTTTGGTTTGTTTGTTTTATTCCCTGTGAGGGCAACACTTTACATTTTCACCCTGGGGGAGTTCTTTTGTGTGTCCCATGTCCTAGACTCAATGATCACACAGCTTTGTTTTGTTTATGGGACTGATGTGTTGATGAAGGAGCTGATTTCTGTCTCTTGGTGCTAATACCTATGACAAAAACCTACACCACTTCATGTGCTTTTAAAAAGTGGCATGCGTTCAGTAATTTTCATGGTGCCACTCTTTACTGATAGCTATCCAACTATTCCTTTCAGTGTTTTGGGGTTTTTCCGTTTAGTATTACTTTTTTGAACACAAACAAGTATTTCATGTAGGTATGCTCCTTCTTGTAGGGAAAAAAGAAAACAAAAAAAGAGAGTAGCAGAAGGCCTCACAAGTTGTTAGTTTCTGCTCTTGGTTTTGTTTTTCCTTAGAAATGCCCTTAACTGGGTTTTGCTGCTGCGGTGACCCCGCCGGGAGAGGCGGCGCCGCCGCGGAGCTCCAGCAGCCAAGGCTGGGATTGAAAGGGCTCATTCTGATTGGCTGACAGCATTCTCATCATCGACCAATCCTAGCGTGGTGTTTAAAAACCACCAATAGCAGAGCACTCCGTTCGGCTGGTGACGTCAGTGCGCCAGTTGTCCAATGGAAGCGAAGACTTCTGATACCGGAGATTTGCATAAGGGCCCTATAAATAGGGGAGTAATCGCATTATCCGTCACTCCGCTGTGACCGAGCAGGCACAGAGCTGCAGCCATGCCCGAGCCTTTATTTACTGCTGTTCTACAGCTGCATTCATTTTAATGAGTCCCATCATCTTAATCACCTTTAGTAGTTTTCAGTGTCCATATGTTTGGTTTTTCGGGTTTTTTTTTTGAAAATGCATGGTTGAATTCCTCCCCTTCTTTATTCTTTTTTTCCACCTCGGCCATTTTTAGTACACTTCTTTTTTGCTGTTGAAATGTGGCACATATATTTAATGTTTCTCCAGGGATTTACAGGGTCTTCAGATGATAACATCACTCAGCAATTTACTAAAGTAGAAAACTTGCAGCTACAGGCAACAATGTATGGAGCAAATCATACAACTATGCCTAAATTTTCAGTCTCAACAACTAAAAGATCTACAGTAGCTACCCACAGCCTTGCAACCCAGCTTCTCAAATGTGGTTCTAAGGTTCATCATGCACTTTAAAAATTTCCCAAATAATCCCAGCCTCAAGACAGGTGTATCTCATCAGTAATTTTCCCTATTGCTATGTTCTGTCTCCTCTTGATGGCCAAGTTGTTCTTTACCTTTTCCTGGGACCTCTTGGTTCTTTTCTCTGTGTTCCCCACAGAAAATTGCACCAAACTAAACTGAAGTTTTGTTCAGAAATGAATCTAAATCTCCAACAAATATCCCTGTTCTGGATGAGAGGCAGCAGGGCTGTGGAGAGAGGGCAGGAATTAAAACAGAGCAGCAGGATAACCAAGGTAGCATTAAGCTGCTCCTTTCCACACTGCTTTCTCCTCCACAGTTCAGGAGAAATGCAACAGCAGAAGCACTGTCAAGCACACCTTTCTCACTGGGAAGGAAAAATATCCCAAATATTTCTTTTTCTGCTTCCCTTCAGACATTTTGCATACAGACTGGAGATCACTGTGGATCTGTGCTTCTGCTCAGCATGGTGAAAAGGAAAAAAGAGCAGAAGCAAGCTCAGCTTGCTAAGATCTCTTTCTTCTTTCTTCACTTGTTCCAGATAGGTGGCATGGGCCTACACAAGAAACCTTCCTCCTCTGATACCAGGTAAATCCAGTCTGTCACCAAGTACACCAGCTCCAAGTAGGGCGTCTCGGACCGTCGTTTTTAACCCAAAGGCTCTTTTAAGAGCCACCAATTATTTCAATAAAAGAGCTGAATCAATTGTTTTGGTGGGGAGGTATGTAAATAGCTTTAGCATTTGCACGTTAATTATTAGATCAGGTGGTGCTCTTTAGCAAATTTTAAGTGTACATAAGATTTTTTTATACGTTTACCTTGTCTACGCGTGGTATATAAACTTGGTCAAACCTCTAATCCAGTTCCTTCTCAAGGGGCTTGAAAGCAGCAATAGCTTGTCCAATTCAAAGTCCCGCGGGGAGGGTGAAATAGTTTCAGTTTTCTAAGGGTTAAATGCTTTTTACTCGAAACATGAAGCATTTACTTTCAGCGCACTGCAGCAGTAAAATAAAAAAGGTTTTTTCTGTCTTGGCGGCTTAATTCTGAGGCGGGTTTCTCAACGACGGGGTTTCAGGCTTAAAACACCAATGGCCCCGAGTTACGCAGCAGATAACTGCCGAAAAAAGGGGGCGATCAGTGATTCACTGCGAGCTTTGCTGCGAGCCGGGCGGGATCGCGCGTGCGGCGCAGCCCTGCCTGCCCCCCTGCAGCCGCCGGGCAGCGCCGTGGCACGGCCCGCACGTTCCCGCGGCCCTGCTGCGCTCCCCTCCCGCTTCCCAGCCCCCCCGGCTCGGGGCCGTGGATAAATCCCTCATTTTCAGTTCAGATTAAAGAGAAAACCCTTTAAAGAATATTAATTAATTACTTTGGAAATCTAGTTCCCCACATTGTGGATTTTATTTAGAAGGAAAAACAAGTTTCTGTCTTCTGACTTCTGTATAGTCCTTAAGGTTTCCAAAAGGAAATAGCATCATGTTTTCCTCTTGCCCAATGAAGTAATATTAACAAGAAAACAGCTTGATTTTCTGGTTTGTGATAATTTCAAACTGCAGAATAAAATCCACATCTAATTTTTAGGGTTATCATGGTTTTGACTTAAACATATACTTCCAATATTTATTCAATCTGAGAAGAAATCCAATCATTTCATGTTACAAATTAAATCACAGCTTCCATCTCATTTAAATTGATGAAAAAGAAACCACACTCTGTGGGCCAAAACGATTAGTTCTAAACACTATTAGCAGTGTTTGTATTCTAGTCTCCATATCTTTCCTGGTTGCATCTTTTTCCTTTTACATTTATCTTGTGGCTGTTCCAAATGCAGACTCTTCTATGAATCCCGCGGCCCTGCTGCGCTCCCCTCCCGCTTCCCAGCCCCCCCGGCTCGGGGCCGTGGACGGGAGGGAGGGAAGGAGGGAGGGAGGGAGGCTGGGCTGCGCGGCGCTGCCGTCAGGGCCGGGCGGCGGCGGCGGGGGGGTCGGGCCGCGGGGCGGGAGGCGGCGCGGCGCCAATGGCGGCCCGGCGCGGCACTTTCGAACGGCCCCGGGCAGCGGAGCAAAGGGCGCTCGGCGGGCCCCGGCACCGCCTCTTGTGCTTCGCTCAGTGCACAGGGGCGGGGCGGCACAGCTGCTATCGCAGGGCTCCCAAACTGCACGGAGGGACACACTTCCCTTTAAAGGAAGCCCCAATCTCCCACGCAGGCGTTGCCCAACGCATTCGTGCCCAAAATCTGAATTTTATTAACGCCATGTAAACTCCCACCAAAATCTGTGATTTGGGCTCGCTGGTGTATGACCGTAGTGTTTCAGCTCTTTTTGAGAGTAAGTGGGTGGCTCTTAAAAGAGCCTTTGGGTTTATTTAGATGAGTAGACTCTCACTTTCTCTCATTCAGCTCTACTTCTTTTTGGGAGCCGCCTTCTTCGCCTTGGCCGCTTTGGGTTTGGCCGCCTTGGGCTTGGCCGCTTTGGGCTTCACCGCTTTCGCCTTGGCCGGGCTCTTCGCTGCCTTCTTGGGGCGCCCAGCCTTGGCGGCTTTCTTGGGGCTCTTGGCCGCTTTCTTGGCCGCTGCAGCCGCCGGCTTCTTCGCCTTCTTGGGGCTCTTCTTCACCGCCGCCGCTTTCTTGGGCTTCTTGGCAGCGCTGGCGGGTTTCTTCGCCGCCGGCTTCTTGGGCTTGGCAGCCGGCTTCTTCTTAGTCGCCTTTTCTTTTGTCTCGCCCGGCTTCTTGTTCAGCTTGAAAGAGCCGGAGGCGCCGGTGCCCTTGGTCTGCACCAGGGTGCCCTTGCTGACGAGGCTCTTGAGCCCCAGCTTGATGCGGCTGTTGTTCTTCTCCACATCGTAGCCGCCGGCGGCCAGCGCCTTCTTGAGCGCGGCGAGCGAGAGCCCCTTGCGCTCCTTGGAGGCGGACACGGCCTTGGTGATCAGCTCGGTGACGCTGGGCCCCGCGGGCTTGCGGGCTTTGGAGCCGCTCGCCGCCTTCTTCGGCTTCTTGGCGGCGGCCTTGGCGGCGGGCGCGGAGACGGCGGGAGCGGCTACGGGCGCGGTCTCGGACATGGTGCGGCAGCAGGGACAGCACTGGGCCTGGAGCAGGCCGGCCGCCTCCTATTTATAGAGCGGAGCCGCGCGCTGATTGGTGCGCTGCAGAGCCCGCCCCGCCGCTCGGCACAGAGCGCCCTGCTCGCCGCTCATTTTGTGTTTCTTAGCAGCCGAAAACGGCTGTTTTTGTCAGAATTTCCGCCACCGACACCCCCCCAGTTCGCAGCGGCGTGGAGAAGAGAGACTCTTGTTGCCCTCGGCCAAGTTTCCTTTCGAAGAGGCAACGGGTGAGCTAAAAAAGAGGCGATAAACGCTGAGTCCTGGACCTGAACAGACCTCGGGAGACAGAAACTTTTGTTTTTCCTTCTAAATAAAATCCGCGATGTGGGGAACTGGATTTCCAAAGCAATTAATTCATATTCTTTAAAGGGTCTTCTCTTAATCTGAACTGAAAATGAGGGATTTAAATCGATATTTTAGTCGCAATTTGATCTCAAAGAGGAGTAAGTAACACAGGCTCATCCTGAGCACTGAATATGGATTAGAAATTAGCTCCTTTGTCCAGAATCATTTACTTCTTTCAAAATAATTAAGAGAAGTTAAATTAGTGCATTATGCAGCAAGGTAAGGAGCAGGTTAAAGCCCCGTGAAGGGCTTTTTGTCCCACCAAAGGAGGTGACTTTTGGCAGGGCAGCAGTTTGTGCTGCGGTGCTCAGTGTACACAATGCAGACATGGTTCCCTCGTCCTCTAGCTACAGAAACACTCAGCTTTCTTAATAAATTAGGCGACATAAAAACTTAACACGGCCAATTTTTGTTAATAATGATAACCAGTGCCCTATCATTTCATGATGTGTCAGTGATTTTATTTTAATACAGTTGGATTGGCAAAAATCTGAGTCATCATTGTTTAAGGAGACACTGCTGCAGCTGATTTTCCCACTACTTGAACATAATAAAACTTGCTCAAGTGATGAGTTAGGATTCCTCTTTCACAGCAATTTCCTAAATATTCGATTTTCTTACTGTCCAGTGACTGACCCCTCCACTGGAATTAATACTAAAAATGGCATGTCTTGATCTATCTGCTACACTGAAACAGCTGGCTGCTAAGCAAGAGCAGGGACAGTCCTCAGAAGCAATTTTCCAAGACCAAGCTTCAATTAAAAATAAATGCTCATTGTTTTTCAGAGTAGAAAGCATTAAAAGAAGTATTCTCTGATGTGTTCATTAATGCCTACAACCTATTGTTTTGCCAAAGGCCTGTAAACTCCTTTTTACCTCTTGATATTGTAACTGCTGGTGATACTAAAATTCTGGACAATGTTATGATTCAAGTAATTGATGCTTTCAAATGGATAATTATTAGAATATGTTTTTTTGACCTACAATAGCAAATTTTCCGTTTCTATTTCAACATATTTACGGTTTATATTTATCACTATGTATAAGAGAGAATCAGAACTGGCAACAGTCCTTTTCACCTCACATTGCCTGTGCGTTGTGATGAACAATTATTCTCAAACTCCTTCAGATTTGGGGCAGAAAATGGGCTCAGCAGCTCAAAGATTTTTTAATAAGATGTAGGGATTAGTAACTCAGAATGCCTTTTAATGCAAAACAACAACAAAAAAACCAAACCAAACCAGATTTCTGACCTGAAAGTGTCTGTAGGTCTAAAAGTTGTTTACAGGGGCAGGGCTGTTTTTAAAGACATCAGAGAATTACCTGAACTTCACACAAGGCCCGGCTGAAAAAGGAGAGGCACGATGGGGCTGGGGGTTCTTTCCTGCAGTCCTTACAAGATTTCTAACCCCCATCAGCACAAAATGATTTTACTACGGAGTAAATTTTTCAAAGTCTTGATCTTAGTTTAAGAGCTAAGATACAAAGTGTTCGGGGTGGTTTGGGTTTGGATTTTTTTCAAGAGCCAAGATTGTAAAGGATTTGGGGTGTTTAAGGGGAGATTGGTCGTTTTTGTTTGTTTTAGCTTTTTTGAGGCGATTGGGGGGGAGGGGGGGAGCAAGACGGAAGATGTGTTTAGTTTGCTTTTTCACCAGGATGTACAGCTCCTTTTATGAGGAAATGGGTGGCTCTGAAAAGAGCCTTTGGGTTACTTTTGAGGTCGGGAACGCTCCTCGGATTTGTTTCACTTGCTTTTCGCCTTGTGGCTGTCGGTCTTCTTGGGCAGCAGCACGGCCTGGATGTTGGGCAGCACGCCGCCCTGCGCGATGGTCACCTTGCCCAGCAGCTTGTTGAGCTCCTCGTCGTTGCGGATGGCGAGCTGCAGGTGGCGGGGGATGATGCGCGTCTTCTTGTTGTCGCGGGCCGCGTTGCCCGCCAGCTCCAGGATCTCGGCCGTCAGGTACTCCAGCACGGCCGCCAGGTACACCGGCGCGCCGGCGCCCACGCGCTCCGCGTAGTTGCCCTTGCGCAGCAGCCGGTGCACGCGGCCCACGGGGAACTGCAGCCCGGCCCGCGACGAGCGCGACTTGGCCTTGGCGCGCGCCTTGCCGCCCTGCTTCCCGCGACCCGACATGGCTCCCAACGCCGCTCCCGCTGCACGAACCGACGCGGTCACGTGTCGCCGCGCCCTCCGCGCGGCCGCTTTTATAGCTCCTGCGCGCGCCCCGCTGGCTCTCTGATTGGCTGCGGCGCGCTCTGGCTCGCTCCGACCAATGGCGCCGCGGATCCAAATCCGACCAATGGGAGCCGCCGGCGGCCGCTCCCGCGGAGCCGCCCCCGCCGCGCGCTCCCAGCCCCGCCCGGCCCCAGCGCCGCGAGCGCGGCGGAGCACGGCGGCCGCCCTGGAAGCGGGAACATCCCGCTAAATGCCAGGGCTGGCGGTTCAGAAATAATCCTGCACTTTAAACCTGCAGGGCTACTTTAAAAATGTGTTGCTGTTATGATAAAAGAGAAGCTTTGCTTTCAGTGGGAGCATTTACACCCCAGCACTACTAATACGTATAGAGACTAGGCAGGAAGTCATAATACAAGACATTTCTCTGATTCTAGAGAAAAAATACTTCAGTATTTCTGCAATCACTCATATTGGTGTTTTCCAGCTGAATTATCTGTCTCCAGGCCGAATCTTCTCAACTTTGGTAAAAAACGCTGATGTCATCAGGTAACTTCCACAACAGAAGTTGCTTAATAAAGAAAGAATTTCGTGTTTCAAGAACTGGGTAAAGTTACATCACACAATATGCATTAGGTGGGCGGGCTCATGTCAATTTTACATGTTCTCGGCATAGAGAACTGCAGTGCAAACATTTTTGATTGTGTCCAGAATTTGTGAAAACAGATTCAAAGTTTTCAAGTGTAAGTTTGGTTAGCTAATAACTTTGTCTCCTTAGAGCAGGATTAACCCCAAAACATGGTGCATTCAGCTAAGCCTGAAACTTACAACCAACTACATGTATTGTTCGAGGTGTCTGATAGTCTGCTATCCTAAAATTATTAGCCACAACTAAAACTGTGTCAGTCAATCTTTTAATATTAAAATTATTTACTAATTTTCACTTAAGGTAGCCTGTCCATGGTGCACCCAGCAGGTATCTGAGGCTTGACATGAACCAAACCTCCTATTCAGTGTGTAAAATAAATTGTTTCGTAATTATTAGTAGTATTTCAGAGCTTAGGTTTTTACTAGCTACCCATAAAGGTTAAAAGGGATGTTTAGGAACTTAAAAATATAGCAGAAGCTTAGTGGGAAAAAGTAAGTATATGTTATTTACAATGTGATTATTACTTTTCTGAGGTTCTGAGTGCTGTATCATCTTCCAAGGCGAGCAAAGAACCCTCCCCCCTCTCCACCTGCCTGCTAGTTTCTCACAAATCACAGGGAAAGTGGTATTTTGATACACTGAACATTTATTGTCTCTCACAAGACAAAATGAAGTTTCCCCAGCCAACAAAAATCCATCAAGATGACCATAAAGGGGAGAGGATGCAAAACTCCAGTGTACAGTATATGCAACAAATTACCTCCCTGACTACCCTGGAAGAAAGATGATTGATCAACCTCACTGCAACTAAAAAACATGATTATAAAATATTTACAGGGAAAAAAAAAAAAACCAAACCCAGTACAGAAAATAAAAAGTGGACAACCATTTGTGTATGAAATGCTGCTAACACTTTTCTGGCTCCTTAAAAACCTGTTCCACTACCCTCACCAGAGCACTCGGGGTGTGTAAGGATTTTGGCAGGGAATAGTCACCCCCGTCCCCAGAGTATCATTATCTCCCTCTAAGGAAGGGGGAGGACTTGAGGGGAGCAGCATCGCCTTCTTGACTGCAATTTCCTTTCACCAAGTGGCTCTGAAAGGAGGTCCCCAGGCACACCTCAGCTGCAGCGGTCTCCAGTCGCAGCACACTGGCAAGTTAACCTGTGGGTAGGGAACTATTTCCAGACATGCCCTTTCGTTGCTTGCAGGAGGACTTTCCCTTCTTCTCCCTCCACAGTGATCCGATCCGTGTTCAGAGGGGCAGGAAAGCTGACTAGGACTACGACAGGTCACAGGAGACCTTCCATTTCTTTCATGAAGGCTTCATACACATCATCCTTTGTCTGTACAGAGATAGGGGCAGATGAGCCAGCCTTAGGGGCAGCTTTGGTTAACGGGAGGGCGGGCTCATCCTCTTGCTTTCTCTGGGAGGCGGCGGCAGCCCCTTTGTTCTCGCGGCGCACCCGCAGGGCGGTGGGCACGAAGCGCGTGATCTCCGCCTTGGGGTTGGTGATCTGCGGCTTGGCACTGATGGTGGCCGTGGCTTTCTTCTCGATGGTGGCCGCGCTGGTGTCATCCGCCTTGGGCCGCTGAATCAGGCTGGGGGGGGCACTCAGCACCCCGGGGTTTGGAATGGGAGCTGGTGGAAAGAGCCCAGGTGGGGCAGGTCCTAAGGGAGGCACCAGAGGTGGCCGTAACATGCCCGGGCGAGGAGGAGGGATGCCTGTAAGAAGAAAAGAAAGCGTGAGCTCTCTCCACATCTGGGAATTTCAAAATATTCGAGAAAAAAAGTGAACAGGCTCAGAATGCCAAGAACAAAAAGCAAAACAAAGCGACCCCCAACAAGATGCAGCAGCACTAGCTTAAAAATAAAATAAAGGTTTTCAAATCTGCACGTGCTGCTCTTCAGGCTCTGAAAGCCACAGGAGCTTGTTTATTGCTCCCTTTTAAATTTTAAAGTTATAATCTGAGAATAAAGTTTCTTGACAATCCATCCCACTGGAATTTCAGACCCAGGCACAAAAAATAAATATTCGGATCTCCAACTCATTTAGTGGAGCACCATTACAGCACCCAGAGGCTCTTCAGAAGGAGTCCAGCAGAGTAAAAGTTTAAACTCTGAAATTCCCTTTTTTCAGGGCAGATTTTTTGCTACCAAACCATGCACGCCATTTCCTTGTTATTGCACAGAATAATGTAATAGCACGTGGCACAATGCAGCCACAGACAGGAACCAAGGCAAATTGGCAGCCAGTTATACCTCACTGGGCTGACCACCACAGCCAAGACTGTGAAAAGAAAGGAAGAAGGGACTTGGCACTGAAACAAACAGAACCCCTTACCTGGAGGGGCAGGAGGGGGCAGACGAGGAGGAGGACCACGTGGAGGAGGACCTGGGGGCAGGCCTGGTGGGGGGCCTGGGGGAGGACCAGGCGGTCGCCCCGGGGGAGGACCAGGTGGCAGCAGTCGAGGCAAAGGCCCACGCAACCCTGGTAATCCCGGAGGTCTCAGGAACGGAGGAGCTCCTGAGCGTTCATGTAACAAACAAGAAATTTAATTCACAGTTAAAGGCATATCCCAGCAACTATCTCATCAGCTAAGGATAAAGATCTTCAACCTATGAATGAAGGCTGTATTACCCAGTTGCCAGATTAAATAGAGTTTCTAAAAATCTCAAGCAGTGGCAGCAGTTACACAGTTAAAGCATCTTTATGAAACAAAAGTGTATCATGGAAAAAGGGTTCCTCCCCATTTAATTAAGCTGTAACTGGTAACAGCTTCTGAGCTGAGTTTGTCAGAATTTAAACAGCTAAGAACCTTTTTCTGTGGCATTTGATTTTTCTTCTGGCCTAAAAATAACTACCTTTGCTCTTTTACTCTGCTTCATACACTGGCTCTGCTGCTGTCTGCCAGTGTTGGCTCTAACAAAGACAACCAGCAGGAAGGCTACAGCTACAGGAGCCTGAAGCCTCAAAAGCAAGGTACAGACAGGGTGATGCAGCCTGATGACAGACAGGTCTCGGTAAGTGGATACATACACTCCATCTGCAACACATTCTGCAGCTGATACCACTGCCTGAGGGCCTGCATCCCTCAAAGCAGGGTAAATCAAGAACTCACCTGGTGGAGGGCCAGGAGGAAGGCCGGTGGGTGGGCCTGGGGGCCTCAGTGGAGGGGCTGGAGGTGGTCCCAGAGGAGGAGGCCCAGGCATGGGAGGTGCCTGTATCTGAGCTGGCGGCACAGCCTGCGCACTCTGCTGCTGCTGCTGCGCCTGGGAAGTCGCAGTAGACGACCCGGTCTCTGCAAGTGCCTCCTCACTGAGCTGCTGCTGCTGCTGTTGCTGTGATGTCTCTTCAGACTCTGAGTCCTCTTCCTCCTCCTCCTCTTCTTCTGAATATTCCTCCACTTCTCTCCCTTCTTCTGGAATTTCCTGGCCTGGATATGGAGATTATACCCTTATAAAGTCTGTCTGCGTGTAACATCTTTGTGAACATCAGAGAAAACTGAGTACACAGAATTAAATAAAAAGAAGCAAGAGAAAGATAAACCTTACTTCAAAGGGAAGAAATCTGACCACTTTTTACTGTTAAACATAAAACGAAAACAAATAAAAATAATAATAGAAAAATCATTGCTGCTCTAGAGAGCTCTGACAAAAAGAGTTGTGTGCTCCTCTGGGACCTGAAGCTTGTACTACCAGCCCAAACTTCTGCTATTTAATCTCTGCCTTAAAGGAGTTTGTGGGGAGGTGAGGTAACAGGGGGTTGGGGACACAATGCCACCATAAACGAAATCCCCATGTTCAAGAAACTCCTGCACCTTTGAAAGATACTGGAAAGATACTTTTTAAAACAAACACAGTTTGTTCTATTGGTTAACTTATCTCAGCAGAAGGGTATTTTTAGGGAGTACAGATCCTTACAGGTTACACGCTGAGCAAATAGACAATGTTACCCTTTCTCTTTCACCAAAAGATTTGTATTTCATTTGAACAACTGTTCAAAAGTTAAGCAAAAAAAGGTTTAGAAGAAAAAAAACAGTAAATTGCTACTCTTAACTTCAACTCAGCTATGCAACACATTACTTAAAAATAAATTTTTAAAAAACCTACAAAACCAAAAAACCCCAGACAAATAAAAGAAAAAAAGAGCAAAAACCAACTAAAATACCTAACAAGAGCTGATACTCTCAGCAGAGCCTACATTATGACAGTAAAATATTTACTTTATAAAACAAAACTTGTGCAAAGTAAGCTGCCCACAGAAACCTTAACTGGAAGCGCAATGGCATCTCACCACATATTATATCCACCTTACTCACCTGCCATTCGCAACATCATGGCCTGGAGTGGAGTCAGTTCTTTCATGTTCTTTTTCTTTTTTCGTGACTTCCCAGGCATGTCTGCAAACCGGACACTGTGACCTGGGGAAAGCAGGGTACGGGTAAGGGGGACAGGAGGTGGGAAGGAAATAAGAAAAATCAGATAGTTATGTTGATACCTGGTATGGATAGCTTATCAATCTAACATAATGATGCTCCTTAGGTAAGAGTTAGCGCTGGTGTTTCTGATTGTTTCAAGTTTTGCTAACCTAGTATTCTCTAGCAATTGGTCTCCCCCAAGCAAGTGAGCATATTTTACACTGAGGTTTAATTTTGTAGGGTATCTTACCAATGCAATGATTGTAGGGTATCTTACCAAGTGAAAAATGGCTTGTGAGCTATAAGCTAACAACTTTTAAGAAAACAGGTTTATCTGAAAGTTGCTTCGCTTCTAGATAGCCTCCTTCTGACCCATTTATTAATAAAAATCCTTTAGTTGGAATTTAGGTGAGTTAGAACATTGTTAGTTGACTAAATAAATTACACACACACCCTCAGCTCTATCAAGTTGTGTTTTTCTTTTGAAAAATCAACCCCCAGTCTCCCGTTTCCCCTTCATACCTGATTTCTTTTCTTCACCACCTTCCCTCTCCTTGTCATTATCACGATGCAGGAAGTCCTCTCCTTCACTGTCTGCATCTGACCTATCGCTATCGCTGTCATCGCTGCTCTCATCGTGCTTATCTTGATCCATATCTTCAGGATAACCTTCATCTTCACTAGTGCTGGACATGTCATCATCGTGGCCTCGCTGTCCTGCAGAAAGCAAAGTATTAGGAAATGCATGAACTCCAAAGTCAAAGTATTCTTTCACACCAGTGAAAGAACATTCCCCTTAGCAAAAGCATGGACAAACTGGCATCCCTTTACTTTTTAGCACATATTTTTAAAGGACATTTTGGAAAATCTGTAAGATTTCATATTAACCTTATTAATTTGCACAGCAAAAAAATGAAGGCAACTGCTACTGCAACTGATTCATCAACTTCTATTCAGCAATTGCCTACCACTGAAATATTTTGATGTTTTCTGGCATGAAATAAAGCTAATTCATCTAGTCAAAAAAGCTTCTAGGGATGATACAGCAACTTCATGAAAAACAGGACCAATGTTCTCCTAGCAAATGCACACTCAGGGCTGGTTGTGGTTTTTGTTGTAGTTTTGGTTTGGGAGTGTTCATTTTATGGTTTTTTTAAATAGACAATTTCTCTGAGAGTGATTGGGTTTTTTTTAAAGGGATAATATGAACAATGTTACAGCACTGTTAAGGGTTTATCCAAAAAAATCTGATCTGTGAAACCTAACAAAAAAAAGTATCTGAGACACGTAATTAAATGTTTCAACATTTAAAAATACAGCTGGTAGCAAAATTGCAGATATTATGATATATCTGAATCACCTCAGAGAAGCAATCACTTAGGGAGAGTCCTTCAAATGGTGCTAACATTCATATTGCCCTGAGAACCTTTTGTCTGGGGCACACTGCATTCACAGCAGTACCATCCACAGCGGAACAGAGGTCAAGGAAAACCGCAGAGAGGAATAGGGAAGTCCTTACCTGCTTCAGAACTGTAAGAAATCTCCTCCTCTCGCCTTCGAGGAGCCACGTCCAAGTTGAAGCCCACCTTACGGCCATACATCTGTAGGACCTGGGGAGGGGGTGGCCCTGGTGGAGGCCCAGGGGGCTTCCTGCCTGGAGGTAAGCGCGGAACACCAAGCCCCGGAGGAGGAAGCACAGAAATGGACCGAACTGGTGGTCTGGAGATGAGAAAGGTTATGAGAAATGTAGCAACACAATTAAAGTAAGCATGCCTTTTGTAAAATTATTTAGCCATCTCTCACCACTGCTTCTGCAGACTTCTAAAAAACATGAACATTTAAAAAGTACAGATTTGACGTAAGGAGTTTACAACATCAAACAAAGACATGACTGAAGAAGATCAGACAAAACCTCCTCAGAAAGCAACTGAAGACAATACTGAAAAAAATCAGATATTGAATCCTACCACAGAAGAAGACTGAAATAATCACAGTTGGTGAAAACAGAAGGCTATTCAGAAAGAAATAGAAAAAAACTAGCACTAGAATGAAAAAAAAAGAAACCAAACCAAAACCAAGCAAACTTGGAGTTTATATGAACTATTCATATACACTGAATATAGCAGCAGGACAAAAGAACACACATAGGGCAATTTAAGGGGCATTTATGTTCTTAACAGTAGGGCTCTAAGTTTTCCTGATACGAAAAAGACAAAAACTAGAAGGCATAATGTATTGCTCAAAGAAATTCAAACAAAAAGCTGTGATAGTGGGGATAGATTAAGAGCTTTGGTAAAAAGAAAGCACAATTCACTTGCACAGAATTCCTGACTTCTACAAGTCAATACACCTCTGCTTCTACCCCTAGCTCCTCCCCCATAATATGAGTGCTTCTGTTTCACTTCCCCCTTAACTTTCTTTTTCCACTTACCCATAGGCTGATGTCTTCTTGAGGATGGAAGGTGGCTGAGCCCCTGGAAGGGGAATATCCTGTATGAGAATGTTGGAGGGAGCATGAGGCATATCTGGTAAGGGGATACTTTCCACTTCAACATGCTGAGCATTCTGGAAAGGAGGGGAAAAAAAAAAAAAAGAGAATAGGTTACTTCCACAGAAGCTACTGCACAAACTCTCTACTTTTTAAAGTACAGAACATACGGATTCTGGCACCACTTGTCAAACGTGCCTGTTCTTAGGGTGTGTTATCTTGCAGCAGTCCATGAAAGAAATCTGGGGAAGTGTTAACAGTAAAAGCTTTCAATGCAAACCAAAGCACTTGCAATGCACCCATGAAAAGCTTTAGCTTTTCAGTCAAAACTCAAAGTTTTCACCTTCTTTTAGACCTTCAGTCTACAAAATGAAGAGGCTGCAGACAAGTACGGCTGTGCTTTTGTGTTTTTTAAGTATTCAAGTCACAGACTGCTGCATGTTCCAGAGGAAAGGAAAAAAAAAGAAGCCTTGCAGATCCTTGCACTGGCACAACACTGTTTTCCAGCATGGTAGGGAGGAATATTAGAGAAAGACCTTTAAAGAAATGCCAAAGGATTCTCATTATTTCCAGCAAGATATTTAGCAGAAATGCACAGAAATATCAATTGCACACTCACAGGCTCTCTCTCACTTTAATACAGAAAATGAAAGGCTGATATTGTTGATTTGCAACAGAAATTTCCCTTTCCTCCTTTCATTTTGAATGAGGTCAGCATATCAGAGACAAACAGTGACCTGACAACCACCACACTGTCCTCACTGAAATGCTCTGAGGTACCATGCAAATTAATATTTCGTATCTGCCACATGATGCTGAACTCATATAAATCTCGCTTCCTCTGTAACAGTCACACCTAATGAGCAGAGAGAATACACTACCACAGTTACAAGACTGAGATACAGTAAGCATTACCTTGACAGCGTCAAAATACTGGCTGAGTTGTGCTCTCTTCTGCTCGTACTCCACTTCCAGCTTGCGCAGCTCTTTGTAGATGTCAGGATTTTCCTTCTCATAGAGCCGCAAGATACGTTCAAAAGTCTCACGGAGCTTTTTGCGTTTGTCCTTCAGCACTTTTTCATTAAGTTGTGGCTGCTGTACCGGGTTAAATTCTGATCCAAGACAGCAAAAAAAAAGACAAAAAAATTGCAAATTACTCTACTGCACAACTGTGATGAACGAAACTATTTCAAAGCAAGTTCCAATCCCCGCTTTCAGGAAGTCTGCAGCCTTACGACAATAATCCCCTCCTTGAATTCTACATTAGCAGCACTCACACACACTAATCGTTTTTCTTAGCAATCATCTTCTGGGAAAAAAGTCCTCTTTGATGGCACCACAACATCTTAAATCATAATCAATTCCCAGATGTTCACAGAATCCCCCCTTCTATCAGGAAAGGAAAAAAGATTACTCTATTTCAGTCTCCCCCACTGGCAGTTACAACTACACTGTGCATCTGCATAAACCAGGGCCTAAGTCCAACACCTGGTACCTCCCACTCACCCATCTCATCCAGCTTCTCCATGTCCCGGATAATCTGCTTCGGATCTTTCATCTTCAGTACAGCTGCTCGGACCATCATCCGCTGCTTTTTGTTCTAAGATCAGAGACCAAGCAGACAGAAAAGTTTCACAGTAGAAAGACACAAAATATCTGTTACCCCTTTCTCAGTATTGCCAGGCTGAAGGAAAAATAAAAAAATCCCACCTCAGAATGCCCTGAAAACCCTCACCATGGCACAAATCAGCAGCAAATGTAGTTAAAACTTCTGGTAATTTTAATTCCACTATCTTGGCAATTGCAAATGTTACTATCATTCCTTCACTCCAACTAAGACACATGCAGTCAACACAATAACCAACTGACAAAATTCATCAGAACACACTAAGAAGCGTCTGACTCTTGGATGCTTTATTTGTCTGAATTTTTTTTTATTTGGTTTGTTGCTTGCTTTTTTGCTTTGTCATTCTGGGGGTTTTTAACTACTAACTACTTCCAGCAACGTTTCAAAAACAATTACAAGTTAAAGAACAGCTGGGGATATGTTTACTCCAAACAAGACTTCTATGTTTTTTTGAACTACGTGTTTGGATAGTATTTCCAAAGTCAGTCTTAGGATATCAACCAAAATATCCACAGTCTATTCATGGCCTTTTACAATCACACACATGACACATAGTATAGGAAATGCCAACCACATGTTCCCTCATCTCTTTATTACCTTCTTTAGTTCCCTTTTCCGAGCTTCCTTCCCTAGAGGGGAAAAGAAAAAGAACATAACAACGTGAAAGACAAAATCAAATTAATAAAGAACCTTTCCTTCATCAAGACTAGGGGTGTTTCTCAACAGTTCACTCATTTTACAAAGACTAACTGCAAGTCAGCTTTTCAGTGAAAGAGAAATATAGCATGAAATTCATTTATATTTCTTGTCTTTTATACAGGAAAAAAAAAAAAAAAAGATACTGCAGTCTTCATGTCTCCAGAAGCAAGGCTTTTTCCATACAAAAAAGAACAACAGGCAACCAAAGCCATGCAGTCATGAAAAGATTGCTGCACAGAAGCTGAAATAGAGTCATCAGACAACACACTTTAAAAATACATAGGCTTTGAGAATGCCTCTGAAATAAAGCATATCCACTGTGGGAGTCCGGATTGTCTTTATTCACAGAGCACTGATAACACCTGGCATGTTACCAAAAGTAGGAAAAAACCCAGTAAGATAACTCCCCCATCTAACCAGAGCACGTGCAAAATTTGACATGTTCCTCGAATTCCTGCCTGGGACAGATTAACTCTGTGCCAGGAAGCAGCCTGCAGTTCATCCAACAGCTAAGTACAAAGGCCTTCCAACACTGATAAGCAGTGGAAAACCAAGAGGTAAATACTTAAGAGAAGCAAGAGCATGAAAGCAAGCAGCCTTCCCAGACAAAACTGAGATAGTATTTTTCACGTTAGAGAAACTCAGTTCTGATCCACAAGTGAGGATTCTATCCTCAAAGAAAGCTTTTTATCTCCTCCTCCAGGCACCCCCCATTCCCCCCTGCTCAGCTTTCATGGATACTTACGGGCCTGGTCCGTGGGATTCATAAACTTCCCACTCTTGGTGGATGATGTAGATCTCCGCCCCATTTTGATCTTTTTTCTTCTGCCTCAAAACGAGAAACTTAAAAAAGAGGGAGGGACCTGGAAAAGATGGCATGGTTTCAGGTCCTACACACTGGTAGCTTGAGGATGCTTGTTTCTCTTCTTTCTATCAGCAATTTACTCCCTCAAAGAGTCCAAATACCTTTGAAGTTCTCAAACCTGACCATGAGCTCAGCATCTGCATCAAAACTGCCCTACTCCAACAAAGTACTACTATTTAACTAAGTACCTACTTACTACTCCTTTAGTAGGTTAGAATTTTAAGCTAATTGATGAGTTTGTTAGAATTCACATTACAACTCAAACCAAGAAGCTTTGTGCTTACACTATGGAGGGGTGCAGGGCAGGGAGAAACACATATTTTATTTTCCTAAGAGCGTATCAGAGTTTAGCTTCTCATTCACTCTTGTAAGTGCTCTTCAGTTTTCACCTTTCTGTTTCAAATGTTTCTGCACAGATCTCCTCCCTTCCTCAGACTTCTAACTGTCCCTGATATCTCTCCCCAGCCCCCACTGCATCAGCAAGAATAGGATTATCCTGCAGAAAATCGTTTCCTGTCTTTAGACATTTCTTCAGCTTGCAGATGACTACGTAAGTGTCCAAATTACAGCCAGGGATGTTTCTTCTCTCCCTTCCCCTCCAAAACTACCTCCTGCAAAAACACTGGGCTGGGTTTGTTTTTTTCCTTTTGCAAGACACTATCGCTTCCTTAGGAGGGAAGCTCACCAAGCACAGGCAGGAGTTACATTTAGACACGGTATCCCCCATCCTTTTACTACTTAAAGGCTAAAGGGAAAAAGAACAAACTCCCAAAACCTCGACTACACATCTTCTAAGGACCCACACTAAAGAGATTCAACGCAACAAATTAACGGCCGAAGGTGAAAAAAAAAGTATAATCAAGAACTAAATTAATTATTCCTTTGGCCACGGGGGAACGGGGCACAAAGCCTCCCCTCCTACTCCCGCCCGATGGCAGGAGGAAGAAAATGAGGGAGCGCGAACTGCCGCCTCCTCCTGCTGGCCTCTCTTGTGCTCGCGGCCCGGCCCCGCCGCGCCCCTCTCCCCCCTGCGGCCGGCCGGGCCCGGCTCCGGCTCCCTCCGCCCGCCGCGGCCTCGCTCAGCCCCGCGCCCGCCGCCGCGGCCCCGCCGCCATCTTGCACCGGCACCGAGTGGCGGCGCGCAGCGGCGCTCCGGAAGCGGCGGCCGCAGCTCGATGGTTCCGCCGCCCCTCGCTCCCCCTCGGAGGCCTCAACTCTATGGTTGGGCCTGGGGAGGGGCGGGAAGGCGGGGCGGGAGTGGGGACAGGCAGGGACGGGGATAGGGGGAGGGTTAGGGATAGGGATAGAGATAGCTATAGCGATGGCGGGTAGCGATAGATACCGGCGCCCAGCCGGCCCCGGCGCGCTCTGGGAGCGGGAGGGGTGCGCCCGTGCGGCCAGCGCTGGAAATGGGGCTGGGAACGCGGCCAGGGCGGGCCTGCTCCCTCACGCTCTCCAGGAGAGATCCCCCAAAGCGCCCCCGTGCCCTGGCACTAGGCAGAGCCGAGGGACGCGTGGGGAGCCGCTGCCTCGGGCAGTCAGTGCGAAGCGCTGCGGGGCAGGGGCTGCCCACGGCCTCAGGCCCGGTCCTGGTTAATGCGGGCCTGGCCTCGCGGCAGCGCTGCTGCCCTGCGGGCGCGGCTGGGATGGATCGCTCTGGGCAAAGAGAACGGCGGAGTTAATTGATGCCAGGGCAGAAGCTGCTCTGTTACTCGTCTCTTCCTGCAGCCCCCGCTGTGGTGAAGTGGCGGGGCTGGTGAACACCTGGTGGGAGCTGTTTCGTGTCACCGTCCAAAGTACAATTTCCAGCAAAAGTCCACAGCCCGTGAAGAACCAGGATGAAGATGCAAAAAACATCAATGTGCAAGCAATAAAGTATGGGTGCAGGCTAAAAAAAATTAGCATGCTGTGGAGAAGATGTAGGAAGGACATTTTTCTCTGCACAGGTGGCATCTGGGAGCAGAGGTGGTCATATCTCTGGGCAGGATTGCTAGACTCCCTGCTCCTGGTGAACATGCCATGCAACACAATGTTGTTATAATTTTTCAAGTAATGGAGATCCGGTTGCCTAATTTGTAAGGATCATTGCAGGATGGGTAAAAGACTGCAAGCTGCACATCACATTAATGACAGCATTTAGTCACAAGCTGCACAAAGTCAAAAATCAAGGAGCATCCTCAGAGCCAAGGCTTCAGGAGCTCTCAGTTTCTATGGAGTCTTGCTAACCACATGCACAGCATGGTCATCCCCACCTTGTTCCTCTTTGGCATGTTCTCTTTGTATTATTATTGTCACCAGAAAAAAGGTTCAGCTGGGCAGATTTTGGTTGCAACCGTACTGTTTTTCCACATAGGTTTGGACACTGCTTACACTGGTTTGGGCTGGTTTGCAGTTTTTTTGAGGCTGTTCTTATTTGGAATACATGTATCACAGTTTTCATTCTTAATCCTTTGTCCAGAACAACAGCTTGAGCAAAGGCAGAACACTCAAGAGGATGTGATGGAAAGCTGTGGCCATAAACATCCCTGTCAGGTGCCGTGCCACTGCAGAGGGGGATGGCTGAGTCTTTGAAGGTTAGCTGCACCTCACCAGGCTTGGGGTCTTCTGTCCTGCCAGTCCTGGGCTCAGTGGGGACAGTGGTACTGCCTCAGCTGCAGAGGGGGGTGGCTGAGTCTTTGAAGGTTAGCTGCACCTCACCAGGCTTGGGGTCTTCTGTCCTGCCAGTCCTGGGGACAGTGGTACTGCCTCAGTCCTGACTGCTTTCTCTCAGCAGTGTCTGCTGCTTTGGAGGACAATAGTCCTCTCACATTTTTCACTTGGTACTTCTGTCACACTGAGGGGCAGCTTGAAGGAGTCTGGAGGGGAAATATCAACAGACTGATTATGACATCTCTGGAGCACCAAACATAAGACTGGCCAGAGCATAAGAGAGAGCAGGAATTAAATCTGTTGTGGGGAAATCCACTTTCCTTAAAGTCCACCAGGAACAAGCATATACCTAGAGGTGAGTAATAGTTTTGTACCTCTGTGTTCCTCACTGCGTATCTCACTTCCCCGACACTGCTTAGCATTTGCATTCAAGAACATTGGGCAAATTGCTTGAAAAATACAACAGATTTGTTTTCATTTGACTTCGCTATTCTCATACAGCAGTGATCAGCAATCTCTCCAAGAGCTGATTTTAGTTCCTAGTTTAGAGTGTACATTTACACATAGAAAACAGGAGCCAGGAGCTCCTACCTCTCCAACACACAGATATTGTGTTCCACTGACTGACAGTCTCTTGCCTTTAAACTGAGTGCCATTTGTGTCAGGAGACAAGAGATGTTCCCTCTTGGAGAAGTGATGTCTCAGGTCACCACATCATCCACCACAATACCTCGTGTAGGCAAGGCAGTGCTTTTTGCCTCCCCTGAAGTGCCTCTCCTGACTCACATAGCCCAGTCTGCAGCTGGTCCCAGTTTCTCAGTCCCTGGCACCCATCTATGCTCCCGATCCCTGGCCTTTCTCCCTGATGACTTGGCAGAGCTGTTGGGTACCAGTTTCATTGCCATCTAGTGGCTTTTGTGCATAAAAGGGAAGAGGAGTCAGAAAATATTAAAGAGAACAGAAGTGGAGGAGAATAAAAACCCAACAAAACAAACCCCTCCAAACCCCAGAATGGAAGGGTTGTGAATCTCACCCATTTCTTTATTTCATAGGCACCATCTAGTTATTAATAAATTAAGATTGCTAATATTGAATATTAGCAAACATGTATGAATTTGGACATGGTTTTAGTATGGGGGAAGCAGGTACTAAAAAAGGAACCTATGCACAACCCTACTAGATTGGTCTATCATGGATTAAAAAAAATATTAATTGCATGTATAATGAAGCTTTCAGTACTTCTTTATTATTTGGTTTAAAATTGGTTTTCAGACAAAAAAAAATACAGAAAAGAGAAGTCTTCATCCAATACTCATGTACCTTTTTATTAATTCTTCAATTACCTTTTTTTTTTCTAAGATCAAAAATAAACAATTCACAGCAAATCAGAGCAAGACAGTACAAATAATGCTCTTTCTTCCAGCTTTGGTTTTAAAATCTGAAAAATAAGGACAGTTGGTAGCATATTGTGAAATGCAGAATCTAAGCACATTCTTGACAGTCCCACATTGGTGGGATCAGGTAAAGACTTGAAAATAACTTTAGTTTACTAGGGCTGCAATCCTACAGGCACTTGTACACGTGTATAATCCCACTCCAATCAACAAAAGAGCAACTTTGCACAGAAATTTTTACATGTGGGTTGGCAGGAGCACAGCATCACAAGCACAAGAGGTTATTCATGGCCAGGCACACCCGGAATGCAGCAGCTGGTTTCTCTCAGTGGTGGGGCAAGGTTGAGTCTGTTTGCATGTAGGCCCAGGCTTCTCTCACCTGCCAATCTACCGGGATTAGAGTTTATTTAAAGAAGATCTCTTGCTGGCGCCTTAGGAGGGCAGAAAATAGCAGTTAAATATGCTTCAGCTAGTCCTTGTAATTGAATTCAGTCTATCAGATTTAGCACTAAACCACACTAAGAGTTTAGCAACCACAGATGTATTTGCAAAGCCTCCAGATGCTAGCATGAATTGCCTTGTTGAAATTGTTTTCTCCCATTGTGTTGTCATTTTTGCTATAGAAACACACCTTCTCACCACTACCAGTCCAGCAGTCTGTATGATTGTCTCTAACATGAATTACAGTTCAAGGTTACCTACAATGCTTCCCAGAAAATAAGCTTAAGGAAAGGTGCAAAGTATTTGAAACATTGCACCCCCTAAACACCTGTAAACCAGTTCTATTAATATATTTCAGTGCCAGTTTCCTGAACTGTCACTTTTCTTGTTCTGCTACCACAAATAAGAAAATAAAAAGCCATCAGTAGTTCATTTGTCGTAATGAATCCAAAGGGTTTCTGCAGGCATAAGCTGCTGCAGCTGCTGTGACAGTAGAAGAGTGAACTCCATTTACTGAACTTGCTGTCTCACCAAAGAAGTTACTTCATGTATGGCACGCTGGTACTTTTCTGAGGCAACTTTAAATTCAGCCAGGTGCTTCTCGTAGCTTCTCACAGCTGTCAGAAGCTGACTCCTCTCCACAGCTCCCAGGATGGCATGGAGAATCATCTCAAGGCCAAGCCCGATAATGGTAATGCTGACTCCCCCAAGAACAGATGCCCCAATCTGCGCAAGGACACCGATGAGCTTGCTCACAGTGAGAGTTAAATGATTGGAGCCAAGAAGTTTGATAGCTACCATTGCAGCTGTTGAAGTTGCTTCTCCAAAAATAATGGAAAAAACTCTCTGGGCTATTGCAATTTTCTCCAGCTCAGGCTCTTTGATATCATATAGCTTCTGGTACAGCACTGGCTCGAGCTTGTCCTTCATGTCACTATCAATCTTCTGCACCTGATGCTGAATCTCACTCATCACTTGAATGATAATCTCACAGTTTTCCTTGACTGTACTGCTCTCTCGCATCTCAATGGGGGTAATAGCACAGCCCAGGTGCTCATTCAGCACTCCAACCAGCTCGTTTGTTGCATGGAAATTTGTGGACATACAGTCAAGCAATTCCTGATGGAGATGGATCAGTTCTTGCTTTCTCTTGGGATTATCTGGGTAAAGGAGGTCACTCAATGCCATTCTTCAGAAATAGACTACTTAAAGAGAGAAAAGAAATTTCTTACTCTGTTTAACACCCATAACCATAGCCCTTAAAGAGCAGTGAAATCTGCTTTGTCTCTGCCCCCTGGTTCTTTTCATACTGAGCAATTCAAATCCCAAGGCATAGCTTATAAATGTAGAAATCTTAATTCTTATTCTGGATCTTTGCCAAGTGATTGGAAAAGGACCTTGTAAGACATTGGGTATGCTCAGAGCAACAAAAATAGCTAACAAATATCTGATGAGCAGATTGGTAAAATGGATGTGGACCATTGGCAACTGAAGATTGAAACTGAAACTCAGCCTTGGAAACTGAAGATGGTAGAAGCTGAAGTAGTTCACTAAAAAATGGAACAATCTCATCTAATCAGCAAAATTAAAGAAGTGGCTTAAAGATTAAAGGGTTGTTCCAGGCACTCTTTTGTATCAGCCTATATTTTCCATTTAGTGGCATCCAATTTTTCAGCAACCATGATGATTGGTGGATATGGTTTGTGTCACAATAAGGGTATTTTATGCCAGTTTAGCCTTTTTCTTCTAACATTCAAGAGAAAATGATACTATATAAGCATTCTGTGCTTATACTAAGAAGCTTACCCTCTGAATTCATAGTGAGTAGTAAAATTGTCTATAATAACCCCATCCTAACCTATATCACCTTACATACATCTCTCACTGTATTTCCTTCCCTGACATTTATTTCTTCATAAACTGCATGCCAACATGGAGTCCAAAGAGACTGAGTTTACAGTGATCACGGAGGAATTCCTCATCACTGAGATTCTATAATCAACACTGTCCATTCCCTTTAACCCATCACCAGCTGCAAAGTGAAAATGCTTTTGCATGATTTCAGCTTAAATGCAAACATCTTTCCTACGGGGGCAAACTATGAATGAGTAGGATGACTCATTTCTTTGCTGGTACTTTTCATGGTCTCAGCCCTCTTATTGCGAATCTGGGCCACTTTTGTGCAGTGCTTTGCATTTTTCTAAGATGTTTTTCTTCTTGCTGTTGGTGCCTACATATCACAGTTAGAGCTACAAATAGTTATGTGTAGGGGACTACCCAGATTTTTCTTCTTAAAAAGATACCTTTGTGCCATTTTGCTCCTTTGTAGTTCTTGCACTATCTGTTAGCTGCAAATCATCTGACACTGACCCAGCTGTATTTTACTAAACACACCCTCCCCCACAAGGTCACTGTAGAAAACCAGAATGATTTCCACAATCCCCTGCCAATTTTTAATCTCAGTGTTGAAACACAAGCCAGTCTGAAAAGAGTTTTTCTCCCCCAATATTTTACACAGTACTGTATATTTCTTTCAGCCACTTACCTTGTATCTCTGCCAAGAGAATAAACCGCTTAACACATCTTATACAAGCTGTAGGGAGCCAAATACATATACAGTAAAGGTTTGTGATTTTCTGGAAACATAAAGCCATGATAATGCAGGCAATGATTTCATATCAATCCTGCCTCAGGGATGTTGCTGGCTTGCTTTCTGACTCAGTGTGATACTAAAACCTTTCCACTCCAGTGCTGTTTTTTTGTAAGGTCATTTGTTTTCTCTTATTGGTAGAAACTGAGAAGACAAATTGTTTTAGAAGGAATAGCACTTCAACAAACATTTTACATACCAGACAGGTGTGGAGAATACTTTTAGAATCTGTTCATTACATATGATTATTTCAGCTTTTTACAGCTGCTCTAGATTTTATATCTCCTAATGCTAAAATTACTTCTTACTCTTCACATTAGCACTTTCATCAGCTTTTATATTTTCCTTTTAGAATTAGGCAGGCCACATATATTTCTGTATTTCTATTTCTCCAGCTCCAGGGAGATTTACCACGGCAACTTTTCTAATTAAACATTTACACTGCCTACCTGATTTGGTCTGAATGCTGCTGTTGAAATGTGTATGGGACAGTAACTTCAGCCTCTTTCCCCTCTGCTTGCCTGGTGTTTTCCAGCAGCATGTGATGAGTTAGGCATCCGGAGGCTGGGCTTCAGCTGCATCCTGTGCCTGCCTCCTGTCATTAATTCTATTGTGTGATGTTTACCCAGATTCATCTCATTTTCTTCCTCCTCTCCCCTTCCTTCCAATTTTAAGAGAATTCAGTTTACTCAATGCTAGTTCCCAGTTACTAGATCCTCCAAAGGCCTTCTGTTCCTGGAGAGAATGGGTACAGCACAAATCCCTCCTGCCTGCTGCAGAGGTGCCATCACAGGCAACTACAGCCATGGCTGAAAGGGGATGGTGTTACTTGCTGTCCTCAGAACATAAGAGGTGTAGGACAGCACTTCTAATTCAAATAGATACAAGACTATGTTTTTTACTGGTTTCTATTGTTTATAAATATAAACATTAATGCTTGCACCTAGGCCTTGAAATAATGAATTTTTGCAATGACTGCTTTTGTACAAATTACAAAATTGTAATTTGTACAAAAGCAGTCATTGCAAAAAATTGAATGGTCCCACATAAACAGAAAAATAGACACCACAGAGAGTGGAAACAGTCCAGTAAGACAAGCTTGTACATATGCCTTCAACCAAGCTAGACATCTTTCATGCTCTTGTCCTTAGAAAGGTGGACCTGCAGCCCACAGGGGTCTCACTAGGAACACTGCTTCCACCACAGAGGATGGCTAAGTTCTTGGATGAAAATATAAGATGAAGCATAAAATGTGTACTTTGCAATTGCTGACGTGTTTTCACCTGAAAGCTGAGCTGCTGTATTCAACTCCAATGAATACAGTCAGAGTGCCAAACTCTCTTATTGTCAGAGCTGTGGGCATGAGAACATAAGCTGAAAGAGAACACTAAATGATTTAACTGCTATAGTTCTGGAAATGTCAATTAGTTGTGACTGCTGAGTATTTTCCACTGAGAATGCCATGTAGTCCTGAAATACTTTGTGTGATATTGAACTGAATTGAACTGATCAGGCTGGCAACTGCATGTGTGTCACATTCTGGAAACTGATTTCAGGTCTTCTGTGTTTGCAGTGGATGCAAATCCTTTTCTTCTAGAATCCTCATCATTTTGAACAAGACAGAAAATAATTTGAACAATATGAAGACAGTTTTGTTCCTGCTTTACCTGGATCTTTTGGGAGGATTAATAGCTGTTATTGCAGGCCTATTAAGCTGGAGGAAAAGACTTGATCTGGGGTGTCTGTCATCCTTCCTTGCTGCAATTTGCCAGGTCTCTGGTGCCATGAGAGTAGAAGTGGTGTGGAGACCCAGACTCAACTCTGAACTGCAGCAAAGGTGAAAATCAGTTTTGCCATTTCATGCCATTTCAGACCCCTTTTGCCATGGGAAAGAAATGGAGGAAAAGGCAGATGGTTGAACTGAGTTCTGAAAAAAAAGTCTTTAAAAGTACACAGCGGGACAGGAAGTTGCAATTGCTTGAACACTTCTGACTACACATCTAACCACAGCAATAGCTGATGAAACATGTCTGCTGCAAACAGTCCAGCTTTACAGGGCTCTGGCACAAGCAAAGGCAACATCAGGAGCAGTCCCTGAGCTGCACACTATCCCAGGACTGTATCTCTAGTTGGCCTTGTGGGAACTCGGAGGTGCAAGCAGAAGGACATAACTTTCTTAGCAGTCAAAATGGTATGATGGGCACCCAAGCAAGGAGAATGTTTTGTGCTTCCACCTATCAAGGGATGTTTACACCATGTAGTCAGTGTATTAACTGACTAATATAAATCACTTTTAAGGGAACTGTAGCCTGACAAAACGTGGCATTACTCAGTCTTCAATTGCTTTGTCTCTGGAATGTAGATGTCATGCGTTTGACTTTGCTATTCCCACACCCAAAAATGGGAGTTCAATCCTGTGTAGATCCACCAATATATACAAACTGAAGGATTATAATTCTGAGGATGATGTAAAGTACTTATTTTCTAGGACTTCCACAAATTTACCAAAAACCACCAAAATGTAAGAATAATTAATTTACAGCACTTCCCTTACTTTGAAGATTTCAGCACAAGGTCATACTTCCTGCAGCCATCAGAGTAACAATACTTGCAGCTGTTTACACCATATTTTGCTGGCTGCTTGGTAAAGTCCCAGAAAAGGCTGTCAAGAACTTTTTCTATGTTTTATTCCAACTAATGTCTTGGGGAAGAATGGGTCAGCTGGGTTAGCAGTTTGGATAATTGATTTCAGAAATGTAACAATCTAGCCAAAAATATATCCACCTTTATTCCTCTGTAATTCCCCTGTAATAATGCCTTCTGGATTTCCTCTGTTTGCTTTTCAGAGTCAGACACCACTCCAGAAATGTTAGTTCATCTTGTTTTTAAGAGTGGCAAAGAAAGGTTGTTCAGGGTCTGCCAGAATCTGCACGACTTAATGCACTTCTCTGTCTCTTCAACCAACACAATAATCCGACTCCTTGATGCACATCTTGGCACCAACTTTCCCTGCTCTCAAAGGAGATATGCACAGCTGCCCAGTTACCCACTTGAATTTACTGCCATGGTGCCTTCCACATCCCACAGACTGACTCTTTCTCACTAAAAATAAAGGTATTAAGAGATCTGTAAGGAGTCCAAAGTCCCTGTGTGTCTTTCCCGAATGCCTCAGGACAAAGCTGCCTTCAGTGAAGGTTATCCCTGATCTAGTCTTCAGAAAGGCCGTAGATAACCTTCTTCCTACCTGAATGGGTCCAGGGAATGTCTGTTTTAATGAACCAGGCTGAATGTTCCAGTCTCAGCTGCAGAGTTGCAGCTGAAAGCAGAGGGAAGATTGAACCTTCTGTAGCAGCAGGAACTCCACAGGCTTCTTGCCTGCAATTCAAGGGCACATAATTGGATGCAGCCAGAGAATCAGAGACTGTGGGCCAAGCACAGGGAAACTCCAAGCACACTAGGGAGAATGGCAGAGGCGAGTGCAGTATAACCACTGTTCTTGCTTCTTGAAGCTGAAAGAAAATAAAGAGAGCAGTCATTTAGACCTCTATTCACTGCCTAAAGCTTTTTGGTTTTGCTAACACAACCTTTGCCCAGAAAGGCCATTTTCTCAACTCTACCTATTATTTTGGCTTTGGAGGCACGAACCCTCATTCCTAAATGATTGTTTTGAGCTCAAAGATCACATTGACACACTGCTGAACAAAGAGACTAAAGCAAGAGTCCTGGACTGGTGGTAGATTCACAGAAAGGCAGGGATGTGAAACAGGCCCCATGAGGTATTCCAGCATAGAGCTCTCTCTATAACCAGGAAACTCAGTTCTTTGTCAAAGGATACCTTTTCTCCCTGCTGCCTCAGGAGAGAGGTCACTGCTAAAGTGACAGTAGCTTTGTTTACACTTCTCTCAGCTTGCCAGAGATAAGTGTAGAAGCAGTAGCTTGCCAGAGTAGTAATGGACCAAAGCCTAGAATAGTCCTGAAACTTGAAGTGTAGCAACATTGCAAGACACCAGCATAGATTACTTGGTTCAAGCACATCTCACCCACTCTTGCAACAACAATGCTGGGGACACAAAGGCATGAGTCCTGCAACATCCTTGCAACGACACTTAGGATAAATGTGGGCTGCAAAGAACCTTGAGACCTGCTGTTGATCCATCTTTAGAGAGCTGTGGGGTTGTCCCAGGTTTCACAGCAAACAGGTAAAGATGGATCTCGTAGGCAAACACAAGAGGTGAGCTACAGGTTTGCCGTTGAGTGTGGCCCTGCGTGGGTGCAGCTGGTGGGGGCTGCCTGGGGCACTGGGGACCAGCCTGTCCTGTGCCCCCTTACATGAGAGCCTGTGTACAATACCTTCCACCAGCTGGCACTGGTACTTGCTGTAGTTCCCCACAGAATGCAGATGCAGCCGGTTGCCCTGCTGGGTTTGAAGGAAGCTTTTGACGAGAAATATCTCATAAGGGGGAATGAGGACTTCTTTCTCAGATGTGTGGTAAGAAAAGCCTTGCACAGCTGCTCCCAGGCAAGTGGTCACTGTGAACAAAGTTTCGTTCCCAAACTTCTGGGCTTCATTCCTGAGGTGGGAGGTAGAAGTGAAACGGCCAAATCGCACCCTGCTGCCTACCTCGGCCTCAATATACAAGTCCTTTACACCCCTGTGCACCTGGTAGCACTTATGTTCCCCCATGCTGATCTGCCATTCCTTTAATATCTGGATAGCAGTTGTTAGGTAGAAGTGAAAATATTTAAAGCTGAAGTTGTGTCTGTAGTGCTCTGGAGAAATTCCTGCTGTGGATGTAGCCCAGTTCAGCTGCGAGTGCAGGGAGGAGTTCATGGTGTAAGCCATGAGGACAGTGGCATGGCTGGCACGCATTTCCCTCAGCAGACCTACAGGGCTCTTCAGCAAAGCCTCCTGAGCCTTCTTCCAGAGACGCAAGTAGTCCTTGTTAGCAGCTATTTCCTTTTGAAAATAGTCTCCTTGCTCCAGTTCTTCCATCATCTCCTCTCTGCATCCCAGATACTGGTCATCAAAGGAATGCAGAGCCATATCCATCAGGATGGGGGACACAGCCTGCAACATAAAAGCAAATGAGGATTAGCATCAGAAGTGTGAATTTCTTGGGTATCTCTGTGGATACAAGCCAAGTTTTTCTCTACCCTTTCCTTGCCTCTTTGTCATTATTGGCAGAGCAAGCAAGGCAGGTAGCAAATCCTTAGCAAAACCCTCCTGAGCAACCTCAGGCTATTGTCTATACACCACCACAGGTCAGGATGATGGAGTTCTCATTTGATATGGATGTGCTACATTAGAATCTCCCAGGAGCATTGGTCAATTTAGACAGGCTGGAAAAGGAAAGGAAAAACTCCATGAGATCTACTCACAAACACTCTAGGAAATCACCTAGCTGCAAACAGGAGGAAAATTCCAACCAAGTAACTAAAATTAAGACAGGTAAGAAATGGAACAAGGGAACTGAAAGCAGAAAAGTCAAAACTGAACCCAAAACTCTTTAAAGAACATGTTTCAAATGGAAAAAAAAATTCTTTAGTATAAGAAATTTCATTATTTCAAATAAAGAGCAATATTTACCTCTTTTACCAGTATTTGTGAGAAAATCAGCAACAGGAGGCTGCCCAGTGTCACCAGCTTCCCAGAATCCACCCAAGACACTGTAAAGAACATTTTTTTTAAAGGAAAGATAATTTGCACCTGTTTCTTCCTGTTTTTCTTTGAACTGGAAAATTCTGCAGTTTGTAATTTGCACTCAGGTTTTGGTGGCCGTTCTCCAGCCAGAGATCATTCACCAAATTCTCACTGCAATTCAGAAGTCATTAATCAATCCAAGCAGACAATTTACTGGTAGAAATGTGCCCAAAATCCATAAGAAAGTGTCCGGTTGCACCAACTTCAGCTGGCATGAGTGTCCGTCACCTTGACAGTTCTTTTGATTCCAAGGTGTTTGGTGTTGTTCTTGCAAAAAGGAAGAAAACCGTGGCTTGGAGAAGACTAAGGCACTTCTCCTGAGGAGAGGTGTGTCAGGGTGACTGCTCCCTGGTTAAGAGTTCAAAAGCCCTTTTAAAGAAGTTGACTCTGATAAAGCCAATGCAGAAATGCAGGGTAGGTTGGGATCCCATCTGGAAGCAGCGATAACCTAACTCTCCTTCTCCTCCTTATCACCCCCTGCTTTCTACTCATGTGTGCCAATCCTCCTCCTACAGCAAGGCAGAGTGGCAGCTCGCTGGGCTGTGTGCATTGGCACAGGCAAAATGAGTGTGTAAATGCAGATTCTGTGCTGAGACAAACCTTTCTCTAGCAGCTGCCTTCTAGACACCCTTCCAAATACTGGCAGTGAGTTATTCACCCACAGAGCCCGGTGGCCCCTGATAACTCTTCTGTATGGAAAAAGAGCCAAGAAAATAGTCAAGGCTTTAGTTCTGACTAGAGAAAAGTGAAGCCCATTTTCCATGGACTGATAATGATAGCTTGGGTGAGGGGGGCACCTCCAGACATGGAGTGATTCCCTGAGATGAGGGAGGTTTGTGAAGCTGCTTGGATTCTGTGGACAGAGCATCTGCAAAATATTGCTGAGATATGGTGGGAGGTGACATAAAGGTCACTGGGGCCTCCAGGTCCTACTGGGCTCCTTTCAAAGTGGTTGCTGCTGGAGACATGAGATGATGCCATGAAGTGCATGAAGTGATGGATGCAGACAACCTAGTTCTGCATCCTGGAATGTCTCTGTTATCTTGGGCTGTATTTCAGAAAGTGGTTGTTTGACTACGAAAAGTGAGTCCACCGGAAGGCTCGCAAATTTATTCAGAGGTAACTCCACCTCTGTTTGTGTAGAGATAAAACAGACTTAAACTGAGACAGGCTCCCTTGGGAGCTTGGCAGTCATGATAAACACCCCACTAAAATGTCAATTCAGCTGCATATAATCCATTTGTAAATTATGTCCCTGGTTTTCCCCTCTAATCTGTAAGTGAAAGTTTAGTATTAAGGGAATCAGGAGGACAAGAATTTGCATTTTCAAACGCTTCAGAAGCAACTCAAGTTATTATTAAATGCAAAGGCCGAAAGATGGCAGCAGAGGATTTGTGGCGGTGCTCAGCGCTGCATTAACCAAGCAACAATCGAATTCCTCCATTTCAGCAGTAAATTTGTAACGTGATCCGACTGCTCAGATCCCCAAAGGTCATAATGACTTCAGCCCATGAAGAGATCTGATGACACAGAGCAGATGACATAATGGAGGCCTCCGGGTGTAACATTTTTTGCCCGAAAAAAATATTTACTGGAAGGGAGAGAAAAAATATAAAACTAGCAGAAAGATGCAAATAGAGACAGGAAACTTTTTGTGCTAACAAAACCATACAACAACCACAACACCCCTATTTTATTAGTGCACTGGATATTAGGATTCTGCAAATCTCTCTAGTATTTTTCCAAGCAAAAACTTCACTGTTTTCAATAAAGCACTCTGTTAATTTTTACTAGATGGCATTCAGAGTAGAATTTTACTGTGAGCAGTGAAGCTCCATTAATTTATGTCAATAGAGGAACCAGTCACAGGCGTTTAACCAAGACATGCAGAGATATTTTTTAAGTGTCTTCTCCTTGGCCAAGACCAGCATCAGCAGTGCAAGCCACAGCAGCTTGCCAAGCAAGGCTCACACTGGCAGCCACCTCTGCAGACTTCTCCTGTGTCCTTACTTCAGGACAAGGCTTTCAGAGAAATGCTGATCTGGGTACATGGTGAGTCAGGCAAATCCTGGCCCTCCTCTCCCTCAGTGTCACAGAGTGCTGAACCTATGACCTAAATTTCAGTGTCATCATTTCTGATTCACTCTGGGGCATGGCAGGGGAGAAGGAAGCCTCAGCAACTGGATTCCTGCTCATCAGGGTTCACAAAAGAGACTGTGCCTTCCAGGCATCTCTTTTACCACAGCTAAAAGTACAGAGGAACAGAAAGAAGCAGCACACCAACCTGCTTTACAGTGCAGTATTTATTGCAATGAGCAGCTGAGGATGGTTGCACCAGCTTACAAGTAACCAGAGCTTTGGTCTCTGCCAGTTTCCTGAGCACCCGCAGTCCCTGTCCTCGGAGGTGTGATCTGCTGTCCGCCTCTCAGGGAAGGAAAGCTGACACAGTATATTAGCAAGGTTATGCAGAAAGATGCTAAGGTATAATATTAATACCAGAGGACAGAATGAAGCAGTGCAGAGGGAAGACAATATGTAGATAAAAATACACATACATTATATATATATTTAACTACCAATTGTTTTGAATAAACAAAACACTGCCCCAATTTCAATCCATCCTTGAACCAATTTTCTTTTTTTTTTTAATTTCATAATGTTTATAGCTTTATTTTCTTCTTTTTTAAAAATTTTTTTAGCTGTTTTGATGCTTCTAGTTTCAAGCACGAATGCAGAAGCAACAGAGGAGAAGAGGTTTGTTTGTTTTTTTGGTTTTTTAGGTTTTTTTTTTTTTTTTTTGTTCTGCTGGGTATTTTTAGTTTCACTAGAAGCTGTTTGGGAAAAAAAAAAAAAAAAAAAAAGAGAATAACCAAGAGAATTTGAGGGTTTTTTTTACAGTCACGAAAAGCAGCACACAAATGCAAGGGCTCATCTAAAAGGACTCCTTAAACACACCTTTTGGGATTTATTTATTGTTGCTATACAGCAAATTTTTATGACAGAATAATCAGAAGAGTGTACCAGAAGCTGATTGCTATCTATGCAAGAGTATTTGCACACTTCTATCTTTACAAATGATCCTACTGTGATGCACATTTAATGTGATTATACTACATGAAAATACTGAACTTTCCCACTAATTGGAACAGGAGGCAGGTGTTCTTCCTTCTTCACAGCGAGCATCCCAGGATCAGATCCATCACATTTACACACACTGTGACATTCTTCTTCCATAATCCTCCTGTATTTTGCAGAAGAGGATAAGAGATCTAGTGATGTTTCTAAGGCATGCAGTGGTTTTCTTGAAACTAATCCCTATTTTCCACATATTGTATGCTGGGGATTCAGGTGGAAGGAAATAAGACAAAGTCTTCTGGTGAAGCTCAAAATACCACAAAATATGTTTGAAAAGAGACTATTGATGAAAGGAAGAAAGTTAATGGAAGCTCAACAAGTGGGATAATCCCTGCCTTGGTGTTCCAGCTGGTTGGGAGACAACAGAAGAAGATGCCAGTCCAGATGCTTTCCTTCCTTCCTTCCCAACCACAGCTTCTTTCTCCTGTGGGGTTTGGAGTGTTCCAAGCCAAACGAGCGGAGAGACCTTCCCCTCGTCAGTATCTCCCAAAGAAGCGGTTGTAGGCCAAGGCAAACCCTACTTGGTCAGAGAGATAGTCACAGGGGGGGTAGTTCTCACAGCGCTCGTGCATCTGCTCCATGGGGCTTTTATAATACTCCAAGTACCTGCAGGAGACAGAGACGCCATTCTGCACTTTCAGCCAATGCATTGGAGGCAGTTCATACACCTGACACTGACGTGAAAGAAGTGATCCTCTGAAGCAATGCTCCCTGCAGTCCTCCAGGGAGACCCAACAGAGGACTGGTCATGCTGAGTTAAACATCTGCTTACACAGGCTTAGGCTACTTGATCAATGCTGGGAAATATGGGATTGAACCCAACTTAAATCAATTGCTCTTGAGGTTTTATCAGCAAAGGATATCACAGAAGCTGTAAGGATTTGGGATTTTGGTTGTTTTTTTTTTTTTCTTCAATCTCATTCCCCAACTACCAGAAATATTTTTAAAATATATTTAATTATATATTTATTTTATTATTTCCTGCTTGCCTTTATTTTTGCCCACTCGCCATTATTTTCCTTTAGCTTAAACACTTCTCTAACAATCCTCACTTCTGTTGTAGACAGGAGCATTATCCCTATGTAGTTTTTTCTTTTCTTTTTTGCCAGGCTAAGAAAGCCCAATTTTTTTTACTGTACATCCAAAGTACACAGTCTCAGCAGTACACTTTGGATGTCATTCTCAATTCCTCTTCTATGTTTGGTTAATCTTTCCTAAAGACTTTACACACCACCACAGAAATCCCGCCAGTACATCATTAATTTTTCCTTGATTTCTGTATTGGAAAGAGTAACTTAGCAACCTCTTCCAGGAAATGTATGAAGGACTTCCTTGCATTACCTGAAATTTCTCAAATAGCTGGGATTTCTCCAAATCTTTGTGTCTACTTTCTGCACAAGTAAATATATGTTCTACAGCTTCAGAAAGAACAGACATTCTGATCTAGCCTTATTCCTCCAACAAAGTTGTGGGAAAAGCCATTCCTTTGTGGGAAACCAGAGGCAATGACCAAGGCTCTATGATTGTCATTATCCTAAAAATTGGTTCTGATGACCCTGTAGGTTGGAGCAGCTTCTATCTTGTATCCCATTGTCTCCATGGCTAGCACACTTAATGCTATCTTTCTCCCTGGGAGGAAGACTAGAGTCCAGCTATGAGCCTTCAAATAAGTTTTAATGAAAAAAGAACCATTTTTCCATTACTGAATGTCTCCTACAGCCTTTTTCCTTCAACACATGAAGGTAATAACATAGGTGTACAACAAAATAATGCCTTGTCATGCCCTATGGCCTTCCCACCCCCTCTTCAGAACAGGTCCAGAGTCCAGCTCTCAGCCCAGCTCCTGAGATGTTACCATTCGTAAGGGCTAGCTCTCTTCCTCCTCTTCACAAAGGCATTGGCAACTTCTTTTTTAATCTTGATGCCTGCCACGAGAGAGCACAGTAGGTTACAGATGCAGCACTGAAACACACTGAGCAGTCCAGCCTCTGAAAAGCAGAACCTACTTTCTTCACAAGCAAATGACTGCCACAAACCATCCTAATGGCCCATTCATCTTTCCCCATCCCACTGTCCACTCAAAGCTCCCTCGTCACTGCAGCCTTCACATCTCCAAGGAGCAAGGGCTTTTTCTGTCATGAATTCCATTTCCTTATCACACAGCATAATCCGAGTCTGCAGCAAATGTGCAGAAGGCATAAAATATGAATAAGAAGAAAATTAGGAGAATGGCACCCTCTTTCCCTGGCCTACTTAATTTCAGTCTTGGCTTCCTTTCTGTGTCTGGGCTCTGACTGAGAAGGATGTGGGATACCAACCAGAAGACCTTAAAGCACCTCCAGTGAACCATGAGCAACAGGCAGCACACAGAAATACCAGTGCTCACATGTACAGAGTTCTGTGAAAGGTGAAGAGTATAAAATAGTGACAGTAAACATCACCCAGTGAGAAATACACCCAAGATGTGCAAAGACCCCAGCATTCAGAATGTGGAGAACATAAGAGATGTTTCAGCCATGAGAGCCTTTGCCTCTGCTCTTCACTAGCACATCATGTGTGCACAGTTGCTTCTTTGCTCCCTTGGTTTGTCATTGTGCAAACACCATGGTGCTGTGAAGGACCCCACAAACACCAGGCACAGCCACTTCCCAGCCCAAGCCAGGGCTTAGCACAGCACAACCTTGCTCCATGGGATGTTGAGGTGTGCACAGGTGCCAGTGCAGCAGCAGCACAGGCAGCAGCACACCAATGCACATTTCAGCATGGAAACTGCCAAATTGTTGCTGTCTCTGGGGAAAAAAATATTGTAAGACCTCTGCTTGTGGGGAGATGGTGGGGGTTGTCCCTTCCCTCATCATCATGGAGTGATTGGCTATGTTTCTCTTTGGAGGTGAGAGGTATTCTGTCTCTAGCAAACTGAGATTTAGTCTGGATCAAAATACTGACTACACAGAAACTGCCAGGTAATGAATTGTCAGGAACTACCACCTTTCCCTGAATAGTCCTTAAGTGTTTTTTTTTCTCTTTCCCAATCTGTGTTTGTATTGGCTCACTGGAAAAATACCAGCTTTCATGCTTCTCAGCAGCAATGTTATCCTTTAAAGTGTGAGAAAGGAGAGACACGAGAGAACAAAAAGGATTTTCCATACAGATTTCTGCCAGGATCAGCTTGCTGCAAGAGTTGTGAACAACCCAAGGTGTGCAAATCCCAGCATCCCAAGTGACCTGACAGGAGGGACTGCAGCCCTCAGGAGCAGTCAAGGAAGCCCCTCCCTTTCAGGAGTGGGGGGCTCTTGTTCAAGGGCTGAACAAGAGCCATGCTGCTGCCCCTCAGGGACTGCAGAGATAGGGAGAGGAACGGGAAGAGTAGAGAGGGGCTCAGCATGGCTGTTGTTCAGCCCTTGAACCTGCCAAAGAGAAGAAGGAAGGCAGATGCAGGAGAATGGAGCCGAGCATCAGTCAGAATGATATACTCACTGTCAGTACTGAGAGATCCTGAGGGTTCTTTGGGATCTGGAAGACAGACAGACAGACAGACAGAAAGGAGTCTGCTTGTGAGTCCTGCTATGCTTGTGAGTCATCCTCCTCTGTAACTGAATCCCACCAGTGACTGGCCAGATCCAGCTCCCCCCACTTACATAGAAGGTCTGTTTCTCCCCAAATGGTTTTATTAACACCCATCATTTAGACAGAGACTAAATTATAAACCATTTGAAACATATTAAAATGCTCAAATTCTCTCTGCTGCAATTCAATATGCAGCTGAGGTGGGGGTGAGTGGGTGTTACCAGTGGAAGAAAATGCCCAGCAAAAGATGGGGGTGTATGTTCCCAAGCCCTGTCTCATCCATGACTCTCCAACAGAGACCTGAACCTGTGCAATGACTGGTGGTGCATCTCCTCCCCCCCAGAGCTCTGTGCCTCTCCCAGACTGGAGGGACTGGTGGTGCATCTCCTCCCCCCCAGAGCTCTGTGCCTCTCCCAGAGGTGACAGCCAGAGGTGACAGCCAGCTGCAGGGCTCAGCAGTGCTCTGAGAGCCTTCCTGGGAAGATGTCCCCTTACCTTTCTCACAACAGCAGAGTGCTGCCAGGGCCAGAGTCACGATCAGCAGTGCCAGCAGACTCCTCATGTCTTCTTTGGCTGTGCTAGTCTCCCTAACCTCAGAGCTTTTCTGGAGGTTATTGAAGTTCTCCGAGGCTTGCTTTTGGGCAGCAGTTTATATGCTGTGATTTCTTGGAGAGATCAGGGATCTGGCTTGTGTTCCTGTGTCTGTGCTCCAAAACAAAGCCCGTCCTTTGGGCTGGGAGATACTGGGTGCTGGCAGTCATTTTGGCATCCATCTCATGACTCGGGGCATTTCCAGAAGATTTTATCTGAGGTTTTGAATGGGGCTGTTGAAGAAAAACAACTGGATTTTAAAAAATCATTTTTCTTACAAACTTGAAAGTCATTCTGTCATGCTGGAAAGCCAGGGGAGAGACCAGCACACTGGTAGTAGAGCAATTCTTTTCACGTGATGGGGCTCTCTCATGTGGAGTTTCTCAAATGAGACTGAGCAAAATAATGACCTTTTCCTCCACCCCACCTTGACTCATTACCCTGAGGGTAAAGAAACCTGGAAATCACTTTGCATAGGGCAAACACGGTAGGTTTTCAGACAGATGCACAGTTTCACCAAATCACTTTGGAGAGATGAGATTTTTATACTTTTAGGAACTTCAGAAGTTAGTTTGAGGGAAGATCTTTCTATTTTTCTTCTGGAAGTCTTCATAATTTTAGGAGCTTTATCTTGGTTTCTCTTGGCTAAAAGTCAAATAGGCATTTGGACTCCAAAAGTGTTTTATCCTTCAGGACCCAAGTGGCTAAAGTTACTTGGTACGACAAGAGCCTTGCATGGGCTGTGTGTCAATAACCCCACGTTCCCCAAACCCACTACCCAGGTTACCAAAGGCATGTCCCACAAACAGCATAGGAACCACAGAATCACAGAATATGCTGAGCTGGAAGGGACCCACAAGGATCACCAAGTCCAGCTCCTGGCCCTGCACAGAACACCCAAGGCTCACACCCGGTGCCCCAGAGCATTGTTCAAACTCTTCTTGAGCTCTGTCAGGCTGGTGCTGTGACCACTGCCCTGGGGAGCCTGGTCACCCTCAAACACCCTCTGTGTGAAAAACCTTTTCCTGATATCCAACCTAAACCTCCCCTGACACAGTTCCAGCTGTTCCCTTGGGCACTATCACTGATCACCAGGGAGCAGAGATCGGTGCTGCCCCTCCACTGCCCCTTAGGAGGATATTGAACACTGCAATGAGGTCTCCTCCTGGCTGAGAGGAGGTGGCCAAGTTTGGGTAGTTGGTTTGTAGTTTTTTGTTTTTTTTAATTAAGTGTGCTCATTCTTTCTGGTAGCAGAGATGTAATCTTCCTCCACTTCATATCCAGTTCTTTTCAGACCCATGTGCAGGGTTACAGAAGTAAAGTTTAGGAGGCTCCCAAGGAAAATCAGAGCCATTAGGGATTTTTCCAATTCTTAGAAACACTGTCTTTTAGCTTAGAGAATTTTCAGGATTAAAATAATCCAAATTTTGTCCCTGTTAACTATTCTACAGTCCAGGAAAGCTGAATATATATACTAATGACGTCCAGCAAAAAGTCTTTTATCTGTATATATATATATATATATATATTATTCCAGCAAAAAAGCAACAGTTAAAAAGTAAATAAACATCTAAAAATAATAAGTATTCTAGGAAAGCTATGCTTCCAGATGAATACTTGAAATAATACAAATATATAAATGTACAATTCTAGTAATCCAAACAGCTTTATTTATCCTCTCGTCTTTTCCCAAGCTTTCTAACCAGCATGTAGTCTCTAAAATCTGTTTGGTTGTTGCTTATGCTAATGAAATCCCACAGAAATTTCTGGTGTTTTTCATTATTTATACTGGTTAACTGGGGATTGGAATCACTGGATATTTCTGGACACAGACCCAGACAGCACTAGACCTTGTGCCTTCTGTTGTGGTGGTGTCACAGTGTCAAGTCAAACCTAGACACTGCAGACTTGTTGATTTTAGCATATGTGAGTTTGCTCCAGTTGGTGATCACAAGATTCACCTACCTGAGAAGATAGAGAGCAAGTGTGTGTGGAAATACCTAATCTGTACAGGTTTGTTTGTTTGGTTTTTTTTTTCTTAAAATTATTTCTCTCTCATTTTTTCCTCTGGACAAAACTTTAGCAACTGTCAGGGTGGAGTTTCCTATCAGAAGTGTTTTCAATAAATAAATCACATTTCATTCCCAAATTCAGTTTCAGAGCTGGCAGACCTTGAAGCATGTTTTGCAAGGAGATGCATGTTTCTAACCAGGTAGATTTGGCTCCAGACTTAATTTCACAGATTAGTGAATCAATGTGATACTTGATACATCATAGACTTTGATTGCATGCCATGAATCTTTCCAACTTCTATAATTTGCAGGTGCCTGTGTAAGCCTGGGGATGTGAATGCTGAAAGCATCTGTGTTGAGCTGAGATGGATGTTATGTCTCCTACACAAATCACACCAAGGTTTGTCCCAGCTGCTGTGGCTGCTGTCAAGCCCAGAGCAGCATGGAATTCTTGGACATGTCAGCACTGGTGCCTTTTGGCCTGGGGACAGGTCCTGGTGATGGTGAGCAGAATGCAGCCATACTCACTCCTCAGGGGTCCAGGAGGGGCTCAGTAACTTGGGCACAGGGTCAAGCCACATCTTGGTTTCAAATTATTTGTGAACAGTCAAATAAAATTGTTCTATGTAAACAAAGTTGGGCCTGACCCCAAACACTGGATTTCTTTTTCTATTTATTTACCACCAGGAGCCCCTCTCCAGCTTTGATTTCTGCAGCTTTCAAGTGCTACCAGAGTAGTTTCAAGTGGAAGGGTTTTGAAAGGGGATTGCAAAAAGAAATACAAGTGGACCACACGCTCCTTTCTAAAAGAGCACCTAACATCAGGACCTGAGCTTTCAAGTGCTACCAGAGTAGTTTCAAGTGGAAGGGTTTTGAAAGGGGATTGCAAAAAGAAATACAAGTGGACCACACTTTAGGTGCTCCTCTAAAGGAGCACCTAACATCAGGACCTGCTGGTAGCTGGATAAACAAGAGGCAGCTTACAGGCTTTTTCAGTCACCAACTCTCACCCTAACTTTGCTTTAAGATTAAATAGTGCCTTCTGGATTTTGTTTCCCCAACTGAAGAAAGATTTGATTTTAAAAAAGTGCATCTGCATTCTGAACACCCCACTGTTTTTAGATTAAGACTGGGAGCTGAAACTGTCCAGTGACCTCTGAAAGAAGCTACTTGTAGAACCTGGAACAAGAACATTATAGGTTCTTCCAAAGCCATATGCTTGCAAGGTAATGAAGTTTTTCCCCATAATCTGCAACAGAATGTATGATACACAAATTCAGTTCCTTCATGGAGAATTGCATACCCCCCTTCCAAAATACTGTGAGTCATGACACGATAGTATCAAACCAGCAATTTATTCTGTAGTAAACACCCACATCCTGAACTCTCCGTGATCTCTGCTACATCAGCTCAGCGCTAATTAACACAGTGTAGGAATCCATGGCTACATGGGAGAGAAGCAGCAGGCAGGATAACATACAGGGATACAAGCAACTGAGTATGTTTCAGAGCCATTGCAATTTTGGGGAGGATACCCTGGACTCCAGGCCCCAGGGTGGGGACAGGTCATCCTTTACTTAGTCCTCCTCCTCCCCCCAAAATAGTGCTTGTAAGCAGCAGGGTAGCCGTGGCGAAAGGCGTACATTTCACAAGGGTAGTAGTCCTCGCAGAGCTCCCTCTGATGCTCGTGGTGTGCCTTACTGCGCTCCCTGATCCTGTAAAGGCAGCAGAGAAGAGGGGTAAATGCTGTCATCTTAAATATCTCTCTACAGCCCTTTCCTGTCCTGAAACTCCCCACTTGGATTCAGGATCCACCATCAGAGTCCATCATCCAGCTACAGAGCTCTTAGCACGCCAGCTTCTGTGTTTACCACACCCAGGGACTACAGCAGGAATGTTTTGCCTCCTCAAGCAACCTTTTATTTAGGGGCTAAGTAAGGTGGTGGAGAGAACGGAATGGCTCCTGCCTCAAGTTGAGGAAGGGTCCTCCCTTTGCAGCCTTCCCCAGCCTGCTCTCTTCTTCTGCTCTTTCCCAAACATATACATAGAAAAAAGACCTGAAATATTCTGCAAAGGGGTCACCTGGTGCTGAGAAGAAGGTTTGGCTTATGCCTCACTAAGAGATTATTTCTGTGGTTCAGTTTTTATTTTCACAAGCCTTGAATAAGGCATGAAATTGGTTATATCTGTATTTTATAAACGAGGCAAGGAGGCCCTCAGATGGCCCTTTAGTTTAGAAAAGGTCATGCAAGTTCTGCATGAGATCTGAGGACTAGAAAAAGATCTCAAACTGAGCTTTCTTTCGGACTATCCCCCGCTCATTCTCTCTCCTGTTGGTGCTTCCTTCCGAAAAATTCATTATTCTTCTCAGCATGTGACATGTCTCCAAATCAAAAGACCTGCTCTCTGTTATCTGAACTCTTGCTTTTACTGGGTTTGGGGACTTAAATGGTACCTCACATTAAAAGAGGGACTGAGGCTTTTCACCAGTGACCATGGCTGCCACCCCTACTAACAGCCTGTCTTGGCAAGGAGGAATCTCTTCCCATTCCCGAGCTCAGCATCCTGAGGCCATGACATACCTCTCCTGAGTGATGGCTCTCAGTCTGGTGTCAGCCTGGATGAAGTCATTGGCCCTTCGCCTGTTGAGGAAGGGATCTGAAAAGGCAAGGGGTTATTCAGACTGCCACTTTGTCAATGCCAGATTTCAACAAAAGCTGGCTTCCTTCTTTATAACAGCTTCCCTGTCTGCCCTCCTGTGTACAATTAAATCCAGGAACTTTTAATATTCCCTCCTGTCCCCTGGCTGGTTCATGTGTAGGCTCTCTCAGTTTCTAGTGCAGCCTGTACAGAAGTGCCCATGCTGCTCTTGTTCTGCTCTTATTCAAATCACCCAGGGGAATGGTACTGTGATTTTGCTGCCACAGCCCCTCTGATTGAGTGGAGCCTGGCCCAGAAGAGGTAGGCACCAAGCTACACAGACCATGGGACATCTGAGCACTCTCTGAAGAACTCCAAGAACTGTGAAAATGTGCACAGGAGGGGCCTGAGTAAATCTCTCTGCCTCCAAGGTTAGACAGCCATTGAGAAATTTGTGTGGCAGTTTTGGACTGAGGGACCTAAAAGTCCCTTCTGACTTTTTTGAGAAAAATTCCAGTCCTGTTGCAGAGTTCAGGAGTCTGTGGATGTCATTTGGCTTTCACATGTGCCATTGTGTTGCTGACTATCTGCTTTGTGAAGTCCTTCTTTCAGATGTCCTAATGTCCTAATTTCTTTTTCATTTCTATTCACCTGTTCTCCAACCTCTCCAGGATATTGCTTGTTCCAAAGTGAGATTCTTCACCCTTTTCTTGCTTTTCCTGTGACACTCTCTCTCCCTCTTCCAGCCAAAGGATCCCTCCTATTCACACACCCTGCCTGCTTCCAAGGTGCTTACAGTAAAGGCTCTCCTTGTACTTGGGGGAGAATAAATTCTGTACGTGGCTTCTACAGTGGCTCTTTCCATGCTCATCCCAGAGCTTTTTGAGCAATGTCCTTTTCTAGTGTCAGTTAACCTGGTTTTGGTACACGTAACAGAGGTCTGGGCTCTGTTCTCAAATTCTGTTTTCCAATTCTCATTATATTCTATGCAAAACAGGGGTATGAGCTTGTGCCAAAACATGTGAAGTCTTCCTTGAACTCTCTTCCTTTTCATTCTGAAACTCCGTCACTCAGTAAATTCAGTTTCCCTGGGCTCAGTTGTTCTACCTATTTTATCCCTCATAGGAGTATGAGTAAATGATCTTGGACATGTCTGTAGCACTCTTCAAATTCAATAAAATAGTAAAGCAGTCTCTTACTGAGATACTCATGGGACTCCATGCTCTCATGGGACTCTGTGGAAAGAAAGAATGAAACATGTATTATGACACTGAATTGATGGGATTCAGTATTTCATATACCACAGATCAATAGAAAACACACAGAAATCAGAGAAGCCAGGTTTTAAGGCACGTGTTTAAAGGGAAGAGAAAGGGATCAGTGGTCCCTGACCTAGAATTTATATGAGGAGTTTAAAGTGCTCAGGAGTTTAATACAGAGCCACCTGGTGATTTAGTCAGTGCTTCCAGACTCACGCTTGGTCATCCAGCCTGATTGTCCAGCACAGTTCCTCGCCTTCTGCTCCTGACACTACAGTGATAGGATAACCAATTTGCCTTCAAAGCTTGTGTTCTTAAAGAATGGATTAGCACAGTGAAATGCTCTTCTTGCATGAAGCACCGTCTTGCACAAAGCAGCATCTTAATTCCACCAATATGGAACGGTGTGCCTCGCCAGGAAAAGGGGATGATATTACAAAGGAAAAAGGGAAAACTTCCAATTAGCAAAGAATAATTAAAAATTAGCACATAGTTCAGACAATAGAGGAACAAAAAGAGGAGCAGACTGTGAGGTGAGCTGGAACAGAGAGGAAAGGGTTAAAGCATCCTGGATGTGAATTCCAATGACTGGAAGTAACAGCTCTGGATCAGGGCTAAGACGATCTTAGTTAAGGGCAAGGAAGGATCAAGTTAAGGGCAAAGAAGACACAAAGCTAAATGACAAACATCTGAACAGACCCATAAATGTCTGCAGGTTTGGAGTTTTCATTGTACCCCATAATAAAGGTCACCTACCATAGGAAGTGGCAGCCACCACCAAGACAGCCAGGAGCGTAAGGACGACAAGAGTGCGCATTGTGCCAGTGCAGGGACGAATCTGTCGCTCTGTCTTTCTCACTGGGTTTTGCTCTCTTCTCACTGAGGGCAGCTGGAGATCCTGGGCTGACTGCAAAATTAGCAGTGGAATGTTTATTATGAAAACAGAGCTAGGAGGGAGCCCGTGAAAGAGCCTGGGCAAGGTGACAGCTAGCTGGTACACACTCTTCTTGGAGTTATTACAAAACATCCTCTATTAGCAGACTGGATTAGGTTTTGGGAAGGAAGGGGCATGCCCCCTTCCTCTCATAGCTCAGGGCTGGGGGCGTGATCCAGAGGCAAACATGTCACTAGCACTCCACACTCTGCACTCCACACTCAGAAAAGCTGGCCTAGGCGAGTGGAAGGAATTTCACAGGCTGCCAGGGCCCCAGAGGCAGAGGTGTGTGTTGATCCCAAATGTAAATGTTTGTTTTTCTGATTTTTCCTCTGATCTGCTCTCTTTGCCCTCACCATATTCTGTCTGGATACAACCAGCCCAACTATTCTGTCAGCTTTGCCGATGGAGACATGGAGCATGAGGCTTCAGACATTCCAGTCCCACTCAATCCCCCTCTCTCCAGCTGCCCTCTGCTGCAATGCCAGCCTGCCAGCTAGCAGAGGAGGAATATAACCCTGCTGCCCCTTTTCATCTCCTACTTTATTGCCTCGGGAGTGACAAGAAGCAACCTGAAAGAATCCCTCTGCTGGTGTGCTCATGATTTTTGCATTGAGATGACAGCAGCACCCAGAACTCTGTCTCTGAAGGCTCTCAGTGTGGTGCTGACCCCAGACTCCTCTTGCATGTCCCAAAGGACAACATCTTGGTGGAGTCAGAGGCAAACATTTCCCTCTCTGGTCTAGCAATAGCAATCCTTGCCTCATGGGCACCAAAGGCATATGCCAACATAGGGCTTTTCATCTGGGATGAATCTTCAAGGCCAGCAGTCTCAGGGAGAACTGGATCTGATACCATGGGCAGCAGAGATGGACAAAACATCGGGTGTTGCACTCTCCAACTCTTGGAACAGTGGGAAGCAGTGAAAGAGAAAAGGAGTTATAGAAATGGCTATCCTTGCTGAGTGAAAAGGAAAGAGTTTGCTAGAGGCAAGGTAGGGAGGGGTGTGGGAACCCACTGCCTGCCAGCCCTACCCCAGGGGCAGTGATGGGGCTGGGACCCCCCACACTGCCTGGGGATGAACATAGGAAGCTGCAGGAACCATTCTTATGTCTCATCCAAGCTGTGACTACTGCCTGTTTTGTCTATGTGTATATACAGGAATCAGGATTTCTCACTGATAGGATGCAAAGTGAATGCACTCTGGCTGCAGGCCATTTTCCCCAAACCACTGTGCTGTTGTCACTGCTGCCACCTTCAGAGGCCAATCCCTGAAGCCGCACTGAAGGTAACACAGCCAAGAACTACAGGGACATATAGCCAGAGCCCAACACTTAATCAGTGAGGAGTGAAATCCATCGGAAAAATATTTCTCTGGGCTTTGCAATTTACTCTTTCAATGTCAAACTCATGACCCTTACCTGAAGCATCCTGTCTCAGGAAAAAAAAATGACCAGGGACTTCAACTTCAGACCAAAGAGAAAGAATTGCTCTTCATCCCCATTATCCCACCCCATGTGGAGAGCAGCTCAGTCCTGCACCATCAAGGCCCCTCACTACACATCCACTTCTTGCTTGTTCAGAGCTTAGCCTGAAATGAGGAGGAAAACTTGGGAAAAAAGCCATAAGTTTGCTATAGACACAAGGTCAAAGGGGAACTGAGACTTTGCTGGTGCCACTCTGTGCCCTGCCACTCCAGTCTCTTTAAGGAAATATCCTGCTCTGGGATCCTTTTCATTTCTTAGAAGTTTTGGACTTACTGTTGAATGTGGATTTTATAGGTTTCCTAAATGTCTTGTACAGTAGCTGCTAAGAAAGAAAAACACGAGGGAGAGGCTGGAGAACAGACCCCAGTGGGAAAGCAGTGGGGCACAGAGAGGAAGATGCTGGGTGTACTTTGGAAAGAAAGTGATGCTGCCCAGTGGGAAACTCCAACACACTTTTGAGCCAAACCCTCTTTATTTGTCTTCACCCAGAGCAGAGCTTTCTGCTCCCTAGGAGTCTCTGCTCTCATTTCAGAGGACTCTGATCCCAGAATGCCTGGAGCATACGCTGCCATCAACCACAGGAGAACAGCCACAAACACCACTTTAACCCAAATGTTTCATTTGTTACCACAGAAGCAATACATTTTTTCAAGGGATGAGTGAACGTGCCAGCTACACAGCCCTATTCCAACAAATCTCCTTCGGGGAATTCTTCCTCTTGCAATAGTACTCCCTTCTGCTCCCCCTGCACTCCATACTTTCCCAGCACACATCTCCCCTACTCAGCAGCAGTGGGCTGCCCTGGGGATAACATACCATGCAGCACTGTGAGCCCAATCCCTCTGCTTTCTTTCAGCATCCACTCTTAGAAATACAGAAAGGAGCTAAGACAAATCTGCACATGCCAGGGAAATCTCTGTAGACTTCCAAATAAAGGAGGGATCAGAAAAGCAGCCCTGATGTGTCTGCTGCTGGAGTGGAAAATCACAACACTACACACGCTGTAGCAAACACTCCTAACATTTTACAGCGGTGAAGCACCAGCGAGGCATTGATAATAAGCAGCTGTCCAGGAAAAGCAAGGCAGTCCCTGAATACTCACTAAGCTGTCGCTTCCCTGCCAGTCTGCAGCTCTTGTCTCAGGGGGCAGCTCTCCTGGCGTCTTGGACCCCGGACCGAAGAAGAGAGACCTTTTATTCATTAGCATCGATCAGTGACTCCTCCCTCTCCCACTCTTGATCCACCCCCAGACTACCATCAGAACCACCTTCTGCCCACAGCCAGGAAGCCAGAAACATCAAAGAATTGAGCCAGAAGGGAGAGAGCCAGAGCACACACCAGCGGCTAGAGAGGACACAGCCACATCCAGGTTGCCTTCCCGTGCCTGGGAGCAGTGAGTGGACAGAAATATGAGTACAAGCGCCAGTCTCCTTCTTTGTTGCAAGAACACCCCTGCCTTTCACACCCTCCTTTTCTGGCTGTGCTCTATCTCAAGCTACAGTGCAAGCCAGGGCACCTGTTCATCCACAGGGAACAGTAGGCCAGGATCCTTCTCCCATCTCATTTCATGCTGCTTTTACAACTGATCCCCCTCTGAATGGCAGGCTAATACCAGACTGAAAACTCACATAGCAAAGGTGTCAGCTCCAAAACCCCCAAAAGTGGCACACCCAAACCCCTGAGGCGCACCCTCTGCTCACATGGCACTCACAGCAGTGCCCAGGACATGTGACTGCTGCACTGGGCTTTGGGCTTCTGGCCCAAAATGAGAATGATAGCATATCCATGGAGATAAAGAACCACCACTGTTTGGACAGAGAACAGTGAGCAGCTCCTGTCCAAGGGTTTTATCTTTAGCTCCAGCAGTGCTCTATGAGTTTGGGGAAGGTTCCTTGTGGCAGGGAGGTACCACGTTATTTGTGTCCTTGTGCAGGCAGCTGTTGGCCCTCAGAGCCTGAGAACAGCAAGCTTGAAGTGTCCTCAAGGCAAAGGGCACATGAATAGGAACCACCTTTGAAAAGCAGTGCAAACAGGAGGGCATTTCTTGACCTTGTCTACCACCCTTCGGGGTCATCTAAGTTTCAACCCTATGACATGCTGAACCCTGAAAGAAATCAGGACTCAGAAGATCTGGTCACCCTCATCTGCCTAGATACTGGTAAATCATTGGCCCCAGTGCCATCTGGCAAACTCTTAGTGAAGTAGAAGAAAATGGCCATTACAACCAACACGGCAAGATAGTAGGGAACCAGACAAATGGGGGAAAAGCTTAAGCAGTGGAAAGGAGAAATTATGAGAAATTGCCAATTGAATTTCTCTTGGGACTAGATTTACTTTACTTCTCTTAACGGGGATTAAGATGAATGCTTGTTGAGGAATTTTGTCAACAACACAAAGCAAGAAGGCAGCAGTGAAAAGGAAATCTGAGAGCTCCTACAAGATGAAAAGGATGACATTTAAATCTTCATTAACAGGAACAGAATAATATGCAATAGGGCAAGGGCAAGATCTGCCATCAGGATTAGCAGTAAGAATCCTGCTGTAAATTAAAAGCTCACAAGCTAGAAATAAATGGGGAACAAAAAGAACTATGAACCAACAATCATAAAGGCAAGGACAGAGCACTGATTCTGAGATGTCTGCTGAGAATGTGGCAGCAGACATGGGCATCTGTCAGTAACTCTAGATAAGTTACCTGGGAGATCTCAGCAGGATTCCTCTGTATGGCTCAGGTCACCCCCTTCAAGGAATAATTCTGGTGGGAAGTGCTATAGATGAGGACTAAAATATGATTTACACTCACACCCAAAATGACAGACCTTTTCACCGTGGCCTGTGGGAGTTGCTGAGCCCCTCCATCCCTGCACTGACCTCAAGGCTTTTCCAGCAGGACAATGGACTAGCAGTCAGGTTTTGTTTCCAGTACCCCCCAGGGGCTGTGTCACAGTCCACAGCTCTCACGATTAGGAGAAGTCCCATTTCCAGCCTCTGTCTTTAAAGCCATGATCCACATCTATGTCTCCCTCACTGAGTGCCCAGCTCATGCTAGGAAGGCTTCAGCAGAGTTGCTGAGCACTCCAGTAAGGGAATAAAACCTATCAGCTCTGCAACAGAGCAGGGTTTCCAAACCCAGGTTACCCAGAGTATCCAGTAACTGGGCTTACCAATCTGGACAGTCCTTTCCAAATTTGCTTCTGTGTTTCAGGATGTAAGTTAGTCAGCCACCACATGGTCTATGGCTTACGAAGAGATTTCTCAACCTGATAAACAAGTGCTTCTTAGAACAACTAGTTCTACAGCACATGAGAAAACAAGACTTTATTTTTACTTTTCCATTTAGTCCTAAGTAATACCTAGGAACTGGTCCAAGAAGCAAGAATAATTGAGCCACTAAGTAAGAGTGTTTGACTATCCACAATATAATTAAAGTCAACAACCTCATGGAATAAATCGTGCTGAAAACTAGCATACTGACACTAAGCTTTAGAAAGGGAGATGTTTTTTAAACACAGAAGCTAGTCAAAAGACTATGAAATAAAAATAAACAGAACACATTTCAGATATTTAAAGAACTTGATATACATATCTGAATGTGTGTTAGCTCTGGCAGCAAACTCACTCAGCTACTCAGAATTAAAAACTAGTTCAAATGCTAGTTAAACCTGGGAAAAAAACATTTCAAAACTAGATTTAAATATTACTAAAGATTAAAAGAATGGGGGAGCACACAAACAGGAAAATCTAGTTTCATATCAATCAAACAATTTTTTTCAAAATAACTGCAATGACTAATTTCCACTTCCATGATGGAATGGGGAAAAAAGAGTAATTTCATAACAAGTAAGTGATGGGAGTTTTTAATTCAAAAATATTTAAACACAAATCTTTGAAATCTGTCTTGGCCTTTCCCCTGCGGAAAATTTTGCCCCCAGCATTACAACTTTCTGCAAAAATAGCAGTTTCCAGTGTGAAAATACATATTGGTTCTAGCAATGTGGATCTATGTGTAGTCTTAGGACTGTTGTAAAAACCACTGTCTGAAGCTCACAGATAGTGTCAGTCTTCTGTGGGTGGGAAGGTTCCCACACCATCTTACAGTTCTTTTCTTTCATGCTTCCTCCAACATTTTGGGCAGTTTAGAAGCTTCCCTGTCCATCTTACATAATAGCTGCCAGTAACTTTCTCCTGCCCATGGATGTGGAGTACACCTGCACGTCCAACCTGAAGGATGTCACTCTGCCTCTGGGACAAATGGTTGTTCAGTATCCCAGGGCTAAGGACCAGGACTGAAAATAAACACCATTTAAAGGCCCAGATCCTTCTTCCCTGAACACATTCAGAGGGTGAGAGGATAACTCTTCTTCCAGTTGCTCTGACTTACAGAATTCGGGCCTGTCTCCACGTTAATCATGACCATAAGGAGAGGTTTGTAGTTGGTGAGCTGTGGGGGTGGGTGGGTTGGTTGGTTGGTTGGTTGGTTGGTTGGTTGGTTGGTAAACTGGGGAGGCTTTTAGCACTGCATTTTATTAGTGGTGGCAAAATTAAATTTCATTTACTCTACTGAAATTCAGAGATTAGTGTCCAGACACGACCTCTATGCAGCTGCGATCCTCCAAGTTACTCCCTGTAATCCATCAAGCTTCAAAACAAAGCCCAGTGTCCTAGAAAAATCTCAGTCTGGCCATGAATACAGGAGCATTTGGAGTCAGCAGTACAGCCTAATGGGAGCTCACTGCTCTCCAGTTCAGCTTGTTGGATGAAAGTGAGCCTGGCTCAAGCCTTCAAGTCCAAAGCTCAGCACACTCTGTGGGATATCACTGAGTTACCTCAAACTGCCTATCTCTGGCCAGGACTTGCCAGAACAGCTGTGTTTGGCTGGTAATAGGAAGTTCATGAGCAGAGAAGACTAAAATTTCACAGAAGTCAGACCAAGGTTATTCAGTTCACTGAATAAAGCAACCAAAACATTTCAGGGCTAAGAGCTAACTCTGTTGCTTCCTTTGGCTTCACCCCCACCCACCCACACATGTCCATACACACTGATCAGCATATTTCTCTTTCAATCCGGGAAAGAAGGAAGAGACAGATTAATATTAATATTATTTGGATGTTGAAAAAATTGGCAGAAGCTCTTGCATAGATATTAAATAACCCATAGAAGAAACTTGCATTTCTTGTACTTCAAGAATCCTATGAAAAACAGGCAAGCAAAATGTTCAAACTTTGTCTGTATAAACAGAGCATGCTTCTGGGTTGCACTCTTATGGGAAAAGGGAACAGAAATCTCTCTTCTTTTTCCACACTCATCCCCCTTGCTTCACCACATGAACACAAAAATGTCCTGACCTGATTCATTCTTTGGGATCAGATGAGATTTACCCGCCTTATTTCCTGTACAGACATGGGAAGAGATAAGAGAGCAGCTGTGGTTTCACTCTTCTCATCCATCTGGTAAATAAAAAAATAACAATAATGCTTCTCTTATTTTTTTTTTGTCTTTTTAACAGCATACTTAGGATAGCATCTTAGATCCCATATCTGCCAGCCCTTATGAAGCCAAGATTGGATTGAAACATTTATCTTCTGTCTGTCTTGAATGCAGGAGACTACTAAAGTATTTACAAGCATCCCTGTAGTATTATATCCATTTCTTTGTTCTATCTCAGTTCAGTATCTAAAGGATCATAAATGTTGTCTTTAGCAACAACTTGCAAATAAGCAAATAACTTTTTCTGTGGCACACCAAGCCCCTGGTCTTGGCCTCTGTTGTTAATATCAGATAGAATACAAAGGAATGCTAGGGAGTGGAGGGAAATACCCAATACACAGCTAATTGTGAAATGCTGTTTGTGGCAAGAAGAAAGGCATTCTTATTTATTGAAGCATGAAATCTGATTACTCTTATCTTCTTGTGCATAACTGCAAATTATGTTAATGTTCCTAATGTCACATGATAGTCAAATCATTTGACTTGATGACCTTCCTTTATATTAGTTTCATACTGTTTATATGCTTTTCGGATACATATTTTTTTTATTTGCATTAAACTTGGCAACTGATTATTTTTATTAAGAATTGTTGTGTTCACATAAAGCAGGAAAGAATTTTAAAAGGATAAATTCAAGAATTCAAGAAACATTTGGACAATGTTCTCAGGCTTGGAGTGTGACTCCTGGGGTTTTCTGCTCAGGGCCATGAGTTGGACTCAATGATCCTGATGGGTCCCTGACTCAATATATTCAATGATTCTGTAATAAATCAGATCTTTTAGATTAGTTTTTCCTTCTTCCTAAAATGGCATTGGACTCCAGAACCCACCACTCTGTGAGAGGTGTCTTTGTCATTAGTGGTCCCAATTTTCTTCAAATTATAAAAGAAACAATAAAATAATAGAAATGGAGAACAATGAAGAGGTCTGGGCACGAAAGCACTGGGAAGAAAGGCATAAGAAGGGCTACAAGAACAGCCCAGAGTGATGGAAGCTGGATTAGCAGATCATTAAAATCCCAGCATATTGACACAGATCCTCTGGATATCCAGACTGGGGGCGGGGGGATATCACAGTTTAAAACCAGGTAAGTCCTAAAACAAGAGGCAGAGTACACCTAAGACTTAATAAAAGAAAAAAGAAATAGATGCCTGGAGATGATGATGTTTGGATGAAGAACAAGATTGAGCTCTATGATACCTAGATGAGGAGACAACAGAGGATGAGTTCTAATGATACTCAGAGGTGGGAAAGGATGGAAGCAAAATAGACAACAGTTACTGCCAGCTCCTGCAGGATGCAAAAGATGCATTTAAAATGAGCATGTGGTGGCCAAACTAAGAGAAATACCAGAGAGATAATGAGAACTCCAGAGCCCTTTAATTAAATCTTCTGTGTGATTGCAAGAAAATGGAATAGTATAAACAAATACTTTCTATTGCCTATGAATATGTGGTTATGCGGGTGTTAGTCAGAGTGAGTGAAATCAGTGTGGTTTGAAATGAAATAACCTTTGCTTTCTATAGTGTCTTGCATTGCCCTCTGTTACTTCAATACTGCAACATGAAGTATCAGAAGGCAGATTAAAGACCTCTTATTATGACCTCAGTATGGAAAACTCTTTATCCAAACCCATCTCAAGTGGTTCTGCAGCTTTGGATATCATCTGCTTCATAATAAGTTTCTTTCAGAGCTCTTTCTATTTCATCTCATGATCCTTTTAGCCAGGCACTGGGAGGAAAACCAGGATGGGTGTACAAGAAAAAGAGCAAGACTCCAGTGCTGCAGGCATGAGGCAACAGTCTTGGATTCAACATTCCCCCTCATCTGCTCAGAAAAATCTGACTTCTTCTTCTGCTGAAATTATCTGTCCTTTTTTTGTCTACCTACATGAGAAAGCATGTAATTTTAAAATTCAATACAGATGTCAAAAATCACATAAGAACACACATATGACTTACAGGTATCAGTCATAGAAGTTGCATTCCACTATTTTCCACAGCAGAATCATCCTTTAAAGACTTTTGCCAACAAAGACACTTTTGTCCTTCCTGGTCTTTAACCAATGTTTTCTTCTCTTCTGTTCCAGTAATAGAATCTGCTCACAATACTTCCTGGCACCAACTGGATTGTATTATTTGGGATTTCCTTTCACTGTCTCCCACCTACAGCCATGGCTTCACTGGAAAATATTACTGTACATTTATCAGGAAAATACACTGCATGAGTCACATATTGGGTACACAAGCAGTCACAACCCTGCTGGCTGGCTAAGTCTAAGATTAGTGACAATGTTGTTTACCACCATACGTTTTCATACAGCAGACACTGAATGAGAATCTCTGCTGTGCATATATTATATACCAAGCATCTGTACACATCTGTAGAACACACCTTCCCCTGTGTTACTTGGCCAAGAACCTGTCTGCCACTTCATCTCTCTGAGGCAGGTGATTGTCTTTCTTGATGGTCATTTCACTAGTGAACTGGAGGAGGAACCAATGAACCTACTGGAGGATCCATTAAATAAAATAGCAACACTGCACAGTAAAGAAGACATACGCACTATCTCCTAAAAAGACCCTTGTCTATTTTGAGACCTTAGTGAATAAGTGAAATGAGCAGTAAGGACTGCAGTCAGGTCAGTCATTTCATTAGAGCTACCCAGGGATCTCATTAGGATTAAGGTCCTGTTTGTGCCAAGTGCTGCACAAGCTGCAGGAGGGACAGACGTGTGGTTAAGTGCCTGTCCTCAGCCCTTCACAGGAGAAGAGGTCTGGCAGGAGCACTTCCCTCAGCCAAGGGGCCTCTTATCACTGCCTGGCCTTCCCAAGCATGGTGCTTGGTGATGACAAATGATACACAGGCATCCCAAGTTCACTCCCTTTTTCAGCCCCTGGAACTCTTCTGCATTGTCTGGTCTCTCTGTGCTATCACTCTAACAATGATCTGTTACTGCCCCAATCCTCCATTGCAGGCACTGGACTGCTAAATAGAAATCTCTGTCATTACCTTATCTGGGAAGATCTTGAGTAAGAACATAAGAAAATAATTTATCACACGGAGTTTGAACTTCCTGAAAGGGACACCAGCAATAAAACAGCAGCAGGAGTGCTATGAGGAGCTCTGTACTCCACTGAAGAGAGATCTGCAAGGCTGGCATGACAGCTGAGCTTGGCTTTAGCTCCTTCTCTCCTGCCTGACAGCAAGCACCTGAAATCTCAGATCAGGTTTCTGCCTCCTCCATGCAAAACTTGGCACTGAGGCACAAAGTTAACCTTAAGCTGCTCTCAAGAAAAAGATTCCTGATGTCTTTCTGCTGGAGCTTTCTCCTGCCTATCCCTGCCTGCCTGGAGCGGACCTTCATTCTGCCAAATTGTGTGAGCTCCCTGAAAAGCTACAGGGCCCCAGGAACATCCCTTGTCCTTGTATTTAGTATGAGCTTTTGCTGCTTTTGCCAGTGATCTGGGGAATGGGCTCCTTGGGATTTCTCTAAGTGGATGGTGGAGCTTGGGGAGAAGCAGAGGAGGATGGTGCTTGTCCAGAAACAGAGTCCCCTCCCACACATGTTGCCCATCTGTGACATCTCTGTCTGTCAGAGAAATTCACAGAGACAGATTTAATATATCAAACATAAATAAAGCAGCGCCAAGTCTTTGGCTGATTGTCATGGCTAGGAATAGAAGCCAACTACTTCAGGAGCTTTGGATTTGCATGCTTGATGGATTCCCAGCATAAGGACAGACATTCAAACAAATCCAGCCCAAACAGAAGTAAACAATCCTGCATGAATTTTCAAGAAGGTGGCCCTGAAGTGATTCAGAGAACATCGGTACCATTGAAGGCAGTGGGCAAGGAGCAGCTCCCAGGCAGCTCGTCCTGGGGGACTTGAGGGTCCCAGCAAGGATGTGAGGGCATGCTACGAGCAAGACTACAGTGCCCCGACGTGAAAAAGCTAATCATGCAGTTCTGGCACTTTCCACTTCTGCCCAACACATAGTCTCACAAAACCAGTAGCAGCATAGTACCTTAGAGACCACTGCCCTATTGGCAGATGTGTCTGATCGTTTCAAAGTGGGGACAGGACAAGCAGACACAGATCACCTCATTTCCATAGGAATAGCCAAAGAAAGAATCCCACCCTATTTGTAAAATGCTGGTAAAACAGTTTCTTGAGTTTGAAATGTTCTAGATGCAGTTATCTTTATTGTTAAAAGAAGAAGGGTTTTACTGTCCTAAGTCACAAAGCCAGACTTGCCAAGAAGGAGTCCACTGAAATACCACTCTCAAGACTCAGAGACCAAACAGAAACCTTTGAACACGGCCCCAGGCAAAGTGCTAATCCATTTGCTTGTGTTGCTTCAGTCTTTCTTCATCACCACTCTGACAGAGAGTGCCTGGTGAGTTCTCTCTGTTCTCCTTTTGCATAGGATATTTGTTCTTTTTAAAAGGGAGTGCCTGGGGCACAAGCGATAAGGCAGGCACTTTTCCCTGGGAGCAGCAGTGTTATGCTTGAGGCAGAGCTGCCTCTAGGGCAAGGGTATGGGCAAAAAGAGAAATAAAATCATACCAGGGTCAGAGGACCTGTCACTCAGGCAGAGACAGGGAGCCAGCAGGGAGGAGGAGGGTGCAGTGAGAGCCAGCCCTGTCCTGGAGACTGAGAGGGAACCTGTGGAGTGCCTTGTACGCTCCAGTCTCCATGCTGCTTGCAGATAGCGAGGCAGAAAGAAGAGACCCTGGTTTGGGATCCTGAGAACAACCTTAACAGGGTGATTCTCAGGACAGCCTGCTTCTGCCTGCTGCTCTGTGGGAGCATCTCTCCAGAGTGGTTTGTGTTTCTGTGGCAGTGACCGAGACACCGAAGATGTGCTGCTCCCATGCTAGAGACCTGCAAGATGGAAGCACCTGAAAGACCCATTAAGCATGGCAGTATCCAGACTCCAGGATGACAGAACAGGAAAGAAGATTGATAAACATTTAAAGACTGTTGATCCTTTGATAGAAGCATTACTACCTTAGCTATATCATGAGAAACTGTCTTTCACTTTAACAATACCTTCCTTTCTGCTACTGTCTTGCCATGACTAAAATGTACCAAGCAAGGGTTCATTCACATTTTCTTCTCACCTGCTACCTGTACTTCTTGATTATGCAAGTATGCCTTCTTAATATCTATGTAATAAAATATTTTAAACACAATAATATTCAAATATTTGCTTATTACACAAAATAATATTGAAACATTGATAACACAAATATATCTGCTTAGCATAATATTATATAACATAATATTTAATATCTGCTTAACATAACATTTTCTCTACTGCTAGTGTTTCAACAGAGTAAAAAACCTGAAAATGTTGCTACAAGATGGGGTCTGAAACCCAGGATGCCCAGGGATCCAAGAAAGCATGGCAACTGCTTGGAGAAAGCAATGCAGCAAGGAAGCCCATTCACCATCAGACCCCAAAAGAATAAAGAAGTTCATCCAGGGGGAAAGGTCTCACTGGCAAGGAGTGGAGGGAAAACAACGATCCTGATCTGTTCAGCTTCAGCTGTGCCAAGCAAGCAACCAGCCAAGACAGCCTTTTACTGCTGGTGAAATACTGCCATTTCAGCTTAAGCAAATAGCCATTGGGAGTCACAGGGAGAGGGAAGGTGAAGAGAAAGTGTGGCCATGTGGCTTATATTCAGGAGATCTGCATGCAGAAGATCTGGGCTCTGTCTCCAGCTCTGCCTCCAGGCTTACTCAACAGCCTGGGGTAAGTTATTGTCTGTCTTTTCTGTTTCTCAGCCAAAGAACAGAAAAAATTGGCCAAGGAAAATAAAGTCTTGATTGCAATGGGAAGTCATGATATATCCAGGATCAACACCCACATTGAATTCCAAGATGCCAAAGAATACTCTGAGCACAACAGATTTATGTTGAAAATATCACCACTGTATTTTAAATTGCAATCTTTCAGGCATACAGCCCTCTCTTCTTCCTCTATCTCCCTCTCCTTTAGTGGGGAAGAAAATAGTTGAACATTTTTTCTTGAGGTGATTATTTTATTCCTTCCAGCAACTAACTGAGCAAGAAAACAGGAAAACTGCAAGTTCCCATCCTGCTCTTCTGACAGCTGATTAGAATACCCAAGGACTTGACATTTGTCTGCAGTTGCCCCCACAACAAAGGAGCTGGAATTGGACTGCGCCCATGCTATATCTCCTGGCACCTGTGGAAGCAATGATGTGCTGAATTAAGCTGGACTGAGAAAGTTACAGATAGCAATGCCTCATCTACTAGGTAAAAGGCAAGAAATAATGCTGGTGATGTAGACATACAGAGCACATGACATGAGTGGCATAGAATTACACTAATCCCTAACCAGATGATGAGATGTGGGGTCTAGCCTAGGAAGAGAGGAAGGTGGAAGACACAAAGAATACATAATACAATACTCATAACACAGGGATAGGGAGAAACCTGGAGTGCTCACACAGCCCATGTGTTCAGGCTGGAGACTGCACAGGGCTGGCATTTCAACCTGTGCGTGGACACCATGTGGGGCTCTGCAGGGGCTGTTGTGATCCATGAATATTCAATGGCTTGAGCCCTGGTGAGCGTGTGGGGAGGAGGACACAGTGCTGTTTGCAGCTGTGATGCACAGGGCAGATCCGCATAGCTGCCATATGTGGAGGCTTGGGCAGGCAGGGATGCAGTTATCATGGGCCTTTCCTCTAACCTGGACAGAATTGCTGCTTTCCAGATCGTTCAACTAGCCTGCCTGCCTGTATGGATTTGCAGGTACTTCAGCAGAGAAGGGAGAAATTCAAATGAGAGAACAAGTACGCTCTTATTCAATGTGCATCTTGTGGTTTTGCAGGTTTTTCCACTGAAAATATTCCTCTGAAGTTTCCTTAGTGACTAAGCCAAAATGGGTCAAAGAGGTATTTGATTCACAGCCTTAGAAAAAACACTTCTGTGTTCTCTTCTCCACCATTATCAGCTCTCTGTGGTATCCACCCAGCACCTTCCCTCACTGACCCTTACCCCTTGCTGCCCACATCACTCCTTGGGCAAGTCCTCTCCCCTCAAAACAGCCTTTGGCTCTTCCTTTCCCTCCTCTTTCATGGTCCTGCAAACCACTGTCCCAGCTGTATCCTTCAGACAATATTTCCTCCACCTGTGTCAACTGTCCCCAAGTCTTTGCCATCCTGTGGGCTGCCATTTGTGGTACTGAGAGGAAGCCATCCTCTGTGGAGGTGATTAAGAGTGACTAAGTCCTGTCATCTGTCCACCAGCAAGTGAGAGTTTGTTTCTAATATTTCTGCCCAGATTTATTGGTTTAGCTTCCTTCCAAATGAACTCCCTTTGGTCCCTCAGCACAAGAGAGACATGGAGTTCCTGGAGCGAGTCCAGCAGAGGACAACAAAGCGGATGAAGGGACTGGAGCATCTCTCTTGTGAGGAAAGGCTGAGGGAGTAGGGCCTGTTCAGGCTCGAGAAGGGATGACTGAAAGAGGACCTCATCAATGTCTGTAATCTGAAAGGGGTGTGTCAAGAGGATGGATTCAGGCTCTTCTCAGTGCTGCCAAGCAACAGGACAAGAGGCAATGGGCAGAAACTCATGCACAGGAAGTTTTATCTGAATATAAGGAAGAATTTCTTTATGGTGTGGGTGACTGAGCGCTGGAGCAGATTGCCCAGAGAGGCTGTGGAGTCTCCCTCACTGAAATATTCAAGAACCATCTGGACACAGTCCTGTGCCATGTGCTCTGGGATGACCCTGCTAGAGCAGAGAGCTTGGACCAGATGACCCCACTGTGGTCCCTTCCACCAGACCCATTCTGTGATTCTGTGAACAGAGGTGTCAGACAGCCATGCCCTCCATCCTTTTATGATAAGGAGGACAATTGATCCTACCATATGTCATTCTAAATCATCACTGTCTCCTCCCTGTCCTGGGAACTCAGGCCCAGCTCAGTGCTGGACTTCTGTGCATGAGATCGGATCTGACTTAGGTGCCATAAAGTTCATTCTGTGACAGCTATAGCTGAGAAATTTAATTTTTTTTTTTTTTATTCAAAGCTGGCAGGATCCCTAGAAGAAAGGAAGAAGTTCAGTCCTGCCTTGCTGTGCTGGTGGTCCACCTCTGCATACTTAAAGCACCAGGGCTGCATGGCCTGGGAGATGTCTCTTCCCTTTGTGCTGCCTCTCACATTTCCCAGCCACTGCCAAGAGCAGGAGCAATGCAGACAAGGCAGACTCACGCAGTGCCTGCTCCTCTCCTTCAGGGTAGGTGCAAAGGTTCTTCAGTCCTTCTGCAGTCAGATCCTCTGCAGCCAGCAGGCCCCCACAGCCAGATCCATAACTCTGTGTGCAGTGGGACTGAAGTGACAAAGCTGAGGCACAGGTTTTCAGACACAATGTCTTGGTTCAACCTACAGCAGATGGGGGCTAGTTCACCTCTAAGCAGCATTTCATTGTTTAATGTCACACACAACGGCTCAGGGGAATAAAATAAAAAAATGTTAGCCCCCTTGCTGAACCTCCAGGTCTCTGTAACATTCTGCTTCTGGAGATGTTCTCCTTTCTCACCAAAGATGGATATGGAATTGCATCTTACACAACACAACCCAATTCCCTGTTCCCTGGGGTAAAGACAGCAGCTCTGACACGTCTCTGCAGCCTCACTTTCCTGTTGGGCACATTGAGCTTTCATCTTAGATAGTTTGAATGTCCTTTGAGTTCAGATGCTGCTGCAGAGCAGGGGTCCTCATACCACAGTATGTCTGCAAAGCTGAGGTGAAAGGGAACCCCTTCATCCTGCCCTCTGTCAATTTGCACCTAGCATTTCCTCCATTTGCAAACCAAACCAGCCTCCCCAGACAGCTCAAAACATCTGGGCCACATACATCACAAGTTCAGCTCAGAGATGACACAACGGGGCACAAGACCCAAAAATAAAACAAACAAGAGATTGACCCATGCACATGATTCTGCCCTTGGTTTCTACCTCAAAAGCCCTATTGCAGTGGCTAAGCCCACCAAAGCTGCACTGCAGAAGCCTTTGAGCACAAGGATTAAGGCAGACCCTCTTATTCCACTGCCACCACATCTGTGTGCAGCACCCCAGGGCTGTCTGTGCTGTCTAAGTCCTGCAAAGTACTGCAGAACAGCTGGAGGAGGAGGAGGAGCAGGAGGAGGCTTTTCCTGTGCCTCGCTTGCGGCTCCTAAATTTGTTGGTTAGATGCAGAGCTCTGTAAGGTGCAGAGGGAATAAAACTCCCCAGTGTACATAAGCTCCTGAAAAGTTATCCCTATAATTAGCTGTGTACACAGCGAGCACAGTCACTGGGGACACTGCTTCTACTCTCAGGCTTGTTTGCAGAACCAGAGCTTCATTCATATCCTATTTTGTTTCCCTGCAGCACTAAGGAAGAGTCACGTCGCTCTGCCCAGTTTCTGCAGCTGGCCAAGACACAGACTTCAGGCACTCGTGCAGCAGGTCAGGGCCCCCACACTCTGATCTGGACCACAGACAGATGTGCATGGCACTGGAAGCACTTACAATGCTAAGACTCCTCACAGATGTCTCCCCAGAAGACCTCCCCTCTCTACCATACTGCAGACAAAGGAATAAACCCTTCCTAGGGAGGGTTTAGGGAGGAGCAAGCTATTGCTGTAAAAAGGAGCAGTTTTCCAACTGAGGGAAAGTGAGCAGGGCTCTTGGCAGGAGATACAGCCCTGCACATTCTAGGGCTGGCACAAAACCAGGAGTTCAAAACCATCACACATCATGAGGATTCTGGAAGGCAGGTGTGAGTTTGCTCTGCCTGGGTTCTGGGCCAGTGGGAGGTGAGCCATCTCTTATCCTCAGAGCTGTAGTGTGACAGGGTCTAGGATGGAACCCTCTGGCTCCCCAGTGTTTCAGAGAGGCTGATCTCTGTGCTCACACCTTCACACAGATCGACACCAAAGCTGCTTCATTCACAAGCTGCTTCATTCCAGCCCAGTGCTACAATCTCTGCCCATTGCCAGGGCAAAAGCAGCAAGGTATTCTGACACCTTAGACCCTTCCCCTCTCTTGGGGCACAGCCTTCAGCTCTTAGCATCTATACTGTACTTCTATAGACTTTTTTCAATGCACAAAAGCCACAAGGGCATCCAGCAGAATTCAGACATATATTTTTATATTTTACCCCTGCACACCCACTCATTCAAAAGGTCATCTGCTGCAGACAGTTCTCATTCCTGGCCATACAGATGGTGAGAGCGTGCCTTGCTCTGATCCACAACAGCCTCTCCTGGGTAAGGTTACTCACTGCAACATCTTAGGCTTATTCACTTTTGCTGCACCATCTCAGACCTGCTTACCTAGTGCTGTTCTGGTCCCAAAGCTTCACAGATATCTCCTATCCTGGTGGAAATATCTGTTGATGATGGGTCTATTTCCATAGGGAAATTCTTAGCAACCAACCTGACTGGTTAGGCATTGCATCAGTTAAACTCAGAGAAAGGAGGTTTTTTGAGCTTATTCACTCGTAAATAGAGACTTTGTCTTTAAGTGAAAGACGAGGGGAGTGGGAAATAACATTTGCATAAAAATTCAGGCCATTCACTTACTGCTTTATTTAGTAAAATAAATGGAAAATTTCATGTGATATCAAGAAACAAATCTGTTTGTAGCATCAGGCAAGGCTGACAGTGGATCCCAGCATGGCACCAAAACCCAAAAGAATGAGGGAAACAGATCCCTGGAACTACTAGCTTTACTTCTGATACTGTCATTTCACTGTGCCACCCTTTGCTCCAACAATGGCACAGAAAGACATATTGTAGGGCAATGCCAGAGGTCCTGAAGTACTGAAAAAAGAGCTCTGGAGCCAACAAATAAGGAGAGAAAAGAGAGAAGAGATTCCTGGAGAGGACAGACAGCATGTATGTACATGGAATGATGATGGGAATCCATGACTGACTTGGCTCAGGAATTGCTGAGCTGTAGGGCAGAGTGAACTCCTCATACACCAGAAACAGACTCTGGCTACAGTCATCCTCTTGGCTGAGAAAGAATCAGAGTTCTTCATTGAGGGGCTTCTCCTCAGATTTGTCTTCTTTCTAAAACACATTAGAGGCATGAAATCAGTTTTGACATTACTTAGTTTCTCAGCATAGGGATAAAGAAAACCAAATAACTCAAATGCCTCCCTCTGCTGTCTATGCCACTGCCCTATCTCTTTTCTGTCACACGACACAAAGACCCTGTGCTACAGGAGGATCAATTTTGACAGAGAGAGAACTTATAACACTGCATGAACATTAAGATTGAATTGTGCCTCTCCCACTGGTAGAGTCCTAAGGCCCTATCTGTACACTCTGTTCTGTAGTCTTCCTGATAGATTTAATTCCTACCCATGCCACTGGTCTCTCTGACCTGCTCTCATATGCTGCCATCCACTACCTCCCTTCTCAGCATCTAAAAGCACCCTTCACTCTGTCTCCCTAACTGTTCCCAAAAGATAGATGCTTCACAGAGTCCTTCATACAGCTGCAGAGGTCAGTCAATTCCTCTTGCTGTACACTAGAAGGCAGATGTCAATGAAGAAAGAGGCTCTGCAAAGACATCCACCTCTGCTCTGCCCTAAATCTAAAGTTTCTCTGATATTCAGGTGGAAATGTACATGAAAGATAAAGTGACAGGTGTGGGGAGGAGTTCAAGGAACTGAAGTAATCTTCTTCAAGAGCCTGGAAAACAATGGCATCAGGATCCCCTTTACCTTTGGCACTCTTTGCAGGAAACGATTACAGAAGTCCTGTACACGCTCAATGGAGATGTCATCCACAGTCAACACTTCGTGCTCATCATCTGGGGTGTGGAATACAGCCAGAGCTGGCAGCTGGGACTTCTTCAGCTGGAAGTACGACAGTACTCGTTCATTGCTCTTCAAATTGCTGTCTAACAGGATAAAGAGAATCTGTGACGGAAATAGGAAAGAAAACGTGAGAAAAACAAAAGCTGAGACAGAGAACAGATCCCCAGACAGTGATCATATGAAGATTAACAGGGATATTTTTATAAAGAGTTTGAGAAAACCATGCATGTTCTGTTAGGACAACGCTTTCCTTGGCCACTATCTAGCAGCTCCATGCAGTACATTTGTCTGTATTTTATCAAGTCCAGACTTACAGTACCAAATAAAATGTCTTCTTTCACAGTCTTTAAAAATATATCTACAGAACGACAGGAGGGCAGTCTCCACTTCTATTCTCTTAATAGGTAAGGAAACAAGAGGTCTTTTCTCTTAACAGCAAATGTCAAAGAAGCTGAATCCTTTCATACTTTCATGCTATTTGGATAAGATCCTCACATCCTTGCAAGACCCAGTGTAAAAGGGGGTTTTGGTCTGGGAAAAATCAAATTCAATTGCAAGAATGTGGGAATGAAGTACAGGCATCAGGAACCTGCAAGGATAAGAACATGAAAGTACCAAAACCAAAGGACATGTTAAAGTGAGCAGAAATGAGGATGCAAGGATTTGGGAAACAGAAGTTTTTGGCAAGACACCGATGTCCATACAGCCCAGCTCAGTGGAGCGTTCAGACCTGAGGAGAGAAGCTCAACATGAATAAGCCAGGATGAGAATGATCTACGGTCATTATTGTGAAATCTATTAAAAAAAATATATATATCAGTTAAACAATTAAATCAGTGAGCTGAATAAATAGAATCCCTCAGCAGATGAGATCCAAGTCAATGAAAAAAACACCCAGCTAACACGTGTAATTTTATCTTCTTTTTCTCTGTGTGATCTACTGGGCCTAGCACATTCAGTGTACCTACGGACAAGGCTATGGCTCCACTTACACAAGAAAAAAGAGTTTAAAAAAAAAAAGGTAATGTAATGTGAAGATTACATGCCCAGTTCCCAGGCTGTGACTAATGTTTTTCTTTCTTTTCAATGAAGAACACTCAAGTTAGTTCCAGACTTGTTTTCTTCTCTAAAAATAAACTTCATAAATACGAAATTCTTTACTTATTAAATTTATGTTGTATAAAAAACAAATATATCTGAAAACTTTCCTAGGCAACAGCCTATTGGGAAGGAGGGATAGTTAGGCTGCTGTAAGCTTTAACTTCAGCTTTAGTGAAATACAGAAACAGGAACAGCACTTTCACTGGATATGTGGCATTCACTGTTTGTAATTTTTCATCCAAAAGCCAACTGTGCCCCAAGAGGAAGAAGCTAGTGAGCAGACAGGTGGTGGTGTACTTCTCCCAGAGCACTTAATTAATCTTTTTGCAGGACAAAACACCAAGCTAGAAAAGGTTCACGTATTTAAGATTCACAGGTCTAGGGACATGATCTAAGAGGCTTTCAGATGGAACAGCAGTATGCAATGTTTTAGGGCTCTCTTTTCAACTAGAAAGCTGGAAACAGAGGCCAGTGTTGGAGGGAAGCACTTTCAGAGTGTCAGTACAGTAAATGGTACTGCATTTTCATGGTGCATTCATTTTGGGTTTCTCTGTAAGAGATTGACTAGACAACAATATTTTTTTAATCAAATGTTAAAGAAGAAGTCATTAAAACAAAAAAAAAAGTATTGTTGCATCACTTCTTATACAAAATCTCTACCACCTTTAAAACAGATGAATAGTATTTTAAAATAGTAATATGAATAAATGTTAGTCAATATTCTTCACTTCATCAAGCTTCCAGACTTTGCTAAAATATCCAAAACTAAAAAGCTGTACATACTTTATCTATGAATACCAAGAATAGAGTAAGAATAAAAGAACAAAAAGGTTGAGGTTTAGAACTCTGAATGCCTTCTTCCTCACAGGAGCAAACAGAAACACACAAACTGGCCCCTCAGCTAGGAAGGCTGAGATGTCATTGTCATTCAGAGTTGCTGACTTGGATCTCTCTAATAACTCCCATTTGGCCCACAGAGCTACAGTGTGCCAAAGTACAGCAAAGTTTCCTTCTCTGCCTGTATTCAAAACATACAGGGAAGAGAGCAATTGCATTTGGCCATTGTAGCTCAGAAGAAGACACCTTAATGCCTGTGAGAATGGTGCATTCCTGGCAGGTCTGTGACATGGGATGGGTCCTCCTTTGGGAGAAGGGCCCAGCTCTGCTGGCTGTGCTCCAGGAGTCCTGCCAGGGCAGGGCTGGTGGTCTCAGGGTCACACCTGTGGGGCAGAAGGTAGGATGTGCTGGCCCAGAGGCCACTAACACTGGAAGGCTGTTCTCCACAGCAGCTGAAAACTGAGAAGGTTTCTCTGTTGTCACATTTCCATGACAAGATGCCATCTGCTGCAACAGGAATTTTCTTATGAGGAATTTATTTTGTTCTGAGATTCCCAGTCAGCTCCAATCATAAAGAATGAACACAGTAACCAGGGAAAATTATATTGACCATGAGGTAGAATTCACACTGCCTAAACTCTGCCATCCGGATGCTAGTCTTTTCTCAGCCAGTTGTCTGTGTAACCTCTACAAGAAGCAGTGACAGGCACTTTATTCCACCTATTTTAGAACAGAAGGAAGCATATGCCTGTCCTTCTCTCTCAGTGCTGAAAAGAGACTAAAACCTTAACTCAGATGACCTAGCAAAGCTAGAATTCACCAAAAACAAATCCCACTTATAATGGCAACTCTAATGTCACTGCTAGAGATCAGTTAGTTCCATCCCAAGCAGAAAATTCACTTTCCATTTCATACCATCCTGTTCAACAGCTGGTTAGGTGTTTTAAATTCTGAGATTATTTCCATGAATTTTTTCATTTTGTAGCAATCTTCTACCTGTGTTCAGAGATCTGCTGCTTCAGGCAGTGAAAGATATCCTGCATTAATGAGAAACCCCTGACACAAAATGTCCCCTTCACACATGATATTTTCTGTGCACCGTCACTTGCAATAAACCACCTTTCATAAATTTTGTGCACTGGTGCTGTCTTGGTGTCTTGACAACTTGATTCCTAGCCCAGTGCTTTTAGAACATCAAGTTTGTGGTAGATACTAAGATATGGAATGCTGTTATTGCCCAGGGAACTAAAGATAATTGCAAATAGCACTGGTAGAAATGATAGAAACCAATTTGCAGAAATGATAGAAACCAATTTGCAATGATAGAAACCAATTTGCCATTGCTTAGTTTTTCCTCCAACAAAGACAAACAGAAAGGACGGTCAAGCCTTATATCCTGTGCTTGACTTTGAACTTCAGAGAGCTGAAGTTCACCGTTTTGTATAAGCAAAAAGATCAAATTCTGATGTCTAAGTAATTTCTTACATCATAGTGCATCAAAGCAAAACAAAAACATCAGTCATTAATTTAAAAAAAGACAGCTATAAAAACAACTTTACTGCAGATATCTGTTAAGTGAGATAAAAAGTCTGTATTTACAGGCTTCTCTGTTTATGGCTAAAAGAGGCATCTCTAAATATTATCTCTCTCAGTTCTGGTGCCATCAGTGTCTGACAAGAATAAAAAATGTACAAATAACTCTTTGCAAGAGAGAGGGCATCATCTTTTCATTTCCGTGGAAGAACTCCTGAAGGACAGGAGGAGTTTCTCAGAATTCATTTCTAAATGGACCTACATCTAAATGAAAAGAGTTTACAAACATCCCTACCCAAATAATTTTGACATTGGAAACCAATTATGTCAGCTGCAACAAAAGCTGCTTTTGTTAGTCCCAACATCACCTTGTTGAGACTTCTGCAAACGTCCATGAGTTACACCAGCTGTAATTATCATGTTATACTCTGACACTGTGGAAACAAAACTGAATATAAGTATTCTAGTTTGGCTCAGCAATGCAAACCCTGACATCTCCTTTCCAGTGCATTTTCTTTCCTTGCCTGGACTCTTGGCAGTACTTTCTCAAATAAGCACATATTTGATTGAAGATCCAAGAAGGCTGGTGGATTTACTCCCACAGCTGCAGTGCTCTGAACTCTGTTAGCTGTTATCCACCCACAACTGTTTCTCAAAAAGTGCTAGAAAACTACCATAATTCTTCTTATTGTGGCCAGGTTCTGCTTGTTTAGCATCATCTACCATTTGCATTTTCATCTCCAACATTTTACAGGGCTCGTGTCCCACAATAAAATCTAGAAAAATCTAGACTGCTCCAGGCACTTACTGTTGCTCCAGGTGCAGTTCAGACTGTTTTCAAATAAAAGTCCTCACCATCCTGCTTCATGGATCCTCCAGCTGAAAAATTCAGCTGCCCCTCAGGCAGGAGTGAAAATATCATAAACCAGAGGTGAAAGGACCATAACCCAGAAACTGGCAGATGAATCACTTCCTCATGTCCATTAACAGTTGGACTCAAACATCTTAGAAGTGTTTTCACACTTCTATAAGTTATTTCACAATTCTATGGTTTTTCTTCACTCTTTGGGGTTGGTCACTCAGCAGCAGCAGCAGCTCCTCTTCATCTCTCCATCCAAGCAACAAGTTTCTCTTTTCCCTCCCAGTGGTGATGACAGTGACAAGGACTGCTCTTCCATCAGCGTGCAGCAGAGATGTGTGACAGGATCAGTACCCCTTCTCCTGCTTGGGATCCTTTTTGAGGCTCTGTTGTGTTCTGCACTGGCTTGGAGAAATACTGCAACACACACCAAGCATCCCCACTCTGTTCTGGCACTCTGCAGTCACTGTGGAGCAGTGCTGGAGGCAGTGGTACGTGCTCACAGGGAGCCTGAACATCTCTCCACTGCACAGCAATGATTCCTTGCTCAAAACACTGGTAGCACTAACCCCTCAGCACCAATCTTTCACCATTATCCCACAGGACAGGAATTACTCACTGGTAATCCTGAAAAAAATTCAAGTCAAGAATCTTGCATTTATTCTCAGACAATCTGCAAGACACTGAAAAGCAAAACCTAATCAATATTTATTATGAAGCAAACCTCAATTAACTTGGTAGTTCCAACAACACAGAACTTCACAAAGGAAAATTAGCCAGCAGGGATCTTCATGGTATTGTGCAGTGGCTGCCACTGATACCCAAACCAATCCAGGTCTTTCTGTAGGAAAAAGCAATGGGGACAAGCCTAAGTGGGCATATCACTCTGCTTACTCCTTACAATCCAGATCTAAAATTCAAGCAGAGGGATCTTAGCTCTCTCTTGCTGCTTTCTAGGAGGACAGTCCAAAGCACAATTTACTCCTCAGAGTGCCACTCCTTCGGGAAAAATAACTTATTAGACTCTAGGTCACTTCATTTCTGTGTCCTCAAGTACCACAGCAATAAAGTGGAAATAATTAGTCAAATCCCCACATCTTTAATGTTTGTACTTTGCTCTGGCAAACTTGTTGACTTATTTGCTTGGAAATGTGCCTGAACAAATTAAAAAACCCCTAGATTTGGCTTGCTGAGAATTCATAAATTGTCTGAACTTCAGTACAACATTTTATCCAATGTTTTGTGAAGTATTTCTAGGAAAATTATAGCTATTTACTCAGATCTAGGCAAGTCACATGAAAACTAGATGCAGCTGCATCAGCAAAGGACAGTGATGCTAAACAGCATTGTGTTGGAAGAAATAGCTGCTGGGTGGAGACCTGGGTGAAGCAGATCAGATTCTGCTTCTCATGGAGAACAGTGTTAATTGTGTCACTTTAACACACATCTCACAATAGATAAATGGAATTTTACAGATAAATGAGTTTTCTTTTATGACTACATATTCATCAAAGCAAAACATTTTTGAAGAGGCCTTTTGATTTTGATGCATAGTTTCTGCCTAGTCTCTTGCCAATGGTTAGGAAAGATGTGAAGGTTCCAAAGCAGTCCTGCCATAAGCAAGTCTCAAGACTTCTGAGATTGCATGGTTCTGAGGTGGTTCCTGAATTTGAAGGTGAGGGTATACTTGATCTATAATCTGTTCCTTCAATACCAAAACCAGATGCATACAGATATTCTAGTTATCAGATCCCAAATCTTTCCAGCTCCACACTTCTCAGAGGAAGACCTCTTTGCGCCTCTCAGCTCATCCTTCCCCACTTCTGTGATACTCTGTCCTCTCTCGTCTGCTGTTCTCCCTTGCCACAAATGCCTTCCTGTTGTTCCCAATCCTCCTTTGCTTGCAAGTTCATTCCTCTGTTCCTTGGACACAAATTCAGCTGTAATCCAGCTGCTGGCAGAGAAGCAGACATCAGATGATTTACTATGTGGGGAGCTCTGTTCCCAGAGGGATGAGATTCAGGCAAAATTTCTCTGAAACACCTCATCTATCTCATCACCTTAGGGTGGGAAATCGAAGGAATAAATTTGCAGCTCCTTTAAAACAGTCATTTCCAGAAGTGAAAGGGTTAAGAAGCACTGACATTATTTGCTATCTGGTCACATATATAAGGCTCCTTGGCATCCTGCAGGCTGTAGGTAGAAATTCACCTCTCACATCAGTAGAGTGCAACTGTTGCCAGACTGCAGAGCAGCAGCTGGGTGTCCTCTCCTAGTAGGAGGGAACAAAACTGGACTAAAAGCAACAAAGTCCACGATGTTTCAGCAAGACAGCAGAGAGCAGGATACACAAGGTATTTTCCCAGCGAGGTGGCAAACTGGCAAAAGGTGAACAGAACCAACCCATCCACTTATTATCCAGATAATCCACTTTTCCTGCTACTTGACCTTTGCTCTCATAATTCACAGAGGAGATTATGCCCTCCCCATTCAGGGCAGAAATCACTGTGTTTTTTCCTTCCCAACAGCCCCTCTTTCTCTGTTTGGACTTACCTTCCCCTTGTAGAGCTCTGCCGCCGCCCGAAACTTGCGCATTCGCTCAGGGTGCTTTGGAGACATCTTGTCTGTGATCAGGAGGAGGTTAAACTGGAGTGAGCTCTGCATCACACCTATTGCTGTCTGCCCAGCACAGAGACAGAAACAGGGCAAGGAGGTTGAGAACACTCAGTTGGCATTGGATGCAGTGTCAGTGGGACATGGCTCAGCTGTGGTTTCTTTGCAAATCAGCATCAAAAGCAGGACAGATTTCTTTAAAGCAGGGGGGATCCAATCCAGGTTCTTTGCAGAAGCTCTCAACCTCCTGGCTTTGCTTATTTCCCAGACAAGAGTCTGAAGACCACAAAGGTCCATCACTGGCCTTAAGATAATTACTGACTAAGCAAGAGGAACAGGAGTAGGGCAGAATACAGGAAGCTGAAGACTAAAGATGTGAAGAGCAAGGCCAGCAAACACCGAATATAAGGTTGTCCTAAATCACTGAGGTCCAGCACCTGTCTGAAATATGAGCAAGAAAGTGGAAAGGATTTGTGGTGTCAAAGCTGGTGTTTGTCCTTGTTTTCTTTCTTTAGTGTTACCCTGTATGTAGGATGGGGATGAGTTCACAGTTTCAGCAGCCTGATGGCCTGCACACTCCTGAGTGCTGAGGATTAAAATTGGCTCTGCTGTCCCACGGTGGGAGAGGACCCTGGGCAAGGGCCACGTGGGCACTACACACTGGCCCTCTGTGAGGAACCAGGGTTGGCACTGCCCAAGAAGCCACGGCACATCTCCACGAACTCTCTCACTCCTCATCTCGCTTCTGTCTGCTTCCTGCAGGCCTGCAGCCTCTCCCTCAAATTAAACAGGAGTGGGGCCAGACCTGCTGCCTCCCTAGTGCCACCGAAACCACAGAGGCACAGACTGTGCCGCTCCCCGCCAGTGGGAGCAGAAAGTTTCCACATGCTCCAGAGTAACAAGGAAGGGGTCAGGGAGTGCGTGCTGGCAAGGGCCGTGAATAACAGAGCATCTAGACTTTGGCAAAGGAGACTCTGCTGTTACCTTAATATTTATCAGATATTTTCTATCCCTTCACTTTATTGATGGTGTGCAACTGAGGCAGGGAACAGTAGAGGGGTTGCAAGCTAAGCTGGAAAGCATTAGAGGACTTCATGGGGGAGGATGAGGCTGAAGGTGAGGATGAAGCCAGCCAGCACCAAGGCCCTTGACAAGGCTGGGGTGAGAGTGGACAAGGAGGGAGCAGCAGTTCCTCCAGCCACTCTGCACAAAGGTGTGCTTGTCCACACAGCCTTGTGTAAGAGCAATCAGCAGAGCTCATCAGCAGGGCTGGATCACATCTGGCTCTCCTGAAAAGCCCACAGGGTAAACATTGCCTAAAAAATCCTAAAGTATGTAGGAGAAACAGTAAGGGCCCCAGGATGGGGAGAGAAACTCTTGGCAGCACTTGGTGCGAACCATGTGACCCCATTATCTGCTGACCTGCAGCATTTTTGGATGCAAACAGCATATGCACTGGGAATAAATATTTATGAAAAACCAAGCTACCTTAGGGAAGCTGGGAGGGCTTTGGGCCAGTGACTGCAGGAAGCACTGTTAATTGCAGCACCTTGATAGAGCTCCACAGCATCTGGGAAAAAAACTGTAACAACATCTGTACTGACAATCAGGGTGGAGGGGACCAGCTGAACAGCTGAGGAATTCTCAGTCAGGGAGACAGCCTGGGTGCCAAACAGGACACCATGCAGTGAGAGCCCAAAGCACCAACAGAAATGCATAAAGAAATTACATTGTCCCATGAATTGCAAAAGAATCTAATAGGGGCTCCAAGGTTTCAGAAGATCTGGGAAATTAGGAAGATGAGAACATCATCCCTGCTGATGTGACTCGGATATTCTTAAAGGGCTGTTAGGCCAAGGGAGCAGGATATAGCAGTCCCCAGAAATAATGTGTGATTTTAAAATATGTTTTTCCCTTTTGAAGATGAAAAAACAAAAACAATTTTGTTTTTGGTTTTGGGGTTTTTTTGTTACAGATAAAAAACCCAAACTCCTACAATATTTCATTGGGGGAAAAAAAAAGTTAAATTTCAAAACAAAACTCACATTGGGTCTCTTAGATGATCCTTGAGTTTATCTTAAAAATGGTATAGCACTGCAACAGATTGGGCCGTTCTTCCCTGATACAAGCGGAGCCTGGTCAGCACTGTTATAGCCATCCAGAAGGCCACAAAATACCCCATCAGCAATGATAAAGTCTCAGCCTTGCAGCAGCTGAGGCTTCTAGTACCTTTGACTCCACAGCAATGAGACCAAGGAACTGCTAAGAATTCAGAAGAACCTAAATCCTTGGTCAGCCTCTACAGCAGGGAGGAGTGCTGGGACCCTGCCACTGCCAGTCAGATGGGTGAGCCAATGAAGATGGCCAACATGGAAGCATTCTAAGCCTGATTTTGTGTGTGTTGGTTGGTGGGTTGGTTGGTTGGTTGGTTTGTTTGTTTGTTTGTTTGTTTTGGTGCTGGTAGTTGTTGTTGAACTGATTAATTCCGGAGGAAGGATGGAAGGGATGGGAAATATTTTGCTTGGGAAGTTCCCAACCCATTCTTGAATATGCATTCAAATATTTGGGCTTGCATCAAGCCCTATGTGCTGAGTGATGCAGAAATCCTGCCTTCTGAGAGCAGGTCATTTGAGCTTCCATGATTCTCAGGGCTCACCAAAGAAAGGGCATTCTGGCTGAGCTGGCTCCGCAGGCATGGCACAACACAGCAAATGCCCATGGGAGGAAGCAGCACTGCATGCAGAGTAGTAAGAAATTGAGTTCTCTGCCCCTCAACATCCCAAATTTACTGGAAAGCCAAAGGAGCTGTGATGAGTCCCTTCCTCTCCCCCACACTCTTGCCACAGGAAATCTGCTTCTAGTCCACATGTGGAGCAGCACTGAAGAGCTGTGTGGCTTCCCCAGTCCCATCCACACCCTTGCTCTGACCCTCACATACATCTGATATGCAAACTGGGGCCAGAGGATACCAAGAGAAGAAGGCCAAGCGCGAGGGTGAGGACTGCAGGGAGCTGGTATTTACCACAGGGTTGTACTCTGTCACCAGACGGAGCTCATTCATCCGAACAAAGCGAATCAGCTTCTTGGCATCAACCTCTCTGTTGTTCATGTCCAGGTCCCGCCGGTCATTGTCCACCTGAAGGCAGGCAAAGACACCTACAGTCACAGCTGTCCTCTCCTCCCAGCACCTCCTCCAGAGGCACTGATTGCACTCTCTCACAGAGACACCTACCCCCTGGGACACCACCATCCTCTCTCCCACACTGCACAATCCCCACCTCTTCTAGAGGTCTACAACCTACAGGAACGAGCCTGCACTTTGAGATAAGGATCTCCCAGCCTTCTCCAGCCTCCCAAGGACAAGGCAAACTCATGGTATAACAGAAATCTCTTAGGACTCCAGATATCCCTATATTACCAGCTCTCGGTGCACTGGAGACAGGGAGAATTAGCTGACAAACTATTCTAGGCATTGTGGAGAAAGGTCATTAAACAGTCTAACTCCTCACATCAATACTGGCTTTACATCCCTTTTAAACATCCTCATCTGCTTATTCTGTTTCTTCTACAAGTAATAAACATTGGCATCGCCCGGTATGGAATTCCTGGAAACATTGTGCAAGCAGGAAATCTCTCCAATAAAAAGAGGATTTTTCTTCCAGTACAGCAGGAAAGAAAAAAAGAAAAAAAAAAGAAAAAAAAGAAAAAAAAAATTAAGCCCAGCATATTTTAGCTTTAGAGGAAAATTCATCCTGCCACACATCTCCCCACACTTCATCCTCTCAAAATGATGTGATTTTATTGAGATTTTCATGACCTGATAAACAGAAAAAAAAAAGCAGGCAACCACTGAATGATAGCAATACACTAGAGTTCAAGGGCAGAGTTCCTGTGCAGTACCACCACAGGATGTGACGGAGTTAAGCCATGGGGCAGTGGTCTCTGACATGAAGTAGGATCAAAGTTTGGGATTTGAAAGCCATTGATACATATGTTGAATAAGGTTCTTGGGGCTGAGGAGCAGTCCACATTCACACCCCAGATTTTATTCTCTGCATGTGGACGACATCTGAAAATTCTTGTGTTAGTTTTTCCAGTGGTGTGCAGACATCTAAAGTAATTTTTGCTGTTCTGTGGTCATTGGCAAGGTTTTTGATACCAGTCACCTGCCCTGTCTGACAACACAAGCTGGTGATTTTCAGACTGTGTGGCCTGATTCCTCTCACAGAATTTGCTCCTGCCCAACATGAAAGGGCAGCTCTGCTCAAGTACATCAGAACAGGACAGTGCAACACCTGGGCGGGTGAGATCACACAGGCCTTAAGAACCAATCTAAAGCAGCCTGGACTCTACAGAAAGTCTTCTCTTAGCTTTCATGGGCTTCTGGAAACCTCTGACTCCCATCTGGGGATCATAACACCTTGAATCAGCACTCAACATTCATGTTTTTAAGAAAATAAGGCTGGAAAATAGCCTGCATTTAATAGTTGAAGCTCTAGTCAAAATGTCTTCATCACTCCATATAATTAGGTTGTTAGCATCTGTTAACTATGTTCTTTTTAGATCTATCAGGATTTCTTACTGGAATAAATCTGTTTCTTTCCCCTATATACAAAGAAGTCTCACCAGCTGACACAGTCCCTCCTACTACTGTAATTATGGTTTAAACTTCTAAGCATTGTAAGTGTTTCATACACTGCAAAGGCAAAGAAAAAAATTTGTCTATGCCTCTGATTCACTTCTATCCTGGTGACGCATCTTTGTATCCTTCAAATGAGTGTTTGATTCCAAGTTCCTGTATCCGTTCTTTTAAAATTCCTTTTTATCTCTGACCTCTTACTCCTACACATTATTCATCAGAGGATAAAAGAAAAAATAATGTGTCTGATAATTTAAGAAAAACTGACAAACAGACAAGTGAATTGTCAACCATTGAACCTGACTATTGTATTATTTTCTTGGCTGTTTTTTTTTCCATATTAAATAAGAGTTCAGTTGCAAAAACTTGACTCCAAACAAAGAATATTCAATATAATACAAATTCCAACAATTCAAACAATTTATTTTATCAAACTCTCTCCCAGTGCAGTCATCCTCACTATCTGCACAGTGCAAAAACAACGGATCTTTTCAAAATTTTTGGAAGAAAACCACAATGACTAATAACCAAAATTGAAATGGGTGTTGCTTAAAATTGCAACAGCTAGCAAATAAAAGGTTAAATAAAAGGACCTGCCCAACTATTGCTCACTCTTAGATCATTCTTTTTTTAATTATTTGGATAATATCAGTGGTAAACATGGTGCAGGAAATGATGAGGGTGAAAAAAGAGAACAAACTGTCCAATCTTTGTACAAGCTGGATCTACAACTTGGCCAAGCTGCCATATTTAGTTTCCCTAGAACATGTGGTGTGTGCCCATTTCTCCCCACCTCGAGCACTTAGAGGTCTGCTGTCACAACACTCCATGGCTTTTAGGACATCTTGTGCTGTCTGGGGCCCTGTTCCCCTTCAGACACACCTACCTCTGCAGTTTTCAACTGCCATGCTTGTGCAAGAAGGAGCAATGTGGGGAAATTGATGTAACTAGTAGAATACTTGCTCTTAACTTTTCTTGGTACTTTTGCAGCAGGCACATGGCCCTTCCCAGTACCATCTCCTTAAATTTCAGCAAATATAGCTGCATTGAGGTTACATTGAGCTACCTGCACTTAGAGCTGGAGTCAACAGGGATATGATCTAGCACAGCATCCATCCCTAAGAAACTCCAAAGCAAGATTTCTAATGCCTAAAGCATATTTAGGAAATTAATCTGCAAACCACAGTGTAGGGTGGCACAGCATCTCTTAACTGCAGAGATGTGTCTGGATGTGTTTTCTATCTCATTGGAAAAGTTTTGTACCCTAGGAGACAGCTTTGCCTGCCTGAAGTGACACTTGCCAAGTTTTGGTATCAAGCCTGCTGTGTTGATCCATTGTGACATGGACTCTAGACGCTTTTCATGTGTCTCAGGACCTTTTCCAAAACCACAGAAACCCCATCCAAGTTAATGCCAAGCTGTGGGCAGGTCATGTAGAAACACAGGCATTGCTCTTTGCAGAGCTCTGGGTACTGAACCAGATCCGTAGGGCAAACACCTAAATAGAAGAATCATACCAGGTAATTAACGCTCCATATCTCAGTGACAGGCACTCTGCAGTTGAAAAGCAAAAGCCTTTTTTGGGGCAAGAAGAGGGATGTACTTTGAGGTGGACAGGCAGCCTGACTGCCAATGACAACCCTATTTTTGTCTTGCCCTAAGGAGAGATGAGTTTTATGCTTTTTACTGCTGTATACACCTTGGACGTACTGCTGTATGTCCAAGACCCTCTCCCACCCACACCAGCGCGCGGGGGGACCCGGAACCAGACCCTTATTCTGGAGACGCCGGTTTTTCCCTGCAGCGTGTTCCCGGGAGGGAGCGGCTGGCGATCCCCCCGCCACGCCGCGGGCCCACGCACCCTGCGGAACAGCGCCACGGTGTTCTCCGAGGCGCCGTAGCGGGACAGGACGGCGGCGCTGCTGCTCAGGCCGAAGGGCACCTCCGCGATCTCTCCGGCCGCCAGGCGAAACTGCTCCGCTTCGGGGCTCCGCGGGTCCTGCGGGGCACAGCGGGACGGTCAGCGGCCGAGCCCCAACGGAGCCCCGGGGACCGCCCGGGCACCGGCACCGGCACCGGCACCGGCACCGGCACCGGCACCGGCACCGGCACCGGCACCGGCACCGGGCGGCACGAGCGCGACACCTGCCGGCCGCTCGGGAGCGCGGGCGGGCTGCTCCGGGATCCTGGAACCTGCCAGGATGGTGCTGAGCCCTTGGGCACTCATCAGAGCATAGGTGTAGCTAGTTAAAAAAACTATATCGTCTATATCTATATCTATATCTATATCTATATCTATATCTATATATCTATATCTATATCTATATCATCTATATCTATATCTATCTATGAGCCTGTATGTGTAAGTGTGCGTTTCTAAAATACATACATATCTATAAACGTCGCCATTTTTATGCTAACCTTGATGCTAGAGTCAGGGGGTTACAATTTTCAACACCTTGCATTATCAGTACCGTGGCTCCTTTCGAAAGGATATCTTAGGTGCATTTTGTAAAAAAGTAGTTAATTCAGGTTATGTGCAATTTCTCAGCTTTTTGAGGTCCATTCTCTTTCTTGCAGAAAGCATTAACTACTACTGTCCTTTGCCTGTGTTAAAGCATTCCTTGCTATTCCCGTTCCCAACTTTTTAGTGATGTATTTTTGATACTTCTATTTATTGGATATAAATTCTCAAGACATGGTCTCTGCTTGGAAATTGGTTTGTTTTTCTTTTTAGTTTGAACTGTCAGCTCAGCTGTTTGTGAGCCCAGAGAGAAGGGAAAACAAAATTCTTTGTTCATTCCAAAGAAAAACATCTCTCATGACCTGTTTTGGAAATGCCAGCGCATCAACATTGCTCTGGTGAGAGCGCTAAAGCCTAGGGTGGGAATAATCTCGCTGAGTTTTGGAGCATTCCTGGGAAACCTGGGGTTTAATCAGGCCGAGCATGGCCCTTTCTCAGAGACACGCGGGGTTGCTGGAGCAGTGTGCTGTGTTTCCATCACGGCATGCTGTTCCCAGTCAGGGAGGCCGTGCTCATTATACGGGAATCATGCCGAGCCACATGCTGCAGTGAACTGAAGGGCTGCAGCAGAGAAATAATTTATGGTGAGCAGAGAACATGGGCTTTATTTGGATGAATCTACTTTCAGGCCGAGAGCCAAGCCTTCATGGCACACACACGTCTTTATCTCCCGTTCAAATGCAGCCCGGCCATGCTTCAGGCACAGAATGCCCGAGATGTGGCTGGCTGCTGCCTCCTGCTCCTGGCGGCTGGGGCTGCACGGCAGCAGCCTGCTGTCTGGCTCTGAAGAATGCAGTCCTGCAGAGGGAGGTCACTGTGGCACAGGACAAAAGGAGCCGTGTCCCTGCTTAGCTCGGGAGGAGGCTCTGGGTACAGCTCTGCCGCAAGCCCAGCCAGCTACCCTCGGGGAAGGAGGCGTCTCGGCACTTCCATTCTGCGTGTGCAGATTGCCTGGCTGCTTTGCACAGCTTCAGCGCTGCAAGAGCAACCCCCAAGGAGCTCCAATTGCCTGCAGGCACCGAAGCCGAGGCGGCTGGTGCTCTGTGATCAGTGCTTACCCGGCCCCTGGGGCACAAGGCTCACAGCTCACAGACTTGTTGCTGCCCGCACTGCGCAGGCAGCACCGTCGGTTCTCACTCTCTGGTGGGCTGGGAGGTGCCGCTGCCCTGTACCAAGGGCACGATGCCCTCCCTAGGCTGCCCTCCAACCCCAGGCACAGGGCAGAAGGACAAAGGTGCTTGCAGAAGGACCTGGTTCTGAAAGTCTGAAGCCTTCTCTGACATGAGGCAGCGAAAGCATGGAAAAAGGTGCAATTTGGGGACCTTAAAAGCAATAAGGATCCTGTGAAAGAGGCCGCTATTTTACAGTGCTGTAGCTCAATAAATATTTTCCTTTTATTTTCTGAGGAAAAATACTCGTGACATTTGGAGGGGGCAAGGGACTCAGCTGTCACTCAGTTTTGAATTCAGCGGAATTTGGATAAAAAGAGACAGAGATCTCAAGGGTATCTACTACTACTCTGGGGAACAAAGAAGTGAAACAGAGACCATGCCTACATCCTCCCTACGAAGAGGCTGCAGCCTGAGCCCAAACCCTCTCGGACTTCAGCAGACCTGCACTATCACTTCTCCCTGAGACTTGGCTTCCTCATCCCTATCACACAGGCAGTGCTTTACTCTGTCTTTGCTGACTACAGCAAATAACTGACCTTCCCATTCACCCCTCACCAACACTGTTTCTCTACCATGTACATTTCTTTGTTTCTTCCCCTGCAGCATTTCCCTCTCTCCTGCTCCAGGGCTCCTACAACCTTACAGCCTCCTTCATCTTCCTCCCTTACTCCATCTCTTTTTCCATGCACAGACCAAATTCCCTGTGCTCTCTCTGTGACCCATCACCGAATCCCTCCACATGCCTGTCACAGCCCCAGCACCTTTTGGGACAACAGCTGCCTTTGGCAGGTGCTTACACCACATCCAGCCTCATGCTCTCATCAGGGTGGGATAGAGCTCACAACTGGCAGAGGGAAGGTGCTGTGAACACACCTGGAAGAATCCAATGACTGCCACCTCTGCACCACTGATGAAGGCTTCGGCATCTGGGATGCTGTTTAACAGGACAGGTTTCTCTGTGGCGCTGGCTGTGCCTGCAGAGCAAAGGTCAGGGTGGGCAGAGTGCACACAAGGAGCAGCTCAAAGAGGATCCCCCCAATACACACACAAGCATCCCAACCTTACAAGCTCACCCACACACCTCTCTTGCAAGCTCAACACGTTTGTGCAGCAAACCTTGGATAAGGAAGACTCCCTGAAGCAGACCCAGACTTTCCCCAAGGCGGGAAGAAAGCTCACTTACTGTGGGATGCAGAGTCACTCCCTCCAGCACAGCCTGCTGGGGAGCATCTGGTGAGCAGGATAACAAAGAGGCACGGGAAGATGGATGTGCCCATGGTGCCAGCTCGCCTTCTCCTCGCCATGCCACCCTGCTCCTGTCCTCTCCTCGGTGAGACACGTCAGCTGCTGTGGGGACCCACAACCTTCCTGGGGCGGTGGGAAGGGAGCAGCTGGCCCAGGGCAAAGGCCTCAGCTCCTGAGATAACTGCCTGGCTGGAGAAAGCCCCTCCCTGCTGTGCAGGAATCAGCCTTGGAGAGCTGCACCAACACGCCGTGGTGCATCCTCACCCACAGCACTGGACTTCACAGCTGCCCGGCACCTTTGTGACCAGACACCCCAGCTAGGCTAAGAACATCCCTCTCCAGGTGCTGGATCCCAGAGGCTGATGTTCCCTTGTGCTTGGCCAGCAGGCTAGCCACAAGGACATGCAACTCTTGCATTAGCTCTGGGGAACAGCTGCTACGGTAAGTGCTGAACATGAGAAGGGTATGCTACAGCTCCCTGGCTCATTCAGCAGCCATCTGGGATGAGAGGTGGGGGCTGTCCACCCTGGAGTCTACCCCCATCACAGCCCAGACTTTGGGCTTCAAAGAATTAATGAAATCCCTGAAGGAAAACTGTTCTGAAATAATTTGCTTACTCTGCTTTGCAGAGTAAGGCTGCTGCTTTGAAGGAGGAGGGCTATTTCCCTGCTGAAATATGCTTAAGCCTTCCTATACTGCATTCTTCACACACACATCACTGAGAAACATGCTCTAGAAAAGAATGTGACACTTATGCAGAAAAGAAGAAAGAACTGGTTTTATTCTCAGACACTGGAGTCGTGTTACGGCATCTAGCTGCATTCCCCCTGACTGGCTTTGCCTGCACAAGGATGGATTTTAACAGGGTAGGGCACCAGATACAGACCAGGAGACCATCACGGGAGGTAAGTAACCCTTTACAATGAGTCAGAGCACATGGCAAGTGTAACTCAAGATAGGGATTTTCCAGGGACCAGTCCACCCCTGCCAGGTGATCTTGTTTCCTCTAAAAGGCACTTCCAGGACTGGAGTTGGTATGGGAGAGATGGGGACAACAGGAGGAAGTACTGGGGGAGAGGGAGGGAGATGCTTCCCAATTTAACCCATTATGGTGTCATGACGGGGTGGTGGTGAGAACTGCTGGGTTGTTTTCAGTGTGTCAGAAGAAGCAGCAAAGGCCTGGAGACTGGTGCAGGAGGCAGGGGGATGGGAAGGGGGAAGGCAAACTGGGTGAACTCATTCTGTCCATTCCTTCTTGATGGACAGGTTCCACTCCCAGGTGAGATGGTCGTGCTTGTCATCATCCGTGAAGAAGGATTTGTTGTGATAGGTGCCTCGAGCCAGCATACCCTTAGGAGCCTCTTCAACAGGCGTCAGGAACTCGTACTCCTCTGGCCGTGGCCCATAGCTGCCAACCATGAACGTGGCTTTGTCCACTAGGAGAAAACAATCCACAGGGAATAAGACCCTCAGATGGGGAATGATGAGGGAGAGAGGAAGCCATGAGTAAAAGAGCAGAAAGGAGATGGGGGAGAAAGGAACAGCCCATGCCAGCAAAGAGCAAAATCAGTGGGTTAGTGAAGCATAAGGACAGCTGGAAGGATAACACAGATGGATGGGCAGTGAACAGGCAACAGTTTGTGCCCTACACATGCATGTACTTGTCCTGGTTTGAGACAAATTTGGGAGAAAACCTTCTGGCTGCTAGAAGGGTGTGAGTACAACCAGCACATGCTCAAGACCTCCCTTGATTTCCCACTACTTCTCTTTACTGGTGAGAAGACACCAGTTTTGTGTGCTGAACAGGATGCTGAAGGCTTAGAGGTGGTGAGAAGACACCAGTTACGTGTGCTGAACAGGATGCTGAAGCTTTAGAGGTGGTTGCATGAAAATGCACGTGGGTTGTGTGTGTGCTAAATGGGGCTTTCCTCTGCCTTGTCCAAGCAGAGCAGCACTGAGAAGAACCCAGGGGCAAATACAGGGCCCTGCACACAAAGGGAAGTTTCATAGAGCAGGTCTGAATTTTACCCAGAGCTTCTGAAGAGCTTTCAGAGGGTGGGAAGCACCACAGGCTGAGCCACTGCACAGAGGGTGGAGGGGAGGAGAAGAGCTCTGTATGGAGAGGCAGCCTGTGGCAAGCACCATGCAAGCAGAGTCTCTGTGGATTTTGCTGCTGCAGACAGGGGTGTAGCATACAGATAACAGAGCTGGCTCACACTGAGTGTGCACAAAACAAGAAACTGCTGTCCTGGGTGAAGCAGGCTTATGCACTCTGCTGAGAAGTCACCTCCTGAGTGTTAGCATAGGGCGGGACTTGGGACCAAGGGAGCCTCTGTGCCAATCTAGAGCTGCAGGAGCCCTTGTTCCAGAAGAGGGAACACACAGGTAGGAGCAGTGCTGTGCAGGGCATGCAGGGCTCTTACTCACCCTTCACCCCTGTCCGGTAGGTGTGCTGCACATATTTCAGTCCCGACACAATGTCCCTGTTTACCTGCAGGAAGTAACCAGAAGTGTCAAGAGAACAGTTTTGGTTCTGTACCTGATGATTTTCCCCCTCCTTAGGGACATACCCATCTTGGCTCCCTACACAAGGGAGTCTCAGCACAGGGCACATTGTACAGGTCCCTGACACAACTTCTCCATAGGTACCTGGAGACCTTTAGCATCCTCTGTGCATCTCCTGCACTTCCCTGTCCTTTGCCCAACTTTGAAGCTGACTGCAGAACATCAGTAAACTTCTCAAGACATACTGATGAGGATAAAGAAAAGTGAAGCAGGGAGTTCTCGTTTAATAATTTTCATACTGGAAACCATCCATGGGTAACTAGAGTCATGTCTCCAGCCCCAATGAGTGGGCAGATTCCAGGTGCCCTCTAAGCTCCATGGGGAGAAGTTTCTTCTCAAAAGACAGTTTTCATAATCTTTTCTCAAATCTCCCATGGATAGCTTGGATGTATCCAGTGCTGCTCCCCTCCAGCATACACTGCCTTCCCACAGTGTACACTACTCAATCTGAAAACAAGATGGACAGATCCTTTTACATCCCAGGGTAGAATTCACAGGTAGAATTCCTTACCAGCCTTAGAACTGAGGGAGAGAATTAGAATAACCTGTCTGGCTTCAGGTATCTCCAGTCAACAAGGCACAGATACAGATGGAAATATTTCACAGCACAAAAGAGAGCTGGAGGTGTCTCAGGGGAGAGCATTAGGGGATATTCATCTCTGAGACAGCAAGCCTACAGAACCCACAGTATTAACACCTGCCTCAGAAGAATTATCCTTCTTCCCTTTTTGCCTTCTCTTCCAAGCCCAGCTTTGAAGCAAGCACTTGCAGAGATGATCAGTTCAGTGCTGGATGCCACACTGCAGCGTGGCCAAGTTTCATTTTCAGCTGTAAACAGAAGAAATGGCTGACACGCTGATTAATGGGAGTGAGGGAGAAATTAGCCCATTTAGGTGTATGACAACCTGAAGAATTCAAGTATCTTCAGCCAAATGCTACAATATTACATCTTTTTAATGTGTACATGAAGCCCAGTAATACTGACTGAATCAGTACTTCATGAATAGCCATTCTCTCTCTTCTCTTCTCTTCTCTTCTCTTCTCTTCTCTTCTCTTCTCTTCTCTTCTCTTCTCTTCTCTCTTCTCCTCCCTGTTCATTTCCACTTAGTGTGAAGTAAAGATTTTCCAGTGGCTAAAAGGCAAAACCAAACTCAGCCAAAACTACCCATCTGGCTTTTAAACCACTTGATTATCAGTGTGAGCAACTTCCTCCAAGGGGTGAGCAAGCAGAAGTAATTTCCTGGAAACACCTCATCCCTTGTTGGGTAGAACAACACCTGAAGCTAGGGGGCTTTGCAAGTGTTCAGCTTTTGGGCAGGCATTCTGCCTGGCTCTAGTTATCTGACAGACTGCCACTGACTGGCCTGAACAACTGGATAAGAAGCAACTGGAAGGAAAACAACTCACTCTGAAGTGGATCTTAACTCTGTATTCCACCCCTTCCTTTAATACGAAGGTCTCTTTCTTGAGTGCTTCGAGGTCACCTGCAAGAAGAGAACAAGCTGTCAGCTAGAGATGTCACAGCGAGGAGAGACCAGGCGCAAGGGGGAAGATGGAGATGGGGCTGCTGTCAGAGGTGAGCATCCCTTCAAAGGATGACACCTGAAAAATGAGCACGCAGACGTCTGTGTGAGATTGTGTTGTGCGACCAAACACACAGAAATTCCTGGGTGCTCGTGCGTACCTGTGCCCACAGAAGGTAATGCCTAACACACACAGGCCTGAGCACATATGCACAAAGATGTTCATGCACAGACTTGTTGCAGAGCATATGCAGGAGTGTGTGTATTCTCCATCCATGCCCAGGCCTGGCTTGGTGAGAGGAGTGTGTTCCACAGCTCCTGCCCAGCTTGGAAGGCTGCCTGGGCTCTGCAGGGCTCTGCGTGGTTTTGGGTGAGCAGGAAGCATCTCTGCCTCTCCAGGCCCAGCTTCCTCTCTCTGCAGAAAAGCCCATATAAGGCTCTCTCCCCATGCCCCCAGGAGCCGGAACTGCAGTATTGCTCGATTCTGAAGTTTCAGTACAGCCTGTTACCCAAATGCAGGCACATCCCTTGTGCTCATGAAGTGTCATTGAAACGAAGAAAGCAGAGATGGCAAGAGAAACCCAGGAGCTCCTAGAGCACTCTAGATGAAGGAAAAAACCCTCAGTATTTTCCTCTGTTACATCTCCTTCTTTTTTATTCTTATGTGTATACTTTAAAATAAGAAACAAGTCTAAGATGACCTCAGAGTTCCTCTAGAACCCACTGTAGCATCCCAAGGACAAACTCTCTTTTAACTTGGAGCATGCCAGGGCCTTTATGTGCTCCCCTCTGTGACCAAGGGCAGAGCCTGAACCTACCTGTAAGGTCCATGGTGATGGGTCCTGGAGCAGAGTCACACACCAGAGTGAGCCGGGTGACCACCACGTTGGGAGCTGTTGGGTCTGCAGGTAGGCAAAGTCAGGGGGAAGCTGTCAGCTTGCAAAATTAAATGCAATCATAGGGGAATGACAACTGAAGAAAGAGGGGTGCCTTGTCACACAGAAACTGCATGTCATGAAACACCCAGTAATGCCAGGCTTCCTTAGCACAAATGCCAGGCTTCCTTAGCACAATAAGACCACATGTCTACCCCATGGATCCTTCCATATGGATCCCTCTGGCCTCCATCACAATACCTAGAGGTGGTTTTTCCACCACAGAAAATTTCCTTCTTAGGATCATTCTGGGCAACAAGACCACCTTTCAGCAGAGGCTGACCCCTTCATAACCCCCAAAACTCCTCTGAGACCACAAGTGGTGGGATGCCAGCAGTCCCCAGTAATCTTCCTAACTCCTAACACTCAGAACACCTTCCGTGCTTCCTTTAGGTGCAACTTTCCACCTGCCCATCCCCAGTCCTCCAGCACAAGCAGTACGTGTCCCTGGCCAAACAAAGTCCCTCTTCTTTGAAGCAACAGCACACTGTTGCAGTACATCTCCCCAGTCCCCTCCCATCAGTGTGCCCAGCCTACCTACTACCACAGGTCCATCTCCCAGCAGGGACTTCTTGTACTTAGCGAGGCTTTCATCATCCTTGTCCAACTCTTGAAGCTCCTGCAGTGTTTTCTGGGGAGGAGGTTTGTAATTGAGTTTCCCATCCAGCTCATCATCATCATCCTCCACGTGAGGTTCTTGTGTCTTCTCAGTCATGGTCACTTGGTCTGGGTGAGAGGAGGGGGCAGTCAGTGAGATTGCTGTGGATTGGGAGTAAGGGGGCACTCACTGTGGGCACAGTGTGGCTCAGCGCCCCTGACAGGCAGGCACCCACCCAGTGCCGAGGGCAGCAGGATTCCTACAGGCAAATGGCGACGGTGATCGGCTGCAATCCAGACACTGCTGCTGATATTCTGGCTCAAACACAATCCCCCTCTACCCCCGCTCCTCTCTCCCTGCAGGCACCACGCGCACACGCAGACCTACACCATTCTTCCCTCGCAGGGAGGAGGTGCAGGAGCAGAGGCTGAAACCAGAGTGATTTAAGTGATTTACAGCCACTCTGCAGCACAGTTGTGGCCGGCAACCCTGCAATTACAAGCCATCCTACCAGGCTCCAGTGCTTGCAGGCTATCTCGCACAAAGAGCCACTGCCACACACTGGAGCACGGAGAAACACGAATAAAGCCAAGGACAGATGTTTCATTCACCCTCTCACAATGGGTTAAAAGCCACATTTCACAGAAAGCTCGAATACCTGCCAGCCACTTCCTTAGCTTAGCAAGTCAGCTGAAGCTCTCAAGGAAGCGGGCAGCAAAGTCTATCTGCTGGCATTCCCTGTGCTCCCACTAACAGCTCACTCCAGGCACCCACCAGCACTCCTTCCCACCGAGGAAGGAAGCACATGGTGACCCCAGGACAGGCAGGCAAGCCGTGCTGCTCCAGTGGTGCCTCTCGGAGTGGAGAGGCAGGAGAGCTGAGCCGCAGTCAGCAGGGCTGGGTCTGGCACCGCTGAATGGCACAAGGACGGCGAAACTGCTGGGGTGGCATCCCAAAGGGGAGCCAGAGCAGGGAAACAGCAACCAACGGGCAGCCAGAGCATGGGATGGGGAACAGGAGACAGGCAGGAGAGGTAAGCAGTGCTGTGCCAGGTGCCCCTTGGTCAGCTGCCTGCCTCCAGGAGACAGCCATATGGTCCTAGCCACCTTCCTACTCTTCAGAAAAAGGCTGAAAAACAGAGCAGTGCCCTGGTACAGCGGCAGCTGTCACAAATGGCCAAGCCATTCCTTGCTCTTTGGCAGCAAGAGGGTTTGGTCAAGCTACACAGATCATTCAGTTCACTTCCACTTATGCTTCTTTGAGACTGTCCCTACTAAAAAGTCCCTTTTTGCTTGCTTATTTGCAATTTTCCAAACAAATCATTTGTCCTTCTCTGCAGCTGTGGCCTTAACATTTGCCCCTGCTCCCAAAAGTTAAACTGGGAGATAATGGTATATTTTTTTCATTTATTAAAATAGAAAAGAAACACACTCAAAAAAAAAAAAAAAAAGAAAAAACAACAGTTTAAGGTGAATCATCAAGTGGCGTCAGGCAACTCTGAGTAGTATGCAGACTTCTCAGAGCAATTCCAGTGCAGGGAAGAAAAATAATCAAGGAGTGGTACATTGGCATGTTGCAGAGGGACAGAAAAGAACTGACCAGCACAAAAACAAGAAGATTCAGTCAGGTATTTTAATTAATTAATCAGGAAATGGCCATTGCATGACAACTTTGCAATTTTGTGGTGAATGAGGAACTACTACAGAATGGGCAGATGGGAAATAAAAGAGAATCTCAACCCAAACAAACAGGGAAAAAAACAGGTCCCAGCAGCTGAATAACCCTGGCTCAGTTCATGCCCAGATGCAGGAGTGTGAAATACTCAAGTACTACAGGAAAGACCCTGGAGTGTGTCCTCACAAGAAAGGAAACCAAAAGCTCCCTCCTGAAAGCAGCACTTAAAATACCTCACCACTCTGTGTCCCCTTAGAAAGCCCCACAAACCCCCAGTGCCATTCCACGCTCAGCACAGGAGGAGGCTGTGGTTAGCCATGACAGCCACTGCCAAGCCTTGCCTTCCACTTGGGCTCCAGCTGCAGGTCTGAGCGCTGACCTGAGCTCTGCCACAACACCACGCTGCATCTGCCACCAGTACAAGCACAGACCACAGGTGCCTGCCCGCCCCCATCCTCCCATGCCCACCTCTTGTAGTTTGTCACAGGAGAGGGCCAGACACAGGAGATGGAAAGAGGCATCTCTGCCCACATGCAGAGAAAAGGCAGAGTCAGGACTGGATCAGCTGGCTGCTTCTCATCCCTCAGACCTTCCCTTTGCACCACACATGCTGCAGAGACTGTCCCTGCCAGCCCCTGGGGGTGGCTCACTTGAGGGGGAATGCTTTTAGGCTCTGAAAGCCTCCCAGAAAGGTGAACAGACAATCTGCCATGCCAACAGCAAGATCCTGCAGGGAACAGGACCAGCCAGACTGTCTGGGATGAACAACCTCTGGCTCACAGGCGCCCCAGGATGGCACCAATCAGACCAAGTTCTGGCATTTTTCCCCAAGCCATGGACCTGACGCTGCCTTCCTGCCAAACTCCAAGGCAGGCGGTGACCAAGAGGAAAGCTTCCATCTCAGCAGCTCCTGCCCCTACTTGCTGGTGCCCTCTGCAAGCTGAGACACATTGCCGAGCTCAGGCACCACTGCTTCCCCAGAGATGCCGTGTTGCTATCGGGGTTCCTGGGTTTCTGTGCCACTGCCCAGGCCAAGGGCTGATATGGAGCCCCCCATTCAGACCAAGAGCCTCACTAAACTGAGAAAATTAACCCTACATTGTTATATGCAAGGAGAAATCTGTGTGCTTGGTGTCTTGCCCTGCCACATTTTTCTTGTGTTTCTGCAGCACCAGCCCACAGTCCTGTGTCACCTGCACCCCTGAGGCCTGGCAGCACCCGTGAAACAGCAGGGAGGGGGCAAGGGCAGGGTTAGGGATCCCTGTTAGCGAGAGATAACAGGAGATCTGCAGGAGGCAAAGAAGGAATCACGCCTTGGCGAGAGGTGCGAGAGTCTCGCCGCTGGGCTCTGCCTGTGCCGTGGATAGACGGCTGCCCTCGCACCTGCAGCAGGAGGGGCAGTGACAAGGTGGAGGCTAGGCACCTCCTCGGCCCCCCCATGTGCCTCCACGAGGCACAAAAAGGGGTGTCAGAGCGGCAGCATTTTACTTGTCCTCCGTCTGCTCATCACTTCTCCAAACCAACCCCCGGCCGAGGGCTTATCTCCAGGAAGCGGGTTTAGCAGGGAGGAAGTAATTTTCCGCGATGGGGGAGAAACACACCGGACTCAGCAGCGCCCCCAGCCCCGGCCTCCCCATCCCAAGCCCCGGGGTGCGGGGACCGGAGGGAGCCCACGGCCCGGGTACCACGCCGCAGGGATACACCCGCCGCCAGCCCGGCACCGCGGGGACCTCTTCCCTCCTTCCCCTGCCCCTCCGCCCCATCCAGCGGGGAGCCCGACTTCCCCCTCGGGTGCAGCAGGGCTCTGCCTGCCCGGGCAAGAGCGGGCACCGGCGCCAGCCCCCGGCAGCCAAGGCGCGAAGTTGCGCGGCGGCGGCGGGAGCGATCCGGGAGCGATCCGGGAGTGATGCGGGGCTGCGGCCGCCCCGCCGCCCTGCCCGGCTCCCCCGCCGCCCCTCGCACTCACCGGCGGAGCGGCGCCTGCGGCCGGGGTCCTCCTCTGCTGTCAGCGCTCAGCCTCGAGCTTTGGCAGTTGGAGCAGGAAGGAAGTTGGTGAAGAGAGAAAAAAAAAAAAAAAAAAAAAAAAACCCCCCCCCCCAAGGAAAAAAAAAAAAAAAAAAAAAAAAGGAGCGGCGGCGGCAGCAGAGCAGCCCACCCGCAGAGGAGCCCTGCGCGCCCCGCATGCTGCGGCGCTCCGCCGCCTGCCCCGCTTTGTCTGCGCCCGCCCGGCGCCGCGCTGCGCTCTTTTTGCGCAGAGGTGCACGGCGCTTTGTCTGCGAAGCTGAGCCCGGCCGGGGACAAGGAGTGCTCGCCGTGCGCGGCTTCGGGCTGCTGTGCCTGCAAACGAGGGGGTGATAGCTTCGCTTTTCTTCCCAGGCTTTTATTTTGTTTGTTTTCCTGGTGTAATTATGGTCGATTTCAAAAAGTGGCGCTGATTTATACCGATTAAAATATGCGGAGAATCGGGTTGTGTATTCCTGCGTACGTGGGAAGATATGCAGTGTTGCAAATGGAGGTTCTCATGAGCCTCATTTTTCCTGCTACCTGCTGCACTTAATCAGCTTATTGTTTCCAACTCCCAGCCCTTCTCACACAAGCAGTTTCAAAGATCAGCTACCTCAGGAAGAAAATGCTCTCATTTCCCAGGGTTGCTTAAATCATCAAAAAGATTTTACACCCCTTACTTTGTGAAATATCAGCAGATTTTCTCTTTCTTTGCCCCTCCTGGAGTGCCCACTTAGTTCATCAGTCACATAAATCCTTCATGTACATAGTCCTCAGAGCACAACAAATTAGATCATTGGTTTGCAAACAACAAATCTGGGCCTGCAATGACTGATGGACTGACCTTAATGCATTTACAGCAGCAAAATAAGCAAAGCATATCTATTGCCAGTGGGCTTACATTCACTGCCCCAGATCCACACATCCATTAAAAGTGTTTTTTGTACACAAATTTTTAAAGGTTGTAAACAACTGAGGGAAAGGGATCTTCTTCAGGGATTAACAGATCTCAGAAGAGGGGGATTGATTTTTCCAGCCAGATATTGCTTCATTTAGGTTATGAGTGGCATAATGATCCTTACCTCATGAATTTCAAGGGAAAAACAGAGCATATATCTGTCTGACAATGGATTCCCATTTATCAGGGGCTATAGCCTCAGAAACATTTCCAGCTTCCATTAATTAGTTTCACCATCAAGAAAAATTATTTTATTCTCTGCCATCTTTTTCACTGCTACACTAACCCTTCCCTTGGGCCAGCACAAGGGACCTGACTTGAATACAGTAGTTAGATGAGTTCAAATTGTATCAGGGAAAAAACACGTAAGCAAATGTGTAAGCATATATTGGTGAGTTTTCAACCCAGATAGGTTTCTCCATACTTGTTTATAATGAACAAATGTGATTAAATCTTTTTGCCAGCACCAGTGGCTGAGTTGGATGGGGATGAGGAAAGAACAGAGCAAATTCTTTCAACTACAGTGCCACTTTATGGCAGCTCATATTGTTCATGTAAGCAGTCCTGGCCTGGGAAAGCTGTGAAGAGTTGGATGTGTTAACTATGGAAAGATTTGAGGAAGCCCATGTGTCTTGTACAACAGCTTCTTTTCTTGGTTTCTTTGCTAAGTCTGTGCTTTCAGTATAGAAACTGAACACAGTTTAGCTGGGGGAAGGTGTGGGCTGAGGTTACTGTTCACTCATGGCTTGGTTTGAAATTTCCTTGGGTTTAGCCACTGTGTACAGTGCAGTTGTAAGTAGTGTTATTGCAATAATTCTTGCTGAGGAATAGTCGAGATTAGCTTGGTCTTTTTTGTGGGTTTCTTTTTAGTTAAACACCAGACTGCACGTGCCTTTGTGTAGCTATTTACATGCTATTTCTAAACACATGTCAGCATAAATTAAGATCAGTTTATCCACAAATATGCATAAAGGTATAGGGATGTGCAACTGTGTGCCACCATATGTATGTGCTTTCAACCTACATGGCTTCATCTGCCTAGCATGCAGGGCAAACAGATTTTACTCCTAAATTAGAAATTAGTCAGTATGTAATCATGGGGACATCGTGTAATTGCTCTGTGCCTCCTCTTTCTATTCATAAGCAGTGTGAGAAGGAGCTGTAGACATTGGAATCACACCATGCCAAGCAGATGGGAATTAGAAGCCAGGCATGATCCTTTGGGTCAGCATATCCAGCATCCTGCTGAGGAACCACGTCACTGCTCTGCTGGGAGAAAGGAAAGGTTTGAACCACAATGGAGCAGGACAACACTGAAAGCAAATCTCTACCACTGAGTGTTTCATCTTTGACAAACTGATGCCATGCCATGAAGATCATCTCTTGGCAGACACTGTCCAACCCCAGCCAGTTCTTTTGTCTGTGACAAAAGGAGGCAGGAACAACAGCTAAAGTGTACCTGCTTTATTGCAAAAAACATGGTAAAATTTCAAATGTGTTCTTAGCTGGAAAATAATATTTTTCGCTTAAAATATTTTTATGAGGTCTTGTTTATTTTTACCCCACTGATAACAGCTGATTGTACAATTAGTAGACCACAATAATAGGTGTGATCAACCTCTAGTGTCTAAGTTTATTTCAAAAAGTTTATGCAAAACTTTAAATGCATATCCTTCAACTACACAGTCTGTACTCCCAACAGTCATATATGTCTGTAGCACCCTACTGAAAACAATAAAACTTGACTTTTTTAAAAATAGTAAGATTAACAAATTTAAGCATTTTTTTCCTGTTTGAATTTGGATTGCTGCCATTAGGTATCCAGTATTTCTAGATTTGAACTTTTTGCAGTTGTGGTGCACTGCAGCTTTGTGCTGCTAAGTGTCATCCCCATCTTGTGTGGAACAGGTTGCTCGCTGCATTTAAGGAACAGAACTACTTTATGGCCTTTAGAAGTGACTAATCCAGAAAAATTTCACCTGTTAGACTCTCTTATTTTCGCCTACTTGTAATTTCCAAAACTGTCTTATTTGGAGCTGAAATTTCCCAGGCTGGAAGCTCTGAGGGGAAAAATAAAAAGAAATTTCAGTCCAGGTAGGGAACCCATGTTTGTAATTTTAAGAGGCTCAACCGAGTAATACTTTTTAATGCTGTTCTTGTAAAGTGATTTGTTTTGGAACTACTAATTTGCATTTTCACTAAACTCAGTACACAGTTACTAACCTTGATTTCTCTCTAGTGAATAATATTGCTGAATGCTGTCACTGTCATGAGTTTTGCCTCCTCCTCAAGCTTTTACAGTCCCAGGAAGGCTACAGGTGACATGCTGGGAGACAATCTCATAGGTCAGCAAATTCACGTCAGCAGGTGCAGCAAGGTAAGTGTCAGTTTTGGCCGTGGGTGTCCCCTAGATGGTGTCCCCAGATGGTGTCCCTCACTACATGCAGAGATCCTCTTCCCTGCAGAGATGGGGGAGGTAATCCGGCGCTGGAGCAGTCACGAGGGGATGGGAACGGGCAAGGTGACAGGTCAGGGAGCTCAGACATGAGCTTTCCCTGCCGTGTGGGGCAGCAGTCACTGCACCACCAGGTGCCACCCAACCCTGGTAATCCCAGCACTGCCTTCCTTCTCTGACTCTCAGTTAAGTGGGATAAACAGGGTGATACGGCCAATGAAGCATAAATTCATCTCCTCTGAATAAAACAGAGGCACAAATTGCCCCGGGATTGGCTTTAGAAGTCAGCATCCTAAGGTTGATCCTGTTGTGCCTGGGAGAGGTGGTTTCTAATTTCTTCTTACCTGGTGCTACTCACCCCTTCTAAAGTGCTGCAAAGGAGTGTGCAGCCCTTGGGGTGGGAAGGGAAGAAAGGGATGGAGGCTAGATAAAATGCCAGGTGAGGGAGCCAGTATTCAGCATGGAGAGCAAAGAGAGAGAAGGCTCTTTGAGGTACCGACACAAAGCCCCTGGTAAGGGTTAAACTGTGTTTTCCAGCCCCAAATCCCATGGGAATCCCTTCAAACTACCTAGCCACTGGACTTGAGGGCTCTCAGCTGGATGAAGAGCTGACTCCTGAAGACATGACTATGTGCTCCATCTCTCCAGCTCCTCAAGAAGTGATTTCTTTGAAAGATGGAGAGATTGGAGATTTAATACTTGTCTAAGCAGCTTTCAGGCTTGTTAAAGTGCTAATCCCATAACCCCTGTCACAAGTCTGAAGGTGTGCAAAGACTTCACATGTCACTTCACAATCCCCTGAGGAAGCAAGGGAAACAGGAAGACAGAGGAAGGAAAAGGATTTTGTAGGGGATGAGAGAGTAGGGGCAAAACAGAGCCAGTTTCCTTCAGAGTCTAGCCTGAGGATGGCTGAGGATGGACAGAGCAGCTCAGTGAAGGAGGACAGGGGTTGGTGAAGGGAAGGTGGTCCCTGTCACGTGGGAGCAGGGGTGTCTTCTCTGCATCCCCTGCACTCCAGAGCCTAGCATGCAGGAAAGCAGCTTTTGCTCTCCATCCCTCGCTTGGTACTGTGGCAGAAGTCAGTGTTCTGCGGGTGAAGGTGTCCTAAAGAAGTCACTCACCAGAGCTGGATTTAAAAGGGGACTAGATTATTTCAGGACCTCTCAGAAAACAGGTGGTTATGTAAGGTCAAATCTTAGCAAGTGTAATCAAATCTCAGTTCTAAGCTGATCACCAAGCAGGGTGTTAGGAGTTATTTATTCAAGCATTCCTCCCTGTGTTGTGACTTTCTACTGAAACAGCCAGAGCTGAAGCTGGGACTAAATTAGGAGAGCTGTGGCAGCCTCTCCTCCTCTGCTGACCTTGGGAATCTCCCTTGCCAGCTGCACCCTTACATTCCTGTGCTAAACAGTACTCTCAGCTTGATTGCATACCAGAATTTATGGCTTCTAGTCAGGTTCTGTCCAGCCTCTGGCTAGCTCTTGGGTGCCTTATATACCCTGTAGCTCAGGGCATGCTGCTTGCAGCTATATAACATCTCTCAAAGCCATGAGACAATAATTACCAGCCTCTCTGTGGCAATGTTTTTCCTTCATTGCACTTGTGCTGTTCACATATTATTGCTCTCACAGCCCTGCCTCCATAAACCCCCACAGTGTTATTATGGTGGATTCTCGTGCAAGAACTGGTGTTAGAATTGCTGTTCCTCCCACTCCTTTTTTTTCTTTTATATTGCAGACTTCAGTGTATAAAGGAGAAAAACAAACGTGGTGTTCAACACAAGAACCAATGGCTATTGAAATTCTCAGTAAATATTACCCAGTTTGTATATTCACAGAAGATTAACAAGCAATGAATGTGCAACATTTGCACATGATGAATGTTCTCCTCCCAGATCTATTAGAAACAGACCCAGAAATAATCCATAGGAGTTTAAGTGGGTCTTGATGAAAATTGTATCATACCAAGGGAAAGCATGGCAAGAAATCATCCTACTGGTCATTTTCAGTGTCATCATCTGCAGCATCAGAGAGAGTCCTCAGAGGAGGACGTTCCTAAGGGACCCCATCATTGCCCTTCACAGCTGGTCAGTGGGGGAAAATTCCCCTTTTCCTCTCTCTTCTTTTCCTTAATTTTCTTTTTCTTTCTAGAATAACCTTCAGCATCCCAGTCAAAGTACACCATCCGCTGTCAGTGTCCCACAAATAAATCTTCATGTATACAAAATTGTCAGAACATCCTTTGTGCAACATGTGCCTGCCCCACATGCAATGATGACTATTAAACAATTCACTTTTTCTATGGTGTGTTTATGATGCTTGACTGGACCAGAAAGCAAGCTGCAGGTCCTTGGCACAGAAACATCCTTAGCAGCCTCCCAGTAAGAAGCTTCAAAGCAATTTGTAAGTGTGTACCTCCAGTGGGAAACAAGAGTATAGAGGATCTAAATTTAAAAAAAAAAGGTTGGAATCTGACAGTGAAAGGTCATTAAAGACAAAAACAAAGGAACAAACAAACAAGCATTACAACATTAAGCTCTACAGTTGTGCAAGATCCTGAGGGGAAAACAGGAGGCTTAGTACTAGCAGTACACCTAAGCAATAAAAGGAGAAAATAATTTTTTTTTTAATTTATTCAGATTTTCATTCCCTGGCTTTTTCCCTTCCACAGTTATATCCACCAGGGATTTGCTATCACATGGCAGCTAGAGCATTTAGCGTCCCTGAGTCTGGGAGGTGAGCAGCAACCCAAGAGACAAGATAATGGAGCAGGAAGAGCTGCCTCCTCTGCCCATTAGTCAAATGTTCCCAAGGAGAGTGTGAGGTGCTCCCCAGAAGCAATCATTTCTTTCTGAAAGCCTCAACTGCTGCATGAAGAAAGTCATAATAATGGTGGCAAAGGGCTGAACTGAGTGAGATTGCACAGAGGTGCTTTTATGTGGTAGGAGGAGGAAGGAAGAATGCCTCTTGCGTGGTGTGAAAGCCAGGGGAAGATACGTGCCCCCTTAAGAAGAAGAAAGAAACATTTTACCGAAATGTTTAGGAAAGCTTTCCTTTATTGGGCTGCTGGTTGCCAAGGAGAAGAAATCAATCATTCAAAAAAAAAAAAAAAAAAATGATGAGAAAAGGAGCTGTCAGGAAAGAAGACATCTGGAGCTGACTTGTGTACAGTTTCTGTTTCTTAGCCCAGTGACACTGAATCATTTGCTACACTGTTTTAAACTGCACAAAGCTCTGGAACAATCTGATTTTCTGATTTCTATTTAAATAAAACACACCTTTTTTTTTTAACAAGGCAGTATTACTTTTCTGTTTAGTTCAATGCATGATTTCAAAGAGTGCTAGTGTACCATTTAATCACTGTTCACAGGTGCATGGCATGTAATTCATACAGAAGGAATCAATTAGGAGAAAAGAAAAATCTGAATAAGACTCTTGAGACAATACTGTGGAATTTATGTGATTTTTTTAAGGGCAACCACAAGGTCTGATTTATAGCAGTCACACAGATAACCAGATTAACTACCTGGGCTTGATAAAAAAGGGAAAAATACTAAGTTTTTGTTTAGTATATCAATGTTGAGCTTGTTCTGTACATGTCATTCAGGAGAAAAATAATCATATAAATGAAAAAAAAGCAGATATTTTAATTGTGGGCAGAGTGAAAACAAGAAAGAAAGGATACTTTTTAAAAAATGATCTAACAAAGTCAGTCCTATTATGTCATTACCAACAGCCTGGATGCAGACATTAAGCAAAGTGAGTGCACAGAAAGGATGCTCACTAATGATATTGCTTTCTCTTGGGACAGCTTTGCAATGAGCATGGGGATGCTCTTAAACAATGAATCACAAAGCAGTTAGAAACCCTGAGCTTTTTGTGCTGCATGGCCAAGAGCATCAGTCTCCTCAGCACATGCCTGCATGGCTGAGTCTCATCTGCAGGTCTGTGAACTTTCTCTCCACCATCTCTTCCATATTTACAAGTAAGAATGACAAAAATGTGGTTCTTTCTCCTGAGATCTGATGGTGAAAGGAGAAAATAAAAAAAAAAAAAAAAAAAAAAAAAGAGAGAGAGAGAGAGAGAGAGAGAGAAAGGGGATTTCTTTTGGTTTTCCTTTTATTTATGCCAATCAGGGAAAAGTTTCTGTAAGTTACCAAAATCATGCTGACATAGCAGTCTTGTGAGTTTGAGATGCTAAGGCTTGGTTATCTGTTCCAAGAAAGACCAGACTCATTACTGAGAAGAAAATATAACTCTGGTAACTAATGAAGTGTAGGACAGACTACATGGTTTTATATCATCTGCTATAAAAAGCCCCAGAATGTCCTAAAGCATTTGTGCCTGGAAGCCTGGGGCCTGTAATGATGTTCTGACATGTGCAAGTAGAGCACCCTTGACCAAATAAGAAAAGCAGGGACTTCATTTTTCCTGAAGAAGCTTTCCCATTTGGCTTGAGGACTCAGTTATGTCCCCAATACCCAGTTGTAGCACAGACAGGGCCATTCCTGATAGTTCAGTAAAACCTTTTCACTTGATTTCTATTTCCTCACAGGATCCTTTTCTAAGGTTGGTCATGGAAATCTCCCTCTCAAGTCCTGGTAGCAGAAAAACAGACCTCAGCCTCTTTCCTCTCTGCCCTATTGCCGGAGAAGCCTCCAAGGTATGAGTGGAAATGAGTATCAAGATCAGGCTCTTCTGCAAGCTGAGCCCAGTGACACTGAACAAAACTTTTGTGTCCAGCAGCAGGCACAGATTCCCAAAGTCAGCACACCCCATTTATTGCAGGCTGTTATAGATGCTTCATCCAGACACCAAAATAACTGTGCAAGATTTCCTGAAGGAAAAATGATAAAACTCTCCACGAGTGTGCCTTCCTCTCTGCATTTTTAATGGATGATTTGCATGTAGTCAAACAACCAAATATCTGTGCCAGGGAAAGCCCAATCCCCTGTATCTGTCCCTCTTTTCCACACTAGCACAAATGACATGAGGATTACAGCATGTGAGTCCTGACTACTCTGAGTTTCTCACCACAATGCTGTTGACATGACAACCTCACTGATCTTCTCTGAGACCAACAGACAATCTTTTCCACACAAATGACATGAGGATTACAGCATGTGAGTCCTGACTACTCTGAGTTTCTCACCACAACGCTGTTGACATGACAACCTCACTGATCTTCTCTGAGACCAACAGACAGGTCCTACCTGTCTACCATTCTACATCCAGGTCCTACCATGGCTCCCTCACCAGGGATCCAGAGGCACTTGGTAGGCTGCCTGTCTTCAGGGGGGAAACCAACATTTTACTGCCTGGTTAATTCTCTGCTCACTTCCAGTCAGGTATATCTTTGTGGCAAGTGATAAATCTCTATCAATAAGGCACAAAGTCTCCCAAGTATGTGGCACAAAGTTTAGAGATACATTTCAAAAGTTATTGTGGCCCACACCAACCACAGCTCTTATCAGCTGCATCCTTGAGACTGTGCCTCAGCTGGGATTTCCTCCCACAGTCCCATGAGCTCAGTCAGCCTCTGGAAAAATCACTGTCTTGTAAACTTGTGTTTTCTTTGTCATTCAAGTGAGCTGCTATTTCTGGCATAACTACTGTTTCCATGGCTACACCAGCTCATAAATAGGGTCAGAAACCTTGGAGATGTTTTTTAAGTGATTCCTTGGAACAGAATATAATCTGGCTGGAGGTGATGAAGCTCCTGAGTTTTCCTTTGAGGCCACGAGGACTGCACTCCTGCTACCACCTGGACACCTCGGTTTCTGGTGCAGCTCTGCTCTGGATCCAATGGCAACTGTTGTGGCCAAAAAAGTTGGCACTGGCCTTCCTGGGGAAGAAAAGCCTGGGCAGGGAGGGACAGAGATTGGGTTCTCAGTCCCTGGGCAGGACTCCTCGTCCATCTGGTGTGGCAGTCAGGCACAAACATGAAGCAGGTGCCTCTGGCTCTGAAAAGACCCACAAGTCTGCAAAGTAAATGCCACCCACTTTGTGAGGGGAAGGGGGAGAGAGAGTATGGATGGAGAGAGAGGACTGATAGTCCTGGGAGATAAGAAAGAACATGAGAAGTGGGGCCTTTAGGGAGTTTCTGTCATGTTTTGTCAGTGGTAAAAAAAAATATCTTCATGTGACACCATGGAAATATTTTTTTCCCACAGTCCACTTTTTGTTAAAGGGAAACAAGACAGATTTCATTGGGAAAACAGGAAAACAAAGGGAGTATTTTGAAAACAAACAGCCTGAACATATGTAAATTTTTAAGCCTCAGGAAAGAGGAGTAGAGCGCTGTACAGCTGATTTCCCCAGCAACTTTACCTACATAGAAGAAGGCAGAAGGGGAGGGGGAGCCCCTGGAAACCTGTCTGCAGCAGATGGAGGCATGGGAATGAGCAGCGGGGATGGGAGGGAGTCTGCTGCCAGCAGGCTGCACCTCTTTATATCCACACAAGCAGGTCCCTGCCCACAGAAATCACTTCTGCTGTCAGGAGAGGATGAGTGCAGTCAATCTCCACACATTTGTATACAAGCTCTAGTCATCACAGGGGAAGAGAGGATGCCAACAAGATGCTGCCCCCGTTCTCTTTCCTGTGCCCAGAAATTTCTGCACAAGCCTCTGAAAGCTGTGTGATTGTCTTAAATGTGTGGGAATGTGTGTTTGCTCCTTCTCTGCTAGATTGAAAGCCTCTCAGCTACATCTAGGATTTACTTCCCAGCTTCTCAGTACCCACTCAAGGGCTAGGACCTTATTGATTTGTTTTAATGTAAGATAGGAGTCTCACTGAAGGATTTATCTTGTCCAACTCCAGCCAATCTGAAAGGTCAGAGGCCTCAGCTATGGGACTCTTGCTCAGCACCAGCACAGTGCTGGACTGGTGTTCCCTGCCAGGGTCGGTCACATCAGTGAGAGACTGTCCCTTGCTCACACACAGTCACACCCCTGGCTGGCTTGGCTGCTCCAAAATCCCCTCCTCCAACCTCACCCAAAGACAAATCGCATCCATCATAAACAAACCCACACTTTGGTTTCCTTCTGCCCCTGTGTTGCTCTGATTCCCCTGCTGCTACTCCATTTGCTGGGATTATTTTCAGTCCTGCCAGCCCTGATCTCGTGCAGTGAGGTGGATGCTCAACAAGAGCGAGTGTGAGGTGCTTCACCAGGGCTCAGAGCCCTGAGGGTTGTTAACCTTGTGGTTGTACCTCCAGCCAGACACTTACAGGCCATGGCTGAGGCACTGCTGCAGCTGAGGATGATCTTCCAGCACCTTGTTGCAGGACCCTAGACCTTCTCTTTACATCCTGAGACTCCACCAACTCTGACACTGATCTTCCAGGCAGTTACAACAGGCTATTAAAACACATGGGAGACACCAAGGACTGGGTATAAAACAATGGGCATTACCACACATGGAGTTTTGATGGGCTGGAATATGGGCTGAGCTCTATCTCTGGGGGTCCCTCCCAGTTACAATGCTACTGGTACCCAGAGGAGACCTAGCTGTTGCCTCAGCACAGCACCTTGGGTCTCAGGAGTGACTGATTGGCCACCCATGCACAACACAGAGGTTCCCATTCCCCCCCTGCCTTCCCATCTGCTTCACTAGAGCCCTGCAGCATCTAAGCAGCATTCCCTGTGACTGCCTTGGGCGGACTCATCCCTGCTGGCACTGGGCTAGCTGTGTGCATCACTCTGTAAGGTGTGTCTTCGTCCCTGCAGCACCTCTGAGGAGTTCACCAGAAACCCCTCCAGGCATTCACCAGCACAGGAACGGGATAGGGAATCTGCCCTTCCCTGACACTGTGTGTTCCCAAGAAGCAGCACCACTCAAAGGGCAGGTTACTTCTTTATTTCTCTTTGCTTCTCCAGAGGCGTCCCCGTAGAAGCTACAGAGACCTTCACAACCTTCTTGCACATCATCCCTGAGGAGCGTGCCGAGGCTCTGCTGCTCCTCCAGACCTTGCTGGAGCTGTGCCTGCACAGCTCTGGTCTCACAGTGCTCCCCCCACGTCACCCCTGCCGTGCAGACGCCCGCCCACGACTGACGCCCTGATGTCACCTGGTGGCAGGGTATATCTGTAGGACAAAGGACACCTCGAGACTCTTTCTACGCAGGCTGGAGGACGGGAGTTGAATGATTTGCAAGAGCAGCCCTTGGCACTGTAAGTGTTCTCCGGGAGCTCAAGGCAATAGCAAGGGGGGCAGGGGGATGAAAAGGGAACTGGCTGAAAAACCCAGGGGAGAGAAAAGTCCAGATAAAACTCCATGGGGGAAAAATTTGGATGTTTGTGCTTGGAGAGCATGAACAGATCCAGTAGATGGGAGAAGGAGTTGTGGTTCTTTTGCCTGGTTGTTTTCTGTTTCCTCTATCATTAGGGCAGGTGCTGCTGCAGTGGTTTGTCTCAAAGCTCCCTGGCTGTACAAACAGGGGCTGCTCAGTTCCTCCTGCTGAGCATCCCTCTGTTGGGGCTCCCTGGAACCCCCTTGGCTTGTGTCCTCAGCTGGCTGAGCCTGCATGAGAGCAGCACTGGGGGCTGCTGAGGAGCAGCTGGGACAGGCAGCTGGTGTTTCCTACCCCAGCGCCCAGCCACGCCTGCAGGGCACATCAATGAGGAGTTCATAACGTGGTGCTGTACCTCTGCTCTTACTGAATCCCTTCTTTCCACTGGGGTAGTCCTTCCAGTGATCCTCCTTTGGGAATGTAGTTCTACTGGAAATGAGTTTCTGTCTCTTAGAGTGCATCCTCTTTCACCGGTTCTCGGTCTTAAAACTGGTGCCAGAATGAAGGATTTGAAAGCCTGTGTAAGACACAGGAGCAGAAAGGGCTGAACCTGCATGGACTATGATTAGCCACCTCAAGCAATCGAGACTGGAGCTGTGAGACTCCTCAAAGGCCCTGGACTCGATGCTCCCCGACAAAAGCCTGAAAGCATGATGCTACTGGCTCTCCTGAGGCTAAGATCAGAGCATGCAAGAAACCCATTAAAAGAGCATCAGCACAAGGATGTTTCCCCCGGTTTCCCTCTACTCATGGTAGAGTATCTGCATGGAGGGCCACGGATCACGGAGGTTGTGTGTCTGACACCCTGAGGCAGCATAAGACAAGTGCACATGGAGGAATCTGTATTTTTGAGAGCTTTGGACAGGGGAAGATGAGTCCCTACATCAAAACGGTCTGAAAAGAAGATCAAGTGATGCCTCTACGTTAACTGCCAGGGACATTTTCCACAGAGAGTCAGAGATTAAGGATGGAGCAGATTAAAGAGTCAGTATTTGTCAGTAGTATTCAAGCCCCTTTAAATTTAAATAAAACTAAAAGAAGGATGATTAACCTGGCCAACAACCCCGAGGTGGGATTTCTGACGCAACTGAGATAAGCCCATTAATGCGTATTAGGTATAATTAGCATTCAGATGCAAGCAAAGCTCTTACCTAGAGGATTAAGCCCTTGACTGAGCAGAAATGCTGTCAGGGGCAATTAGGTAACTCCTCGTCAGAGGAGGGAGCAGAGGAAGTGCAAGGCAGAGGATCTTATGCCTCACCAGTCTTTGCATCCACAGCCATCAGCTCTTGCCCAGGAGCTGCGTGCTGGTGCTGGCAGGAGGAAAAGAGCTCTGGCAGACCAGGAAACACTGGGAGAAGGCAGCATAGAGCTTGCAGAGATCTAGAGGAGACTCAGAACCTTTGTCAAGCCACCTGTTTGATCTGGTACCAAGGACTATCCAAGTAACCAGGTATGGTAAGAAAAAAGGTTGTGAAATTCCCATGGGAAGAAGCTGCTATTGGCATTTATTTAGTATCTGTGATCCTGGGGTGCTTGTCTGGCTGTGTGTAGGAGCAGTTTGCTCCCAGGGTGTGGGAACTGGCACAGGTTCTGTGCTGTGGGGCAGGGCCCACTCCAGCATGAATGGAGAATTCTTTGACTCTAATGATGGCAAGCAAGTCCCACCAGCTCCATGGTGGGAAGGCAGCTTGACTTCCGTGGCAAGAGAAAAGTTGTTATGTGGCATTAAGGTTGCTTTCCATCCTCTGTCATATTTTTAGTGATGCATGGAGAGAATAGAAGTAGAGAGAGATTAGTAAGGAAAAAGTTAGAATTGTCCCTGATGTTAGACACGTCCCTAGCTAAAAGTTTCATAGAGTGCTTTTTATTGAATTCATGCAGGTGAGAGAGGATGAAGTGTGATTTGGGCAGATCCTTTTTCCTACCAAATCCTGGGTTATTGAGTATCTGGTAGATGGATACAACTACTTCAGATTGGGGCAAAAAGAAACTTCAAGGGCTGAATCTTTCCATTAGCTATTCCTCTATTAAGTGAAGTCAGGGACAAAATGTGGACTCAAGGATTTAAGATGTTTTGACCCTCAAAGACATATTTGTGGTTAAGGTAACGTGCCAATACACAGCAGGGGTTATTGAAGCAGGGCAGGAATTCAGCTGGAGATGGAGTGCAAATGCATCTTTCAAGTTTTGGATGTCAGTCCTAAGGGATGAAAATCTGTTAGCTGGTTTGTTTTTTCTGTTGTACTTTTGGGAATAGCCCTTGAGAATGGTGCCAACTAACTTGGATTAACGTGGTGCTTAAAAGTGGATGCATGTTTCTTTTAGTTCAGGAGAGGGGTCTAGCACTGAGACAGACAACCTACTGATGACAATTACACCTGAGACAGAGACACAATAATAGACTTTGGCACATTAGCAGACATGCTGTGGAGCAGCTTTCTGATGCAAAGCATTTTGTTGTAGGGCAGCATCATCTGAATTCCTCCCATCCTGAGTAACAGAGAAGGGCCAAATTCTGTTTTTGTTTTAGAGGCAAATGCTTTAATCTCTCATTTTGGCCCTAAAAATCTATGAGTTAAAAGATTTCATCTATCCTCCTAGCAGTGCAGTCCAGGTCATGCTTATCACTGCACTTCCATTCTTATTCTGTTAAAGAAGAAGGTGACAGTGTTTGCCTGTCCTGCCACCATGCTGTGAGAAAAAAAGAAAAAGCTGTAAATACTGGGCAACTGTTCAGGCGCTGCAGAGATGGCAGCCAAATAAGTAACTTCCACAGTTTGAGCTGATCCTTGTGTTTGTGGGCACAGAGTGTGCTTAGGAAGCGTTGTGTTACACGCGGGGGAACAGCATCTGTGCATACTTCAGCTTCAGACACAACCATCTGCTGCTCCATTTGGGGCTGCTGGAACCCGTCCAGTCTCCTGCTTGGGATATTACAGCTGCGACAGAAGCCTGACCACATGCGACAGAAGACTAGCCTACCTCTAGGTGCTATCATTTGGAACCATCCTACTGCCACCACGGGTGGAAAGATGCCCTGGATGAAATATTTCCAGACTGCCACAGATACAGAAATATGGCTCTTCACCTTGCATGGATGTGGAAGTGGCACAGGAGGATTGCTCAGATGATCTTTCTCCTTGTATATAAGGATTTACTTTCCAACGCTCTGTCTATTTCAGGACAAAGGAATGAACTCTCTTTAGACTAAGGAAAGAAATCTTTGATGACATTTATAGTTCTGAGATTGGAAGTCCAGAGTGTCATGGCAGGTGATGTTGGGGAATAAGCCAGAGTACTTTGGCGACCTAATGAGATTAGTCTTTAGAATCAAATCCTGAAGTTAATTCCATCAGCGATTACATCAGCCTGGATGCACGGGGATGAACACCTGCTATATAACAGTCATGGGGAAGAACGTGACTTCAAGGAAGAAAGAAAGAAGTTGTATTTATTTTTATCCATAAATGCACTTGTTCAGACCATTGTAACACTAATGGCATACTAATTAGCACAACATTTGATGAAGGGCTGGGATCTTCCGTTTGGGCACTGGTGAGAATTACAGCTGTCCTCTCTGGGAAGGAAGCAAAAGGCTCAGAGTGCAGCAGTTCTGCTGTCTAAGACAGAAGACGTGTCTCCCAAACAGAAATTGCTCTCTGATAACTATTTATCCCCTGTGAAGTTTGGCTCATGTACAGTGTGGTGAAGGGGGGTCAACACATGTAAGAGAATGCTCAAAAATACCAAAATGGGCACATCCTGGGGAAAGTTACAGGCTTTACTTCTCTAAATCCTGAGAAATTTGTGAAATTAACTTCTGTCTAAAAGATAGTATCCAGTGTGTTGCCTTAGCCTTCTGTATAATCTTGCAAAGACCTTGTGCTATTTCCCACAAGTTTGGTATTGATAAGCATTGGGCCCTAACTGCAGCTCCACCCAGACAAAGGACCCTTCCAGCCCAGCATCCCATGTCCATCAGTGTTCTAAAGGTAATGCTTAGGCACAAGTATGAGAACAGGTGAAGTATATCATGGTGATTCCCAAGGACAGGATATTTCTCTAAGCCATACATGTGTCTTTGTGGCTCCTGTAGTAGTCAGGCCCTGAACCAGTAAGCAAAAGCCTCAGCAATGCTATTCCAAGGCTAGCTAGGCAAAAACTCCAGCAATGGCATTAAACTTCCTATTTTACCTAAACTGTGGGTAAGCTTCTGCAGCAACCTGTTTCCAAGAGTGCAACTGTGTTTGAGACAAAAGGAGGTGTTAGTCTCCATGGCTCTGCAAGACATTGCACCTTGGGGTAAATGTCTTTTTGGCCTTAGATCAAGTGTGCTTTGTTTGGCATCTTAATTCTAGCATGCCAGATGAAAGGCAGTGCTACCCTGCTTAATTTGTACTCATTACAATCTTTCTTTATTATCTTTAATGCCATTATCTTTAATCCTGTCACAATTATATTTTCCATAATTCTGTCATCTGACTACTGATACCCAGAAAAGATAAGCAGAGCATTGTGTCAGTCCTTGCTGTTATCTTGCAGGCAGAGGGATCTGAGAGAGGCACGTGCCTGCTGCACACAGCCCAGCGATGAGCGAGACCCCAGCCGCCAACCTCAACACTGGAGATGCTCCAACCGGTCCCACCACACCACGCAAGGGGCCTCCCAAGTTCAAGCAGAGGCAGACAAGGCAGTTCAAGAGCAAGCCCCCCAAAAAAGGAGTAAGAGGGTAAGGGAATTTTGGAAAGAAAAGAAACCGTGCTGGTTGAGTAGCTCCTCACTGCTACATTGTGCTTCTGTGCATCTTCCCTTGGGCAAGGAGCCAGAAGGCTTCCCCTGTCCCCTCAGCTCTCCAGCCTGGAGCTGCTTCTCTCCTGCTCCCTACCCAAAATTCTTCCTCCTTGGCTGGGACTTTAGGGCATCTCCCCTTTCCTTTCTGCTGCCCCAAACTCACTCCTTACCTGCTCTTTTCTCTCCTAGGTTTGGAGATGACATCCCAGGCATGGAGGGGCTGGGCACAGGTAAACTCTGCAGGATGTTGTTGTCATGCCCTGCTTTAGCAGTAGTGCAGACAAACATGATCATGGGACAGGATTCTGGGGTTCCTGTCTGCAGCTCTCAGGGTCACCAGAGAAGATTAGTTCTGCCTCCCCAAGCTGCCACGTTCATGCTTATGCTTACATACACTACATGAAGAAAAGACCATTTATGCATGCTTCAGCTTCAGGCTACCTACACTGGCCTGCAGAACTGCTTCTTTGTTTTCTGCTAATACTCTGGCTAAGAATTTCAGCAGCATGAGATTCTCAAATAAATGCTAAATGCTAAGCTATTAATACCAAAAAAATCACAGAAACTAAATCCCAGATGGTTAAGTATTTGTGTTGTCATCAGAATCCTAATTTTAAGAATTTTATGTACCCATCTGGGATTGAGAAACATGCATTGGATGAGCTGTAACCAGTCAGAACTTTGAAGTATTGATGAAGAGAGAGTTACAGATCCTGAATATTGTAGGCCAAATTATTCAGCATCTGATCTAAAAGTGCACACGTCTTCGAGGAGATCACAGTTTGGCTACAGGTAATTTATAAGAAGAGGAGAAAACACATAACTGGAATTAACTTTTACACCAGTTTACATAGTCACTGAAGAGATTAGGAACTGTTGGCTTGCTTTTGCTCACAGAGAGAAAGTACACTGATCTGCTTTGGTCTGACGGGTAGTACCAGATTGGAAATGCTCATCTGCCCACTTAACCTTCAAATGGAATCTCATTCTTGTTAATGTTTCCTGAGTAAATCAGCCTTTCCATTAATAAGAAATAAATCCAAGGAGTGCATTGACAAGAACACATTTGTCATTTTCTCTCTTTTGCAGATATCACCGTGATTTGCCCATGGGAAGCTTTCAGCCATCTGGAACTGCACGAGCTGGCCCAGTTTGGGATCATCTAAGGTGTCAGCATCTCTACTGGTGTCACCTGGTGACTCCACAGATCCCAGCATGGTCTTTACCACCTTTTTGGCCCTTGCATCCACTTGCTTATGGGCAGGGTGGTTTTGTAAGAGCTAGTTATGAGAAACTTAATTTTGCAGATTAATTTGGCAAAGAAGTTATTTGGGACCCTGAGCAGACCTCAAGTTCCATGCGATGAAGCTACTGAAAAATGTCTTAAGGTGTCCCTGCACCATATTCTTTCTTCTCTCACTGTCATAGATCTTCAGTGTTTATGGTGATATGGGGAGGCTGTATCTGAGCTTTTTCCCTGATTAGCTGAGATATTGTGTGCATGTATGTCCAGACCTAATTAAATCAGCCTATTCTGTTTTCTTGCTTCCTTCCCTTTTTTCAGCTTTCTATACAGACTTTCCACTGGTAGGTCCCCCTGTTATTTGGGCCACCAAATTATTTGCTCAGAGTACATCTGTAGAGAACAGCATTAGAGTCACCAGTCCAGACATTAGGCTGTTTTCCGTAGGAGATCCTTCCCCAGCAGCTCACCATAAGGAACGTGCTGCTAAGATTTACCTCATCAGCAAATGGGGAAAAGGGCTTGCAAATGCTGTCTCTGCTGTACTGCCCACAGGCTATGAACCATGAGAGTCTGGCTGTTCTCATAATGTTAAATGAAAATGTGTGCGTCTGAGATCAATAGCTAAGTGAATTAATCCTATTATTCATTCCTTTGTGGTTGCAGTTCCAAAGAAGCAGCCCTCCAAATGATGCTGCATTTCCTCTCCTTTGATGGAAAGCCCTGTGTGACACGTGTCCCCATGCCAGTACATATTTACATGAGACATTTGCTCCCCAGGACATGCTTGCTGCTTATTAAGACAGAGAATCCTTATGATCTGTCACCAGACTGTGCCAGCGGTCCTGCCACATGCAGCAGAAAATGATATTGCAGTAATTGCTCCCTCTTCCCTGTATTTAGCACAGGACAAGTCTCCCTTCACCCTGCCCCTCATAAGTAGGAAGGCTTTTCTCTCTTCACTCCCTGGCAATTTCGAGCTCTGGAGCTTGTTTGGACAAGCAGGCAAACGGTGTCCCCAGAGAGAAGTAAGAGCAGAGCAAGCGGGGAGGCAGGGGAAGGGCAGGCTGTGTGCAGGCAGGCACAGAGCGAATCCACTTAACCCCATCGATCTGTGTCTGCTGGTCTCTGCCAGCCCGAGCGCCGCCGACTGCTGAGGCACCCGCAACCACTTAAATGTTCAGGGAAGGCACCGAGATTCCCTGGCAATAAGGAAGGGCTTTTGGCTTGTTTGCAGGCAAGGAGCAAGTTTATTGTAGCTACATAATATTCATAAGAGGAGGTGGAATTTTTAGTCATTGCTTTTAGCTTAAGAAGCCTCATTGCATAAGAAACTGCCTCCCCCTGTCTTATCTTTCCTATGCTGAACATGTTCATGGGAGCAAGGAGTGATTGTGGAGAGGAGAGCAAATCCTGTCTAAACGATTGATCCCCACACACAAAGCATTGCTATAAATCCATGGCGGTGCCACAGTTATCTGCTACCATTATTCCAGAAATAAAAGCTAGCAGTTTTCAGTTAAAATATAGCTTGGGCACCAAAAGCTAAAGGAAATTAATTCCCGTTGGCAGTCCAGAGTACAGCTTTTATTATTCAGCGCTGCAGCCATCAGCCGCAGCAGTAAGGCACGGAGGGGCTCAGAACCGCAGCGCTATCGCGGGCAGGAGTCGTGTACCATTTAGCTAATTGCAGCCCACAGCTATTTCCTTGGGCAGAGGCAGTCTGTCCTTTCCACTTGCTTCCAGCTTCTCCCGCCTTTCTCACCTTTTAATGCTTTTCTTCTTTCTCTAAGTGTTCTTTATATAAATGACTTTATTTAGCTTTTACTATAGGGAACTGATTTCTTTTTTTTCAAGCTGATGTGCTAGCCCTCTCCTTCTGCAGTTAAATGGGAATGTATGGCAATACTCTCATGCTCTCCCTCCCATTATGCTATCCTGTTACATATGATCCTCATTCCACCTTCTCAGTCTGTCCTCTTCTCTCTGGGAAAAGACCCGTTAGATCCAGTTTTGAATCCTTCAAGCTAGCTGCCTCTATTTTAATTGAGTTTTCCCTTTTTTAAGCTTTTTTAAGCAGGACAAAAACAAGAGAAGGAAATTTTAATTTGCCATTTTGCTCTTTTCATCCCAGACCTTGGGAAAACAGCCGACAGACAGTGAGATACTTTGTCAGAAAATACTGGGGTAAGCAAAATTCTTCTTAGTCCAGGGTCTGAAGTTTTAGCAAATGAGAAGGTCCTGGTGTAGTTCCCCATCTGATTGACATAGCCCCAGTTCCCACCAGAGAACTTCCCCATTCTCCTTCCCAGAGGAGTCCAACAGGAACGCATACATAACCCAGCTCTCATAACTGCCTGATGAGCTGTATCAGAAGATGGATGTTTTGAGCCAACACAGTTTGTTAGTTATTTTGAAAATAATTTCTATTAATTAATAGAAATCACATTCATTCCTTTACTTGTAAGGAATTTTGAGGCTTAGAAGAAGAGTCTTAAAACACACTCACAGTTGTTTTGTCTGAGGTTCTGAGTTTTTTCTAATGAGCCATAATTCCTGAAACTTAAATTTTTCAGTGAGAGTTGGCTATAGTGCAAGAAAGCAAATGTGTTAAAGCAGCTTGTTGAAAGACTTCAGTCTATATGCATTATAATATGTTATTCTCTGTTCTTTTATTATAAAAACATGTCAAAAGGAATAAAAATCAATTAAAATGTTTTAAAAATCTTAAGAATGTAGTCTGACTTGCTTACAAAATATAGCCAGAGAAAGGCAGATGACTTAGCTTTTGCTTCTGAAATCCTTTCCTTTCCTGAGGAAAGCCCTGAAAGTCACTCATCACTTCTCATTAGAGAAAAACAGCTATTTATCTCTGAAAAATAGGCAATGAAGGCTGACTGTGATATCATCTGAGAAGCAGTTTTTTCCTGAGTGATGACTGGTATATTCTTCCAAAAGTGTTGCACATGGTTTCCTTCAGGCTGAAATCTTTTGGCCAGCTACATCTTCTAGGTCTATGTGGAAATGAATGTCAGCACGTTTTCTACCCTATAGCAAAAAATTGCTGAGGTGTGAATGCCACTTAGTTCCTTCTCATTGCCATGACTGCAAGACAGAGCTGCAAACACTCATTTATCTCCTCTTGCTTCTTTCTGTTGCTGAACTTTCTAGGTGTCCACAGGGCTTTCAAGGTGGTCAAGTGCAATTGCTTTCTTGTGTTATGCTGTCAAATCTCAGCCTTGGAAGTGTTTTGTTTTCTTTCATGCCATCTTTGGAGTTTTTTTTCTTGCAACTCATTACTGGGTGTCCAATTGAAGGTCTTTTGTCTTTGAATGCTCTCTATCCTGTGAGATACAAATATGAGCTGTTCAGGACTCCCTTTGTGAGGGCTTTTTATAAAACCCTTCCCAACCACATTTTGAAAGCCAGAAAAACATCTTCTCACATATTTATGTCTACTTAAAGGCATAACCAAATTTTGAATCCCATCCTCGCTGACCCCAGTTTCTAACTCTAGTCAAAAAGTTAATTAAACCCAAATCTCTGCAAGAAAAGAAGAATGAACCCTGGGAAAAGTGAGAAGCACTTGTCTTCCTTCCCTCTCCCCTCCTCACCACTCGCCCCCCCACCCCCAAAACTAAATCACCTCAGGAATCTCAGTTTAAAATAAATAAAAATACAATTAAAGGAAAAAAAACCACAAAAACCAAACTCTCAGTGTAATACCTCACTCAGTATCAAGCCACTGTCACATTTTCCTATGGTATTGATCAATAAGGTGTAGGCTAAAAAATGTACCCTGGCAATATGATTCTGTGTTTTGTGGGGCACTTTTCTATTTTATAAATGGGATTTTGAGAGTTAGGCAAATTGAGAGTACCCACCACCTTTAGGTCTTCAATACTTGATTTTTCAGAGTACTTCACATTTTATCTTGAACTTTAAAATGCAGCTGTCATTAGTTGTGGTTGCAGCTGTAAGTACTCATTAGTGAATCTCATTCTCTCTGAGTCAGATCTCACTCAGACAGTAAGATCCAGGGCCTCAGCTTGGAGATGTGAGGAACAACAAGTCTATTTTTGAAAGCATTTATGTAATGCTCCATAGGGTGGGCAGGTTATTCCAGCCAACAGTCTGTTTCAGCATCACCACACCACCGTGATGCAAATCTAGACAGATATGAAAAAAAAAAAAAATAAAGAACATAGGATTATGCAATTAAAATAAAAGATTGTATCACATGCTTATAAATGTGCTCAACTCTGGAATTTCCTCATACCAGACTGCTTTACTTTGAAACCTGATTCCCAGTCCCCATAGTGCTGTCAGGGTTGTTGAAGCTGGGATCAGCTCAGTATCCTAATGTTAGGCACCTGCACCTCCAAAGTTGGTCCTGACAGCCCAAGGCAGGGAACATTTATGGTTCTGAGCTTTTTCCACACCAACTGTGATCCACCTGGAGGGAGTGGGATGGCTGAAGCCTCTGTGCTGGGGGTACATAATGATTGAATTCTGTCAGTTGAAACTTTCAACTTTCCTCTAACATGTGCTCTCACATTTTATGTTGTTCCTCTCCTTGAAGTTTAGAATAACTATGGTGAGAATTTTGGTGTTGCTGCTCCTGCTGGGTGAAAAGAATACCTTCTCTACCAAAGCCTTCAGGAATTTTCAAACACATTCTTGGCTCTGGAATTTTTCTGAGGGCCTCTCACATTCCTGAGGCTGTAAATGAAGTGGCTGAGCATAGCAATCACCAGCACATACTCAACATACAACAGACTGCCCAGATGTCAGAGCAGACAAGGGATATGACAGAAATAGATGAACTATACTACCCTGTGAGGAGTAGGACTTTAGACAGGGGGGCACTGGGAAGGAAAATGCTTTTGGTACCCTGAGACCTTGGTCGGGACAGTGGTCAGCACAGGAAAAGTCCACAGGAAGGAACGATACCTTCAAGAACATGGAGAACACAGAGAGGGAATGTGGTGAAGCCCCAGAAAGCTGCTTGCCACAGCTGTACACTGGGCTTTGCCCTGTGGTCTGTGCCAGACAGGGAGGGTCTAGCAGCTGGCCAAGGGGCACTTGCAGGACTTCTGAGCCTGTTATGATACTGAAGAACAGCACCCACTCAAGGCACAAATAATTTATAAAGCACTGAGCAAGCTGAACTTTGGTCCCTTGAAGAGACCTTGCTCTCTGTGGGAGGCAGTGGCTGCACAACCATCCAGGAAGGAAGAGAGCTTGGAGAAAAACACATCAAAATGTGGGAGCTCCAGACTCCCACCACACTGACCCTGTAATCATGGGTGACAGAGTAGGTAAGCAGGAATAACATCAGTGGGAGAATCTGTGTCTTGTTCTGTTAAGAGAAAAACCCGTGGTTTAATTCCCTCACCTCTGGACAGGATACCAAAAGGAGCAACAGATAGAAATCCCAGGTTGATTAAAACTCCCACCACTGAGGGCTGCTGGAACATATCTCTTGGAGTATGACCTAGGCAGGTTTACAGGGGCTGTAGAGGGGCAAACAGGCCATAGGCAGATGGAAGGCAAGGCCAGTTCCTCAGCCATGCAGAGGCTTCTGCCCTACCAGCCACCTGAGGCACAAACTTCCATTGCTTGATCAAAACACCACTTTGGCACAGGGAGAAAGCAAACACATTTGCTCAGCTCACAAGAGCTGTCTGGACTCAAGCCAGCTCAAATCTGTATCATCCAGACAGCTGCTGGCATGGGCATAGCAATCTTGCATCTGTCTGCAGCAGGGAACTGGCTGCAGGTCTGAAAGTAAGGGAAGAAAAACAACAGAAGGACAGCCATGTGGAAAACAAGAAGTTGTATTAGCTCTGGCTTTAGCAACTGCAGTTTTACCAGAAACATTCACTGGGACCAAGGTTTTTCCATGCTAGGCACTTCGTAAGTGCATCATTGTGAACTAATGAATTAGTTATAACCCTGGTCTCCAAGCAAGTGTATTATTCCAGCCTGAGGATGCTGAGCTTCACTGACAGGGGGCCACTGCAATGGCCCAGCACAGTGAACCTCGAAAATGTCAGCACATGGCCAGGTCACCTACAGACAGCTGGGATGAGGAACACGCAGGTGGAGGCATCAGGGAAAGTCCTTTCAAACACAGACCTTAAGCTAGATGATCTGGTAAGCACCAGCCTCAGACAAGAGCAAAGGGAAAACAAGTCAGCAATTACACTGGAATGAAATATGGTCAGCAAAGGAGGAAATTTTGAACTAAAGCTGCCTGTACAGAAAGAGTTCCACAAGAAGATATATTATGATAAATCTAAGAAGATCTTAATACCATTGCATCCCCATCCACAAGGCTCCATTCAGTTCTAGGCTTTTTGAGGACAGAAGCTGATAAACTGTTCTGTATTTTGAACTCATGTAGAAGGAGAATGAAGAGTAAACAAAAATTAAGAAAGGAGGAGTAAGGACTCCACAGGCATCAGGGAAGTTGCTCCAGTGTGCACAGCCCCCTGAAACAGTCAAGTGGAGTTATGATTCCCACCTGGAAGTAGCTGTAGGGTATAGATAACAAAGGAGGATAAATATGAGTGAGGATGAAACAAGGAAGAACAGTCTGAAAATAACATGAAAATATTAAGTAGCTGTTATCAAGAAGTCCTGACAAATACCTTCCTTGGGAAAACACAGGCCGCATGGGAGCTGGGAAGGCTCTGATAGTCAGTACATTTGTGACTGTGTTGTAGAAAGCATCCAAGAATCCCCTGCAGAGAACATCTGGTACGCAACAGGCGTAGTTCCTGCAGGAGTCAGGGCAGTCACGCCGGGCCATCTCCACTGCTGCTGTCTCTCAAGCTGTACACTAGTGATGTATAGAAAGTTTGCTTTTCATATGAAATTCATGCTCAGCCATTACAATATCAAAGCTAAATACATAGGAAGCTCTGCTTAGCAGCCATCTGTAAGCTTCTGATAACAAGACAAAGTAAGATGCCGGGTTCTCAGCTGCTGAAAAATAAATATGAAAAAAAACAGCAAAAATCTCAAGCTAAAAACAAAGAACATGGAAGCACAAGAGACATTTTCATTTCACTCCTCAGTGAGAACTGCTTCTTTGGAAAATACAGTAAGATTTTTGTTCTACATCCTCCCATTAGTGCCAGGTTTCTCTCTTTGGAAGGCACAACATGCACTGTGTTGTGTGTAATGCTGTGATATGCAATATGTTTTTCTTTGCTTCAGTCTGGAACCATTTCCCTGAAATATGGAATAAAGCTTTGAATCTTTATCCCAACCATGTAAACTTTTTGCATTCATTCACAGTAATGCCTAATCCTATTTTAATCTTAATAAGCTCTTTAGTGCAATAATATCCTATGGCATTAAGGCGTACAACTTAATACCTTGAATTAAAGCCAGGATTCTCTTTGGCGTTTTTGCACTGACTTCCATAAGCTTTGGATCAGGTCAACCTCCCAAAAAAACCCCAACCTGCTGCAAACCAGTGAACTACGTGATTGAAAAGGCTTTATGATTTTATATTCTCTTACAATAGCTTTTCTATGTATATAAAATCTACACTCATAAGAATTCCAGAACTTCGAGAAGCATTTAACCATAATAATTAACTACCCTGATGAAAAGATGCTGTTGATAAACTCTTCAGGAAGAAATACTTCCTTACCCTCACTACCCCAGCCCGGGACTGATCAAACAGTGATCAAACATGATAGGCTTGAAGCCTTTGGGTGCCTGCTTTCAGAAAAACACTATTTCCTGATCTCTCTAAATGAGCCAATAATGAACTGGATTACCAAGCTTCTTCAGACAAAAATGACAGAGACAAATTTAATATTAACTAAATTGCAAACAGGAGGAAGTTGTTGCTAGTTATAATTATTTAGTTACAGAGGAAATTTTAAATCACCTCTTTCAAAGGTCTGAGAAAAGTCATACTGTGGGAACCACCTGGAATTTCTCTCTGAACCTCAAACAAATGTCCCAAGTATTCCCAATAGTACAAATCCTCTGGCTTGTTTTCAAACTGTAATTGTGGCTGGGAGCTACATAACAGTGCAAAATCCATTCTCTGCCCTTCCCATGTCTTCACTTTGACTTTACTTAAAAATCTGTATCATAGCCACTTCAGTCCCTCGAGCTTTGTGACAAGGCACTGAATGTACACAGAGAGGATAAATCAGTCCAAAGCTTGGACACAAATCCAAATCAAGGAGGTTGCTGCTCACTGACTGGGTTAGAGAAGGTGACCTCTTTGGCTGCTGCAATTGTCAAATAAAATACAGTTCACAGTGACTTAGGCTTGCACATATCTCTGCATGCAGCAAGCTCAGAGCACAAGAACAGCCCATTGCTGCAGCTCAGCTGCTGAGCAGTACTCAGTAACCCAAAACAATTTTGTTGTTTTTCATCAGAGGTCCTTAACCCCTCCTTAGTTTACTAAAGATATGATCAAAAGGCCATTTGAAATGTCTTCATGGGAACTATTTCTGATAGATGAGTCTTTCTTGTATGCAGCAGCAATGTAAAATCATATCTGGTGGCTGGTTTGGCAAATTCAGATAAGAACCACATTGCTAATTTCTCACAGAGGCAATAATGAAATTCAGAAACAATTTTCCACACGATCTGGGCCCTGTAGATCGTCAAACCAAGAGTGTGTGACAGGAAGGTGGATAGATATGCTGAGGGTAACATCTGTGGCCCAAGCATTTTCAGAGCTCTTCTGCAGGACCACTGGAGAAGCTTTTAAGTCACAACTGTACAGGATGTCATTAGGATGATGCCAGCTGTGTTTGACAGTCTAGTACCCATGATTACTCCCTGGTGCACAGGTGGGATTCCATGAGCAAGAACTGGGTTTGAATGCAATAACCTGGATACTCAAAAGCACTTGGAAGAACAGAGATTGGCATGTATGTTAAAGTAATGCCACTGAACCTGGCACAGACACTGCAAATTTTCTAGCCTATTGCTATAGAACGGGCAAAATAGGTCTTCATTGCTGCCTGCTGTGTGTCTAATTTAAATGAGAAATGTGCAAAAAAGCACAAGAGTTAAAAGTCTCTACCAAATCAGAAAAAAAGTCCTTCAGACCCAGTACTTTGTCTCCAGCTGTAGCCAGTAATGGTTGCAAAGGACAAGATACAAATTACATATATAACAGCACCTCACTAACATATCTAGTAGCTTCCAGTGATTTGCACTCAAGGACATCCTGAGCCAGAGATAATGTCTTTGTGTACAATAGCACTTGGTAAATTTTTCCTTCATGATGCAGTAGAGACACTTTCTGAACTTATAGAAACCTTTACTATCTATGGTACCCTTAGTTAAGGAGTTCACACAATAAACCCTCATACCTCCCACCTTCAAAAAAAAAAAAAAAAAAAAAAAAAAAAAAAATAGATCTGTGGTCTTTTTCTCTCAGAATGCATAAAAAAATCCCCATCTCATTTTACTTGATGCTACCTGCAAGTTTCCTCAGTGCTTCCCTTGGAAGAGACAAGAGTATTACATTGACAAAAGTAACCTATTCCTATTAATTTTGGTGCTCCCAGGAAGAGGATGTTGTGGTCATTCAATTTTTGGCCAGTGGCAATCCACTGCAATTGCTGGATTCCAATTTAGAATATTGTTTCTTGAAAACTATTAAAACTCCATGTTCTTTCTTACCTAGAGAGGTTAGGACACCTTCTGTATTTGAATACAGAGGGAGGGTGGTTTTTCTTTTAAGTCAGTATTACTTAGGAGCAGCATTTAAAAAATTCAGATAGGACATGGTGAAGATAAGTAGAAGTTACTGGAAGTTGGTTAAGTAAATTTCCTGTGGGCAGATAAAATTATCTTTACAAGTACTGTGTTCTAGCAGTAGTTTCAAGATTAAAAAAATACACTTCACAGCCATTCTCTGTACAGAGGATCAGAACCACAGCTGCTGAAAATTTACCTTGTTCCCATAGGACACCACAAATTTACTGCAGCCGGTCACAAGAGCAGCTTTCTGTGTCCTTGGGAGAAGTTCAGGTGGTCTTGTGTGCTCTGTTTCAAGGAACTGTGTTTTCTTCCAGCAAGTAATCTCTTTCCACATTTTGTTTTTGAGGCATCACCATTCCAAGTGTCAACCTCCAGCTTCTCCAGAGTGCTGGCAGCTGATCCCAGCAGTAAAACCCATCTAGGCTCATTGAAGCAATGGGGCTGAGGCCTTTATTGTAGAAAGAGACATCAAGTCCTCAGCCTTCATTAAATAATTAGCAAAAAGGAACATTTTAGAGAAGATGAGGTAGCTGTTGGTTTCATATTTTAGCCATCTATGGCAAACCAGAGGAGACTGCCTCATGCTCAGTAATATCTTAGCTGAGCATATTGTATTTTTTGGGTTACTTAAAGCAAAGCTAAGGTGGGATTATTGCCTCAGAAAAGCTGGCAGGACACACCTAGGACAGAAACTGGGTGATTAACCCAGCAGGTAGGGTCCATGCTTGATATAGCAGAAGCAGAGGCAGTACTGCAGATTCCCAAGGGATTCAAAACAGAGAGATGCTACTGATTTATTCACAGCAAATAAGGTTTCATTAACAATAGGGTATCCAGGACACCCCTATTTCCTCAGAGCAAAGTCCAGCTGCAGAAGCAAGGCCATGTCTTGGATTTGCAGTCAGCAGTAGCATGCACAGGCTGTGGCAAGAGCTCCTGTTCCAGTGCTAGAGTTGGCAAGGCTGCAGGTACTTGCAAGGGGCACCCTCCCCATGCCTGTACTCAGCTGCCTCCTTTAGGCTGCCTTTGGAGGATGGTGACAGTGGCTGCCAAGCATGTCCTGCTCTGGTGGGGCTGCCTTTGTGCTTGCACAGGCTCTGCCTGCTGCCCCTCCAAGGGCTCCTGTGCCTGGCTTCCCCCCTGCACACAGTGCTGGGCACTCAGCTCCTGGCCGTGCCAGACTTCAGGGGATGTCAGCACAGACCTCCTTACTGAGGAGGCAGCCTTGTATGGTTAGTAATGTCTGTGGTGTTTTGTGAGAACTGGAGCTATAAACACAGAAAATAAGGGTGACTTTGGTATGTTTTCCCACTTAAATTTTTATTGGACTTTTTAAAGCCAGAAATATCAGAAAGCTCCTTTAATGACCATGGTATTCTTTAAGTCTCTGCAAAAACTGAGCCCTAAAACCTCTGCCCTACTAGCTCATGCTTCTCATGCCTTGAGGCAAAATCATTCTCAGTGAGGCTGTGCCAAATGAAGACCCTTCTGAGCTTCCCATTTCTGACTCTGAAACACGGAAAAATTCCCCATCCACAGAAACATTTACAAGCTTTTCCAAAGCTGATGGAGGAGGAATCTTAGGATCAGTAGCACCTGCAGAGCACAAGGAGTCCAGCTGCCTCCCACAGCCACTCTGTCATGCAGGAGGGGAGCGATACTGTAGTACCTGGGGCCAGTAGCAGCACAGAGGGGTCCAGGGTGCTCATCCTCAGTGATGTCTTTGTGTCTCAGGATAAATTCTCCCTACATGGAAGTATTTCCTAGAGCAGGAAAATGAGTAGCAAGCCCCTCCCCAGCTGCGGGGATGAGCTTGCTTGGAAAAACGCAGTGTTATAACATGAGTTTCATCTTTTGGCAGCTCTTGCATAAATAACTTTCTCTTACTGGAAGCAAAGACAATGCTTTTTGTTTTAATATTTTGTACCTTTAACACTCTCAAGTATTATTTAGTTCTCCACAGCTGCAAAAGAAAGCAGCTGCTGGGTCCTGGTTTTGACCAGAGAAAGTCATAGTCATGACATTGAATTATACAAGAACAGAGATACAAATAGCTTGTTTTTATTTATTTTGTGTTTTGAAATCTATAAAAACAAACATCTTCAAGATTATGAGACTTTGCCAGAAGTTAAAAATATAACTGAAGAAGAAAGTAACAGCCACACACTGTTCCTAACCCAAATTTAAGATTAAAAAAACCCCAACCTGCCACAGCAGAGGAGCTCTAACCAATGTTTTCTACTCTACAAACTCACCTCATAAAGAAAATTTTTGAATGCAAAAGAAATTAAGAACATAATTCATTATCATACTCCAAATGTCACTTAGCCTTTTTGTTGTCAATCAGGTTCTTTTTGCCATACATATTCCTCTGTCTTGACCTAAAAAATTCATCTTCTGTCTCAAATGGCCTATTAAAGCATTTGTGAGGCATCACCCTGATTTTTCTGCTGAAGGGCATGCTATGTCCCAGGAACCTGCAAGGCACATGCAAAGAGAATTATTAAATGATTTTCAGTCTGTGGTCTACAGAACAAGGACTTCATGAACTATTTCTAAAGAATCCAGGACAAACAATTAAAGCAAGCAAGATTCTTGTCACTATGCTTTGATTTCATGGTCAGTCCATTAGAAAAAAAAATTAAATGTTTAGGGAAAAGATAGAAGAAATCATCCAAGGCTGGAGGCAGTCTAGAAAAGTCCAAGAAGAGCAGGAACTTGTTTCATACATACTAGTTTCTGGACTGTAAGCGTTTCAACTAGCTGAAATGTTAACCTATGGTGATTTTATATAGCTTCTCAGCAGCATTTTGCAATCCATGCAGAATTCTTGCTGCTGCACCAATTTTCTCAGCAGCATCCATGCCAGAGAGCTTAAAGCTAGTGCAGTGGTTTCATTACCTTTTCAGTGCTACTTTATTTGAGCTGTTGTCATTTCAGTGAGCCAAAAGGCTTTGCTTTATCTTAAAAGTCGTAACATTGTTGAATTTTTTTGTTTTTGCATTATAGATCTGCTATGCTGATTTACACAGCCAGCCCCAGGTCTTCTTGACTTATTAAGCATCACCAAATCTACTCCAAATTGTCCTAATCTGGGTACAGCTATCTTGCAACAGAGAGACCAAAATAACCTCAGCTGTGTTAGTATTTGTCATGTTGTCTGTTATATCACAGCTCTGTCTGGTGCAGAAACAGCAACAATCCCTGGTGCAAAGGTTGCAGAGTTAATGCCCAGCAAAATAGTTTTGCCTTGGAAGCAGCCTAACACCTCAGCACAGCAGCCTGGTCAGCTAATTCTCCTGCAGAGAAATGGATCACCAGTGGAACTGCTGTGCTGCTCTCTAGGCTCAGACTGCTACCTCAGCACAGCCCTGCTCAGGTATGGCAGCTCTGACTGGAGCTAGCCCAGTACCTCTGAGCTATGAAATGCACATGGGACACCCAAGTGCTAGTCCCAAAATCACTGAAGGCACGTGGAGTATTTCACACGGACCACATCACCTGTAGACAACATGTTTCCACAAAGAAGTAAATGAGAAAATAACAAAATATCTTTCCATCTCTTGTGCTGTGGAAATGTTGATCCAAGTTCATGGTGTTGAACAGGCTGCACAATTAGGACAGCTGGTCTCCAAACGCTTCTGCTTGTTGAGGCAGTGTCGTAGGATCAGAGCTTGCCATCAGTAGGCACATACTGTCTGCTCACCTTCCCTTTTGTGAAACAAAAATTTTCACGCCCTAAAGCATCTTCTCCATCAGCTTTCTCACTTCCCTCTCATTTCTGTGCCATTCTAGAAAGCTGGTCACTGCTGCTCCCAGCACTGGTGTCATATTGCTGCTCACAATCAGCCTGCCTTCTACAATTTTGGGGTGCAATCTCTGAGCTGAAGAAGACTTCTGGCTGCACTGTGCCTTACAGAGGTCTTTCTAAGACACAAGCCTGGTTATCCCAGGGCATCCACATCCTGGATGGCTGAGTATTAAATCAGAGGCAATCTTTACTGCAAGTCACAAACTCAGACTGTGTACCAACCCTGAAATTCGTCAGCCCTGCTACCACTGGTGTTCCACCAGGCTATGGTAATCACCCCAGATGGCTATAGGCACAGGAATAGCACTGGGAACAGCAGCAGGGATTAGCCAAAGGGAAGGACAGGGCAGGGAGGGAAGATGTGGCAGAGGGAGAAAGGGAGAGAAATGGTTATCTGGAGCTGATGTTCTGCCCTAGATGTGGCCAGCTCTGTGGACATGGTTATGACAGATTCACAGAACAGGACAAATTGAGAGGAGCCCTTTTGCTGGGTGGGGAGACAGCCCATGCAGCTCCCAGCCCTCTGATGGGGATTGGGTTAAGCACCCTCCACACATCGTGTTCCCATGCTTAGCTGCACAGGCAGCATGGAGCAGGTCCCCAGGGATGGGTTTCACCTCTCCTGGCTTTAGGTATCCATGGCAGGACTGCCGAGGGGGATCGAGTCAATCACACTGCTGGAGCTGAAGGATGCATTCATCTGACCAAGCACAGGCATCTGCTTCAGCAGACATCAGCTGTGCTCCAGTCCCAGCTACACTGATTAACTCTTCACAAGCAGGGGAAAACACTGAGGTGCCTAGCTCAGACTGGGACATTGCATTGGATTGGAGGTCAGTGCCATACTCAGAATCCAAAAATAAAGTAGACTAGAATGCAGTGAGGACCAATCCTGGCAGAACAATGGCAGTGATAGTCACACCAACGCATAGCTGAGGAATGTGGATAAAAATAAAACCTGTGGGAACAAAACAAATTCTGAAAGCACTACAATAACCATTGGTTAAATAGCATAATATTTACTGGCATTCCCATAACATCCAAAAACCTTTAGCAGGGTTCAAAGCTTTGCTGTGCTAAGCACCACTCAACCGTATAATTAAAAGACCCTCCTGACCTCTTGAGATCATGTGCAGGAGCAGTAAGATCCATGTGTAGTCATCACCCATTTTCTGTGACTCTTTTTTTCCCCAATCATTTCCAAAAGTTTCTCAGCATTGCCCATTTCTCTCAAGGGATTGTGCTGGAGCACAGTAACAAGATTGGGGCAAGCATTTGTGTTAAAACCTCAGAAAAAGGCATATATGGTTGCTTGCAAACTTTCTGACATTGCAAGGCCAGGTTTCTACCATGACATTTCAGATTTCCTTTTAGGTGATCTCAGGCTGTTTCCACATGTCTCAAGGACTTGAGCCAAGACGTTAAAAGAGATTGAAGTTACAAAGAAAAATAGTAGAATTATTCCCCAAGTATGTGAAGAAACTTCTGTATATATACAAGATTCAGAACATGTGGAGGAAAATAGGAAAGAAACATATTTACAGACCTCCTTTATATCTCAGCGAACACAGGAAGGAATTTAAACATTACTACAGGCTCAAAGCAACTTGTTAAAGAAAGCAGAAAAGTATGTTGCACATTTTTTACTTTTTCTGTGTATCAGGCTTGAGTTCAGGTGTGTGTCAAATACCCAGCTCCATGTATCTTCAAGAACTCTTACGTTCAGTCTTTAAAATAAAGTCTTTTAAAATATTTTTAATCCACATAGAAGACTTGGAATACACAAGGGTTTCTTTGCAGTTGCAAATGAAATCTTCAAAGAAAGCCAGGGAGGCTTATTAAAGATGGAACTGGGAAAAAAAAAAAAAAAAAAAAAAAAAAACAAAAAAAAAAAACCACCACCAAAAAAAACAACCCAAAGCATGGACAAAGAATCAGTATTGGCTGCTAGGGATGTGATGCTGTGAGATGGCCTGAGAGAACAAAATGTCTGCAAAGAACAGAAAAGAACAAAGCAGAAATAACTGGATTTAAAGGAGCTTGCTTGACATGGAGCTTCTGAATTACCTGTAAAAATTCATAGATATTTACCAAATCCCTTAAGTGAGCCAGTTGTGTAAGTATCCAGAGAGTATATTATTTTTATTTAGCTACAAGTATCTGGAATATATATATTATTAAAACAGTTTGCTTTCTGTAAAATGGAGGATGCACCTTTGAGAATTGTGCAATCAAAGGAAAGCATGGAAATTAAGTCAGAAATAGCAAAATGTGTCACCAGTTGCATCAGAGAGAAACAAACTAAACTGTTACTTTCAGTGCAGCATTTTATCCCTTTGTGAGCTATATTATAGCTAAAAGAAAACAGCAAAGAAGAGAATCAGGTCAATTTGAGACATGATTTATTTTGAACCTTCTCTGTAGCATGTTTAACACAACCACGTTGCACTGCACTGCTAAGAATAGTCCTATGGAGACTGAGAGAAATCTAAAGCATGTGTGCATGTTTGCACTGGGTGAAAGGCACCTCAGACAAACCAAGTCTTCGTTTTTGGGACATGAAGTGACATTAAGACTCCTCCTTTGCCTCTGGTCTTTGTAAGACTCCAGGGACAGAGTCTTACTGAGTAATGAGAAGGTATTTAAATCATTTGCACTGAGGAGAAAAACTTACATGAAACTTGGACTTCATGGAGGAAAAGGCTGCTCAGACTGTTGGTTACAGCTCTCAGAAAGCAAATGGTCATGAAAGTTGGTTCAATACAAACACTGGTAACGTTTTGCTGGCTTTGAAATATTTAAACTGCATGCTGGAAGGTGTTTGAGCATCCATATCTGAGCACCATGCCTAAATGAAACTGCTGCTAATTGCAGCACAACTAGCATTTGTACATAGAAATGCAAGAAGAGCAGGGCCGGTCTTCACTGCAGAGTCAAATCAACTTGGTACTGTTGTAAGTTGAATGTGAATGTGAATGTTGAATGCCTTTATATTAAGTCCTGCTGACACACAATAACCTGACTCAAGCATGCTGTAGAACAGATACAAGATAGAGAAATGCTGCCAGCCTTCACACACCTGCCCATAAATTCCATGCAGGAAAAAAGGATGAAATTGTGCTAGAATTCACAGAGAAGTGGCTTACAGAAAAATCTCCTGTATCTTTTCTGGCAATTGCAACCCAGACCAAAATGATCCCCGTAGTTCTCTGCTTCAGCAGTCTGTCAGAAGCTCCCCTTTCTCTTTTATCTTACAGCCGAAGCAGCAGAAGTAAAAACTTGCTCTTTTTTCCTCCCAAAACTGTGTGTTTGTGCACATTAATAGGGGTTTGCACACTGCCAGATCACTCTGCAGCACAAGCTTAATCTTCATCACATGTGGACATATGACTGCATTTCTGTCAAACCAGACAGGGCACGTGATAGATTTTTCACTGTCTTTTTCTATTAACATGAATTTTATGTCAGCCAGGGGAGGGTGGGTGACACCTGCTCTCTCACAAGGCCAAGCAGTTCGAAGTTAACCCCTTGTATGCCTCTGAAGGGACCCCAGCGGGCAGGAGGGGCGTGTGGCAGGTCAGCAGCAGCCTGGCGCTGTGCCATGCTGGGTGCCATGGGTGTTGTAGTGTGCTTTTATACTTTGTAATACTTTGTAATGGTTTTGGTTTTTTATCCCCTTATTTCCCCCAAATGGTGTACCCCTTTTTGCACCCCCTCCCTCTACCTGTGTAACCATTCTCCTGGGTTGAGATCATCCCCAAATCCCCGCCCTGGCCCTCTGGCAGTCACTCAACATCCCATCCCCTCTATCTAGAACTTTCGGTCCAAGTCGTCGAGTGATTAGTCCGAGGCCAGGGGTCAGCCCCTCAAGTATTATTTTATATGCTATCCCAAATGTCCATCCCTAAGGCTGCATCCCTGGAGGGCCTTTATTGGTCAGCAAATATCTGCCTTCGGTTTCCTCCCCCCCTTTAAATGCAACCTTGAGATTCCTTTTGTTGTACTCTGAGCAAGGAGCCCACTGAAGTGTGGGGCTCCCGAGGAGCTCCAAATAAACCTTGGACTGTCCCCCTGCTGAGAGTCACCTTTGATCCTCCACCGATGTCTCCAGTGTCTCCTCTGCTGCAGGCCGCTGGCCCCGCTGCCCTCAGTCCCCGGGGCACCAGGGAGTGTCCCCCGCTGTCGCTGTCGGCCACTTCAGGGCTGGCCCCCCTTGTCTGCTGAGCCGGGCTGGCCGGGGCTCCTGAGGGGCTCCAGGAGACGGGACAGCCAGGAGAGCAGGGCTGAACGGGATTCCTGAGGAGCTCCCAGACACGGGACAGCCAGGAGAGCAGGGCTGAACGGGGCTCCTGAGGGGCTCCAGGAGATGGGGACAGCCAGGAGAGCAGGACTGAACGGGCCAGCCGAGGCCTCACAGCAGCACACAATCCCACATGGCAGCTCGCCCTGGCAGTTTTAAATGGATTTGCACTTGGCATCCTTGCTGGAGCCACGGCACACCAGCTATGGTGCTACTCTTCATTGCTTAACCTCACAGGAGATCACCTCAGAGGGAAAAAATTCCAAAAAATCGTTCTAAAATAGCTCTGCTCCTACACTGCCAATGTTCCACTGTAAGGTACAAGGCTCACAGGGTGCATTTGCCTCCCTGGATCAAGACGAGAAGCAGAGATCCATCTCCCGGCCTTCTCTGACAGGCTGCTACCATCTCGTGGCCATTCTTGCTCTCTCTGTCGGCAACAGCACCCGACCTCTTTAAAAGCTTATTCTGTTTTCACATGCCCTCTCAGCTGTTCCACTAGAAATAAGCAAATCTTTGGGAAAGAACTAGCAAACCCAAAACACTTTAGGTGTACTATGACACTGTAGAAAGAATAAGATTAAAGAAAAAAGTGTCCAGAATATTTTTTATAAAGTTTACATAAGAACTTGGAAATAGCACTTATCAGCTCATTTTGCAAAAGTAAGTAAAATTCTTTTAAGGAAATATAACACAGATCCTTTAAAAAATTAATAATTTGTGAAGAACAATTTCTTCAATATCAAACAAAGCTTTAGTGCACTCATCCTGAATTCCTGTCATCCTTGATTCCATCAGAAACAAATTAAGACTTAGAGAGAAAAACAGTGTGCAATATAGAGCTTCAAGAAAACATTTTACATCAAGCTGCTGCCAATACAAGCATTTTTTTCTCAAGAAAGAATACAAAAATTCTCACCAGAGGTACCCAAATTTCCTGGGGATCCCAGACTAAAGTTTAGGCTGTGAAGTTCCCCCTGTCAGCAGCAAACTTTAGACCTGATTTATGACATAGTTTTCATTGGCAGTTCTTCCACTCTCCAAACTCTGGGCAGTCACTCCTGCCTCCTATCCCTCTCTGCCTCTCCTGTTCACCTCTTTAAACAAAGGGTGGACTCTTAGCAAAACACTACACCTTACACATGATTCTGATTGAGATGATGTATTTTTTAGTGTCATGATGAGAGAAATAAAATTGGATAATTGAAATAAGAGCATAAGACTAAGCTTATTTGGCTTGTGATTAGATTACAGAAATTATTGTTTGAAATTAATGTTTGTTTGTATTATCTGTTCATTCAAGTGGCATTTTGGGAAAGGAAAAAAGCAATTCTGGAAATCACACCTGCCTGCCTCTCAGGACCATCTTCCCTACAGAGAGAGAAATTCATCCATTGCTTTCCAGAGCTGAAGGCGCAGAGTCTGACTCTAGAGGGGGTTGTATAACCATATGTGGAGTGTGACTATGCCAGGGAGGAGGAAACTTTCCTGGGTGTGTGAAGAAGCACTGGTCAGTCCCTCGTGTCATGTACAAACTGATACAGCCATAACAAATATAACTCCTGATACAGAGGTCGTGGCATTCATCTTGTGGCAGCAAACAGCAGAACTCTTGTGAGTGTTTAGTGCTGGATACTGTTTGTGGAGCTCGTAGGTTTTCTGCTACATCCATGATCAAGAGCACGCCGGGACATGTTGAGCACTCCAAGAAGAAGGTTTGAATTCTCCCTCTTCTGCTCAGTAAAGAACACACCACCCACAGCCCCTTCTGGGGCCATGTATCCCCTTTGTGACTTGCTTTGGGCAAGGTCCAGGGGGGCTGGACAGTCATGCCTACCTGCAATTCAGAGAAATCCTGGGGATGTATATTCACACATAACCAGCTGGGACTCCTGTGTCAGCCAAGGAGCTCACCACTGGTGCCTGTATAACCAGTGGACGAAAAGCAGGTCTCCCAGAGAGCAAAGCCAAGCAGATCCAAAATTCAGTGCTCTGAATTGTTCCTCATGAGTACATGCCTTCATGGACAGCAGAGGAAGCTGGAGGAGTCCAGCCAATTTGCTTAGGTGGCTGTGCCCTCCAACGCCACAGCTATCCCTGAACTCCTCTGCAAATTGACCTTTCTGTTGGGCCTCCATCATATAACCCACCAGACCCTGCTGCTCATGCCTCCTCAAACAGCTGAAAAGGACCTTGTCTCAGTTGTACAGGGGCAGGAGGAGAATCCAGCATGGGTAATAGTGGAGCACACGGATTACAGACACTAGGTCTAACTCTTCTTAAGAGGAGGCCATAAAACAAAAAGAGGCAGCTCTTCTCTGGAAATAAACAAAATCAAACTAGCCTGCTATGGACTTTCAATTTTATTTTAGTATTTAAATTTAATTGGTTTAGGATGAAGACCCCCACAGCTAATTTGTGACAGAAGACAGTCAGCACTGTTCTTACATATTAAGACTCTTTATTATTCCCCTACCTTTTGCCTGTAAAACCTCAGGGTGGAAGATAAGGCAAGGGAAAATATATTAGTGATCACATTACTGTGAAGCTGTAAACAAAATTGGAAATTGATCAACTCATACTTAATGGTTCTTGACCTAGGTGAGTATTTATCTCAGTATCATCTTGCAGTTCACCCTTAACCACCAGTTTATGAGCCAGGCCTCCCTTAGAGTTAGGTATCCACTACAGGTTAAAAATGGGTTCATCAGTTTTGTGTTTAATTCCTTTACTTCTCATATATGATGTCATCTACACTTGAAACCAGATCCTTCAGATGAAAATATTTTGTTTATTATGGGTTTTTTTCTGTTGTGAAGAGAATTAAATCTAGAAACCAGACCTAAAGCAATGAGAATTTTTTTTCTAGTAAAAAATTAGTACTACTGGTGCTGGTATTTGATTCAGATACAAAGTCACATGAAACCAAACTTCTGTCTTTTGGCCTGATGTAAGTAGTTGGTAGGAAGGATAGGGAATGCTTTGAAAAGGGATCCTTTCATATCTATAATCTTATGACAAGTAATTAGCTCTGAGCAGTGCTGCAGTCAGTTCACAGAACCAGCAGTCCCTACCATCCAATTAATAGATTTTTTTTTCAAAGCCTTTTCTCTGCCTATCATGTTTTCTTTCTAGTGGCTTTTCCAATTTTGAAGAATTCCTTGCTGGCAAGCAAGTAACTCCCCACCAAGTTCAGATGTCTCTTTGTTACCCCTAAAATGCAGTTTGTCCAGAAGTAGGCCTGCATTTCTACACAGAAGTCCTCCTTGTTACTGCTATAAGCCTATGTTTGCACCACACAAAGGCAAACAAAATAAAACAAATTAGCCATACATATCAATTAGAGAAATTGCTGTAACAGCTAAATTAAGTGAAACAAAATTGCAGGCAGAAAAAGTTCAAACTTTAGTCCTGAGGTCTTACAGATTCAGTACAAATCTCATGTCCAGTTATTAGCAAAGTCAGTACTGTATTTCAGGGCTACAGGGTTAAGTATGAATGTCAGCTAATAACTGATTTTATGCAGCCTGTACAGAAGTCCTAGTGCAAGCCTATTTTGAGATGGTGAAGACTAAGGCAGTTTGTGTGCTTTATATATACAACAAATTGCAATTCAGAAATAATAAAAATTTTGGAAATGTATAGAGATGGTACTGAGACACCTATGACCTTATTCTGCTACCTTTTTCAGAGTGGATACTCACTACCCCTGAATCATTGTACACTGCAACAGGTTTGGACACAATGCTGCCATAGCAAACTCCTGACAAAGGAGGTTTTATCTAGAAGTGATTTATCTAGAAGATGTGAATAGCCTAAGGAATCTTGCTGTCAGATGTAGGTAGATGAAGCACTTGCTTTGATCTCCTTTACAAATATAATTCAAAGCCTGATGAATCAATGTAACTTTCCATGTAATCTTAAAGCACTTGGGAATAAATTATTTTGCTATGGATGGGGAAGCAAACTAGTCCCAGTTACACATCTGCCACATCTTCTTTAAGTTCTGCTTGTCCTATTACTTATCCCAGAAGTCCAGCTCAGCTCAAGCCATTGTTCTCAGCAAAAAACAATATGAACCAGCTTAAAATGAGTTTGTTGAGAAAATATGAGCAGAGAAAGATAAGAGCCAAAAGAGAAAGTGAAAAATATGAGAGCTGTGTAATGGCAACATCAACACTGAAGTCTGTGTTGGAAGAATATTTTGTTTTTGCCAAAATTTATAAACAAAACCTGGTCAGATTGGATCAGTTCTTGAATACAGGCTTCTCTGTCTGGCAAGGATTCATTGGACAGAGTTGAAGGGAATTAGTTGCCTTATTCCACTGTCACTGGTTGACTATCAAATATATTTATTCTTTCCTGTGTTTGCTAAGTTGATCTAGTTGCCTTGGATGAACTTGGAACTTCTGGCAGTTGTTGATTTAGGTCCTGGGATACTTTTACATGGATAAGAAAGGATTATAATAGTTTTGCAATCCTAGGATAACTAGTTGTGGCCACAAAATGTTCAGAAGCACAAAACTGAAAGGGATTTGGTACCTTTCTTGAGGAAAATACAATTAGTAAAGGCTTGTAATACACAGAAAAGCACTGGTACTCTTTGAGATTAGTTCATTTAGAAATTAGCTGCTTCTGCAGTATGGGCATATTAGCTGTCATGAGTAGGTTGCTACACTTGGTGACCAGGAGAACTGGTAACTGCTGTGCAGGAAGGAACCTCTGTCCTTTGCAGCTGGACATGCTAATTTACTGCAAGGGATAAAATGTGGAGGAACACTCTGAATCTCAGCTCTCTGCCTTTTTGCAAACAAGGACGGGGATTTCTCTTAGAGTCTTTTTGTTTCTGTTCTTTAAAAATGCAACTTTCCATGAATTAATTACTGACTTGAACTTTGTGCACACGCAACTGGAAGTGATTCTTATTTCAGGCTGTACAGCTCTCCAGCAAAGTGGGTGTTGTGGTGTTGTGATTCTCAGCCTTCATTAATGAAACTTTCCAATCAAGGAGAAGAAAACTGCTGCCTTGAAGTGTGGCCAGTTGTCCCCCCTGCTCCTGAGGAATGACATGGAGGCAGTTACAAGCAGTTAATTCCTGGGATAGCAAGCATCAGGCTGCAGTGGAACATGGGTGCTTGCCTGGCACTGAATGTGCTCTCTAGGTGATAATCATACACACAAACTCAACACATTTCTTAAGCACCTCCTTTCAAAGCATAGTGTGGAGAATGTTCTAAGAAGCTCTACTTATTACTAAGAGTTCTAATCAAGACACCAGTTGCATTACTGGCATGCTTGGTGAGATTAGGCATCTTCTCCCAGCAGTTGCTTAGACTTTGATTTATAACACTGTGAATCAGATTCTCACCTGGCTCACTGCAGGGTGCTTCTTTATTACCGTCATATTTTCTGGAAAAATCCCTTTGCCAGGATTTCTCTCCTGGGAAGCTGAGAAGCCTCAGGGAAAAAGGAAAACAATATTATCTCATTTGCTTCTCCTGTGTTTTGCTGCTTTGGAATGTGGTTTGGAAGATGTTTATCTAACAGGTGGTTGTTTCATTGGCTTCATGTGAATTGAATCCAATTGGAATCCAATCATGGCCAAGCTGTGTCGAGGCTCTGGAAAGAGTCACGAGTTTCCTTTAGTATCTTTGAGCCTTCTGTCTGTATCCTTTCTGTATTCTTTAGTATAGTCTAGTTTAGTATCCTTTAACATAATATAGATCATAAAATAATAAATTAGCCTTCTAAGAACATGGAGTCAGATTCATCATTCCTTTCTTCATCTGGGAACCCCACAAATACAAGACTTCTTCATGGCCTTGCACATTATTTGCCACTACCTCATGCTACAGTGCTAACCAGCATCACACTGTTTGTCTGCTCCCTGCCTACAAATTCTGTGCTTGAGTACTGACCAACCTCCACACAAGCACAGACACACTCAGTGGTACTACTTCCAAGCAAGCAGTGTGCAGGCAGGGATGCTTTAGTGCTTCACTGCTGACAACTTTAGCAAGTAAACAGCCTGTACAAACATGGCTTGTGGCCACTGCTGTACTCAGAAACCAGCACTAAGGAACAGCGCAAGAAAGGGCTGGTAAAGGACTGGAAATAAACCCAGTATTGCAAAAACTGTGTAGGGCAAGACAGACATTATTATTTCTCACTCACCTGGATGTTCCAGTTCCCTGGCCAAGACACCTGCTACTTTGCCCACTGCTATCCTTACACCTACAACAACCTGCAGGAGTACCTGGTGGCCAGCTCTAAAGACCCAGTGGTGCCTAAGTTCTGCAAGATTCACATCTCATGCCGTTCACTGTGAAACACAATGTATGTTTTAACTACCACCACCACCACCCCCCTCCAAAAACTCCAAAAGTGGGAAGGGCACTGAGCAGAAGGCTGCAGTACCAACAGTGAGAGTGCAACCAGGAGAAAGGAAGAGTTCCTGGATAACAAAGGGCTTTATGGATCTCATTCATGGAGACTCCAGTGAAGCTCAACTCCTGTGGGACAATTTTGTCTTGAAAGCAGTACCTATATTTAATCCAGGTGGTTTGATTGTGGGAAATCACCACTGCATTTTAACAGGCCAGAAGCTGTACTTCAAATACAGATGTATTGTGAAGAAATGTTCCCCTTCCATCTGGTATAACCAAAGCATGGTCAAAAGGCAATCTCATTTTCTTTCCCTTTAGAATATCCTATTCTCCTTGCCACTATATCTTTGTTAGTTTGCTGTCTCTATGTCCCTTATTGTTTTGCACTGCACCCAAGCTTTTCTGACTGCTTTTTTTAGGTTAAGTTTCTTTTCAGAATGGGTTCTTTTTTCTTCAGTATTGTGCAGGTTTTCTTTTAATATATTTTCTCTTTCAGAATATCTTCAGAGTAAAAGAGTAGAAAAGAACAATGTCTTATCCTTCAAGACATTTTCAGTGTATTTCTCTCCATGTTCTCTGCAAAAATTTACTTATCAAGTTCTTTACTTCTTTCATTTTCTTCTTTTCTGGCATACAACTACTTTTGAAAATGAAGTTAGGCTCAGAATAGATCCCAGATGTCCTTTTGATAGCAAAGATTGCCAAGTTTCCTGTATGTTTTGCTACAAATGGCTTTGATTTCTTGTGCAGACTTTCACTCACAAAGACATTGATGGATATAAAATTAAACCTTCTGGTATTAAACTAAACCCTAAACCAGTAAACTAAATCTCTCCAGTCTAACTTCTATAACAAATTAACACAAAAAAGACTCACGTGCAGAAAGCCAGCATCAGAATTACCACATTTAATGTTTTTTAACTTGTTACAGACTGTTTTAAATAATGTTTGTGTTCTTTCAAATTAATGTTTTTGCCTGTAGATCCCTAATTTACAGGAGATGGTTGCTTCAGGCTGCAGACAAAACACCCCTTTCCATATGAAAGACTTGGAGTCCATAGGACAGTATTTCCACAATGTATTCTTGACTACTGTGTAAATAACAAGCAGGTAAAGGAAGTTTTCCCTATGCCTTTTCTCCTGCCTCATTAGTCCAGCTGTGAAAAACATAATAGTCTGTAGTTTTATAGCAGTAATAAATTTGGTAATGGCTTTCTATAAGCAATAAACTAAATTTGTGGTATTTCTTATTATTTTCTATGCCTGAGGGAACCTGAGAAGGTAGTGGAACAGCAAGAAGGGTAAATTCCAAGGTCATGAATTCTGATGTTAAACTGAAATTCTTATTAAACTGAAATTCCAGGTAACTTAGAACTATTCAGATATGCCACCATTTATTATATCTTCCCTGTATCTCATAAAAAATGCCAGAGTAAATGTTAGAAAATGTTAGAAATGTTACTAAACTAGACTTTCAAGAGTCACACTATTTAATTTAACACTTTTTAAAAGATTGCACACAAACCATAGAGTCAAACCCTAATAAGCAGTTCACTGGAAGAAGCAAAGCACTGTATCTATGCCAGATGGCCTTTCTGAGGAGAAAAAACTGTGGTGATACAGAGCTTGGTCTATTGCATCACTCAAATCAATACACTTTTTTTTCTGCAGCCTTACATTTTGCAGATCAACCTAGGCACAATAAAAGGTGTATTATTTGGTTTTGTGTAAACCTTATTTCATTAACCACGGAGGACACTACTCTGATTATTTTTAGCCAAAGTGGTTAAGTTCAGGGTAACTGACAGCAGAGCAAGGATCTGTATGCTGACCCAATGATGCACCTACTAAACACAATCAGCTCCTCCTGTGTAGACTGTGAGTGACTGGGAGATCAGAGGTGCAGGTGATTTTAGAGAGGTGAACTTTGTGTTATGAAGAGCTGTGGCCCTGACGTGGTCATTTATTAGAGAATAAAACTTTTGTACACTTCTTTTATTTTCTGGGGAAACATTAATAGATTGTATCTAGTTCATCAAATTTAAGACATCCATCGTAAGAAATCAAGATCTGGTGCTGAAATGCAAAGAAATAAAAAGACACATGCGTAAATTTAGAATAAATTTTAGGGAAAAATTCTTCACTATGAGGGTGAAGACTCACCAGAACAGGTTGGCCAGAGAAGCTGTTGATGCTTTGTCCCTGGAAGTGTTCAAGGTAGGTTGGATGGGACTTGGAGCAACCTGGTCTAGTGGAAGGTATCCCTGCCCATGGCAGGGGAGTTGGAGCTAGGTGATCTTTAAGGACTCTTCCAACAAAGATCACTCTGATTCTGTGATGGTTCTGTGATCTTGATGCATTGTCAGAGAACTAGGTCAGATGAGCAGTGCAGACCAGAAGTATTCATTTTCCCTGTAGCTTAATCCTGATCATCCAGAAGGCAGTTTTTGTTCCAAGGAAGGCTTTCACCTGTCAGCTTCTGCAGTACAGCTGAGTAAGCAGTCTCAGGGTCAGGATGGCGAGGGCACAAGCATTAAGCACAAGAAGTATCATGCTCTGTACCTTGGTGTCAGCCATGCTTGGTAACACCTGGTTCAGAGTGCTCAGGAGCTGTGTCCTCCTCGCTCACATGCAGAAGAGCCATCACAGTGTCACTAAGGGCCTATTGGCTACATCTAAGTTCATAGACAAATGTATTTAAATCACTCAGATTCCAAAGAGTGATTTCACAGGAGGACAAAGAGACATTTTATTTTTCTGTAACCTATACTTACTTGTTTTGCCAAGATAAAAAGGGTTGAAGTACATTTTTCTTCTTGTTTACTTGGTGTTTGTTTCTTTCGTGCTTGCGATTGACATACTATTACTCAGGAGGTTTCCCACAGATATGCAAAGCAAACTCCTTTAGAAAGTTTGGGATGAAATTTAGCCAACAATAATAGTTCCTGGAAATTGTTGCTTCCTGTTTATGACATAAATACTGTAAATAAACAACAGAAAAAAGGAAAACTTAGCAGAGGAGGAGATGTTCAGAACTGAACACCGCTTTGGGCATCTAAGAGCCTGACCCTGTGAGGCTGTGCTTGCCAAGACCTATAAATACCAGTATACATTGCAAAACTATTTGTCAGGTCGAGCTTCACTAGGTCCTGTTGTGTCATTTTGGTGCTAAAATCCAAGCGAAGACATATTTCATGCAATGAAATTGCATGAATTGCATTCATACATCTTTCATGAAATGAATAAAGTTCTTTTGGTGGATGTGTACCAGAAGCAAAACGTGCCAGGGTGATGCTGTTACTATGTAAAGCAAGTAACAAGAGTTTATCAAATTGATCATGATCCCTTCAAGAAACATCTTCTTCTCAAGATTATGTATGTGCATTTCCCCATGTGGATCTACTTCAGTGACTAAGTAAGTTTATTAGATCAAAAGACTAAACAAAATTTCTGTTGATCTTGATGAAAGTGGTTAAAAACATTTGAAAAAAAAAAAAAAGTGAATAGCAAGGAATATCACAGCTGCAGTAGAATTTCTGACAGAAATTCATGCTGGAGCTGCATGTAGCCCTCAATGACACTTTGCTGATGTTCAGCCTAGAAAACTGTATGGCCTCAAGATGTAACATAGGAGCACTGTTATTGCTGCATAGAGAAAGCAAACTGTTATTTGGAAAGAAGTCACATTGGTATTTCAATGGGTGATATTCTTTTTTATTCTTTACATACACTTTATAATGCTGACTGCTTTGTTAATGCTTTCATTGGTTCAAGAGGTAGACCAGTATTTCTTAAAATAAGACATTTTATGCCAGTTCTTTTTTTCAGAAGCCCAAACATATGAAAAACAGAGCAATGGCAATTAATATAACTGAGAAAGCATAGCTGTCCAGTTCCCAGACTAAAAATAAACAAGCCATACTGAGAAGGAAGTGAGCTCCCTTGTCAGTAGGATATGTTTGTATCCAGGTTCATAAATATTTGTTGAAAAGAACAGCGTAAGGGATTCAACCTTGAGCAGCTTTCTTAAGTGTACTCCTTCTGGCATTGTGATTATCATGTTTATTTGCAATTGTTGGTTTGGTTTGTTGGGGATTTTTCAGTTTGTAACTGTAATATTCCCTTATTAATCAAAATGGTTACCAAGACACCATAAAGAAAACACCCTAAAATATCAGGCGAACATTTTAACAACATGGCTAAGAACAGAAGTCATAAAAGAAAAAATACCCATATTTTTCATCCCAGGACGAACATGGTGTGGCAGGTTTTTTTGGTTTTTTTGGTTTTTTTTTTTTTTTTCTGACAGAGAGCAATACATGAAAATTTAATTTAATCACTGTAACTTTACACAAACAATTTTGTCACCAAAAGAAAAATACCAGCCTTTACATGGTAACTGTTTTCCCATTAGCTGTTGAACTCTTACCAAGATTCCCCTGTCCTAGCGTGGTGTACTCTCCCTGAACAGTCCCTAAAGTGGCTGACTGATAGATAACACCTTTTTGTCAGCCAGTCTTTTGGAACTTGTTAGTCATAATAATTCATTCCTGTCTCTATTCTTTTTTCAGAAACTCAAAGCACTACTCTGTTTCACAGACTCAAGGCACTGATATTGCACCAAGATATTTCAGGTACCAGAGCCAGTGAAAAAGGTAAACCTTACAAGTTTAATTCTTTAAATACCAATAAGCCATTTTTTTCTATAAGCTCAAACCTCAGTAAAGTGTATGTTCCACAAAGATAAGTACGGAGTTCTTTGGCTGGATTTCCTTCAACCTCAGCATTTGGAAGAGCTAAATTTTCTGTAATTGAAACTGTCTTCATCACATTACTACATTATGATTTACTGATTGACAACAATCTCACTGGAGAAAAAATAAACCCAAGGCAAATTCCAGAGAGGTTAAAAAATATTTTCTCCTATTGGCAGTAGGGTACATGCATTTGTAATAATGTGCTCATTGGGCTAAATATTATTAATGAAATTCAATATCAACTGTAAAGGCACCTCTTTGCTTAGAGTAAAAGGTTGTTAAAAATGCTGTAAATATTCTTTGTTTCTCAAGGGACAAACCCTCCCATACACTGTCAGACCTGCCATCTCACCTGCTGATCATGGATCTCACCCAATGGTTCTGTGAGGGGAGGTGCTGGCAGTGCAGCACTAAAGCCAGATGCAGCTAAGCTGGCCCATGTCCAGCTGTGAGACACATCTGCTGGGTCAGGTCATGCTGAGAGAGAGCCCAGGGGCCTGGCCTGCAGCACTGATTTGGGCACTTGGGGACACCTGGTCCTCACCAGCCATCAGTGCGGGGGCTGTGCCTGTCACACCAGCCAAGGCACTGGGGATCCAGCTCTTGAGAAAAAAGACATGTATGCAGGGAGAGACGCAGTTAAAAGGCTTCTCCCAGCCTCTCAGTCTAGGCACAGACAATTACAGCTGTAATTGTCTTCTGTGGGACAAGCAGTCCAGTTAAGTAGAGTTCAAGTACAGTTTAAGTACGGTACAGTTGAGTATACTGCAGTGTTATGACCAGTAAGAGTTTGCCTGCCAAAGAGGAGATTAATAAAGAATGTCTCTTTAAATGTTTTTGCAGGCTTGGCGCTTCCTCCCCCAGCTGCAGATTTAATTCCTAGATATTATGTACCATACCCAAGGGGAGAAATGTAACAGATCGCATTCTTCTAGGCTTTCCCGGAATTGGCATTGCTTAGAGGAAGTTTAACAAACAAATAAATAAATATCCCAGCTCTTAATATTTTGTTTCTGTGTTTTATAGCCAGACTGGAGTATTATCCCACAGAATCATATGTGGGATAAGGTGTAGTAGTTTACTTTTAAAACAGGAGGGTAAAATCAGCAAAAAATTTTGCAAAGTCCCAGTTCATCTCATGCTTTCCTTAATATTAATATTGCTAAACTGCTGAGTGTTTGCTTTAACTCCACAATGAGAAATCAAGAACTGCAGAGCAGTTAATTCCACTTTAAAACCTTTTTAATGCATGAAAACATGATGTCCACTTCAGGAAACAATTCCAGGAAGGAAGGGCCACACAGGAATTTAGTAGAAGCTGGCTCCTGGAACATGCTCTCCTTTCCCACCCACAGAAAACAGGACCCAGCAGCCCAAACACTCCATCCAGTCTCTCCTACCACCAGGCACATACAGGTAAAAGCCTTGCTCTCTTTCTCCTCCCCCTTCCCATCCTTTGTCCATGAGACATGTTGATGATCATTCCCGTGCTCACCTCACCCCCATCAGACTTATCGCCCCCAACAGCTCCATCATCAGACTTGGGCATTGGAAGCCCAAGAGGCAGTCAGCCATACCAGTAAAATGTCCCCAGGAAGGGGAATGGAAAGACAAACTGAATCCTGCCCAGCCTTCAGGCACAATCTTCCCTGCCCAAACACCTGCAAGGAGAAGGCAGAAAAACTACCTGCTAGAGAGGCAGCCAAAGGTGTGGAAGGAAGCTGCCAGAGTCAGAAGGTCAGCTGGGACCAAGTCTTGAGTCAAATTTGACTGGATTTCTCCCTTTTGGCAGCCATGGCATCCCAGGAGGCATTAAAAGCAGCAGAGACTTAGACCCTGCCAGGGTGGAGACATGGAGCTTCTCAGGAAACACTGAAAAGTGCTTCTGCCACAGGTGCACAATCAAGCAACCAACTCTGGCCAGTGAGATGCCACACTCCAAGAGTAACATTCCCAAATGGTGCAATTTAAACATTTAAACTTTTTAAACATCACCTCCTAAGGGCACAGTAGCCAGCAATTCCAAAATGTTGGAAGTCAAGCAGATGAGGCAGCAGACCAGCTTGGCTGAACAGGGATCTTCTCTTGGGGGAAAAGGCCAAAAAAGGTGTGTGCCCAGTGGAAGCAATGTCAGGTTACATGTTGTGCTGGTGTTGGAACAGCCACCCCTCTAGGGGGACAGTGGCTCCAGGGAGAAATGCTCTGGCATGGTAGAGCAGACCCAGTGTGGCAGTCATCCTGATTACCCCAGTGTGAAAGCAAGGATATTTTTGAAGGAGCTTGCTTGTGCCTTCTGCCTATGGCAGTGAAACAGCAGCTTCACTTGTGGTGCTGAGATCAGCTAAGGAGCTGGTTGATCACCAGATCAAAATTATATACCCTTTTTCTCCCTGAATGGGAGAAAAATGTTCCCAAACTGCAAGACCCCTCCTCCTTGGGAGCACAAACATGCCCCTGCCAAAGCATGTTACTCTGCTCCACTGGCACAGAGGTCTTAACTCAGAAGTCTCTTATTCCTGAGTTCCCCAGCCATCAGCTGGCCATATTCAACCCCAAGGCTTCGCTGAGATCAGCTAAGGAGCTGGTTGATCACCAGATCAAAATTATATACCCTTTTTCTCCCTGAATGGGAGAAAAATGTTCCCAAACTGCAAGACCCCTCCTCCTTGGGAGCACAAACATGCCCCTGCCAAAGCATTATGCTCTGCTCCACTGGCACAGAGGTCTTAACTCAGAAGTCTCTTATTCCTCAGTTCCCCAGCCATCAGCCCCAATGCTAGAAGATGGCCATATTCAACCCCAAGGCTTTCTTCTCCCCTTTCAGCTCAGCAGCTCTGGACTGCTGGACTTCATTTGCTGCAAGATTTCTGTCCCCACCCACCAGAACCCCTGCCTAAGCCACCCATGATCTGAACTCCCTTGATCCAGACCCTTGTCCCTCTCCATGCTGAAGTTATTCCACACACAGGCACATAGGAAGGCATCCCCACACCACCACCTGCATGCCTCTGTCCACTGAGCTTCTCTTACAACTTCCTCCCATATTTCTTTCCACTTTGTGTTCTTGGGCGTGAGTGCCAGTATTAGACGCTCACAACATGTGTACGACATGGACATTTCTAGACCATGCCTAAGCATGGAATTAGGAGAACAGCTTCATGGCTAGGTGTCCCACATGCATCCACCCCCAGCACACAGCCCTCCCAGCAAAGGAGGGCCAACCCCACCACAAAGACTGCTAGCAGGACAAACGATTCCACATCGGCCCAGGAGGAGTAAAGGCAGCAGGAGAGTTTTTCCCCTTACATAACTCGAGGTTTCAGTGGTTTCCTGTGGCAGCAGCACCTGGGCACTTTGCACTGTGCCTGCGTAAGCACGGTGGCTGTGGGCAGGGAACTTGGGCAACGCTCTTTCTGGGAAGCAGAGGGAGGGAAGGAGGGCTCAGTGTCCAAAGGGCAAGAAGGGCCATGCTGGCAGCGAACTCCAGTAGTGCTGAGGAACTGAGATACGTGCTGGGACGGTCAGTCACCTCTATAGAAGTGTCCAAACAAAACGAAACAAATTAATCTAAGCCCTCATGGACACCCAAGCGACTCTAACAGCACAACAATCTGAATGAGCTTAGCCCGGTCGGGTTTTCGTGCTGGTTAGCACAGCAGGGAGAAGGAAAGGAAACACAAGCCTGACCCTGGCTCGGGTTCTCCGGTTGTGGAGCTGGGCTTGGCTTGTTTTCTTGGTCATATGCAGCTGACTCGATATCGGGAAAGAGCACTGCCCTTAGAACCGAAAGAGAAAGCAGATAACCATCTGCACGTGACAAAACAGGCTGTGGGGACAGCCACAGCACCGGCTGCAGCCACAGCACCTCTCGGCTCCTAGAACGGCAGCACAGCCCTCTCCAGCGTGTTTCAGCTCCACACCCACCCAAATGGGCAGCCCGTAAGTATCCTCCACTGAGACCCCCGCTTTTTTAATGTCACTGGCATTGGGGAGAACTGCCAGAAGTGGTCTTGCAGGGTGCTGATGTCTTGGTGGGTCCTTCCCCTGCTATAAGATGCTTTAAGGGCAGTGCGCCCACAGTCTGTTCCATTTGCTGCTGGTTGGTTTCTGTTTACCAGCAATCCTTAGCTCGTCAGTGGCCTTTCTTCACTCATGGTTTCTCTGCAGCTAATCCTGCTTGAGGGAGAAAGACGACCCGGATAGCTGGGGTGGGGAGGTGGTGAAGGAAGACGACAGATGTCTTGAAGGAAAAGTGTCATGTCCAAAGCATTACACTTTCCCGTATCTCTTGTACAGCATTTCTCCCCTCAGCAGCCAGGGAGAGGGGAGGTGAGAAAGTGAAAATGTCTGGGGGGGCTCTTCAATGCAAAAGGAAATGCCCATTTCCTCGCCTCCTCGCACTCAGCCCCACTGCAGCGGCATCCAGTGGCTCACAGAGATGCTCGTCCCTGCACAGATCCTGTACCAAAGCTGTGTGACTCCCTGTTCCCTTGTCCAGGCACTCCACCAGCTGCTTGCTGGAGGAAGGCACAGCCCCAGCCTGGCAAGGGTGCCCACCTGCCTGTGAGCAGCAGAGGAAAGGGCTGTGCAGTCCCAAAAGCACAGAGGGTGCTTAGGAGCCTTATCTCCCACCTCAGGGAGCTCCTGAGCCATTCACATGGGGCCTCTCTCTGCCAGGGAGACTGAGACACAGAGCTCTCCTATGGTGAAACCCAGTGTTTCCATCAATGCCAGTCCAGGAACAAGGAGACTGACTCCAGGCTGGGGCTCACTGCGCCATGTTCAGGTTCCTCTTTCTTGCACCTTTGAGGAAGAGCCACAGAGTCTCCTATCCAAAGACACCTCCTTACAGGCAGCGAGACTGCCTCTGTCTGGGAAAATCCCAAGCTGTACATTGGGTGAGAGCCCTTTCCTGTTTGTCTCTTGCTTCTCAGCCAGGCTGCTGCCAAACCTGCCTCAGTGATGAGCTGCAGAGCTCACAAATGTCCTGTCCCTGGCTGCACTGTGGCAGGGTGCCAGCTCTCAGCCTTCACTGCCTCCAGGCCAGTTCTCTATCCAGCTGGCACAGGGCCATCCCAGGCATGTTTCTGCTCCTATCAGTCACACATAGGGACAGGGATTTACCTACTGGGTTGGGCTGGGCAGGGCAGGGGAGGCAGCAGGAGGCAAAGATGCCAGCAATTTGACCATGAAGAGAGGGATATCACTGGGAAAATATGTCCTCAAAGCAAAGGAGAGGGCAGAGATACCACGGGCTTTCCCCAGGTTCCCCCACATGCAGAGATCACTCAGCAGCACAGGGTCTCTGAGGTGGCTGTCCTCCAGCCCTGCCATACGTTACCATAAACCTGACAGGAATTTAATTCTCTGTCCCCTCTCTAGTAAGCATGTGCAACTAGGACAATTTTTAATAGCTTTTACATTTTTATGGATGCAGGGGGAGTGAGCATGAGATGACTGAACAAAAAGCCACAATTCTACAAGCCTGCCTTCCTTAGGAAACTGGTCTAAAGAAATACAACAGCAAGGGTTGGTGGGTGGGCAGGGCCAAGAGTCAGCTGGGCTGTAGTGGTCTAACAGAAATCCCTGGAGACCAGGTCAGCCAGCCAAGAGCTCCCTCCAAGTGCAGCTTGTTCTTCCTCTGAGGGTAAGACAGGACAGCAGGAAGAGCAATGAGTGGTGTGAGCCCTTGCAGAACAGGGAGAGGAAGAGCAGCAATGCCTGGGTGCAGGACATGTGTGAGACAGACAAACCAAGGGGCAATACTAGGGGAAAGACAAACCATGGTGAAATTACATCTGCTGGAGGTCTCATTCTCATAGATATTTTCCTGGTTGCTTGTGTCTTCGTTGCAGATTCAGAACAATGGGCGTCCTCCATGTGACCTTCCAGTCTCTCCAGAAGCCTGTTGAGAAGAAGCCCTCCAAGGGAGTCTACAAGAAGTGAGGGAAAAGTGACCAGGGGAAGTGGACAGGTTGGTGTCTCATGCTGTGACCCCCCACTTCCATGCTGTGTGTGTGCTTCCCCTGGGAGAAGTTTGGGACTGAGAAGCTTCATATTTGTCATCATTAAACAGAAGTACCCCACTTCCAAGTCTCCAGGGAGAGATGAGGAGTGGGAGGGGAATGCTGAAAGGTCTCTGGTCACCAGCACCACCACCAGACACTGAGCACAGATTCAATGGAGTCTCTTCTGGCACTCTAAAAACTCAGAGGCTGTAACAAATGCACAATCAGCTTTGGGCAGTGGTCTAGGAGAACATCCAGGATATCACAGATTCACAGACTGTTATGAACTGGAAGGGACCCAGTAAATTATATATCACTGGGCAATAGGCGGTGGAAGGGGACAGTAGGGCCAATGTGAACTTCTTGAAGGAAAGTGGTAAATGATTCTCAGCAGATGAAGCTTGTCAGAGGGAGGAAGAGTTATTTGCAAAGTTTCAAGCCTGAGGCTGGCTTGAAGCCAAGGTCTCTTGAGTCCTGTGTTCATGCCTCTCTGCAGACCTGGGTGGACAGTGCTTCAATGCCATGTGGCTCAGCAGGCAGTGATAGCCTTTCCTGATGCCACTTCCCTGTTTTTCAGCGTGAAGCAGAAGCCTATTCACTGCAGAAGAGGACAGTACACATTCTGGGAAGAGGAGCAGAGTCTGGTTTGCCAACCAGTCTGTGAGAGGAGCAAGGTGGATGGCAATCACAGGTGTGTCTCAGTAGCACCCATATCCCTGCGTCTCAGAGGAAGCCACAGGAGTGGCTGCAGGAACATCCAGGGTCCCTCTCTGAGCTCGGCAATTGCCTGTCTGTGTAGGGGACTGGGCCCCAGGCAACCAAGACAGAGGAGCACCATGTCTACCAGCCTCAGTGGGTAGCAGAGCTCCAGGTATCCAGTCCTGCTGTGCTCAGAAATCTACAGGCATGCAAGGACCTGCATGTGGAGCTCAGATGCTGGAAATGGGTGGTATCAATGGCACTGGGTGTTGCAGAGCTATAGGACAAGGGCAGGGAGGGAAGGCAAGCCCTGCAGTTCAGATCCTGTCATGTCTGCACTTTACTCAGTAGTCCAAAGATCACAAGGGATGTCCTTGTCTGATAAAAACTAAAAGAAAGGCATTATCCCAGAATAGCTCTTATCTTGCTTCTTAGCAGACAGCAGTTTTTCTCTCCTCCCATCCCTGCAGTTTGCTGACAAATGGCTCTTTTCCAGTGAGACCATGAAGCAAAGGGCATGTGTAGTGCTGAGTCATACTCTCCTCCCAGTACTGGTCCACACATGGGACACCCTTAAGCCACCTTTGCTGTGACCACAAGTGCACCAAATGCACCCTCCTTAACCCAGTAACTCATGTGCAGCACAGTCCTAGGCAGGACTGAGACATTCTTGTTCTATTTGCAAGGGGAGTCCCTGGACCCCAGCCATAAGGGGCATCTTGGGAAGGGTGCCATAAGAGGCAACAACTGAGGGGTCCCCCCTTCATGTTTTGCAACAGGCATCCTCACAGCAGCTTTTACCATGGTAGCAAGAAAGCATGCAGGCACCAGGATGGGTCTGCTGCCACAGAGGCGTACCAAGAACCTGCTGCACCTGCTGATTTTACTGGAGACTCTTGGAGCCTTGGCCTTGATGTCCTATGCACTGCTGTACGAAGTTGGAAACCTGGTGAACCTCCCTGACAAACGCATCGGCTTTTACAACTTCTGCCTGTGGAACGATACAGCTGGGGAGCTGCAGTGCCTGGACACCAAGCACCTACAGGCAATGGGCATCAGTCTACTACAGCTGGGACTAGCCAGGGTCTGTGTGTATACCTGCCTGGTCTTAATCCTCTTCCACCTCCCTTTTCTTTTAAATGTGAATTGCACAGGGCAAGGAGAGGGATGGAAGATGATCCGCACCATACTGTTCATCAAGACGATAATCCTGTCTGGAGGCCTGGGTATGTTTCTTTTACAAACCTCGCAGTGGATTCATCCCTCTGATTTCACTGGAGGCTTCCTGGCACTGCTTGGGACTCAGGCTCTGCTACTGCTCCAGATTCTCACTGCCACCGTGCTGGGTCAAGCACACACATAGGTGTCAAAACCATTTAACTGACAAGGCCCTGCCCACTAAGATTTGACAGTGAAGGAGATGCAAGAGCTATCGGTAATATGATTTAAAATTGTAATCCAAATACAGCTTTACTCCCTAGCAAAAATCTGATTCCCAGTCCAAAGGCTCATGTCCAGCCATGCTCTGGCACATTGCTGTGTGCAGCACTCCTGCATCAAGCTGGCAGCAGACACCAAGAGCCACAGCACAGAAGCTTTCCAGGTACACGTTGCACCTTCCCAGGTTCAACAGCATGTAACACCCCTCAGTTTGGGGCACAGCATCAAAGTGGCAGCACTTCTGGCCCCAAAGAGCAGTGAAGGTAGCACAACCAGTGTACAGTGAACACAGCTCTCTGCTCACACCTAGTATAAGTAAAAAACGTTGCTAGCATCTCATAGTGTGTGATTACATTTGTAACTAACGAAGTATTTATAATACATTTTGCCCTACCATATAACAAAGATAAAGGGAATTTAAAAATAGTATCTGTAGATTGTGTTTAACTAGGAACTAACAAATGCTCAGGAAAATGTAACCAAACAGGTAGTTTCTTAATAAGTAGATAGGATACATATAACTTAAAATAAATAAGCTGCCAATCAACAACCAACCTTCAAGGCTGCGAAGAAAGCCATCTAGGACGATACTGAAGTAACACCAGAAAGAAGCAGTTTTGTAGTTTGAAAACAAGGTAACAGACTGAGCATGCACTGATTAAGAAAGTGCAATAAAAGGACAAGTGATGCAGATGATTAAACAACCACCAAAACCCCTACAGGAGGGAAGTAATAAACCTAAAGGACACTAGATGGCAGAAAACACTGAAACAGTTAATACAGTTCATAGAATTATTTTTCAAAACAGGAGTTTTATGTTATTGATTTTTCTGTGTAGTGAATATGTAGCAGCTTTGTGAGTATACACTGCATTAATTCATCCCGTGGCTGGGTGAACTTATGTAAATAAAGAATGCCTGCTTAACAGTGATATTCTTTGCAGCTGAGTGAATTTGTTTCAAGGGACATGAGAGGTTGTTTTCTCTCTTGCTTCAGCCTTAGTGGGGATGCGGCTGGTGATGCTGATTTGACCGATTCTTCATTTCAATACATGCTCTCACAGCTGGCCTCATGTGGCTTGTTTGTCCTTTTTTTTTTTTTTTGACTGGGAAGAGGATACTGAGCCATCTTCATCCCTTCCTAGACCTCCATGCATGCTGCCATGGGGTCAGCCCCCTCAGGGTAGTCCCGGCCCCTGCCACTGTGCTCCCACACATGTTCCTCAGCATTGGGAAGACTGCTGGAGTCTGGAGGCAAACTCAGCACTAGGCCCAGTGGGAACAGCCTGCCAGGCCCCACTGCAGCTGTGACTGCAAGGGACCACAAGGACAAGGGAGCCCCCAAGGCTGAACATGACCATGTAGCTCTGCCAGCAAAGGTCTTCCAGGTCAGCAGCTCCCTGCTCCCCTCTATGCCCAACACCAACTCACCAAAGGGATACTCACAGAAACCAGAATGTCCTCTTTTATCTGTCCATGCTCTGAAATGTGAAATAGAATTGAACACATCCTAATCTGGAGCCAAATCCCACAGAGCCCAGCACAGAGTGGGAGAACAGAGCACCTCCTTCCTTTCCCCCTCTGGCCTTCCTGGGTATCCTACCAGCTACACAGGGCACGAACACAGCAGATGGATGCACAGCCCCCTCCCGGCCCTCCTCCCGCCGTTCCCAGGGCCGCGGGAGGAGACATCCTCCCCACTGTGCCCTCTTCTCCTGGGAAGTCAGAGATGTCAGCTGAAAAAGATCTCCCTGACGTATTTCAGGACATCGTCCTCAGAGTTCTCCCTGCCTGTCCTCTTTGTGTCAGCACCAGCACCAGGAGGGGATGGAAGTGCTGGACCGTGGTCACTGCCTCCATCCGTGTTGGCCTTGCTTCCAGGAACCTCGATTGGTGTTGGCGGGATCTCCTGCTCCTCTTCACTCCTGGACCGGGCGTTCTCTTCACCTTCCTCGCACTGTAGATTCTGACCAGAGGGAAAACAACAAGCGCCGGCCGTGCATGACTTCACGCCGGGAGCACCCCAAGGAGCAGGAGGACAGCCAGCCCACCATCCCCGAGAGCCCGCCTCGCCAGGCCCCAGGCCCGCGGCCGTGCCCTGCGGCGCCCGCAGGGTGCAAAGGACCGAGAGAAGTTGTTTTCAAGCAACATTCCCTTGATTTTACTATGATTTTGAGCTACATTCAAATGAATTTTTCTAGCATGTCAGGAAGTGTAGCAAATCATATAAAACATTGTATTTAGCCTATAATTAATACTCATTTTTAGATAGTGAAGGGGAATGTCCCTCCATCTGGGACAGCGTGATTTTGTGATGTGTTAGGCTGTGGAAGGGACTGCAGTACCCTTGGCCAGTGAGTGAAAAAAATCTTCACATAAAAAGTACAAAAGCCCTGAGAGATTTCACATTAGGGAAAATAGCAACCTGTCAGACAATCTGTAAATACCACCCTATTGCTTCTTCACAAAGTTCAAATGCAGCACATAGGCCTGCACACATTAATCAGTGATGGGATCAAAGGCTGCTTTTCAAAAGGTTCTTCTGTGGTTCATTTTAAAGGTGCTGTTCGCTTTCAAAGACATTGAGATTAATTTCTTCAGTGTAACGCACTGGCAACGCTCTAGGTCCTGGTTTGGTCACTCGTTCCCTCAAATATCAGCAAATTGCCGAAAATTTCTCCCGGGCGTTCATGATTCTTCAACTTCCCGTCAAGTTACAAGCAAAAGGCTTAGGTAACGAGGGCCCGTTGGCGGACGGGCACAGAACCTCCCCCGCTGGAAGGCGTTTCGGGCCCGAGGCCCAGCGGCCCTGCCCTCCGCCAGCCCGGCCCAGGGCCCCGCGCCGCCGCCGCGCGCCCGCCGCCATGGCTACGCGGGGCGGCGCCGCCGGGGCGCCTTCCGCCCGCCACACCGAGGCGGCTTCCTCGCCCGACCGCGCTGCGGGGCAGCTGGAAAAGCAGCCCCAGGCCGCCCTAAAACCCAAGTCACGACGGAGCCCCGTGTTTGATCAGGCAGGCAGGCAGTGCGGCCGCGCGTCCCTCGACAGTCCGTCACACATGGCTCCGGGCCAGCTGCGTGCCAGGCTCGGAGCCCCGGGGGCAGCCTGGCGGGCCGGGCCCGGCGCCGCCCCCGAGCGCTCGGTGACGGGGCTGCGGGGACGCCCCGAGCGCGCCCGCCGCTGCATGGGCGCCCTCTGCAGGCCCGGGCGCGCAGGGAGCCGGGGCAGCGGCGGCCGGGGGACTCGTGCCGGGAAGCGAGGAGAGACGGGAGCCTGGGCCAAGGATGGAGTAAAAGCCCCTCTGGGAATACAGCATGTTGAGCGTTGTTCTAGCAAAACAACATGTTCATTCCTTCCCTCCGGGCTTCTGGCACAGTATCAATGCTGTACTAATGCATCATTGTGCATAGCAGCCTTGGACTGGTGCATGTTTTTTATACTTTCTTTCCCTGTTTTGGGGCTTTTGTTTTGCTTTTAGTCCTACTTATGAAGCAAACCTGAAAGTAGTCTCTCTCCAGAAACCTCAGCTGACCCTCTGTGAGGGCTGGAAGATAACATCTGGAAGAAAGTAACATCTGTGGTAGCGTTCAGGACCGGGCTGAATGGGGCTTTGGACAACCTGGTCTAGCAGAAGGCAGCCGTGCTCATGGCAGAGTTGGAACTAGAAAAGCTTTAGGTCCCTTCCAACCCAGACCATTCTGTAATTTTGTAATTCTAAATTCTAAAACCCCTGTGCAATGTAGTCAACACTGCAGGGCTTGGAATACAGCCGCAATCGAGGGGCCGGCAAAGCCGCCCAGAGAGGGGCCGCCAGGCAGCCGCGGCCAGCAGCGCTCCCTGCCCGTCCTCCCGAGCCCTGCCGCCCGCCGTGCTCGGCTAGGGCCAGGGCCGCGTCCCCACCCCCGGAGGTCCCCGCTCACCTCGGCCAAGACCGCCAGGGCCACCTCCACCAGCTCGGCCTCGTTCATGCAGTACAGCGCCGCCGGCCTGGGCAGTGCACAGGGGACGCTCAGCGCGGGCAGCGCCCGGGCTCGCCCTCCCGCCCGCCGCCCCGGCCGCTCCCCCGCCCCAGCGGCGGAACTAGAAAAGCTTTAGGTCCCTTCCAACCCAGACCATTCTGTAATTTTGTAATTCTAAATTCTAAAACCCCTGTGCAATGTAGTCAACACTGCAGGGCTTGGAATACAGCCGCAATCTTTCCTGGCCTTTTGAGAGGCAAAGGCTCCCATTTGAGAGCTCTCTAAACTCTCAGACTAACACTGGGAATTCCAGTTAGAATTCAGCACTGGATTGGAGGGGACATTAGCTCAGACTGGCATGAAGAGCAGCTGCACCATAAGTATCACATCCCTCTGAGGTGGAAACCCTGTACTTCGATGTCAGTCTGGCAGGAGACCTGTAATCTTGGAGAACGGAAGGTGGGGTTATCACATGAGTGTAGTCAGCAGGAACAAGTTACTCCATGGACAACAGGTACCTGTAACACGAACATGCCTGTAGTGAGGATTTCAGTATCCAGCAGTGTTATCCTTGAACAGCTGTCTATGAGAATGGCTACCCATATGGCTCATGAATGGCTGCTTATTTTCCAGCAGAGTGTATGCTCTGCCAAGGAACAACAGTACCACAAACTCCCAATACAGGCCAAGGACATAAGCAGCAGAAAGCTCCATGGCAATGTGTAAGCAGATGAAATGTATCTGCTGAGTCCATTCAAAGACTATGCAGTACCTGAGCACAGCACTTGCCCTGATGCTGATGGGCTTAGGGGGAGAGACAGCTCCAGTGACAGAGAGCCCCATACAGGGCCACACTGGTCTTGGCCTCCCTCCCCCTATCCACCCTCAGGTAGCTGCTAGGCATTATGTAGCTTCTGAACTCCAACACAAGTATTTCAAAGTCTGACTCAGGATTTCTGCTCTGGTTGGTAGCAGATACCTGTGGCAAGGTAACACAATACATCCAAGCAAACACAGTTGGTTTTGTTCCTGGATGTCTGGTTCGCCATGGTGTGCAGATGTGGTGCTGGAAGCACCTGATGAAAACACAAGAGCTTTTCTGCATGCAGGAGACTTGGTACATCACTGCCCTCACCACCCTCCATGTTTTGCAGCAGCTGCTAAACAAAGCATAGAGTTCAAATGCAAGGGAATATTTTCTTTTTACAGGAAAAAAAAAAAAACAAATAAAAACAAACTAACAAAATTGTAACAACAAATGTTATACCCAAAGAATACTCTGGTTTCTCATCAGCCCTTCCAGTTTGAGTCATCTTATTGTCATGCACTGTGCTGCCTCATGCTTGCTTCCTCCAGCCTCACCTTCTGCAGAACCCTGACGTGACCACAGCCTTTTAGCCACGTGCTACTCAAGACTCCCTAACAGAGGGAAGTCCAGCTGCCACAATGGATTAGTGGAGACTTATTTTTCAGTGCTGCCACTGATCCAGTCCCATACTGGCATTCTGTTGCACAGTGGTTTGGCAAATGTATTTATCAAGAGGCAAAAGCTACAATGAGAAGAGGGACTTTGCTTTGCCTTCTCTCCCATGCAGTTTGTTCCTGTGAGTTAACACTGGTTTTGTCAGCTCTATTGCTCTTTCCCCCTTCAGTACTGTCCAGGTTAAGACTTTTGAGCCAGTAAGGTTGTTAATTTAATTTTGCCATCCATAGAAGCAGTGAGGCAGGTCCCGCAGTCCATGGCTGTGCTCCAATCCACTGTGACAACAGGAGCTCGGTGTCCTCCTAGGGAAAGGCAGCTCTCCAGAACCTTTTCCTCACCATTTAACTAAAAAGAAGGAAAGCATAAGATTTTAGGGAGGTACATTTCTGCAGTGGGGGCAATGCACCCGACAAGACAAGCCAAAGCCTGACAGAGACTCTGTATCTCTAAGAGCATGCAGAAAGCATGCTAAGTAAGCAGAAAATCAGAGAGATACTGAGATGTGTGTAGCACAAACAGGAAAGGAAGCTTCCAGTCTCACTACAGAAGCATGTGCTCTCAAGCAGCTCAACTTTTGACATCAACTGAACTGCAGTAACTGAACAAGGCAGGCTAAGGGCATACACTGATGAGAAGCACATAAGCCTAAGCTGTAGCTCATGTTAGTTCAAGTGCTCTGAGTGCCCCAGATGCAAAGTAAAAATTCCATCTAATCTGCCTTGCAAGAGCATGGGCATGTGATCAGCAACAATTGTTACTGAAGCATAGAAATTTGGGCACTCAGAACCATTCAGCCTTACCCTTTGTTTAATTTCAGTACACGGTAAGGGAAGAGGATCAGGCTGGCTCTAACAGAATCACCAGGCACAGAAGGCAGATTGAACATGAGCACCAGTCAACAATGATACATTTTGCACTGAACTGGCATGCATCCATATATTAAAAAAGTAATTAAAACTTTGTCCTAGTCACTTGGACACTAAAAGTTAGGCTTTAAGAAAGAGCACCAATACTCGAGCTGTAGGACCCAAACACTTGCTAAAAACACTTGTAGGACTACACACTACTAAAATGCACACTGTGTGAAACTGAGCAGCAGCTTTGGCAGAGCCAGGATGGGTATGTGCTGCTTAAGAACTTCCAGTGGCTGCTGTTGCACCCTTGTAATTAGCATAAGTTTGTATGGATACTTAAGAGCACTCCCCATCACTTCTCAGACTTACCTTAAAAATTACTCCCCCAGTAGAAGAACATGTCAACATGTAATTGCCCTCAGAGTCAAAAGCAAAAAGCCGTCCTCGTGGGAACTGGACTTGCTTGTAGCCACTGTATCCAGACAGAATAAAAGGACCTGTAGCCTCCCTGGGAAGGTCATACTCAGACACCTTCAAGCCACTTTTATGGATATTCCACTGAATAAACTAGAATGAGAAAAAGAGATGACAAAAGCTTAAAATGGAATTGACTGGGATGCAAATAGAGTTGCCTTTTTTTTTGCTTTTAAGCAAAATAGTGGGTATTCCTCACAAACAGAAGATAGCATTTTCACATCTGTACCTAAGTGGCTATATGAATAAAGCCCAGGATGCAAAGGCTGTAAGAGTTCTGTCTATCCAGGCAAAGATATGCTCTGCCTTCCTCAAGCACTACTGCCTATGTGTCCTTCCACACTGCATGCAGTACTCTGGTGAGAACTTGCTTAACTCCTCAGCCAAGGTCACTCACTGACCCACACCCCTACTGCTGAAGACTGAGGAACTGCAGAAATTGAGGTGTTTATTATAAGCAATAATGACAATTACAATAACAATTGTAAAGGGAGCTGCTGATGAGATTAATGCAAAGTGGTCAAGGACATGCTTCCCTGTGAATCCCAGATCTCAAATGTGGTCATCTCAGGGTCAGAGAAAGGTCATCCTCACACAGACTGTCTAGAAAAGGGATGTCACCAACAGCAGGATTTGCACACAAGGTCAAAGACAGCTCCAACTATTAACATATTTTTCAGCCACTCTCTCTGCAGATTGCATGGAGCAGGGTGGTACTGCACATCTAAGACTGCAGTTAGCAGCCCATGTTTCATCCAGAATCTGAGCGTATTTTAATTGTCCCCACGATACAGAGAAGACTCCAGAAGTGACCACTCTGCCAGCTGAGCAGTAGGAGGTGATCCATAGCCTACCTTGCCATCCTCGCCTATGCTGTAGACTGTGTTCTCATCATAGCTGAACTCCACGGAGTAGACTTCCCCATCATGTGCCTTCCAGCTCATGGCGCACTCGTGCTGCTGCATATCTGAGGGGAGAACCAGTACTGAACACTCCCTGTACTCACACAGAGCTGAGGTGAAGAGAGGGAGGCCTTTTATGTTCCTGATGTCTCTGTGCCAGCCCTCCAAACCAGCCTGGGGGAGCCCAATCCAGTCCCAGCACCCTGTGCCTATACTCCTGCTGTCATTTTGGACACAAAAATCATTGTCTATAATTACTGGACTCTATGGGGCTGCTCACACGCTGTCAACTGCAGGCATTCTGCATCCAAGCACCACTGGCCCTCCTCCTCCCCTTGTTATCCTGCCCATCCTCCCAGTTGCTGACTGCTCTGTCCTCCCAAAGACCTGGGACTGCAGCCTCCACCTGTGCCAGAAGCAGATTCCCCATTCAAAGGTAGGAGGCCTGAACTGCCTTTATTGCAAGGACAGGCTGAAGAGAACAAAAACCTGAGAAACACAAATTGCTCCCAAAAGGAGGACTGATGTGAAGCCCTTGCATTTAAATGGAAGGTCTCACATTAATTGCTTTCCTCACAACCCAGCCTCTAGTGGTACTGCTATCTGGCACAGCACAAGACCACATGGCTTAAGAGCAAATTCACTGTCCTCTTCAGCAGGAGACAAGCAACAAATCCAGCAGCACTACCAGGGTCTCCAGCCAATGTTCTCCAGAAAAAGTCTATGTCAATTCACTCCTGAGAGCTCCTGTGGAGACAACAGCTTCCACCTTGGTCTCCAAGCATATCCTCCCTGCTATGGGCAGCCAACTGAGGACTAGGGACCACCTCACTACTCATTTTCACAGAAAAATTTAAGTTAGAAAAGACTTCCAAAATAATCAAGCCCAACTGTTACTTTAACACTGTCAACTGCACCACTAAACTATACTCCTAAGTGCCACATCTGTTACATCTTTTAAATATTTCCAGAGAGGGTGACTCCAGCACTTTCCTGGACAGCCTGTTCCAGTGTTTGACAATGCCTTTGGTGACAGAAGTTTTCCTAACATCCAATATAACCATCCCTTGATGCTGCTTGAGACTGTTTCCTCCTGTCTGATCCCTTGTTACCTGGGAGAAGAGACTGATCAACACGTGGCTACAATCTCCTTGCAGGTACTTGTAGAAAGCAGTGAGGTGTCCCCTCAGTCTCCTTTTCCCTAAGCTAAAGAACCTCAGCTCCTGCAGCCAACTCCTCATGTGCTCCACACCCTTTACCAGCTTTGGTTTTGTTCTTTGGACACGCTCCAGCCCCACAATGTCTTTCATGCAGCGAGGGGCCCAAAACCCAACATGCTGTTTGAGGTGCAACCTCAGCAGTGCCAGGAGCACTTCCCTCATCCTGTGGCCACACTATTTGTGATACAAGCCCAGATGCCAGTCTTGGCCACCTGGCCTCACAGCTGGCTATCACCAATACCCCCAGGTCCCTTTGCACTGTACCAAAGAGACGAACAATCCCATCTGCAGCCCCGGTGACCAGAAGGTTGCCATTGTGGTTGAAGGCTGTGCAGTTAATAGCAATGGGCTCAGGCTCCAGGGAGAACTGCAGCTGGAAGGGAAAATCTGCATTAATGCTGAGAAATGGAGCTGGAGGCGTTGAACTCCAGGGGAAGGAAGAAAGATGGTATTTAGTAACAAGAACTCTGGTTTGGAGCCCTACACCTCTGATGACTACAGACTTCAAGGTCTGGCAGCAGCATTTTACTGTGACACTAAACCAGCAATTCACCTCAGCCAAGCCACAGCTTTCTTGGCCATGGCCTCAAGGTTGCAAAACCAGCTTCTGGCAGGCATTAGCTTGAGTATGTTGCTTTCTCCTACATGTCAGGGACAGCACTTCACTTAAAAACAGGGAAGGCAAGGGAAACAGCAGCAACGAAAACCTTTCAGTACAGCTCAATTGGAGAAAGCCTCAGCAAAGCATCATTCAATCCACTTGGGATACTTCCAGTCACAAACTGTGCAGCCAGGATAGAAACAAGGCCATGGACTATTCTGAAGAATTCCTCAGAAAAATCCCAACACACCAATAAAACAAAAAACTTCACCCAATCCAGCAGCTACTTACATTATTTGTTTTTATCCTGAATGTGACAGAGGGGAAAGGAGGAAGGAGGAAAAAGAAGGGTGTTGAAAAGAAAGTCAGCATAATTTAGAATGAGGGCTCCTAGACACTGAAACAGAAGACACTCATTCTCAGCAAGCAGACTGACAGAAGAAAGAAACCCAGCAAGTACCTGCTGTTTCATCGTCTTAGTGTCCCACAGCAGCAGCTTCCCAGGAACTTGGTTCATGCTTTTGCCCCCAGAGTTGATTACTGAGAAGTCAATGTGGGAGACAGGGCTCTGGGCTGCTGCAGAGCACACGAAGGAGGCACCACTTGGGCTGCAGGCAAGCGAGAGGATCCTGAAACACAGGCACATGGTCTGAATCACCTCTCTCCTGCAGCTGCCTCGAGCAAAACACTCACCTACAAGCTCTCCCATTAAGAGTCTGCAAGACAGGGTGCACTGTAAAGGAGGGCAGATTGATGTGCTTAGTTTTTGAGTGTCTCCCGTTTACCTCAACAGTTTTACACTGCTCAGGCAGGGACTGCCCTCTAGATGAAGGCTGGGTAGTCCTGCAGTTGCAGAAAAGCAGCAGGAAGATGCTTACTATTAAAGCCAACACCATTTACTTATATTTATATGCAAAAATCAGTATTCCAGAGTTACCTGGGCATGTCCTCATCAATGCTGATTTCACAGAGATTCTTCTTTGCTTCTGTGTCATAAAGACGAACTGTCCCGACCCCACTGCCAAGCAATAGCTTGAAACCAGCAAGGAAGTAGATGGAAAGAGTGTGAGTGAGGAGTACAATGATGCTGGCCAACAAGACTTAGTAATTTTTTTTCTATTTACGCATTCAGACAGCAATATTTATATTACTCCATAATGGTACATCCTGTCTTCCTGTGCAATCACACTGAGTAGGACTACCCCAAAGCCACAGAAGTCAGAGTAAAAACCCCGATTCCCAGTGAGAAAAAGATCTAATAGGCACCAAGGAATAAACACCACTTTCTAGATCATGGCTCAACTCTATGGGATGAAAAACATGTATGGAGTCTCAATATCTAGGGTTCCAAGGAAAGAGACGCTTAAGATTGGTAACTGTGTGCTAAAGAAAAAATCAAGGAGAAGCCAACTCCTTTCACCCATGGGAGGATAAAATCATCCAGAAGAGCTCACACATGCTTTATCAGTGGTGTTACAATTTCAATTAAAATTTAAGTCATGGAGAGAAGCATTATAAAAGAAAATTGAGCAAGCCAGATCTTTGTCACTTCAGTGCCTAATTTGCTGGTGAATCCTACATGTATTTCAGAATCAAGAATCTTTCCATTAGCAAGAAGGAAATTAATTCCCCAAAGCAGAAGAAACACCATCACAACAAAGAGCAACAACTGCATTGACAACTTGCTTTCTAAAAGTCAAAGAAGAGACAAGCTGTAGAATCAGCTCTTCACAGGTGGCATTTTGGGGTTAGCAAACCACACATAGTCAGAGCCAAAATGCAAAAAAATACTGCCTCATTTGCAAGCCAGCCTTCTCATACAGCCCTGTATCTGCCAAGGGAGGGCAGGAAACAGTAGCAGCAGTTCAAGGACTCAGGAATTTGTAAAATTTAAGGCTCCTCTCTAGTAACAGAACTAGAGAAAAAGGGATATAGGAAACATTTAAACTGCCATGTTATTTAAACAAGCTCCAAGCTCCTCATGCACACACAAACTCTCAGCTCTTAAGACACCAGTCTAGAACTGGACATGGAGCTTTTTTCACACTTTTTTATGCACAAGTAAAATGCCACCCTCACGACTCTGTTTCCCCTTCTCTGCTGCTGGCTCAGGGTATGACTAAAGGTCCACAGCTCTCTGCTGCAGGCCTCCCACAGGCTGCTGGACTCAGTTGCCTCTGCCTGTCTTTACAAGGTGCTATGTGATCTGTGTGAAGACAGGCAATTCTCTCAAAGGCACTACTTCTATCCTGCAGCTGTACCCACACTGCACTTCAGAATTTCTGTTTCAGGGCAAGCAGTGGTGAACTCCTTGCTCAGTACAAAGCATACACTCACTCCTTTAGTTCTTTTTAGACCCTAGAGGCTTTGGTTCCCTGTGTCCCACTAAAAGTGGAAACTAACTGCTGCCCCAATCTTATCCACAGCAGAGCTGTCTAGAAGTGAACATGCAACTCGTAACAAGAGAGCCCCAAATCACCTGCTGTGCTTCCACACGCAGACTACTCACCAGCCGATCACGCTTGGTGGCCCATTCCAGGGACAGCAACGGAGATTTGGAAATGGACGAAGCTTTCGTTTGCATTATGGGGTTAAAAGACCAGACTTTGATAACCCCATCCACATCCAAGCTGGCCACCCTCCGTCCAGAACAATCAACCCTGTGTGTAGAATGAAACTGATGGGATATTCTTCTCCCTCAAACTCTTAGATTAACCCACTAATCCTTCCTTTCCTGGCCACACACCAGCTCCTTCTGCAGGAATTAGAACTTCTTTCCACTACTTCCTGCTCACTTCACAGTAAGTGGCACAACAAAGCACATTAAGCTCCAGACATAAAGCATAATGCCCTTAAACAATACCTGCTTTCCAAAAGACTTTCTTCCTGGCTGGCATTGCCCAATCACAAATATTTCTGTCCAAAAATCTCTGTCCTTTCTCACATGTAGCACAAGCTACATGCTACTTTCAGTGACACCAACTTGACAGCCCAAAAACTGCGAGTACATGCCCAATGTGCTGGACACAACAGAGGCTGGGAGAAAGAGGGCAGACACAGCTGATCCTTCTGCAGAGGCTTCTACAGGACAGCCCCCTCTGCCAGTGCATTACCTGCAGTACATGATGGATGAATGGTGCTCCCCATACTCCTCCTGGCTCAGGACGATGAAAGGCTGCTCCTGCCGAACCCCCACAGCCTCTGCACTGCTGCCAGGCATTTTGGTTGAAGTCTCTGTTTGCTCAGCGTGCAGCTCTGAGCATGGTTCTGCCTCAGCTGTGTTAGTATCTGTTTTCTTCTCAGCACTTTGGCCCTGAAGGAAGAAATCCTGTGTGAAATACAAGGAAGCAGCTCCATATCAAGCTCCTCAGCTACCCCAGCCTGCTGGGAGGGAAAAAAAACCAAACTGCAACAAAATCGAAGCATTGTCAGCCGAACACTCCTTCTGCCAGGGATCTTTCTGAGTACAAGGACCATGTGTTGCACAACTGCACTATTTAGTATGACTTGCTTAGTTGTTGAGTCCCTTATATCCCACTCCAAGTGCCCAGCTACATACTTTCCTGTAAGAATTAAAAGAACTGCAATATTTCTGGCATACCTCAGCCAATATCAGAGGCCCATTTATATGCCATTAGAGCACAGATTCACAAGAAAATCAACATTTCCAGGAATTCTTGCATTCAGCAATATAAGTTAAGTCTGTATAATATGCAGTTCAGCAAACTGTACAAAAACTTGGCTCTCAAGCCCCAGTAGAGCTGACACATGAGTCCAAAAGCTTAAAACCCAATTTGACAGGGCAGACAGAATAAAGGGAGTTTTAGGAAGTGACAGTATCTGGATAAGATCTGCACTGCAGAAATATTTGGAAACAGCTTAGTCTTCCCTTGCCACCAGAAGTTGAACAAGAAGCAGATACAGCACATAAGGTGGAAAACCATCTGCTAGCATTCTTTTCATAAAGCATCCTCTGAAAGTTAAGTGTCCCCAAAATGGTATTGGTATTGATGGTTATGAATTCCTGTTCTGTAACACATGCTTGCCTAATTTACAGTAGCTTCTCATCAGGACCAATGGATCAAGCACTGCATAATGAAATCATCTGAAATCACAGAGCTGGAAAAGACTGGGAAACAAATCCAGTAATTAGTCTGCTAGTTACAGTGAATGACACTCCTGTGAAAGAAAACAGTGCCGCTTTCAGTTTCCTTTTTGCTCACATGCTTTGAGACAAGTTAAAGAGCATCAAGCTTCCTCAAGAGCACCAATCTTTACACAGCCCAAAAATCACTGCCTTAACACGGAACAGTCTAGAAAAAGGGAAGTGAAAGGAAACTTACTGGGAAATTGGGCTTTGCAGTTTTCCAACCAATGTGAAAGTGTTTTAGATGAACCATGAATAAAAAGGTTCTCTGAAGGCCTTGAATGCTGATTGATAGAGTAACATCTCTTTAACCAGCACTCCCACACACAGAACAGCCACACACTGGCCAACAGGCAACAGTCCCTCAGCACTGCCTCTCCACAAGGCAGAATGCCTCATACAGACAAAATAACAATGGCTGAGATGCTGCCTGTGCTCTGTATTTTTTGACAAGATGGCTGCTGAAAGCCAGACAACACACAGGTGTACAGAAGTAGTGTGCTGACCTTCAGCAGTTAAAATCCAGGACACAGTTTTATTATTTCATTAGATTTTAAAACAGGGCACACCCCCAGGTAAAACTGCAACAATAAAGTACAAAAAACTCCAAGAAGCAAATGTTGCTAGGAAAGCAAGTTCCATTCCTATCCAGGAAAATTTTATATTAGTATTCATTGTCCCACACAGAGCCTGTAAAAATCAGCACAAGAACCTACAGGAAGAGAACTCATCCACTTTTGCTGGATGAGTGAGCCAAGCTCATTACCAATGAGAAATAGGGATTTTAAGAAGGTATTTAAACACAATCATTAAAAGCGAATGAATCCTCAGTGAAGCCTCAGGAGCAGGCGGTGAAAAGCATGGAGACAATAGACAATTCTTCCACCTGAAATGCCAACACTGATTAACTTCCAGGGACACAGAAATAAACCAAGTGAAGAAGGAGTTGATTAACTACAGACATGAACCTTTGATACAGTTATTTCTAACTAGCAATTCCGAAGCTTAAAGGAAACACTTGCACTTGTTTTACCCCTTAGTTTTACAGAAATACAAGCCTTCTGCTTCCCAGCCCTGCAGTGCTGACCAGTACCTGGAAGGTCCCTTTTGACAACAGTTCCTTCCTTTCTTTCCCATGCTCTTGCAAGCGCTTCTGCCGCTGCTGCAGGGAGCTGGACTCGCCTGCCACTAAACCACTGAAGTGGCTCTTCCCATCCTTAGAGCTCACGGTTCCTTCTTTTCCTTTGGCACCCTGGAAAGCAGAGAAGTGACTGGGCAAAGTTATGCTTCCAGTAGGCTGCAGAACAAAGAGCAAAAGAAGTAGCAAAGCAACAGAGCACCTGCAAGGGCTCCACAAACTCTTAGTTAACAATAGCTGTTCTTGTGCTGCATTCAGGCCCAGCATACATTTGCAAGGCAGGACATTTAATTTTTCAGGTGGAAGCAGAAGCTTGGAGCAGTGCCGTGGCGCAAGTTAACTCCTTGGAGACTGAGCAACTTTCAGCTGAGGATTACCTGGTGATTTGTTGGTTCTTTCTTCACTAGCAGCATACTGCTAGTCTGCACTGGAGAAGCCCCACTTGAATGGGTTGGTCTGGAAGGGCCCTTTTTACTTTGGGAGAGAAAGGAGGACAGAAAGCCTCCGCGGGACTGAAGAGAATGTGCTGTACTCCTCTGATTGCAGGTCATATCACTAATGAAAAAACAAAACACCACCAAACAGAATATGAAAGTGTAGCAAGGCAACCTGCCCAAAGACCACCCAGCTGAGTGAAGTGGCAGCTGTTTGAACCACTGGAAGACAGATGTTCATTTCCAAGCCAGTGCACCACTATGCAGTAAAACCCTATTTGAAGATATCCTCTTAGTGCCTGGAGCAGGTCATTACAGTTACTGTAACCAAAAGCTCACTTCTCAGAGATGCCACTGAGACAGTGAGCTCAAACTGCTGCTGAATCCGCTTTAGAACTACCTAAAACTCCTTCCACTCCATCTGGTTTGTTTAGAAAGACTCTAAGGGAAAGGCAGGGGAATTCAGATTGCTGTAGAACTTATTAAGATGGGATTCCCAATTCAAAGCATAAAACAGACCTACTTTGAGAGACATTCAGCATCCAGTATTTCACTGAACACGCTTTGATAAACAGCAGGTTATGTTCAACAATTTTATGGCACAAGCCTTCAATATCTCAAAATCCAGACCCAAAGGAAATAAGAGAGCTACAGACCATTTCTATGATTATAAACACCTCCCTTCTCAGTCCACAATGCCAAGAGCAGCAGCTGCTTCCCAGAACATAACTGTCTGACCTCACTGTGCTACAGCTTCCTCTGAGAGCAGAGTGGCAGCAAGGGCAAGGGGAATACAATAATCTTCACTGTCTCGATCCACTCTGCAAGGATGGAACTATTCTACCAAAGCTGGGCTTTGAGTTAAGCAGAGACACAAAAATAAGCAACTGAACTGGTCCCCAGACTAAGAGATAAGCTGCACATGCAAGAAATGCCACTTCTTAGGCAAGTTTTTCTAATTCAAATGGACAAAAATAAATACAGGAATAAATTACCCCATCCCTCATGTCACACTCCTCCATCCATGTGGATAGCATCAGGGCTTTCCAGAGAGTTAAAAAAAAACATATCACAAACTAAACTCTGGAGCCTGTACTGTGCAAAGACTGCAGAGCTGTCCCCAAGATAGTTCAATAAACACTTAGTCTATTTAATCAGACAAATTTTAGATTAAAACATTCTGTGTGTAGTACCTGCTACAACTTCTATCTGTCACTGGCAACAGGATAGTTTAATCAATCCTATTCCTGTCCTGGGGTAAAAAAATAACAGTTAAAGAAGCTGTATCACTGTGTATGTTGCCTAATTTCCAGAGATAGGCACAAAGTAGATGTAGACACAAAATACACTTTTAACTGCAGCAAGTTCATGGGGAAATCTGAGCCTCACAGAAGAGAAGCTCCTTTTCCCTTGACTTTGCAAAAGCAAGAAAACATCTCTGTGTAAGAAGAATCCATTTGGGTCATACAGTAAATAACAGTACAAAACAACACAGGGCATTCACCTATGGCACTGCAGGCACTCAAGTAAATTGGAATCAGGAGCCAATCCACTTCATTTGAGCAATACTGCAGGTACTGCACTGCTGCCAGTGCCCTGGATGCCCAGAACACCTTGGTGTAATAATGGCAGCAGAGCAGAATCACTTCCATGCGTGCTTGGGCTCTCACTGGTTTTCAAGAACCTCCCAAAAGATGGGAGAGACACCTGTCATGAATTCCATTAAACCTACTTAGGTCACCATAATGTCTGCCTGGATGTCTTTCTGCACTGAATCCCAGGGCAGTGCACATGGAAATGACCCTCCAGGAACCTCCCTGACCCAACAAAAGCAGCAGAGCCTGTCGCCAGCTCTTCTCCTGCAGGCACTCACAGCTCAGAGTCCCCTAGTCGATCCATGTTGGCCACATATGCAGGCAGCTTGTGATGCATTACTGCTTGTTCCACCTCCAATTCCTCTTTCTTCATGCGGGAGGATTCAGCCTGCAGAGCAAACAGCTAGGACAGGAGAAAAGAGCCAAGTAAACACAGGGTCACTGAGATTCACCTCCTTCCCACTCACTGAAGTTGTTTACTCCTTTTATTTCAACAGCTCTAGAAGGGCGGGGAAGGAAAAAAGTTGCTCTGACTGGCTGAGCACCACATTAGTCCAATTAGTCAAAACAATTAGTACTTTAGGCACATGAAACTGGAGCCTACTTAAAGCCCTTCATTCCTCTCCTGGGGCTGGCTGTGGGACATTAGTGGTGCTGGGAAACAAGAGCTGGGCAGGGCAGAGCTTACAGCCCCTCTCCTGCAGGCAGTCTGAGGCCAGGGCAATGCAGGCACAGAGCCTACAAGGTAATCTTCTTCCCACAGCCAAGGGTTTGCTCAACTGGCAGGGTGCACCAAGGTCAGTGAAACCAGGTCAGCCTGAAATCCAGCTCCATACCCTGTGCAACTCCTTCCCAAGCATGACAGTGAGATTTATCTCCACATTATGGAGAAAGAAAACCATCTCTTTTTCCCTTTAGTAGAGAGGAACCTCAGGATGCAGCTTTATGGAACAGATGTGGTTTATGCCTGTGACTCTTACACAAAGAGTTCCTCAGGCTTTTCTGTTTCTGTACATTTGTTTTTCAGATATATTTATTTTTCTTTTTAACACAATATTTAAGGAAAGAAAATACAGGAAGAAAAATGAGCTTTAGAAATCTAGCTCACTATTTATGTATTTGCATTGTTTCAGCAGAATAGAACAGAATCACTACTTAATTTCAGCTAGCATCACTATTTATTGGCATCCTTTCTTAAAACCTGTATTCTAGAGGTCGCTGGTTCCCCCTCTGACCTGAGGAGTTGACTAAAAGGGAAAGTCCAGTTTTACTGCTGTTGATTTGCCAAAAAACTTTTATCCAGACTGCAAATGGTATCAGCCAACATGCAAAACACAAACCATAGGTTTATTCTGACTAAAAGTAAATACAAAATTTGAGGAAATAAAAGCTCTGTTGCAAAACATACCTCATCCTCTGTCCCTATTCACTGACCACCTTTGCAGAACCCTCCTGTCAATGTTTGACTGACCTTCTAACTCCATACAGTACACAGTGACAAATCTTGGGTTTTTTCCTGAAAAACGGCCTCCTTTTTTGAAATCAATTATTCTATTTTACTTCTATTTCTAGGACAGTGTTGAACAGCTATTAAAACAGTACAAACAGAAAACACAACATACAACAATGTTTTGTAACACAGGAGGTAAAGCACAAACTTTACTGAAATATTTATACAGAAAGAGCTTTTCTTGGTATGTTTGAGGAAGCGAAATTAAAGTTCTGCTTACATGAATAATCCTTCCTACTTGCATGTGACCATCCACATATGATCTAGAGTTTAAATCTTAAACTTCAGATTTCACACATTTCTCTAACAGAAGTTATATGTGGAAAGGACTGACCCATGTTATACCCTTTCCCTAAGTATCTGCTGATAACACTGTCAAACACAAGACATGGAGCTGGGCAACACTTTCTCTGAACTAACAGACCCTTCTTATGGTTTACTGTAAGATCTCGACTTGGGAAACAGACATTCACAATATTTCCACTAGCTGGTCTAAATTGCTTTAAGTACATATCAAACATGGTGAAGGGGCCATTTCAGAAGTAACAGTTTCTGTCTCTGCCAGAATTTACTAACCATTTCTATTGCTTCTGTTTCTCTATCTGCTAAAATCTGGAAGTGATTGCATACTATTCACAAAATCAGCCATACTTCCTTTCCAACCCATTCTATAACTCTACAACATACATCCCTAACCCGCTGCCAGTTTCACCTTGTTTTGACTTTGCAGTGTAACAGAAAATGAGTTTGTATAGTATGCAGTCACCTGTCAGACAGCACAGGGAGGGGAGACAATCACCTTCAGCAGAGGGACAGGAATATCCTAAACAGACATTTCACAATATGATCACAATCCTAACTTTGCTGGAAACAACTGAAAGATAAATCAAAATAAATCAAAAGACTTAAAGAATCTGCCTTAGAATAACTGCACCAAACAGAACAAAGTTCTCAAATGGATGGAATCAATTTTACAAAACTCACATCACACAGTCAGCAGCTAAAGAGTGATCTCAGTTCTGACCTTATGCCGCAACGATTCATTTTCTTCTTGTATGAGACTGGTCCTGAGACATTCAGCTTCAAAGTTCAGTATGACTGGAACTGGTAAGCAATGTTAAAGAAAATCAAGGCAATAACTTGTGTGCACCTGGCTTAATTCTAAAAGCCAGCACTCCGTACTGGCCATTTCTCTGTAAAAACAAAGCTGACCAGTCCATAAAATTAGCAAAAAGTATGTGCACGACCAGAAGATTAGCAGCTAAACTATTTCATGTGGACTTTGCAAGGATTTTTAGATTATTTCTTTTTAGAGTCAGAAGTGGAGGGCAAGACGGGTTCTATTACTGCTTTACTGTACACTGAAGAAACAGTTCAAGATGAGCTGTATTCCAGCTGCAGCATCATCACCAAACAAGACAGAACTCTGTAGCATGCCGCTAAAAACTTATTCCTGCCAAAAATCAACTGCTCTATTATAATGAGCTGTCACTAGGCAATGTTGTGAACATAATGTACCCAAAGAAGGATCTAACAGAAGATGCCAGTACAGTTATGGATTATGACCCAAGGTTGTATGACTGTTTTGTACTATGTCAAGCAAAGAGTAAAACCATTTCAGAACAAGATGTGCACAAGATTTCTAGTCACTAGCATCGGGATGATTCAGCACCACCGACAACCACAATTGTTTTGCTCAGGGAATACAACATATCATCAGATAATTGAGCAGTAACTATTATTACTAGCAGTAACACCCTCTGGTAAACACCAACTTCTATTAAGTCCTGGCTGTAAAAAATCACCTGAAAGCAGGAAGTTCCATAGTATTATATCCTTGGCATAACTGTTGAAAGATTAACACCAGGGCAAGGGAGATTGCAAAGCTGCAAAGAAGGATATGCATGCACTGAAATAAGACGCTCAGGAAGTTGTGCAGAGACACGATGAATGTATCTGCCCACTGGCGTGAGAAATAGGTAGCAAAGGTGGGGTTGGAGTCTGGAGCAGGGAGGAAGGGCAGGACAAACCAATCCTTCCACTCTGCCTGGTTCTGGAGCTCGGAGGCCTGCTTGAGGAAAAACTCCTGTGCCTTGTCATTGCGGCCATTCTGAAACACAGCAAGAAGAACAGGGTTCACACTTCCGTTAATGCCACCAGATTAGATGGAGAAACATTTGCTTTTTGTTATGAACACAACTATTTTCACCACCCTGACACATCAAGCGGTTAGTTACAGATTCACCAGGAAGAAAAAGAAACCCAAATATGGCAGGGGAAGCTCACAAATGCACTTAATCCAACCTTCTTTCTAGTCACCAGAATCCTGTTTAAAGGCTGAGACCAACTGAACCAAACACACTGGTTTCAGTTAGACCAGTGCAGAGTGCACTGACATGAGCATTCATATACAGGACCAAAGGATAATTCAAATTACTTAAGTCTACAGCACATGCACCTTGAAAAGGTTTCCAACTGACACATTATTCAGACAGGACTGTCACACCTCAGGGTAAGCACATGGCAAAACAAACCATGAAAAAGCACACTTCTAGAAAGATGTATTAGATTTTGACTCTTCCACTAACACCTGGATCTTCAGTCACGAAATGGAACCAAGAAGAATCAAGGGGAGAATATACTCCATTGAATTCCCAGAGTTTGAACAGAAAAAATCTCTGTTGCACTTTAAGCTCATTATTTTCTGTTCTATTCAAAGCAAGCAAAAAGACATTTATTTTCTCTTCCACATTTCCTTGTTCCAGTTTGAACCTTGTGTTCTCTGCCAGTATCTAAGTTAACTGAGCAGGACTGAGCTAGCAGTACTGTTATCCTTTCTGAGAGAAACCTGTCTTTATGTGAGTGTGAATACCTTGCACCCAGCAAACCACGTTTCCCTGCTGCCCGAGTTTCCCTGTCCTGCACACAAGCTTGTCATGTGAGTCTGCATCAAACTCCACACCACACTCCTGACCATGACACACGAACTCCTTGTTCCTAACCCAGCAGGCCTGGCACAGGCTCACAAAGGCAGTTTACTGCTTTGGTTTCAGAGACCAGGACCTTTATAAAGTAGCCAAAAAATCAAGCAGTACCTGAATAGCATGGACCAGGTAGTACCGGAATAAGCTGGTTTTCAGCTTGTTCACCGTTGGCCGGTACACGTCTTCCAAACGGCTGAACAGGCGTCGGTCCAGATAGCTCCAGTAATCCCGCAGGGCAGCCAGATCGTAGCTCTGAACAAACTGCTGCAGCTGCTCCACTATCTTATCCACCTAAAGAGGCAACACGGGAAGACTTCACTCATGGGAGGGCTCTTGAGGCACAAGACTTTCCGTAACTTAGTGCTCAGAAGCTTGAACTGCTTTCACTGTGCAATGCTTATGCATTAGCTATTTTCTAATCCTGGAAACACTCTGATTTTTGCATTAGCGTTCTTCCACTCTGCAGCACTTTGCAAATGAAGGAAAAAGAAATATGACAGAGCATAGCCAAACAGATTTTGACAGAAATATCACATTCCTTGAACCCAACTGATGGATTTTTTTGCAAGTAAGCAAAACTTTCCACATCCTTTGAAAGTCTGTTGATAATAATTTTTAAAAAAATAATGTGATTAAATATTTCAAACTCAAGTGCAGCACCTGAAAAAAAGTACTATTTTTAGACTAAAAGGAAAAATACTTGCATTTAGCCAACAGAAAGAGGAAGTCAGTTCTGCTCCATTGCAATTTTTGAAGTACCTTTATCTTTAGTAACATCATCTACTAACAAGGCAAGCATAAAATTTTGCAGAAGAATTTTTTTGTCATTATGTCTCTTTGGAAATCATTTCTGCAATATGAATAAGGCAAAATGGTGGTGTGGGAATAGATTTTTTGTTCAGTGGTTTCTGACGGCAAAGACAGGCATAAGAAAAAGAAAAAACTGCATCCCATATAAAATTAAACTAAGGTTGTTTAATATGTGGTTTGCTCTTCCCTCATCACTTAGGACATACCCAAATTTTATCTCTGTAGCATCCTTCAGATATAGAAAACTGAAGTTTGTGACCCCAGCAGACCCTTCTTGGACAACAATTCAGATTAAGTCACCAGCAAAGTACGGGTGTTTTAAAAAATAAAAGCAACATGCTTTATTAATGATAAAAGTAGTGCTTACATTGCTGGTCAAAGAAAAATCTGACTGTTCAAAGCACTACCTTCGGTGCCCAAAACTGTTGCTACAGGAACAAGAAGCTCACGCAATGGACTGAAACTGTATTTCTGAGACTGGCAAATTCTGCGCCGATCTCCACGCGTTAGCCAAGGCAGCTGGTACTCAAGACATACAAACTAACGAGCGGAGCTCCGCTGGATAAAAATCTCATGACCGAGAAAAGATGCAGGCAAAGGAATGTCTTCCTGCCCTCTCGGTCCGCGGGTCTCCTCGGTTCTTCTCGCCTGGAAGCCGAGAATCCGCTGGCGGTCCCCGCGGGTCGGACGCAGGGTCCCCCCAGGGCCGGGCTGGGAGCGGCGGGGGGCGGCTGCCGGAGCCGCACGGCAGGCGAGGGGATGGAGCCGCCCTGGAGCCGAGCGGGAGGGGAGCCTTCAAGCGGCTCCAGCCCCGCCGGGAGGCTGCGTCCCTAAGCGGCGGCAGGGCAGGGCGGCCCGGGCGGCTCCGGGATGCGGGTCCCGCCTGTGCGGCCGGCCGGGCCCCGCGCCCAGCCCAGCCCAGCCCAGCGGGGCCGGGCCCCGCTCTCCGGGGAAGCGCGGAGGCTCCGAGGGCTCCCCGGGCGCCAGGCCCGCTCCCCTCGCCCAGCCCCTGGAGCGCGAAGCGGCGCCCGCGGCCCGCGTCCTCCTAGGGGTGCGCCCGCGCCCAGAGCCCCGCCGGGAACGGGGATGCGGTCGCCGCTCACCCGGAAACCCTTCTCCCGGTCCGCCTTGATTTCGGCGTCCAGCTGCTTCAGGGCGGCGGTGAAGCCGCGGAAGAGCAGATACTCCCGCACCAGCTCGTCCGTGCGCTCCGCTGCCGCCGCCATGGGGGCCCCGCGGCGCCGCGGCACCGCCCGCCCACGGGGGGCGGGGCGGGGCGGGGATGGCCCGGCCCAGACCAGCCCCAAACGGGACTACAGCTCCCAGCGTGCCTTGCCCGCCTCTTCCCTGCCCCACGCTCCACCCCGCTGGAGCGTCGAGCCCGCGTTTTTCCCGCCTTCTGATTGGTCGCCGCCGGGAGCCGGCTGGGTGCCGATTGGCCGTCCGCCACGTGCGGCTGGTGTTGCTTGGCGCGGGCGGCAGAGGCGCGGCGGCGTTGGGGGCGGGGCCCGGGCGGTGCCAATGGATTGATTGATGGATGGGTGGATGCGTGGATGGATTGGTAGACGGAGCGAGCGGGCGCGTCCAGTGGCTCCCGGCGCGGCCCCTCACGGGCTTCCCCCGGCCGGCCCGTGCCTCCCGACCTCAGAAGGAGCAGCAGGGGCGGGCACTCTTACCTCTGGGCTGTGCTTGCGGTCGGTAGCGAGGCAGGGGGCATTAATCCAGTGGAAAGCCGGGAAGGGCTTTCCAGGCGGGCGCCTCAGGCTGTGTCAGGCCCGGCTGGGCCTGGATCTGGCCCTCTCGTGCAAGAGTATGTCTGGTATCGTTGCCCACACCAATGTGTCACAGTTTATTGGGAAAAAAAAATGTTCTATGTTGTAAAGAAGCCTGTCATTTAGCAACATCGGTGGGAGCAGAGGAGCCTTAGTGCTTTGTGAAGCCAAGCCCTGGATTTTCCATGGAAATGAAACACAAAGCATTGTAGGGAATGGTGCAGGAGATGGGAGGCTGGCTTCAGCTGGGTTGCTGTTAATTGTTAGTGGTGAATTAGGTTTTAGTAAGTACTTAACAGGCAGGTATGTTTCAGGCAAAGAAAATATTTCAAACTCCATGATTTTCTACAGAAAGATAAGCTCTTGTCAGGCAGATTTTTTTTTTTCTTTTTGTCTATCCACTGTGCAGGCTGTAAGATTTCTTTCCCTTCAGTTAGCTATTTATTCAGTATAAATAAATGTTGCATTGCAGCTTTCAACAGGCACAGCTGGAGACTGTAGGAAGACACATGCCAAAGTGAGTCTCAATCCCCTGAGACACCTGCAAGAGGCAGAACACTGCATGGCAAAGCAGCACTTGCCACAGGCACACCACTGGGTTCCTCTGGCAAGACTCTTCAGCAGCTTGCGGGGAAGAGTTTTATCCCAGTCAGACAGCTGTGCCTCAAAGGTGCGGAACAGTGACTGTTTCTCTCTGCATCATTGTAATACATGGGCATGTTCACACTGATCCAGCTTTAGGCTCAGTCCGTGATCGCTGTGTCTTTGTGGGTGCCAGTGTGTGTGTAATTTCACTGCGTGCACCTCTCCTGGATCTCTAAAGCTGCCAGCTCAGCCTAAGCGAGTTGTCCAGTTTGTAGTGGCTGGGTCATGAGTTTATCATGTGCCTTATCTGTACTTTTCTTACAGGCTTTTTGAAGCATTTTTATGGCTTCGCATTTCCTTTTATAGTATTTTGGAAACAAACCAAGGGATCCCATGACGAAGCTGATGTCACAGCATTTTGTTCTGAAATCAGAACAGTGAGTTTAGGGACAGGAGGAATTAGAGGGAAAGGAATCATTCATTCAGTGTTATGAGGTGCACATTGTCTTCAAGACAGTGGAAAAATAAGCTCAGGAATAAAAACAAGCACCAGTACTGTTTCTTGGTCTCAACTAAAGGAAGAAACTATTTAGGCAAAATTGTTTATAAAGATGAAATTTACTCAAAATAATACTGAAAAGACTAAAATTACCATGCTCGAGGCAGAGGAGCAAACCTCAGGAGTATCTACTCAACTCTGTAACTAATTTATTTAGTTCCATTGGTTACCTTCAGTTTTCCAGTTTGTAAAGTAGAGGGGGTAATGATTGTTTAGGACAGGAATTGTCCCCTGAATATGCTGAATACCACTATATGTGGTTTGTGCCTGCTGAGTCCCTTAGCCCTCACGTAGGTTGAGGTAAGAGTTCAGTTTGCCATGTTCTGAGCAAGATACAAGTTAACCTGAAGTCAGCAGGATCTCCAAAGCCAAGACTAAGCACTGCTTCCTTTGCCTGGTCTCAGGGAACTGTGTTCACATGCCACTTCTTGAAATTGCTTTTTTATAGTGTCTTGTGCCCCTTGTGTGACTCTTGGGGGCCAAGGTAGTTTAATACTTTAAAAAGTCTTAATACAGAAGGTTGCTTGTAATCCTAGTGCTTGGTGCCTGGCTAAAATATCCAGCTCTGCAAGGTAGATATGGATGGTCTCACCATGCACATAAATCTTGAAATATTTTGGAGATGTGTCTGTTTAAATGCACTGGCCATATGTTTTTAGTTTTACTTGGTGTAGATGATGGAGGAATGATGTGCAGCACTGAAGTTAATCCTGTTAATCCAGACTTTTTCTAAGAGGAGCCTTTGCCATGTTTTATGCTGCTGTAATCCAGGTTACAGCAGTGCAGAACATGGCAGAGGCTTCTCCTAGCAAAAGTCTCATGGGAAATCATTAGTAAAATCTTATGCCTTAAGTTGGTAGGCATCCAACAAGACTCGCAGCATGGTATTTCTGGACATGCTCCAAGAAGAGAACGATCCAAACAAGACCATTTGCTGATGAAAAAAGATCCGAGTTAAGTAGCCAATGTCTGTGTGACTGGGTGTTATGTGTATGTATTCCATAATAGATACCCAAATATTTATATTCTGTATTGAAGTTTTCTCTTTTATTAATTCTTTCCCTTTTTCATATGTATAAGGGTAGCTAGTGAAACAACACTATTTTCACAATATATTTTCACAGAGACATGGAAATTACTGAAGGTAAACATGAAGGAGAAGCAAAGCAACAAAGGCATGTTAAAACATGAATCTAGTTAGAGCAGAGAACAATCAGTTCTGTTTTCTTCTTATGTTTAGTATCAGGTTTTGCGTAAGGCTAAGACATCTATCCAGAAGCTGGAGCAAACCTTGTGTTCTTTGCTGAAGATGAAAGGTAACTCTACGCAAGTATTTGCTTGGACAAAGAGCCTGGACTTGGTTTTTATGTATTTGTTAGAGACAGAAGTACAGAGCTGAGCCCATTAAAGCATTGCAGCCAGCTGTGGCTTTAGTTGTAGCAATAAGTAAGGCACAGTGAGAAGTCTGTCAATCCATTGAGCACTGTATCTATCTCAGAAATTCCCCTCTGACTCAGCCTTTCCTACCCCCTCCCCAGCCTGGGTGAAGAGAGGAAACAAGCAATTCCTGCTCTCCCGTGGCAGAGTACCCTTGGCAGCTTCCCCCCAGCAGGTGTGGGGCTGCCGTGGGTCCCCAGGCTGCATCCTTAGGCTCCTGCAGGAGCTGTGTGCTCCTCCTGGTCACAGCAGTGTGACCAGGACAGTCACAGCTGTCACCAGCACCCAGCCCTGCCAGAGCTGGTGTGAGGTAAAAGGATTTCCTAGGGTAGGGAAGGGAAGCCTCTGGTTAAGAGTGTACTCTGATATAAATGGTTAAGAGAGGTGCTGCAGTTTTGTTTTCTTTCAGCTTGGCAGGCCATTCTCAAGCCCTGCTCTCTTGCAGCCTGTGACACCTTGGTCACACTGGCCAGCAGGTGCTGTCTGCACTTGTGGCAGCTCCTGCTGCAGGACCTCACGCCCCAGCAGCGTGCCTTCTGTTTAGTGCTGCTGGCCACTGCCTCTGCTAGCAGCAAGCAGGACCAGGGGCTGATAGCATAGAGGCTTTGGACATATTTTTTTGTTCTTTCAAGTGTCCACATTCCTGTCAGCTAGAAAATACCCTGCTATTCATGTGACTTGCACCTCCAATAATTGGAATCAATTAGAAGTCTCAGTGCTTAAAATTAACAACCTCATCTGAACCCACATCCTTGGATAACCCATAAAAGTGAGTCATAGGTAGAAAGAATAGTTTGACAGAGCAAAATTGAAAGGATAACAAGTGGGGAGGCTGGTTGAGGGGAGTTTGAGGCAAGCTTCCCCTTGTATGTACTTGCATATGTGTAAAATCCATACTGCTTGTGAATCACAGGCTGGATGTCAGGGTTCTTCACATGCAATTTGTTCATTATAAGGTATTTTTTTTATTTAAAAAATACTGTATTGACTAGTGCGTGCCCAGAGTTTGATTTGCAGGTTGTTTTCAACATCAGTTCTGTAAAATCAATGTTAGGAAAAGGCATTGATTTTAGGTTCCTCAGTGTTCATAAACTCCCAGTAGTGCTAGTTATGTTCTAGGAGAGACAGATGTTTCTTCTTTCACATAATTTCTGCCTAATGAAAAGCTCTGTCTTGTGAAGAACCAGTTGTTGGCAGTATTCTGCTAGGTTGGGGCTGAGGGGGAGAGAGAAGCCAAAAGTGCCATTGATGTGACAGTGACCTTTCTGCTGACAACAGCGAGCTGCAGTCTGGAGGATGGCAGCCCATCCAGCTTGGAGGAAGTCAGGGAGGAATATGTCAGGAGGCAATTCGGCAGTCAGAGGTAAGGGCTTATACCAGTCAAGAAAAGATGATAATATTTTGCACTTGCTTCCATCCCAGCATCTCTGGAACTCTTTGTCATTGCTACTGTATTTCCAAGCAGAGGTTTTTCCTCATGAGGAAAGGACAAAGAGGTTTCACCTGGATCGCTGTAATCCCATGGAGTGTACAAACATTCTAAGCATGTTGTTGGTCTCATTTCCAGGCAGTGCTTTCATTGTTTAAAGCAAAAGAAGGAGAAAAAAGCTGGCTTGGGAAGAATGCCCCTAGGCTCTGGAGTCACCATGATGAGGGCATTATTAATCCAGTTGAGAAGTTATTAATGTGGTTTTTTTTCCCTTGTGTTCTTTCCAGCACTACATCAACCTCAGAAGATATGAGTGAAAGTGACTCTGCCATCTGGTATTTGCTTCAAGAATGTGAAAAACAAACACTGGAAGAATATGAGAAGCCAGAATTGATCCAGTTTTCAGACACTTTATCCCCAGATCTAGTGGAATTTGAGCGGTAGGTGCACCCCACATTGCCTTCAGGTTTTTTAATTCTTTGCATTATCACTGTGCATGCAGGCACTGCCGTTCATGCAGCCCTGCTGGAGCCTGTGTCTGCCTCACAGAAGCCTTGTGCCAGCAACTTTGGCCCTGCTGGTGATGAAGCTGATCACTGCCTAAGTCCCTGCAGCTTGCACATGAATGGACTCTTAGAGTTGTAGCAGCCCCCAGCTTTTCAGGCCTTGGTAAATCCCTGAGGATTTTTCACCTCTTAAGAAAAAGAAGAAAATTTTTTTCAAGTGTGTCAGTCCCTGTGTTGCCACACTTTACCACTGTATCCCTGCCATGGGGCTAGATTTTAGGAGGGTAAGAATTGCTGCACCAGATGAATTTGCCAAGAGTCTAGCTGCATGTGTTCCAGGGAGGTGCAGGAACCAGAGGTAAGCATGTTCTTTTCTTCACAGTGATGCTCATCCTTGCTCTAATGGCATTGTTATGAGGAGCTTGAACACTGTTGTCCCTTCCAGAAGCAGACCCTTAGCTCCTGGCAGCTTGGAGTGCTTTTTTAGTGGGATCAGAGTAGGGTAAGGCTGGATTCAACCAAATAACATCTTGTAGTCCTCAACCTCTGGCCTGCAGAATAGTGGTTGTCTGGAAGATACCAGAAGGATTCTGCAACAATGCAAAATTGCCTGCAACACTGGGGAAGGGGAGGAACCTAAACACTTGTGTGTTACACTTAGAGCTAGTGGATGTGAGTCCCTTTAAGTTCCTAAATGCCTGATGCACGACCTAAAAGTCAAAGACTACTGTTCTCATATCAGTTGTCCATGTATTTTATGTGGAAGTCATAATGGTAAAATTACTGGTTTTTTCCAAAGTTAGTGATACCTTAAAACTGAGTATTATACTCCATGTTCTTCCCCTTCCTGTCAGACAACACTAGGAGGTACTTAGAGGTTTTATCTTGCATTTCCAACAGATTAAACGATTATTTTATTGCCAAGATATGAGAAATAGATGCATGTGTAATCTATCCTATACCATCAAGCAGTGAATTCCACCCTAACCATTCCACAGTTAACAACATGCAGTGCAGGAGAATCCAGAGCTGCAGCTGGCATCTTCTTCCATGGCATCACCACCAAAACCAAAAACTTCTGCAGTTCCTTCTTCTCTTTTGGTTTGAACTGCTGTGTATTTCTAAAAACCCCTTTCATCACTGGGTTATTTCCTCAAAAGGAGACTGCAGCTGGACCAGCAGATGGCACCAGCTTCCCACTCCTGCTCCTGCTTTTGCTCCTGTTAGATTTGGAGGTGGCTGTGGTTAAGATTTAGATCGTTTAATATGTGATCGTTTAGAAGACCTTGGAATGTGCTGAATCAAGATTTTCAGGATTAGAAAAATCTGCTTCATCAAAGACTGCACGACAGAGCCATAAACACCTGACTTTCATGTTCTTTACTGACGAGGTAGACCAGGGCCTGTACTGTGTAGGCTCTGGCACTTATCCTGTAGTCCTAGGGCAGATTGCATTTGGTTTGTAGCTAATTCTGGCAAAAAATGGCCTTTTATAACAGGCATAAAACGACAAGGACTCTTCAGCAAAGAAAGCAACAGCCTTTTGGTGATCATTTAATCATATTATTTGGGAAGCACCAGAAATGCTTTGAGCTTCAACTGACTGGGTTTTTCCCACATTCAGCAGCAGGAGAGTCATTGGTAGGACTTCACAGTACTCTGTCCAGTGCAAAATGTGGTTGTCTCCTTCCAGCTGGGAAGGAAGTAGTTGACTCATGCTTCAAACTTAATTTCTTTAGCAGAGCAGTCTAATGGTGGTTCATGTTCTTCTGCTTGAGAAATTCCAGGTCCTTTTTATGGAGCTGGACATCCAGAAACCTTAGTGAGTGCAATACCTTACATGAGAATGCTTATTCCCCTTCCTGTGTTTTGTCTCCAGCAGTGGTGGAAAATACTCCAGAGTGTGGAAACTTGGGTTTAAACAGGTTTATGTTTGCCTACAAAAATTTTTATATTGGTTTGCTGGAACACATATTTACAAATAAAAAAGAATTATTTCTTTTGAGTTACTTTCTCATACAATACTGTTCAGTTAATCAGGAAATGTGCTCATTTGGGACATCTTCCAAGGAATAATTTTGAGCCCAAACATAGTAACAATGACTGCTGTTTATAGAGATCTTTGTTTATACTACTTTGATCTTTTTATTTTTGTCTGAGACCCTCTAAGCATTTAATTAATGTAAAATAACCTTCAGTGTTCTTTCTGAAGTAGACATTATTATCCTTGGTTCGCTGTGCCAGACAGTGCTAACAGAAGAAGCAGGCTTGTTCTGAGATTTAGTCACTGGGTTGAAATTCTGACCCCTGTGTTCCACCACCAGTTTCACTACAGACTGCATAGTATTGGGGATGTGCTTCCCTAGATGTAAAATGGAGGAAATGGAGCTCCCATGCATAAGTTGGAGCATCCAGACCTGGGGTAGTGTCTTTCTGTCTCTATGTACTGTACCTAATGCATCAGGATATGACCTCAGCCAGGGCTTTAAAGTGCAGTGCAATGCCAGTAAATGTATAAAAAGTGATTTGCAGGGCAAAAGGTTCAGGATACAAAGGCAAGTAACTGAAAATGTATTAAATTCCAGAATGAGGTTTGCCTGTGCAACCCGTACAGCCTGCAGTGTCTGTTGCTTCTGTTGTGAGGCAGTCCTGCTGGGGCTGAAGCCGGAGCCTGCTTTTTGCAGGTGAAATCGTCAGTGTTGGGCACCGTTCAGTAATTGTATGAAGTCTGGGAGGCAGAGTCAGTGAAGTAGTTATGGATCAGAGCTACTCCCTGGTGTCCTGCTGATTTTCAGTAGATGGCTGCCTTATAGCCTGCTCTTAAGAGATACTCCCTTTCCTTTCCTTCCAGATACCTGTATTTTTATAAGCACACAGTGGACCTGCTGATAGAGCATGGAATTGTTTGCACTGGAGAGGTGCCTCTTCCTGAGGTCTCCACAGCTATTTCCCATCTCTGGCAAGAGCTTTCTGAAGAGAGCAGGGACAGCATCTTGCAGTACTGTAGCCAGAGAGATTTCCTCATGGATCCCAAGGCTGCTTGCCCAGAGCCTGCTTGCACTGAAGGTAGTGTGAGGGACAGCGGAGGTAACAGTGAGGGAGCCAGTGGTTCCTCAGTCTCCACACCAGAGGAAGTAAGTGCTCAGCAACATTCATAGTCTGCCTCTGAAACTCCAAGCCTTCAGATGCTAATTGGCCCTGCAGCTTTTAATTGCAAACATACAGTAAATACTAAATTAGTACATTTAGTTACTACTAAATGTAGTTGTAACTACATTTTCTCAAGATCATTTGAATGCATACATGGAGACAATAAGCAGACTTTGAGTAAATGTCTGCATCAGATTTTCTCTTGGTAAGATGCCTAGTGAGCTACAGAAGTGCAGAGGTAGTAATCCTGCTAGTCTCCACTGACTTGTGGAGTTTCTGTGCTAAGTAACAGTTAAATTTGCTCCTACCTTGCTCCAGGGACAGGGAGCAAGAGCAAGAATTATACAGTTACTGTTCTCTGCAGACTCTCCAAAGAGCACAGATGATCTAAATCCAGAAGGGATACCTAGTTTGCCAAAGTCTTTTGGGTTGGGTGGGTTTTTTTCATCAAAGCACTTGGTAGAAAAGAGAAAGTATTTTTAGACCAATCCCAGTGGTACAGGGCCAATGACTGCCTGTACCATGCACCTCTGCAGAGCCAAGAAGTCAGTGACTGAGTAGACCAGAGCATTTATTAATAAGAGACAGAGTAAATAACAGCCAGTTCTGTCAATGCTTCCTGGAGCACTGATTGCTGAAGACCAGAGCATTTATTAATAAGAGACAGAGTAAATAACAGCCATTGATTGCTGAAGTAACTAGCTGCTCGAAGAGGTCTGTGTAATTTCATTAGCTGCAAGGAAGGGACAGATGTTTACCTTTAGCATGTAAATAGATGGCATTGGCATGTTCTTTCTGAGTCACAGGACACAACTGATATTGCTCATTGCCTTAGGAAATGTCATGGGAATGTTCCCTGTATGGTATTTCTGGCACAGAGAGTGTGTGAACTGCGTTATGGCAGAGTGAACTAAGGAGTTCAGTGGTCTGGCACAAGGAGCATCCAAACTCCTTTGTCTAACTGGAGTCAGTTTTGGAGTCAGTTTTGGAGAGAGACTGGCTGGTGCAGCTGAGATCTTCAGTCATAAGCAGCAGTCCACAGTCGAGTTGCTAAAGCACTGATACAATCCATGTTTTTTACTGATTTTTTGGGAGATGTGAAGTCTAATTCCTAGAGGTTGAAGCACAGGCTTAAGAGAGTGGACTGACCTTGTGTTCCTAGCCATGAAATACAGTTATTCCACATTATTCCTGCCTCCACAAAATCTCTTGGTTTACTCTAGCTGTAACCATACCTGTTAAATGTAAAGAAAGAATATCGGGATTTTAAAGACTTCATTATTAAAAAATTTGCCCCAGGTAAAACTTTTTAGGTGCTTAGATATGCTGACATCTGAAGTGATTTCTCTGCTAGGTGATGTTTGAAGATGCATTTGATGTTGCTGCTGGGTTCCTTGACAGAAGCAAGGCTCAGGGATTGTCCAGCCAGAGGTAAACTACAAACACCCCCTTTTGGTAGACACAGTACGTTCATAGCCCACTGTCAGCAGTCCACGGCAAGTGCTCTGTGGAGTAAGACAAGCTCTCTTTTTTAATAAATGGTCAGAACAGCAGCCTCCAGCAACTGTGCTCACAGTAATACTTCCTTTTAAGGGGAAAAAGTGAAACAACTAATGGTCAATTACAGCAAAATCAGTAAGAATCACTTACTAAGAGCCCCATCACTTCAGGATAACTGGGGTCCTTCTGATTTTCTTTGCCTCTCTGCACAGCTTTCTGTCTTTTCATTTTACAATACTTGTAATGCTTTCTTTTTTCTCTCACTTACCAGCCTGTGAGGACCAAGAGGCATTCCCTAATAAATCAGCTAATCATAAGCCATACTCTCATTTAATGAAACAAAAATGAAAAATTTTCAACATTTTCTCCCTTGTCTTACTCTAATTCAGCCACATGGAGGTGATCAGGTTAAAGTGTCGTTGACCTGAACAGTAACACCAAAGAAACACAGGACCTTTTAAATAACAGATGAGTGACCTAGAAGAGAACATGTCAGATACAAGGCTGGCACTGCCTTTGATTTTTCCCAGTAGACCAAAGAAAGAAAAACATTGTTTTCCTCAAGAGGAAAATCACATTATTCATCTTTTATGTATTCTTTCTACTTAGTCTTTGTTAAGATTGTTTCTCTTTGCAAATAGTGTTTTTAATCTTTGGGGTTTTTAATCCCATTTTCTACTTATTTTTCAACATTTAGAGTGATCTTTAATGTGAATCTCTTCCTTTCACCACCACTCCAGGCTGCACTTCCAAAAGCAAATAAATTAAAATAAGGTTGTTTTGGCTGATGATCAAAATATACTTGAAGGGATGAAAAAGCTTAACAAATTTTTATTTATTAAATAACATTTATTAGGTCACAATTTCCATTTGTTTTTAAAGTAAGATTAAGTATTCCTTAATACTGCAAAGTATTACTATAATCTTTAAAGTCTGTTTTAGGTCCCAAATCAGTTTGGTATTTCAATAGTCAACATTTATTGTTTTCTCTTTCTTGCCTGTTGTTCTGCACCTTGTAATTCTGGACAGAGGTGTGATGGCAGAACTTTGTAAAACCCCAGGAAGAACACAGAGGTGAGGTCTAGAATGAAAAGCTTAGCTTTGTCTCACAGTTACCTGAGAACACACCTGCCACTTATAGCTAACATGTCATTTCATGATCACAGGTTACTGCATTCACTCAAAAACTTCACAGAAGTCAAAGCTGTCCCTCTGAACAACCCTACCAAATACACTCCCAAATAACCATTGTTGCTGTCTGTTTTAAATGGATATTTGCTTTTCCCCAAAACAGTGTTACTGTGCTGTAATGTATCAGCAGATCTCCTTGTTGTGACACCCGTTTCTTGTATTTCTGTTCTTACCTACCTGCCTTGCACTTGGCAAACAGCATCTCATCAATGCCTCCATCAACACTCCTCCCTGTCTTGCTTGGCTATTGTCTTTAATATCAGAACCATCTTGTCTTTAGTATCAGAACCATCAAACAATTTAATTTTTTTAAGATTTATAAATAAAATATGGAGGAGAGAAAGTAAGGAGAACAGAACAGAAAATTAAATACAGTATCTGATTCCATTTTCAGTTCAGCATTTGCAAGCTGCACTTCTGAAAATCCAGAGGATCACCAGAGACTCTACCTGCAGGTCACTGACTTCCTAAAACACCTCTTCTTTACTAATGCACAGTTTTGCCAGGTAAGCCTTGTCAAAGGATTCCTTACAGAAGGAGCAGTGTATTTATTTCAGGAGCAATGTCAGAAAGGGATTTTTGTATTCAATGCTTCTGATCATATTGTCTAGAATGATTGCAAAAAGAAGTTGGGGTTCATCATTTTAGATGTGTCATTCCAAAAGGCCAGTAGGATTGCCTTTGTAAGAGGTTAAGTGTGAGTGAACACTGCTTTGAGTATTATTCAGAACGGCAAATGGCATGAGGAATTGTAATTTTTTTAATTATTATTATTGTTTGCATGAAAGTTCCTTGTGGAAAAGCTTGAATCTCCTCTGAGCAGGTAAAGCTCACTTTCTAGCTCTCCATCAACCCCCAGCTGCTTCATTCTGAGCTCAGTAGAACCACCTTCTGCCTGTCTGGGTGCCAGGTTCCCTGCCCTGAGCCCTCCACTGGCAGGCCCTAGAAGCAAGATATTCATGTTCTCGAAAGAGCTGATGAAAAGCTCCTGAGCTTCCCCTTAACTTCAGCCTACTGTTGTAGGTTTGCTGAGCCAAAAGTCTTTGTGTTTGCATTGCTCTTCCTCCCCTCCCTGTCTCCCTGCCATGGAAGTGGCTCAGAGCTTGCACATGGGTGAAGAACTGAAAGGGAGATACCCCTCAGGCAGAGCATGCTTCTTTTTGTTCAGAGTCAGTGGTACCTCCACAGCAGCCATTGGTTTGCTGGTTTCTATTGCCTAGTTCCCACCTGGCCTTTGGGACTTGAGCAGATGCTCCGTTGAAGGAAAAATACAAGGTTTGTGATGAGGGGTAGTTGAGACAGAAAACAAAGCAGAAACTGGTTTTGCACCAATATCTGAATCTGTCAGAGAGAGACTGCTGTGTGCCATTTGATTCCCCCATCCTGGAGATAGTAGCACTAGAGAAGGTGCAGAGAGAGAATGGCAGCAAGCACAGGAAAAGGCATTGAATACTGTTAAGAGTAGGGCTTTTCTACAAAAAAAAAAGACTGAGGGTTACTGCAAGACCATTTTATTCGTACATGGGGTGGATTCAGTACACAGAATGATTATTCATTGTGTCTAACACAAGAAGAACTAGAAAGCACTAAATAAAATGAAGAAACAACATATTAAAAATATTTGCACGTACAAATTACTACATTTAGACTCCAGGGTCATCAATCCGTGGGCAATTACTAAATGAAGGAACAGATTCAATTTCCAGTGCAGGAGGGCCTCACAGCACAGTTTGCTATAATGTATGAGCATTTATTGTAAAACAGAGCACACTGTGTGCCCAATTCTTGCACTTTTTTCTAAACTTCCCCTGCTGGCTGTTGTCAGAGACCAGGCACTGATCTCCACAGCCCTTTGGTCTGTGAATAGCTATGTTCTGTGTAAGAGCAGAGCTCTTCTTGTGTTTAAGGAAATGACTATGAACTCAGCAGACCTAGAAAAGAAAGAAAAGCTTTAGGCAAGATATGGCATTTTCTGGTTTTAAATTTCTTTTGTGAGTGTCATGCCTGGCATGGTCTCATCTTGTCCTTCTTCTTGAGGCTGCCTCATTATGTGTGAGCCCAGGTCCATCTCACAGCTCCCAGATGAGGTGTGAGAGGGAAGAGGTAGTGCCTCTTTCAAGGTTTAAAGAGGCAGATTTAAAATAAGACTGGGAGTGATGGGAAGACAAGCAGCAAAAGAGCCCAAAGTACTGCAAATTGGCAGTTGATTGTACTGTGAAGATCCAAAAGGAAATAAACAGTTGCAAAGGGTTATTTTACAGGAACTCTTAGTTATCTGTGATAAGACAATAAAAAGGGACTTTGAGCAGAAATCACCCAGGCTAGATAATATGAAGGTCACAATCTGTTTTGATTTAGAGTGCAGAACAGCACATCTAGACAGTGCTGCCAAGAGGCAAAAGAGTAGAAAAAAGAAAACATGACTGACAAGATATTTTTTGTTTTGAGAGCAGAAATTCGGATCCATCTCAAAGCAAACAGATTGAGACAGTTATGAAAGTGGTTGCAGAGCAGGGATAGAAGATGTTCCAGCTAGCTTGAAACACACCAACTCAGGCAGCAGCAGAGAGATCAGTATAGGCTACTCACCTTACCCCAGAAATTGGGCTGCTCAGAGCATCAGAGACTCCTGGACTTGGCAGGGAAAGGAACCCGTCCTGCTTACCTTATGGGTATGACTGAACCTCTGCAGACCATTCCCCTTCCCTGGATGTGGTACCTGTGCTGCTGCCATGCTAGCACAGGAGTTTGGGCAGTGCTGGCATAAGTTATCTCAAGGATAAAGCAGTATCCCAGTACACTGTGCACACACCTTGTAGGAGATACAGAGGTGGGAAGCAAGTACAGTAAGTACCAAGGTAAGGCATGTGATGTGACCCCATTGAAATACAAAAGGCAGCCTATGGGTCTCCTTTCCTTTCATCTTTCATCTGCAGAGCTGATGAGGTGATGGATTTTATTGCTGGTCATTCATGCCACTGCCATGTTCTGTCATTTCTGGTTAACTGTCCAGGTACAAACTTACACCTACTGCTGTTGGATTCTGGATGGTCACTGTTTCAGAGTCACAGCTCCTCTTGAGCTGCTGCCCTGGCTCTCAAGGCTGCCAAGGGATTGCACCCCACTGGAATGGAAAGCTTCAGAAAGACTCACACAAAAGGAGGGGGGAAATAATTTGGACAAGGAAAGGGAGAGCTGTTAAAAGGGCAGGAACCCCAAAATGAGAACAGGAGCATGCTTCTACAGTATATGATAGCGAAATATTTCTGAGCATGAGATTAGTTAAGCACTCTTGTAATTTTTCAAGAGCTGTTGTCTTAAGGTCACATCATCAGAGAAGCTTTGCAGCAAAGGCAGTAAAGAGGTAATTTAGACTGAGATCCAAAGGTTTTACTTAAATTATACTCAGTGGGGTTTTTTTCTAAATAGTACAGAGCACCTTTGTGTCTTCAAAGGCACATTTTCTTTTAAAATTATGGATTTTAGATGAGTCACTTGACAAGCAAGTGGTATTTAGTGCTTCTTAAGCTATACATTTTCAAACAGCACCTATTTTTAAAAGCAGTATTTCACTGAAGAGTCTCGCATCAATGCAGAAGGTGAACTAGATGGACTGCAGGCATGAATACTTTTATCTTCCAGACTTTGATTTCTCAATAGCCACTTGTTCTCTGTAAACTGGTAAAAGACAAGAGCCCTTCCTTCTGTTGCTAAAAGTGGAGCAAAGCCTGAAGTTGGTAGAAGTTAAGGCCTCAAGGAAGCTCTCATACCTTCAGAGCCTGTTATGTGACAAACTTGTTACCACAGTCAGTAACAGCTGTCTAGGTGATGTAAATAGACACAGGGTGGAGCCCTGTGATTTTAGAAGGAAATTGGCAGAAAATTTGAGCCTTTTTCATCAGGCACCTCAGGAACTCATCAAGTGCTGGTGGCTGATTCACAGAGGAGGGAGGGCTCATGCTGCATTTCCTGGTACATCAGCTCTTGACCAACTCACTGTATATTTGAAATTCAATTAACTCCTCTGGTTTTTAATCCTGCTTGACTTTGGGGGGGCTTTCAGGAAGAAGATCTTCACTATGATCATGAGACCGTGATGCTGCGGTGCACTGAGACCTTCGATGATGAAGATTTCTAAACAGTGTCTCCACTAAAGCTTTGCCAAGCACTGCCAGGTACAGCAGGCACAGGAGGAGGCCTCACCTCCCTCACTGAGCTGCCTCTCTAAGCAGAGTGTGGAGACACTGTGTTGAAGTGGTTTGTTACCATTGACTTCTCCTTCCCTCTTTAATACTTCTTGATATATCAGTTGAGTAATTTATACTTTTTAAAGGTTTTAAAGGTCTTAGCTATTTATTAATAAATGTTTTTACCCACTGCTATTTAATGTTTAGCCTTGCTTCACAAAGAAACGGAGGCATGTACAGTTAAGTGACCTTGCCTAGCATAATGTGTGGGAAGAGCAGCAGGGAGGCCAGATCAGTGACAGTCTGCACACTCCCACAGGATGCAGGTCTCAAACTGCAACCTGCAAAAATCACCTCCTGGCAATGATTACTTTTCTGGTGCAATTTTTCATCTTGGGGTCACAAGGAAAGAGGGATTTCCTCACAGAGAGTGGAATGAGGCTCTTTTGTCTCTTTATGAGGACAGCAGCAGTGAGCACCCACTCCCCAGTCACCCAAAAAAGTGCAGACACAGTAATACACTTTGGATTATTTGCTTTGTGAAGTGTGTAAAGCTGAGTGATCAGTCCTGTGCTCTTCTTCCACATCTAATTCTTGGATGAGTAGTGCTGCTCAGATAGTGTCTTGGAATTAAAAGTGCTGTGAAATTGAATAAAGTCCTTTACATCTCTGAGTTATCATTAAAGGCTCTCTGCAGACTTGAACAAGCTGTATTCTGATAGTGGTTATGTTGAGGTCATGCTACCAGCCATTACAAACAGAAAGGATGGAAGTTTTATTTTACAACCTAAACTACAGCTGGTGTGCCTAGCTATCTAACTTCAGCTATCTAACTTCAGCTGTCTAACTTTTAGACTGTGTCCAAGAGGCCTGGACTGTGGCCCAGCATTGCCTTGGTGCATAAAAAGCATGATACATTCAGGCAAAAACACGTGAGCTGAGTACTGAAGTAAAGGGAAGAATAAACACTACAGTGCCCTTTCTGTCCCTGCACTTGAGGCTGTGGTAGCACCCCCAAATGAATGTTTGCCACCCTGCTGTGTTTGAAAGTGGGGTTGCAGGGGTCCTGTTTGGCTTTAAGAGCTCTTCAGAGTTCTCCAGGGTGCAGCCTTGCCATTCCCTGGCCTTCCCAGTACGCTCCATTTATACATGCTGGCATTGCTTTGAGGCTAGAAGCATTGTAATGACGTTAAAGAGAAGATGAAGAAGATGAAGAACACGTTACTTTGGTCCCTCCTCTTGCATGATCATAGTTCACAAGAGTTCAGCCTGCAAGTGATTCTTTGAATACCACCTGCCACTCACTCCAGCAACCACCCTGAGAAATAGCATTACAGTGTACTTGTTATTATTTAATATACTTACAAAAAGCAAGTATTAATCTCAATGAAGGAAACACAAGCTTATGCTACAGCAACAATTTTATTACACAGCACCGGCAACCCAGGACCACATGTGATCACATTGCATGTGGCCCTGCAGGTTAAAGCTAATAGGGAATAGGAGCAATAACCTGCTCACCTGTTTTCCAGAGAAGTGCTTATCACCACACATCACCACACTAGACCAAACAGGTACAGCGAGGGTACACTGGACACAGCAGCAGCATGGGGATGTGTAAGATTGTGAGCAGAAGTGTTTTCTCTGTTATATTTGATGAGGATTCCTTCATCTTTGTAGGGTTGGGTGCCCTACAGTAAACTGGTTCTCCTGAGACTACTCCTAGCATTCCAAAGGTAGGATACGTTTCAGGAAGCTGGTTTTTTCTGTTAGGTCAAGAACCTAACTAAGGCCTCTAGAGATCCTTTGTGGTCTGAGGCAGAAGAGACAGGTTCAGAAGACAAACCATCATGTTAACTTTAGATGCCTCTCTTACAACAACATTCATTTGACTGGCTAAATTATGGGAATTTGGAATGAGATGAATCATGACCTAGAGGCACCTGCTCCTTCCCCTTGGCCAGGATGAGGTATATAACACAAGGTGAGAGGTGGGTGTTGCTTTAAGGTGCTGGGGATTAACCCCAACCCAAGGGATGCCTGAGAGTGGTACAGGGCCCATTTCAGGGAAGCTCCTTCAGCTGCCAGATCAGGGGACAGGAAACCTTTCTGCTTGAGCTGAACAGTGGGCCCAAGGGTCAGTGCAAGAAAGAAAGAAAAAATATTTCCTAGGCATTTCTTGGGCTTTGGTGTTCCCCGAGGAGGGATCAGGTCCTTCCTACAAGTGAGCAGGCAGGAATAGAGAAGGGAAAAAATTACTTCCTTAAGGCCATCAGTGGTGCAGTCAGCAGAGCTGGGAAGAGGAAGACATTATCCTTTTCCTGCTTCCCCCCTCTAACAGCTGCCAGCTCATGCTCAGATGATAGGGTCTGCAGACATACTTTCAGACCCGTTTCTGAGATGAGTTCTTTTTCTGGCGAGGTGCTTATATCCTTGTATCAGTACCAATGTCAGAGTTTCTTTCTAAGCTTGCTTCAACACTGGTTTTCTGCCCAGCAACCTTCAGTTCATCCATTCTCTTGTCACAAGACAGTTTTCTGGGGCAAGCAGGGAGATAGTGAAACCAAGAGACATTGCAGTATCTGGTGCCTATGCCAAATGGAAGATCATAGACCTTGGAAACGAGCTGAGAGCTCTCCGTCCCTCCCTTGTGGCTTTGCTTCCATGCCAGAAGCCCCCGCTCCTCCTGTGTTCCTGCAACAGCAAAGTCAGGTTGTTGTGTTTGTAACAGCAGGTGTTCCAGCACAGGGCTGCTTTGTGTGCCTCACACCCCCTGCTCAAATCCCAGCAGACACAGCACAAAATACAAATCCCTTCTACTTAAACCCTTCCAGCTCCAAAGATCTCTACAAATATTCACTAACGAGCTTCCAGACAATACCCCTCTTCCTGCAACAGCTTCCAGATAAGCAGCCTTCTCCACTGCTTTCCATGGGAATCATGTATACCAAGAAGTTTTCACCTGCCATAGGAGATCCAAGAACTGTTCAAAGGGGAGGTTCATGCAGTGCTGGGAAAGCAAGGCTGGATGTTAACAGCTCAGACACTTCAGAGCAGATTTAGCAAGCAGTTACTAGTCAGCCACAGGTATTTACCCTAGACAAAGGAATTCCTAAGTGCCTGTAACTGCTGTGGCAGCAAAGCACCTCTTGGGAAAGGGAGTGAGCATTACCTGTAAATTCTGCCTAAAGAGGAGCTGATGATTGAAGGCTGTGGGAAAATTAATAAGCCAAAAGGAGATTAGCTTTCTGAGAAGCCTCAGACAGTAACAGAATCTGGTTAACAGAGCGTCCTTTCTTTCTGCTCTTTTCCTGCAGCAGAAAAGAGGGTTTCTTCTATTCTTATGCCCTCCCTCCCCATGCTAGATGAAAATCCAAGGTTCTTCGCTGCCTATGAGGGCCAGCACCAGCCTTTCCTACTGCTTTGGATTTAGTTCAGCCTCAGTTTTAGCAGCTCCCATACTGGCACACGTTGGCTCCTTCCACTTCTTGTAGCTGCTTTCCTCTCTGCTTTTAACTAGCAATATGGTTTTAGGCTGGCATTTTCCATGAAAGACATATTTGCCAAATAAACCTTTTCCTCAGCCTGAGTTGTTCCTGACAAATTATTTAATTTTTGATAAGCGGCTGTTTTCCAGCCAGAGGCCATTTCAGTGATGTCTCCTGTTCCTCACCCTTCTCTGGGAGGAGTGCAATCACACGGTGTTTCATGGTTGCTAGCACAACTCCTGTCCATAGAACAGGAGTCATGAAGAAATAAAGTACCAGGGAACAAATCCTAGGACAGGGACAAACTAGCAGCTCATTTCAGCAAATCCTACCTGGAATGGTGTTATCCAGGATAAAGCCCAGAAGTCCACCTACAAACATGCCAGTGGTGAGAAGCACCACGATCACTTGGTCAAGCTGGATGATTCCTAGCAAAAAAAACCGAAGATTTAGATAGTGGTGTAGGAAGAGCATTTTACCTGTTTTACCAGCAACATTTCTGGTGCCAAGAGGCTGCAAGCTTGCATGCTTGCTTGGACTAGGCCTGCAAATCCAAAGCAGAGTGTAAGATTTGGGAGTGGAAGGGAGAATGATCTCACAGTCAGTTTCAGACCTCCAGTTTTATTCTACATGGTTTTTCACAGACCCACAGTGGGCAGGAGATGGCTTATAAATACATTAACAGCTTATTAACAGTGCAGACCCCAGCACTGTCGGAAAAAAAGCCACCTTCTGCTCCAAACACATTCAGCACCTGTACAACATAACACCTAACAGATCCCTACACGAGCATGAGCTTCAGTTCCCAAAAATATGTGAGTGTATTTAGCATGGGACTTCACCACATGATCATCAGGTGTGATGTTTCCCCTCGAGGGCTGATGGCCATGAGCAAAGCCCAGTGGCACTGAGCATCTGACAGAGCATCTATAGAGCATGGGGTTTGTGGGCCCAGCTCTTTATTTAATCAGCCCACCCAGCACACCACATATGCTTTAAGAGAGGACACTGGCCTTTGTGATGAAGACATCAGTCACACAGGACACAGCAAAGGACCAGTTGTTGGAGAACTGAAAATATCAATAAAGTGAACTTGATGGAATTTAATAGAGGAGTATACTCTTGCATTTTGAAAGCACAACATTTTATTGTGTATGAGCTCACAAGAAAGCCTCACTCATTGAGAACCCAGTCACTGACCAAAAGCAGAGATTTCTGCACCAGAGCTATGCATGAGAGCAAAAGGCAAAAATAGCCCTCACAGAAAGAAACAGGCAACGGTCAAAGCACAAGTTTCAGCATTTTATCAGAAAAAAACTATTTAAAAAGATTTCTCTGGTCAGCCTTTCCTTCTGTTTCATGATACAGAAAATGCTTCTGATGTCACTTCTTACCTGTTTCCAGCAAAGCACTATTTTTGCTTGCCCAGTTGGGAATTGTGAGGCCAGCAAATAGAGAAAATCCAAAGATAAAGATGTTTCTTGAGGAGTTCATATCTGTATACTGCAGAGAGAAATTTCACAAATTACATGCACAAAACTCTGGATTACTGTTGTGTTTATGAGACATGGTGGGATGCAAACACTGGAATCAGGAACAGACCCAGCCCTGGTGCTGCTGGGGCATTTGTGATCCTGCAGTCCCCAGTGCCAGCCAACCCTGCCCATACAAGGGAGCCCTCTGTGATTTAGCCCCTCTGGGTACAGCCCCTTATCTTTACCTGAGGAATTGCCAACATAAATGTTTGCATTTGCTGCAGTGTGGTTACAGTTGACACAGGCTGTAAGAAACTGACTTGAAACTGAGGGTGCTGTGTGCAGTTTTGGGCACCACAATATAAGATATAAAGCTAATAGTGAGTGTCCAAAGGAGGGCCACAAGGATGGTGAAGTGTCTGGAGGGGAAGCCATATGAGGAGCAGCTGAGGTCACTTGGTCTGTTCAGCCTGGAGGAGACCTGAGGAGAGACCTCACTGCAGTCTGCAACTTCCACGTGAGGGGAAGCAGAGGGGCAAGTACTGATCTCTTAACTCTCGTGACCTGTGACAGCAAACAGCATAAAGCTGACTCAGGGGAGGTTTAGGCTGGATATCAGGAAAAAGCTTTTCACCCAGAGGGTGTTTGGGCACTGGAACAGGCTCCCCGGGAAGCAGTCACAGCACCAGCCTGACAGAGCTCAAGAAGTGAGGGGGTGAGAAGTCAACCATGTTCTCAGGGATATGGTGTGACTCTTGGGGTGTCCTGCTCAGGGCCAGCAGTTGGACTCGATGGTCTTGATGAGTCCCTTCCAACTCAGCTTATTCTATGATTCTCTGTTTCAATGAAATGAAGTCCCTTTCAGCAGGGATGCAGCAGTGCTCACAGAGCTGTTACCTGCAAATTGGAAATGCCCACTGCCGTGATAACTCCGAACATCACAAGGAACATGCCTCCAATCACAGGGATGGGAATGCTGGCAAGGATGGCCCCAACCTTCCCGAAGATGCCGCTCAGGAGCATGGCACAGGCACCAGCAATGATCACCATTCGGCTCCCTACCTGGGCAAGAGGAAGAGGAGGCAGTCACGCAGGGAAAGGCTAGGGGGGCAGGCTCCAGTGCCAGCCTGTCAGGTAGGTGTTGCAGCTCTGGCCCTAGCACTGCCTGGCATGTTCAGGGACAGGTCTGGATACAGCTGCTGGTGAGCTGGGATGCTGACACTGAATGGGAAGCATCAGTATTTATGCACCATAAATATTTATCATGAAAGGCACTCTGAAAGCACCACACCTACTTACTCAGTGTTACCCTCTCTCCTACTATTGACAGAACTTCAACAGTTTGCTATTAAACTGAAATAATTTTTTTAAAATTAAATTAAGAGCACAGTAATACCCACTTGTTCTTGCTTTAGCCTAGAAATATATTGGCATACACACAAGCCTGGCATTGTAACCCTCCAGCCAGTTAACTGGACAATCTTTCCACCAGCGTTTGGATTGACATCCAGAAGTGGCTTTCAATGAGGTATCCCACAATGATCCCTCCATTCCCTGCAGACCAAGATTTCAGAGACCAGAGCTGGCTGGCTGCTCCATCCTAAGCTCTGGGATCTGATATATCCTTTCTATGGTCAAGAAATAAGAAGTGAGGAAGTCTTTTGCTATGTCCCTATCTATCTTCAGTAAAAACCATTTTTTCTCATTTTTTCCCCTAGGAAGAGTCAGGGTGGCCTTTTCTTGGTTGAGCACTACAACAAAGATGCAATGAAGCACCAAACCATGCCCTCTATTCATATTTCCTCATATTTCCTATATGTATAGGAAAGAAAATAAGTATCTGCCAAACAAAGGGTTGAAAGAGACATTTATATGGAAAGTGAAAAGGAAAGCAGCAATATTCATTGAACTTCCAAGTCAAGATTTGCCTTGCCCACACCAAAACCTGGACTGCCTAAAGAATCATGCTAAACTTACAATATTTGTGTCAGGGAAGCTCTGTAATTCTCTGCACACATTTTACAGTTCAATTAAATATTTTAATCCCTCCCTTTAAATATCTAAAGAATGTCTAATTACAGGACAGGCTTTTTGTGAGTGCTTTCAACAAAAACATTCTCAGTAACTAATAGTGTCTCTTTTTAGGTATTTCTTAAACATGTCCATTTAAAATATTTTAAGTCTTTCTTGATTGTGAAAGATAAATAAAAAAGATTTGGTGTGGAGTTTCAAAATAAAATCGTGCATTGCCTTCAGGTGCTTCATTGCTTTTTATACTCTGGCTTAAAACCTTGGGACACTATTACCATCTAAATGTTAATTAATAAAAGTCAACAGATCTATTTGTTCCAGGATTAGAACAAAGATTCCAAGTTTTGGTTTGCTAAAATGTTGAATTACCATGTATATGGAGTTGGCCTTAAAGGCAAAAGACCTAATCCAGTGATAGCCCTGTGACCATATTCTGCTAAAGCCACTAGTTTGGAGTTTGTTTCAATTATGTCAGAAGAACAATAAAATCAGTTCTCTTTCTCTAAGGCTGAAGATACTGCAGGGTCCCTCCCAACATGTGGTGACTCTGAGGTCTCTTTAAAAACCTCCTTTTCATGGAAAGGAGTTCTCAGTACTGGCATACTGGGCCTGATCAAGCAATTTAAATATTGGTGCCTGGTGCCGGGTAAGATGTTGCATTTTGGCAGCTTCTAGCAGCTTCTCCTTGCCTTATCTGTCAGCCCCTGTATGTATCTGAGATCTCCAAAGACCTCTCTGGTGGTGCTGGACATTTCTGTTTAAGAGTGGAAACAAGTCCCTTGTGTTTCCATTTGTTATGGAACAACATGTTTCCCACGTAAAAAAAATTAATTAAATCTGCCTAGTGCTCTCAGCACCTCCATCTGTCCCAGCCAGATGTTTACACTGATTTAAACTGACTGAGATGACACTCTATTTTCAGCTCTTTCAAGTGTGGACAGAGTGAGCAAAGGTGGGATCCAAAGGAAATATTTCTCCTGAATCAGCAAGGATGGCATGTCCTCCTGGAGGACTTAGCATACATTGTGAGAATGCATGTCCTATAATCTGGTAATTATGAATTTGGGCAGCATCCCATACATACAATACATGCAGCAAACTACACACCAGGAAAGAACTGGCTCAGGTAGATGGTTAGTGTGCACAGACTTCCTAGTGACAATGCACATGTGGTGATAGGCTGAACTGGACTCCATGCAGACATCCATGCAGCCCTTGGTGCTTGAGGCAGCCACCTCAGTCCAACACTAACACTGCAATGTGTGAAAAATGCTTGTTGTGAGTGACTTTTATAAAATCCAGTGAAATAAGCAATATTACAGAGTGGAAACTGTAAGGAAGCTGCATTTATTTACTGACTCACAGCTCTGCTGGCATGACATTGCTTATTTGGCAATGATTTGAAAATGTTGTCCAGTTAGTAGCTAGATGTCTGTCAGCCTATCCTATGGCTGCAAAGCTTAGTGAAAATATTTGATCTGATTGTCAAGCTTATCTCTGGAAATTTCTTTCCTTGATAAGTGCAATTAATATACTCAAGGGACTCACACACAAACCTTTGCAATCACATTTTATAACCCTGAAGAAATAGTCTACCTTTCACATGATTGCCATCCTTGTGTTACAGAAGTGGTGGAATTTGAAGCCCTATTAATATTCACCCTTTCCCTTTCTCTCGTCTCCCTCTCTGCACCTGTAGAGGTTAGCTCAGATGTAGCATTGTCTCTTCAGCCTTACCTAGGCCAGATGTCTGAGTGAGTGCACTAATTCCCTATGCAGGCCAGAGGCAGAGAAAGGGAAGCACTGCCCACCTCTGTTAAGTCATTTGTAGTGCTGCTGAGCCGGTCACCAATGTGCCAAGGCACAATTTTCCTGTGTTCTAAGTTATATATAAGTTATAAAACTTTCGGGAGGTGGCCTGAGATCACTCCCCAGGTCCAGCACACAGCCACTGTCCCGTACACAGCCCCGTAGGGGAGCTCTCCAGGAGGCACCGCAGCCGCCCCGCTGGGCGAGGCTCACCTTGGTGATGCCCAGGGCTCCCACATTCTCGCTGTAGGACGTGGTGCCGCTGCCCGTGCCCCAGGCCCCGGCCAGGAGGCAGCCGATGCCCTCCATGCCGATGCCGCGGCTGATGGCGTGCTTGGGCGGCGGCGGGGCCCCGCACAGGCGGGCACAGGCGTAGTAATCTCCCACGGACTCCAGCATGGAGGAAATCACCCCGGCTAGGATGCCAAAGACCCCGGCCAGGCTCACCGTTGGCGTTCCCCACTGGCCTGCAAGTAAAGAGCTCGGTTTAGGTGGAATTTCAGGGTTTCATTTGCCCTGAAATCTGCCCCAGGGAAGGAAGAACAGCAGGAATGCCTGTGGGTGTTCGCCTGATTTTTGACATTTCATCTCCTCCGGGTAGTCGTAGGTGGAGGTGCAAGCAGGAGGAGGCAGGATGGGGAAGGGGAGGCAGTGGTACCTGGGTAAGGCAGCCGAAACCAGGGAGCCTGTGACAGAACGTCCCCGCGGCTGTCTGTCCGGGCCAGGTGGCCGTAGGCAGCGGGGGCCGCAGGCAGGACGCTGGTCACTGTCAGCACGTAGCACAGCAGCCAGCTCAGGGAGAGCCCCAGCAGCACCTGCCCATCACAAGCAGCAGGGGGGTCTGGTTAGGCTATGCCTGCGTCTTCAGCACGGCTGGGGTGGACAATGTGTCCCCGCCCGACCTTTTTCCCTGCACACGGAAGGGAGGCAAAGAGGCAGCAGGAGCTCCTGGTGGCCCTCTCTTCTTCTCTCCCTCCCTCCCAATAATTAGGGCCATGGGGAGCTTTTTCCTGTCTGCCCCTTACCACACAGGCTCAGCTGGGAAGCACTCACTCATCTGGACACGAGTGGAAAGAGCCCAGGCAGCCCGGGGTGGGTGAGGCCAGTCCCTGACACAATTCCCTGGTATCCAGGATCCCCAACGTACCGGGAAGATCTGGAAGAGGTAGATTGGAGAGGAGTGGGACTTCTTGCCTTTCTGGTAAGACGGCAGCGGCACAGCAACGTGTTTCAAGTACTGAGAGAACAGAACTATGAAAAAAATAGTCCTAGAAGGAGGGGAAATGAGACCATAAACAAAGGGGTGCCCAGCTGCCCACCTGTCCCCACAGAACTACCAAAGAACCCAAGACTCCAGAAGACCCATAAAAACAGGCTCTCAGCAGCAGAGGGTGGCTCCCCACTCCACCAAGCCAGACATGGAACAAGCTTTCCATCATAATCTACTGAGAGCTCCGCATATTTGCAAATAACTCTTTTACCCTTATTGTTTCAAGACTGACACCCCAGGCAGTGCATCTGTGAGTACAACACAGTTGCAGAAAGGTTAAAAAATGCCTCATAAGTAAAAGAAAGGCCTGACAGACATGCAAGGTTCAGGTTCTGCCTGTGTAATTCAGCATACTAGAAATACAGGATTTATTATTTCCTGATTTCAGGTTTACCTATGCTGCTCTTCAAGGGACAAAAAGTTCCTGTAACACAGCGTAAAAGAAGAAGATTTGGTTTGGCTGTGCAAATCCCCTGTGCTGTTTTGAAAGAAAAAACCATGGTGGTTCTGTGGGGCTGCACACGGTGCCCTCAGAGCCCTCCCAGCCAGCCAAGAAGGGGAGAGCATGGCTCTCTGTCTGCGAGCGCTGAGCGACAGAGGGGCCCTCCATGGCAGGGGTGTTCCTGTGTGTCCCTGGCAGCACACAGGGCCCCTGCTGAGGGAAGTAACTGCAGCTGCAGCTCCTCTTCCATCCCTTGTGTAGGACACATCTGGGAACAGCAGCACATCTGGGTGCACTCACAGCCTGCCCCCCATGTGCCTTTTGCCCAGAGAGGCCAACCAGATGAAGCTGGAGGCTACCACAGGTGGAGAGAGGGCAGGGACTGGGCATTCCACTTTGACTGCTGAGCTGGTAGAAGACCACGGACATTTCCTGGGTTAGCCAGGTCTCTGAAGGGCTGCTCATTATTTTACAACAAATCTAAATTTTATACAGGGAGTGAATTAATCGGGATAGGATTTGGTGAGAAATCAATTGCACCAGCTGAAGTGCACTGACTTCACTGGAAAGCTGGTAGTTTTCTCCATGTGAAAAGGTGACAAACTGTAGGTGCCATAGTCAGCGACAGGCAGAATTCCAACAGTGCAAAGAAAACTCTATCCTCACTTCTCTGCAAAGACACTCCATGACATACACAATTCAAAGCACTGGATGACTGGAGGGAGAAAGTCTGAGGAGGAACTGGTTTTCATTTGTGGTTTCTAATGCTACAGAGTCCAGACAGACTGCGTGAGAGCACACTTTGTCCATTTGCATAAACAAAAGTGCTCAGTAGCCTTATGACTCTGGAGAGAACAATTCTTCCTACTCATGTGAAGACAATACATAAAGCACCAGCTATTTCAACATAGAATACCTGAATGCTCAACTTGGTCATTTTAGGAATGTCTTTTAAACTTAAATAATGGGTGTGTAAGACAGTGTGTGTAGACAACGGTGATGGAGACTGCACACACATGGGGAAGGCTTGTATCTCTACTGACATATGAACTTTGTATTTTTACAAAAATCAGTGGTTTTTAAACTCATGTTTGGGTTTTGCTTTGTTGCTGAGGGCTTAGCCTCCTGTGGGTTGGAGGAGAATGACTGTGTCACATGGCTGCCTTGCACAAGCCTGTCACATGTTAGTGCTCAACAAATAAACCTTGAACCCAGGGGAACTCTGCTATGGACTGTGATGTTTGGTTTCATATTAGAGGCAGGTGGTTTGTGTACTCTCATCTTTCCCGCAGAGATGTGAGACTTACAGGAATGCTATGCCCCAATGGTACCCAGCCATCTCTCCAGCCGACTCAAACAGAGGTAGTGCAACCAAGGTGATAGTGGGGGCAATTGTCAGGGGGCCAATGAACCTCATCAGAAATCCAATCAGGCCAGAAAATCCAATGAAGATTTGAAAACAGGAAGTTACAATGATAGTTCCTTGCACCTGGAAAAATGGAGGATGAAAACAGAGGTTGGAAGGAGCTCCAGCTGTTGAGCCCTTTTCTTCATGTCAGTGTAAATCCAGCATGAGAACCAGGCTCAGTCTCTAGTGACAGACTGGCATGGAGGCCTCCTGCTGACAACAGTAAAACCTGGCTGAAAATTACATGTGGGAAGGACCAGCAAAGCAGCAGCACAGCAACTCCCCCCATGGCTGATGGATTTAGTCCTCACCAGGGCTAATTTTGTTCCAGAGATCACCTCCTCCCTGTCCCCTTGGGCCACCCAAGCATGCATCACCTGCCCTGCACTCTCCTGCCTGCTCCCCCAAGACAGGGGAAAAGCTTTTTCCCCAAAAACAGGAGCAGGGCCATGGTCTCCACTGATCTGCCTTTTGGGAAGGGCTTGGGTCTCTTCAGCACACTGCTGAAGCAAGTGACTCATCACAGCCTCTTTTTTTTCCTGAGTACCAGTTTCACTCTGGGAACACATTTATCACCCTGAACTTCCCAGTGTTTGACAATCACTGCCAAGGAGCCAGCAATTACATTCTGAAATGCTGCTCACCTCAGTGTCAGCTTCAGGCAGGGACAAGGCTGCTCTCTGCCTTCTCAGATTTGGTGACAAGCTGGAACTTCTGTGGTGCTGAGCACCTTCCTTTCCCCAGCTCCAAAGGGAAGAGAAACACAGGGGCTGGGTAAATGACCCAGGCTGAAAGGAGACTTCAGCAGTGCCCTTGTGATAGATTTATGGTTTTCTTCACACCTGTGCTGCACAGCAAACCCCTGGTGAGCTTTCAAAAATTCCCAGGAGGTTTAGAAAACACACCAACAAATGGATCCACAAAGGCAAATTTAGTCACTTGCTCTGAGAAAGGCAATTGATGTAGAATAAGGCAGTGAATAAGGAATAAGGACTCCTGACCTTTCCTCCTCCCTTCTGATTACCCAAGAATGTCCTTTTCCTTAATATTTACAGTAGGTTTTGCATTGCATTTTTTTACTAGGTTTCCTGTGCTTAGACAGGGTTCTTTCCTTGAAAATATTTTCCCTCCATTTCTTCTTCTAGGCTACCCATGCTTTATAGAGAAGGGATCTGACTGGACCAGTGGAGACTTTGCTGGGACCATAAATCACATGAGGAGGTCTGCATGTCCCCCGTTCAGCGGCAATGAAGCACCAACTTTTTTGATAGGGAATAGATGCTTAGAAAGCTGCAACAGCTTTCTATTCCCAAGGTTCATTGGGAATAGAAGTTTCTCCAGCTGTGATGGCCATGATATGGTCAGGCACTTTACTGAAAGCAAACAGCCCTGACACAGAGCAGGTGCCACTGAAAATACAACATACCTCTCGCATCCGTGTCTGCCAGACTTGGATGAATTCTGGTGAAGAGGCATTCACCAGGGTGGCGTTGTTTGTCCAGTCAGGGCACTTCCAATTGGGGAGAGACAGCATTGCCAAGGTGGGGGTCAGGAATGTTAAAGTCCCTCCTTGAATAATAGGCAGCCTGGAAGGAAAGCAGAGGGGAAGAAATGACCAGTGAGAGTGCTAGAAACTCTGCTCTATAAGGGTGAGAGAAAGGAAAGCAAAATAAATTTAAAAATCAGTCTGCCCATAGCGTCTGACAGTATCTTTTGAATTGTTGTGGCGGGTCAGTGTCACTAACCCTGGGGAGGAATTGCTGCCCACTGCATGCAAGAGCACTGACAGGGGGTAAGAGCTGAGGTTCAAATACCACCAATGGAGGGGCACATCAGTGCTACAGTCCAACCCTGCTACCCCATGTTAAGGAAGAAGTAGTGCTTCTAATGGCTGATGAGACCACAGACCTGCACAGAGTAGGAAATATCTGGCGGAGGGAAGAAGGCCAAGGAAGAAAGACGGTGAGATGCTGAAGGAAAGCTCAATGTCAATCTTGCCAATATCCAATTGCTTCCTCTCTCCCCTTTGGCTGCTTTGCTTTTTTTCTTCACAATGTGCTCATGCACACAAGGGCATGCACTAACTACTCTCCATTGCACAAGGATCCTCAGTCTGAGAGTGATAGAAAAGGTGACTTGGCTTTTAATACACTGGGTTTTAACGCCAATTCCTCTTCTGCATTTCCACTGAAACTAGAAAGGAAACCTGCATGGACGGGTCCAAGGGCACTGACTGGGTGAGACCTTGGCTCTCCCCCGACACCACATGTCTCCTGGCTTAGAGTATCTCTCCCTCTGGGAATCCCTCAGAGTAGCAAGGAGGTTGTATTTCCAGAGGAGATCAGCACTGGCTTCATGCAGAGATTTACACAGCAGAGCAATGTCCTTTGAGCTGCACCAGCCTCTTTTTCTATGCATGAAGAAATGAAGACAGAGACCTAAAAGGCCTGACTGGCTCCTCAAAGCCCCATATAAACCCCCACTGCAGTGCAAGTTTTTTTAACCATTCCTCTAGTGTGCTTGAAAAATCCTAAGCTGTCTGAGGGTGGGCACAACATCCCTGAAACAGCCAAGGGAAATCTCCAAGGTGCCTCTGTTTCCTTCCTTTAGGAAGCACCCCTAGGAGGAACCCCCAAAGCAACCTCTCCTTGTGCCAGGAGCTCTCATGGCACCTGTTCAGAAAAGCCATGGGACAGCAATTCAGGTGACTGCTTTTGCAGGGCACAGCTTTCCCTGAAACAGAGGAAGTTCTAACGTTCTTGAAACAAGAGGTGGCGTAGATGTAACAGACCGTGTCTCTGTCACCTAAACCAAATATTTGTACTAGTCATGCACAACTGAAGCACTGTCAAAGCTTTGAAACATTTTTTCTGGGCAAGGCACAAAAAACAAACCAAAAGAAACAGAGAAGGCCCAGGCCATGACTTAGAATCTAACAATAGATTTATAGTTCCTGTTGTATTGGTCCCTAAGATATTTCACAGCCAGTGTTGCCATGGGTAGGCTCAGAGGAAAACAGAGTACCAAGGTGATGCTCATGGGGTACACTGAACTCTTTCCTGTGGGGTTTGCAAGAGGGAAAGCTGCAGAAATAGGGAAGGCAATACTATGTTTTGATAAATAGTATATGATGTCCAAGCATTTACTAAGCAGGACTCACCATAATGGCAAATGACCTGTGTGTGCCTCAGGAGCCTCACAGTGTCTCCAGTGACTGTCTGGGACCCACTACTGCTTTTTCATGCTGTGTAACATGACTGAGTTGCAGGTTGCAGTGGGTCAGCTTTTCCCTTGGCTATTGCTTCATGGATGTCCTCATGCCTTATAGTTGGGGTCAGCAACAAGGCAATTGCACCCTCAGCACAGCAAAAGCCATTCAAGTTTATCCCATGGGAACAACTTCTTACCACTTAATTTAATCTGTTGTACCTCAATTAGCTATTGATCCGTGGGAGAGAAAGGCTCTCTGCTACTCTTCAATCCCCAGTTAACAGAGAGCAGGGGACATTACAGCTCTCAGAAATGCACCAAGGTGTTTGGAGAGGGCCTGGGAGAACTCAGAATTGCACCAGCAGCGATGGTCATTCACTCCAGCCTGAATTTAGCTGGAAACCCAGTTTCTCTGTTTTTTGTGGTCAAGGTGCTCCTCCTTCCTCCACTAATCCTGTAGCAATGTAGGAGAAGGGGAACACTCCTCAGGAAGTTTGTCTACAGACACGTCTTAAGACTAAGAGAGAGAAAAGTTTCAGTAGTGAATGAAACAGGAGGAGAAAAACCATTTTGCGCTGCTGGCAGTTGACCAGTGATTAACCAGAGTCCCTCAGATTCAGAAGCCAAAGAATGTATAACTTTTGTCTTTGAAGCAAAAAACATGGGTTCCCGCCATACTGGAGGAAAAAAACAGCCTGTGGAAAGAGAGAGACAGCCCAGAGTTATGACAAGGGGAATAGAAGAAATTTTTCAAGGTCAGCAAAGATACAGGATCTTTCTGGAAAGGGGGAGTACTTGCAGTCATCTCTCTCATTAAATACTTCTTTTTCTGGGTATTGAATGGCAACTCCATGCTCATCTCATTGCTAGCTGCTCATCAGCAAAGGATTTACCTTTTATGCTACAAATCCCTGAGCATGGGAAGTGGCACCACCTAACAGGATGTGCTGCTGAACTCTTCCCTGAGTCCCTAAGTGGTGGCAGATGGACTTCACCCCTAGAGTTTCCTGTAGAATTTGTACTCTCTTGACCCTGGGCCCAAATCAGAAGGCTCCTGCCTCAGCTGGAAGAACCCTGGAGTAAGGAACAAGCAAATACTTTTTACTGCATGTTGCAATGCTCTATTATTTTGAGGACAGATTCCTTTTAAGCCCAGCAAAAAATATAGGAAGTATCATGAGATGCAAAATTTGGAACAGAAAGGTAAGCCTGCAAAGCTCTCAACAGTTTCAGGGTGCTTTGGCATGGACCCTGATTCCCCAAGGATAACAAATTACACACTGATAAACTCTTCAACAGGGTGGTGGCCTAGCACAAAGTAATTGCTCATGTTCTCAGCTCTTGCATTTGGCCTACCTTACTCCAAAGAGGACTTGCAGCAGGGTGCAAATTCCTGAGACAAAGATGATGGTGCTGATCAGGTGGCTCTGGGTCAGTAGGTCATGCTGGAGGCAAAGGCCTTTGGAGAGCATCAGTGGGACGGCTACAAGACCTCCTATGGCTGTCAAGAAGTGCTAGGAGCCACAGAGAAAGACTGGGTGAAGAAGGACACAGAACTGGCTCTGTGTTATTACCATGCTGTTGAGAGAACTCACAGATTTGTGCTTGGGCGATACTAACATTACCCATTCTCTCTCTTTTTTTTTTTTGGCAGCTTTAATGCTCTGTTAGGAGCTGTTCCAAAGCACCTACAGGAATTGCAATGCACCCACTGAACTGTCTCCTCCTTTACATGTCCAAAGACCTTTTTGTAGTGCTGTGGACTTCCCAGGCCACTGTCAGACATGATCAGTTTATCCCCAGCATCTGCACACAAAGCAGTTGGACATACTTTTCCAGGAAGCTGGGGACCTCCCAAGGTACAGGGAGAGAGCAATCAGGCAAAGTGAATGCAAATATTTCAGTGCATCTTATTTGCACCACAAAGGATGACACAAAAAGTTGGCAAATTGGAGCTACACGTTTTTTGCCATTAGTAGCTTTTCTCACACAGCACAATTATGGATAACCGTAGAAAGTGAGTGCCTAAGAATGGAAGAATTGGGCACTGTATTTGTCAGAAGAGTCACGGACATATTTCTACAATGACCTGTTGTTAATGACTAAATACGAAAACAATTTTTAAAACCTCTTTTTGTTTTCATTATTAACCTATGTTGTTCACTCTCACTTTGGAGCACAGCACTGCAGTGGCACTCAGAAACTGGTGGCACTCAGAAACACACTCTATTCATTACAGGCATGTTTTATTAAAATTATGATGTAGATGTGTTTGGTTGATACACTCTAAATTTCCCTTTAAGAAAACAAAGTACAAAATTCCACCAACCTCCAAGCACAGTCCATCATTATCTTAATGACTCTGAGGTCTCTTTTCCCACAGGCTGCCTACCCAACATGGCATTGGTGGCACTGGGTCATTTAACACACCTGGGCACAGACACCAGCCAAAACAGCATGTGGCCTGCTGCTGAGTTTTTGTTGCCATGGGAAGGCAGAAGTTCAGAAACCCTTTATACATCTGGCTGCCTTCAGCCAAGGTACCCAACAAGTTCTTATTTACTGTTTGACCCCAGCCCCAGGACTCTGCCTGACCATTTGCACTTCAAAGAGTGCAATGTAGCTGTGGGCATGATGATAATAGTCAGTGCTAAGGATGTGAACTAAAGGACTTGAGCTCACTAAGATCCAGCCTCAGAGCTCCATTCAAGCCCTGTGAAAGTAAAAGACTCCCAAATTCAGGTTTAACCCCAATTAACTGGCTGAACAGCCATTTAACTTTTACCTACTCCCAGCCTCCACCTGCTTTCCATCTCACCTGAATGCCCAGCAGGATGCACAGATACCAGGGAGGCACATCTGTGACACTGTAGCCAAGCTTGGTCCCACTGTGGCTAGTGCCTCCACCTTCCTCTGGGCCCCAGGCACCATGATCTGGTGAAGAATGGCAGTGGCTCCCATGTTTACCCTGGACAACAGGAGAGACACTTTGTTAGCCAGAGCCTGGCCTTGTAGATGTCCAGCAGCCACCTCACTTGCAGCCACACTCTGTGTCTGGAAGGAATACCTCCTGTGTAGCTTTCAACAATATATGATATTTTAAAAAAACCAAAACCAAACCAAACAAACAAACAAAAAACCAAGGAGGGGAAATTAAAACAGAGGCACAAAACATATGGAAAATTTTTGTATGTGCTGGTGTGTCTAGGCCTGAAGAAACACTAGAGAGTGTCTCAATCTCAAAGTGACATCCAGACAAAGTGTGTTAATATCATTAAAATCTAGTTAAGGATAAAGAAACTGCAACCAGAAGCAAGGAAGAGTGTGCAGTGGGCTCATCAGAGAAAGCTGCAGTCCTCTGGTCTCTGTACCTCCTGGCAATTCCACCCAAACAGCATTTTTTATAAAACATGCTAAAACACCTGGGCTGCTAATTACTGAGTATAAACACATTTTATATTTCATTCCCTGAGTCTTCTCTTTCAGTCTCCCTATGCTCACCTTTACCAGTGTTCTGCCTTGATAAAGACACCTGCCTTTTGTCCTGCTAGAAAACCCTGCTCCTCCAGAGGAGCTGGGTGAAACACAGGGACACCAGTAAATGGGAAATCCCAGCATCCATGCCAAAGGAGCTGGCTGAAACTGCTACGCAGGGAGGCTCAGGTCTCCTCTCAAGCAGCCAGAAGCCCCAGGGCTTCCCAGGGAACTGCATGCCTTTCAGTGTTTATTTATATAAAGATGCATTTTGCCAAGGAAAGCAAAGTAGTGCTTTGCTTCATTTGCCACGGCTTTTAAGTTGAGCAAATTCTCCTGCTTGTCCATGCCTTCTTCCAGCCCACTCTGACCTCTGTGCACACACACACACACACATAGGTTGGAAGGAGGCTGCCTGGGAAACCACAACACTTAGAGCCAGATGCAAAAGCTAATTAAGATCCCAAAGCATTTGTTTCATTGGCCCGTCTCCAACCACCAAGTCCTCAGCATCCTGGCAGCAGAGGGCTTTTCTGGGCTGAGATGCCCTACTGTATCAGGCAGGGACAGAAACCTGTTGTCTGGAGAAGCTTAATCAGTTTGCCTGCACCAAACTTCTTTTTGGTTTTTTTTTTTTTTTTTTTTAATCCTCCAAGTCCTGCAGGAAAGAAGCTTAATCAGTTTGCCTGCACCAAACTTCTTTTTGGTTTTTTTTTCTTTTTCTTTATCCTCCAAGTCCTGCAGGAGCCTCAAGACACCAAAATACCCAACACAATAGCAAAGTGTTTGCAGTAACACTCCTGGCCTACCTACTGATGGAGGCAAACAGGTAGTGCTGTGGTCAGGAACAGAGATGTAAAATTAATGTTGCATTCTGTTGTAAATTTTGCAGGTGTGGCAGATTATTACCAAAATCATTTGCCTGAAACCTCCAGGTTTGCATTCTCTTGGCTGAGTCTCTAAAGTCCCATTTTAGGTCACACAGTTTTGAAAACAGGCCATGTAATCCCTAAGACCCCAGACCTGATATTGTTATTGAACTGTTGTCTGAGGGGTGGGGAACTCAGGTTGTAAGGGTATAATTGAATTAATTATGAATTTCTTTGTTCATGGTCCCTCCCCAGCAGCACCCAGCTTGACCTGTTTCTACTGCAGTACCACTCAAATAAACAACCTTAATCAATTTAAAGCCCGAGACTCTGCTCCAGGATTCCTACGATGGAGAAGCCTCTTTAACAAACACAGTGTATTTATCCAGCCTAGGCAAATGGGAGCATTACAGACACTTCAAAATAGATAGGTGAAGGCAGACTTAATTCAAACTGGACTCAGGCATGAATTTCAAGAGCAAAAGTTGTTCCTTAGTAACTCCCTGTGCAGACATTTTCATTTCAGAATAAGAGAGCCTGAGCCATGGATTAACAAATGTACAGCAAGGTACTTAAGACTGCCCATGCATGGAGTTACTTGGAGACAACTGCTCCTGTATAACACCACGGGTAGACAAATGCTAAACTAGGCAGACAGCAGTAAGCTCCTTTCTTTCCATTGCAATTTGCCCTGTATTAACCAGGAGGCATATTCCAGGCAGGCAGAGCCTGTGCCAGTAACAGCCCCGCATGATCATCACATGAGAGCCTGACCCTCCCCAGGAGCTAGAGGGGAGTGAGCAGGACTCATCAGGAAAAGAATGGAGTGGAGATATCAGGATGAGAAAGGAGCAGAGGCACTGGACTCAAACTGAAATGCAAGAGGTACCATCTTAAAATCTGAAAATATTTTTTTGCTGTCAGAGTGACCAAGCACTGCACAGGTTGCCTAGAGAGGTTGTGGATTCTCTGTCCATAGAGGTATTAAAAACTGTCAGTGACCAAGCACTGCACAGGTTGCCTAGAGAGGTTGTGGATTCTCCATCCTTAAAGATATTAAAAACTGTCTAGACACAGCCTGAGGCAGCTGGCTCTGGACAGCCCTGCTTGAGCAGGGCTTTGGAGAAGGTGATCTCCAGAGCTGCACTCCAACCTCAGCCAGCCTGTGAGGCTGAGATGCTGGCAGGAGGACAAGGCAGGAGCAGTCTGGAGCAGGGAAGGGAAACCCCTGTTGGGGGTTCTGAGCCCAGCTGCTCCCATGAATCCAGGGGACCAGTACACCTTCCATTGCCTCAGGTCCCAGACACAGCATGAGGGTCCTCAATCACATCTTAAATAAATGCATCAGGAAGGCAGTCAGGAACTGAACTGCTCAAACCACAGGTAAAAGACCTTTGTCTTCTACCTTCTTTAGGGTGATTCAAACCATAAAAATTCACAAAGTGAATTCACATTATGGAAGAACAAGTTGAAGTGGAGGGCCTGTTAAAAATAATGAAAGAAAACTGACTGACTCTGAGCACTTCCCTGAGGCTTTGCCCACAGCTGGCACAGCACCTCCACTGCACATAGTAAGCTCACCCAGAGCTATGCAAGAAATGTGGGACTTGTATACTAGGAAGTTAAATGCTTCCTCCAAGGTAGCACAGACAGGTGGTCTGTATCAAGGTAGCAAGATGTTCGCAGGACCCCACTCCTTCACATCTGTTGACAGAAAATAAGCAAAGTTTTTGGTTTCTGATGGTGGTGACCCCTGCTTTGGGATAGGAAGAGGGCTGTCATGTCCCAGGACCTTTCCCATTACTGTTATAGCTAGCAGCATTCTCAGTGTACCACACACCCCTGAACTGGCACATCATTTACAGCTTTTACTACACATCTGTAATTCTACAGGGTGCCCTCCTCAGCTGGCACCCAAATCCCTTCTTCACCCACCTTTCTAACAATTCACCTCATTGGAAATAGGTCCAAAAGACATAGAAACATAGTCTTTACCAGGTTAAAATGCTATTGTAATTTTTCTAATGAATACATAAAATACTTTACCCAGAAACACAGCCACAAGCTCACCTGTTTTTCAGTACAGATACACGTGCATTGCCATTCATCTACATTATAATTTTAGAAATAGTGGAGGGAAAATAAATGAAAAGGGTACCAAAGAGTAGAAAGTATGCTGAGCCTGCAGCAGCAGCAGCGGCTGTAGTGAGGAAATCATTCCTCAGATTCTTGTCAGTAAGAGCCGAGACAAAAGCCCGAGCCCCCGGCTTTCCCCTTCTCCTCCTTCCACAGGGTTTGAAGCTCTTTATGCAAGAATTACCCTTCAGAGAGCAGACTCACCGCAAAGCTGGGGTTACCTAGCCCGTTGATATCTTTGTCTGAAGAGGGTGTCATGCCTTCTGCTTGCCTTCACCGACTGCCTTGAAAAAGAACCAGTCAGAAGAGGAAAGTCTCCCAAATTCCCACTCCTTTCAGTCAAAACAGCCCCAAAGAAATGGAGTGAGTAGATGCAGAAGCTGGATTTCAGGAGCCAAACAGCGCTCAGTCCTAGCTATTCATGTGAGCTGTATTGCAGAAGTATTTCCTTTTCTTTGGCTTATATAAGTGACTCCTTTCCTCCAGCTGATTAGAGGACTGGCATTCAAATCAATCTGGAAAGCAGCCCTTCCCTGGAATGAGAGAATCAGTAACTCCTGACAGAAAAACTTCATCCACAGGTAAGGATGCTGGAGGATATCAGAGAGGCATCCCCCACAGCCTTGGAAATTGTTGCTTCATTTCTGTTTCAGCAGCAACTTGCATTTTTTATGTGGGTTGGGCCTGTTTGAAGATCTTTGTCGTCATCTTTGGGACATTCAATTACCAGACAGTTTCACTTATTTCTTATGCAAACTACTGTATATTTTGGCTGACATACAAACATTGTCATCTTGTAGGATACTCCTATTACAGCCTGAAAAGAATGAAGCTTTTATTGTGAATTTATTTATGGCAGCAACCAATGACGAAGTGTTGACATATATTTGTTGTTTAGCTTAAATAAATTTGAAATAGAATGAGTCATAGTTGTAATACTGTGTGATTTAGAATACTGTTTGCTTAGCTTTAGTTGCTTAGCACGAGCAGCTGGACTTCCTGAAGCCTTGAGCCACAAGCTGTGGACTTTCATAGAGATATGCTTTTGGCTGAAATACAGTTAATTTTCCTAGTAACTGGTACAGTGCTGTGTTTTGTCTTTAGTCTGAGAAGAATATTGATAATACACTGATTATTTAGTTGTAGTATTTATCCTGAGTATAACTCTTTTTTAGTTCCCCATGTTCTGCCAGTGAACAAGTGCACAAGAAGTGCAAAACAGAAGATAAGAATGCTACAACCATCAACTCAATAAAATAAGGCAATGGCCTGCCTGCGTGAAGACAAAGAAAGAGTTCAATAAGATAGTAGAAGACCCAAACCAAAAATCACCACTGGACTAAAAACTGCATTAAGAGCACATGAATGGCAGGTGTGTAATCTTAAGCATATAATTGCCTGGGGATTTCTTTATTCATGGTCCCTCTCCAAAAGCATCCAGCTCAAGCTGATGTGCTGCTGTACCCTCTATTAAATTCTTTATTTTTATAACTTCCTCTGTTGTAGGAAACCTATGGGTGAGCCTGAATGAGCAGGAAGTACACCAAAGTGTGTGTGTGTGAGAGTGAGGAAAGGAATACTCACTGGCTGATGGAGCTGCTTACAGTGAAGGGATTTTGATCTCTGCTGGTGTAGTCTTGGGGGGGATGTGTGGGTGTGGATGTGGGTGTGACTGGAACACTAAGGCAGCAGCTTCTCCTTTCACACAAGTCATCAGAACATGACACCAAAGAGGTATAGAAAACAGAAGATTGAAAAAAGTCTACTTCAGTTCATTTGATTATCCCCATACAGCTAAGGATCCAAGCTGATCACCATCAGATAGCCCAAAGCATAGTTACCCTTTTCTTAAAATAACTAATGGTGTTAATGCTCCATCAAACCATTCCAGCCATCCCACCCCCACTTAGATTAAATTCTATTTAATTTAATGCCTTCCTAAGGCAGTGAGCTTCAATTGCAAAGAACTCCTTCAGAGAGGGGCATGTTATCAGCTACACTTAGTGACCAGCCATTGGCAATATCTCCTGGTCTCCACAAAGGATGCAGTGGAACTGAAATAAACTTCAGTCCCTATTCCTTCTGTAGAGCTTTGGTATTCTCAGATCTTCTCTTGAGATCAGGACTGCATTACAGGAGAGGACAACATCACCCTAAACACTATTAGTGAAGTTACATCCTGCTGGACAGATAAATTCTAAGACATCAAAATCATTGAATCATAGGATGGTGTGAATTAGAAAATACCTGGAAGATCATAGAATCATAGACTCAGAATGGGCTGGTTTGGAAGAGACCTTAAAGATCATCTATTTCTAGACTAGAATGGCACAATATTCCTACGGGGCTGGTCTATCTTCTCAGTAATTTCTTATTTTTATTAACTATGTCTCCTACCTGTTAATTTCAGCCCAGCATCTGTTTAATGACTCCTCAGTCCTGCCAAAACGTTGTTTTCAGATGAGACCCAGGCATTCAGTAACCAAAGCTTCTTAAACAATTTAAACTTGTTTAACATCCAAAAGGCATGGGTGCATAACAACACCTGTGTCACCTAGACTAGCATGTGAAACTGCCCACACAAAAGAGTGTTAAGTGAACAGGATGAGAACAACAAAATAATAATAAACAACAATAATCCTTTTCCTAAAAAAAAAAGCTGGGCAGAAAGCCAGCTTCCTCACCTGGGAAATCCTGCAGTCAGTGCAAAAAATGCACTTTTTAGAGTACAAAGAGATTGTAGATTTTAATAAAAAACACGATAAGTAAGTCCTACATAGCCAAAAGCCTGAACATTAAGCCTGTTAGGAATGAAGAGTTTAACAATACCAACCTCTGGCCAACAGAAGGTTAATAATCTGGAAGCTAGATGAAGGTTATGAAACAGCACAATGTATATGTCAAAACAGAAATTTATGGGGTCCATGTGAAATGCCCCAGCCTGGATATCCTACCTTTGGAAATAAGCAAGAAAAGTAGGAAGTCTCTGTGTACATTTAAATATTGTATACATAATGTATACATGCACATTTAAGTATATATAACTTGGATTATCAATATATTTAAGTATATATAACAGGATTATCAATAAATTACTAAATTGTGAGTTTTTTTCAGAACAAGGTATTATTCAATTAGCAAAAATGCATGTTTGAACAGCAGTGTTGTGAACTACTGATTATTGATGACAGTCAATTATACAAACGACTTTTAAGTATACATTCACAATGTTTTAGGAAAGAAAACAAAAAAATACAACACAGATAGCTTTAGACTTGTGTGTCTGGCATATCTCTTGCTGTCAGTCAAGTGACCTGGCCAGCTGCTCATGACAGTAAAGGCCAGCTCAGTTTATGCCCCTAAGAGAAGCATAGCTCAAGCTTTATGCCTCTGCAATGCAAGCACTGATACAGGAGCTCCCTTTGCTTTCAGTGAATACCTCCAAAACTTCCAGTGCACCTTAAAATTGGAGTCTCAAGTGGGATAGATTCACAGAATATTCTGAATTAGAAGGGACCCACAAGCATCATCTAGTCCAGCACTTAAGTAAATGGCCCATACAGAGATTGAACCCACAGCCTTGGTGTTATTAGCACCATATTCCTTCCCAAATTATAAACCAACAGTGACTGGCACAGGTGAAGATGTCAAAAGCTGAATGAGAGGCATCCCTCCATATAGGGCTGTGCACATGTAACCTGGGGAGGTGCAGACTTGCTGAGGTGTGCCAAGCCCCTTGCTGAGAGAGCAGGTTCATCCACAGTGCTCTCACAAACCTGTGGCACTGAATCCCAGCTACTGGGGTTGAACAAAGGTGTGTTTAAAGGGAACTCAGGGCTACAAAATAAAAGCGGTGCAGTATAGAAGAGGCATGTCATAGAGACTTTGTGCAACAAATACCAACAAAACACCAAATACTGCAATCATCTTTCTGAAAAACAGTTTGCTCTTCCACAGCTCTAGCCCTGGTTGGTTTGCATGAAGGATGGACTAGCAAGAGAACTAAGCAAGTGACTTGCAATTACTAATTTAGTTACAAAACACCTCTATGTCCTGTCTGCAAAACTTTCTGCAAGCAAAGAGGATTACCCACAGTCACTAACTTGAAATTAGTACCTGTGTGTTCATTGAATCATAGAGTAGTTTGAGCTGGAAGGGACCTTAAGTGTCACCTAGTTCCAAACCCCCTGTCATGGACAGAGACACCTTTCACTAGATCAGGCTGCTTCAAACCCCATGCAATCCAGCCTTGAACACTTCCTGGAACAGAGCATTCACAATTTCTCTGGGCATTCACAATTTCTCTGTAGTTCAGAATTCAGTAGTGGGAGTGTGGGAGAGGGACACTTTTGCAGAGGGAAGATTTAAAAGGTTCAAAGGGGCGCAAGAGAAGGTAGGGAGAAATGCCTCTGGTTCAGGAAAGCTTTTCCCCTCAGTACATCCCCACCAGCCAGCAGGGAGATCTGAGTGCAAACACAAGAGACACTTGAGCCAGCTCTGAAAACCATCAGCTGAGCATTGCCTGGCAGGCTGCTGTGATGGAGAAGCAGTCCTTGAAGAAGGTCATCCACGAGGAATATACAGCAAAGGTGGACAACACCAGCCAGGAGTTTGGAGCTAGGAGAGCTGCAGCCCCGTGGCCATGACAGCTTCCCCTCTAGCTTCTCCTTCCTCTTAGCCTTCCTCACAAAGAAAGCACTGACCTGGGGCATGGACATGCTCCTCTCCTGAGCCCTGGAGGAAGTTGCACTCCCTGCAGGAACAGCCTGGTGCCCTGCTCTGGTGCCCAGCTCGATGCAGATGTCTGCCTCTGGAAAGCAGGAACTGGGAACAGCACTGAAATCACACTCCAGCAGGATATTGATTTTGTAATAATAAACCCCTTTATTTCCCTCAGCCGCAGGATAGCTCTTAAGAGCATTAGCAAAGGGTTAATCCATGTCACCTATTCAGCATTTTGAGCACAAACGTGGTTATTGTGTCACGGGGGTTTTGCTGAGCCTGGTCATTCCCTGGCATGTGTGACAAGCCAGACTGCTGCCGACGCCGGGCTGAAGGCCACGCTTTTGGCATGTGCTCAGTCCACAGCTATTCCACATCTGGATGCACCCAGCAGCAGGGAGGGACACTGCCCCAGGCTCTTCCCACTGTCCGCCAGTCTGGCAGCAGAGGGACCAGCTCGTAAGCCCCGGCAGGAGAAGGTGGACACAGATCCCAGGCTCAGGCTCAGCAGAGGGACCACTTCAGGGTCGGTTCTGTCCAGAGAGACATAGCCCCAGAGCCCAGGGGGCTGCCTGCGCTCCAGCTTCCAGGAGACAATGGGGTTTGCACCCAGGGCATGCCCCAAGGCAGGCTTCTCTGCTGTCAGGGTTACACTGGCACACAGTCTAGACAGTTCCACTGTCACACAGTCCTGCCTCAAAACTTTTACCTTTACTGCACGAGCAAACAGTAAAATCCCTGCAGTCAGAAGAAGAAAAAAAAAAAAAAAGAAAAAAAAAACTCCCAAGAAACCAGCAATATAGCAGTATTCACTGAGACGGGAGGAACATACCTCCTTGGTCTGCTCTCCAGGGGGAGCCAAGAAAGGTCACTGCTTAAGAAGGATTAACCAGAAAAGTGAAGAAATGAAAGCAGTTTCTGGGCAAGATCATTATGAGTCATGGGAGGTTGAAACAGGTTTTCCTAAGGAATCAAATAAATCCCTTGGAGAGAAGCCCAGAAATACCAGCCCAGCCAAAAAAAAAAAAAAAAAAAAAAGACTGAGAGATGGATGGACAAACAGAGCAGGATTAAGGCATTCCCACATCCAAAATCTCATGAAGGTGACAAGAAACCTCTCTGCAAGTACAAGGAGGCCCAGAGTACTGCTGAACTACTCCAGGTGGGAGTAAGAACTAAGAGCAGGTCCCAGTGCTGGGGAGGAAGGTAAGCAAGGTCCAGCCACTGCCTGGCCCCACAACTCCCTTCCACTCAGCAGACACCCTCATCTACATCCCTGTGTTGGGATGGAATGTAACAAGAACTTGATCCTGACATTTTTATTTCTCTTTTATGCACTACAGTAAATCACACTAAGATAGTAAGACCACTGATGGGTTTTAGAAATAGAAGCTGCTCACACATCCAAGGCAACATTCCCCCCCTCAGAACCCACTGGGGCAGCCATAAGCAGCCCAGCACACTGACTACAGATATAAAAAGAGAAATGAACAAAAACTGACCCATCTCCATGCAAAGCTGTATTTGTGCCAATGCAATTAGTGAATAGCAGCCGCTAAACCTTACATCTGCAGTAAGTCCCAGGACAGGCAAGGATGCAGTACAGGAGGGAGACCCACAGAGCCAGGGGAGCTCCAGGGGGTGCAAGGAGGGGAGAAGACAGCCACAGCAGGGGATGCTCCAAAAGTCACCTCAAAGTCCTGCTGGTCACACAGCTGCTGAACTGGCTGATGGGGAGAGCCCTGGCACAAAGGCACTGCCTGCTCCAAAACATCTGGCTCTTAAGCCCTCAAGGCAACATGGAGCATCTTTTCATGGGTGTACACAAGTGACCAGGCAGGTGGGGTAGGTAAAAGCAACATACATTCCAGGAGGCAAGAGTTGATTGCTACTACAGCCCCTCCACCTATAAAACATCAGAGCCTGAGATGACAGGCAGAGAGATGCCAAGCAGAGAAAAGGGAAAGGAAAAGCAGATTTCTCTGCAGTTCTCATAGTGGCAAAGCCAGTGGAACTGCTGCTATGAAACCCTTTTGATTCCCATGGCTCATATCCCACTCCACTGCCGTTGACAGAAAATCAGCCCTAGGTTCTGGCAGGAAGGAAGAGACAAGCACAGGAGGGTCTGCAGCGTAAGAGTCTCAGCAGTGAGCTCAAGCATGGATTTCGGCAAGTGGAGGAGGAGGAGGAGAAGGAGAAGGGTTCCTGATGAGCAGCTCCAGCACCTGGAGAGATGTTAACAGCCTGTCTCTGCAGACAGGGGCTGTAAAGGATGGATCCTAAGGGTTTGCTCTTTCTCACTCCCTTTCCCACACCTGTTTTCCTTCTCCATGGGACTCTGGAGGCGAGTGGCCAGAGCAGGGCTGGCAGTGCTGGGAGCAGGGACAGCGGGCTTGTGCCGGCGCAGAGGAGAGGCAAGTGCCGGGGGAAGAGCAGCTGCTAGCTTTGCTGCTCAGGGCTTAATGCACTAAGAGCCCAGCTGATTCCTGCTCAGACGCAAAGGGAAACCGCAGGCGCTCGGGGCGGCCGGGCACCCAATGGTGCTGTGTCTGCCCAAGCCATGACGGGACAAAGGCTCGGGAAATGCATCGTCCTTTGCCTGCTGCCCTGGAGCTTTGCCTGGAGTGATGCTGCTGGGCCCGGGACCGCCTCACTCGGTGCAGGACACGTCAGAAAGGGGCTGTCCAGAGACGCTGCCAACGGGACCGATGTGCAGAGCAACATCTCAGGTACTGAAATGAGCGATCTCCCGCCTCTCCCTCTGCGGGCTGCCTGGGGCCCCTCGGTGCAGGCACACACGGGGAAGGGCGCAGGGACGCGGGGATGAAGGCATGATGGTGCTTCTCTTGTCGGACACAGCGGCATTCCCAGGGCACGCACAGTGGCCACAAGGCTTTGTGTGGTGGCCACAGCAGATTCTGTGATACGGCAGAGACGTGTTGCACCAGAAGCAGTCAGGAGGCACAGGGACGAAACTCGACAGTTAATGTTTTCCTTTGAGAGTAAAGTCCTCCTCCATGTTAACATCTATGCCTGTCACGATGGACCAGCTGTCTGCTCAGGGTATGGGATGTGCACTGAACACATCCTATCCCTAGAGGCTGAGCTGCAACCCTTGGGAAGAAACTGAGATCTTTTTTAAAAAAAGTACAAATAATCTCCAGCTGCTGAGGGTGATTATTTTTCTTTAATCCACTTTCCAGGGCAAAGCACATGCCATTTCCCAGTGAGATACGGCCTCAGGGTTGCTGTGGGGTGACCACCCACCTGGGGCTGGCAGCAGCTCAGAGAGCCCATGTCATACTCCAAACCATGGTGACTGTTGGCAAAGGTCATAACAGATGGTGCTGGGCAATGTAATCACACAAGAGATCCAGTCCAGACACTCAGCAGCCTCCCTGGCATCGCTGAATTAACTCATACAGACATCTGCACTACCTGTTAACAGCACTGCTGAAATGAGAGAAAGATTTTACTCAGCCTGGTTTGTTTCTTATCAGCCCCACTGGACTAGAAGCCTACACCATCTCAGTAAAAGCAGAGGGAAACCAGACCTTTCTCTCACATTAGCTTTGCTATTCCATTTGGAAATTCCCACAAAAGTTACCCCTAAGCTAGATAAAGCACATTTCTGCCTGCAGGTTTTAAGCTTGGTTAAATTAGAATTGATCAGAGTATTTTCATTAATTGAGGATAATGATACCCATGATACCTGCTACCACACTTTCTTTACCTTATGGTAGAATATCCAGATGGGGGGGTTGGCAAGCACGTGGTCAGACTGCCATTCTTTTTGGAGCCTTCCTAACTTTTGTTTCTCCCTAGGTATTAGTTCAATGCAAAAGAGATGGTCTAAGCAGGACAATTAAGTAGCTCTGAATAGATGTCAGTTACAAACTAGATAAAAAATTAAAGGCTGGGATGAAAAAAAAGCCTCTCTCTCTAGCAGAGAGTAATATTTCTTTGTTTTGAGTTCCAACCAACAATATTCTTCTAATGTTAAAAAACATTCTCTTCCTTTCCCCCCTAAAAATTGCTCTCTGCATACTCTCCCCAGCCTGCACCTTTCCAGTCTCACTTCTGCTGTTCAGTAGCTGCTCACACTGGAGAGTTTGCAACTGAAAAACTTATTTTCCAGATAAAACTGCTGGACTTTGTAATGTGTTTCCTTTGGATTATACACACACACATAAAAGAAAAACAAAACAACAACAACAACAACAGAAAAAAAAAAAACAAACACAAAAAAACAACCAACCAACAAAAAAGTCCCAGAGGCTTGCAGGTCCCGCAGGAGTGACACAGAGGATGAGCAGCCCTTTCGACAGCATCACTGGGGGGGCGTTTGTCACCACCTACGCTGAACATGTCCCCTTCTCCCCCAGTGCCATGCACAGCTCTCCCCCCGCCGCGCTACGGATACTACTACGTGGACAGAGGCTCAGGCGTCTCCTTGGGCTCGGTGCTCGTGTACTGGTGCCAGGAGGGATACCAGCTGGTGGGCAGCGAGAGGCTCGCCTGCCTCCGCCAGGACAGCACCTCATCCTGGAGCCACCCCCCTCCGCAGTGCCAGGGTAAGGAGCCCTCGGGCGGGATCCAGCCCCCGGGGGCTCGGGGGCAGCGCTAACGCGGGTGGGGAGGTGCGGCCACCGGCCCTCCCACGGGGGTCTCCTCGCTCTGACCAAGGCAGCGAGGGCAGCGGGAGGTGGGGTGACCCGGCCACCCTGAACGGGGACAAGGAAGGTCCAGCTTGACCCAGGCGGTTGCGGCCAGCACTGCTCAAGTGCCTGCCCCAGCAGCAGCACTGCAACAGCGGTTCAGGAGCTGCAGGAGGTGCCAGGGGGTGAATGCACCTGAGATCAGCTCAGCAGAGAGCCAGAGCCTCCCTCATTCCCAGCAGCTGCTGCTCAAGCCAGCAGGCTGGCTCAAACCTGGCACCGGCTGACACCGACTCCTGGTGCCAGGCACAGGGAGCCCAGGGCACTGCCAAAAGCCTTCCCAGCAGGAGGAAAACTGAACTGCACAGTAACCTGGGGCATGCTGAGCACGTGCCAGTCGCAAGTGGCTCTCCTTAATACTTTTTCACTTTTTTTTTTTAACATTCTAAGTTTTTTCCGGTTTTAGCTGTTTCCTTTTGCCCTTTTAAATTTTTCCTTTTTACATTTTTCAACTTTTTTTCCTTTTTAACTTTTCTCCCTTTTAAACTTTTTTCCATTTTTGACTTTATTACATTTTAATTTTTTCCTACTTTTCCTGTTTAATCTTTCTCCTTTCTATTTTTAGGGCTTAATTTCCGCTGCCCTTATGCTTTATGCAAGACACATCAAATGCTTTATATTTTCTACCCCGTGTGATTATTTTATATTAATTATCTGAAAAAAAAAAATGATGTGTTAATATGGGGGGTTTTTTTTCCATCAACTTTCTGGTGTATTGAGCCGGCGCGGCATCACCCACGTTCACCATTAGCTTTTACAATGGTTATTAATAAATATTCTCTGGCGTCACTCTGGGTTACCTGCAAGGCGGACGGCGGCCGGGAGCGAGGGGGGTCCCTTTCCCCGGCGCCGCTCACCGCCCCTTGCCCGCAGCCGCCCCGCAGCCCTCGGGCACCGGGTCCCGCATCGCGGTGGCCGCCTCGCTGCTGAGCGGAGCCGTCATCCTGGCACTGTCCGTCTCCTTCGCCGTGTGCTGCTGGCGCGACAGGGCGAGGAAGAGCCGCGAGGGGTGAGTATGGAGGTGGGGTGGGAGCGGTGGGGTGGGTTCGGCAGCAGCCAGGAGCAGCTGCGGCCGCTGAAGGAGCGTCGCTGCTGCCATCTGCAGAGACAGCGGGTTGTGCCCACTCGGGACACTTGAGACCCACTTGTGCCCTTTCACAGCCCTCCTGCTCACACATCTGGAACTATCAAGCATAAAAAAAAGTTAAACCACTGCTCCAAAGCCAAGGTATGCTTGACTGTGGAAGGGGTTTCCATCAGTGGGGATGCTGCTGATGATGATTGCAGAGGGGGCTCCTGTTATGTGTCTGAGGAATGGGATGCCATACAGAGGGACCGGGACAAGCTCAAGAAGTGAGGCCATGGAAACCTCAGGAGGTTTAACAAGACCAAGTGCAAGATGCAGTACCTGGGTCAGGGCAAGCCCAGGTATCAACACTGGCTGGGGGATGAACAGATCGAGAGCAGCCCTGCTGAGAAGGACTTGGAGGTGCAGGTGGATGAGGGGCTGGACATGATCCAGCAATGGCACTCACAGCCCAGAAAGCCAATTGTATCCTGGGCTGCATCCAAAGTAGGTTGAGAGAGGGGATTCTACCCCTCTGCTCTGCTTTGGTGAGACCCCACTTGCAGAGCATTCAGCTCTGAGGTCCCTAAAGTAAGAAAAACATGGACCTCTTTGAGTAAGGCCCAGAGGAGGCCACAAAGATGATCAGAGTGTTGGAGCACTTCCGTGAGAAAGGCTGTGAGAGTTGGCATTCAGGGAGCAGCAAAGGCTCCAGGAAGATCTTACAGCAGCCTTGCAGTACTTGATGATACCCTACAAGAAAAAGGGGTACAAGCTTTTTAGCAGGGCCTGTTATGATAAGACAAGGGGCAATTATTTTAAAGTGAAAGAGGATTGGCTAAGGTTGACTATAAGGAAAATGGGTTTTATAACGAGGGTGGTAAAACACTGGAACAAGTTGCCCCGAGAGGCTCATCATAGATGCCCCATCCCTGAAAATATTCAAGGTCAGATTGGATGGAGCTCTGAACAACCTGATGTAGTTGAAGGTGTCCCTGCTCATTGCAGTGGGGTCACTTGAAAGTGGGGTCACTAAATTGTTCTATGATTCTGTTAACTTGGTGATCTACAAAAAGCTCCCCATTATCAGAGGAAGAAGGGAACAGACAGTACATGGAGGATGGTTAATAGGAATATCACTTTTCTGAGGCTAAGTTCAGTGCAACTGTCTGCACACAGCCCAGGGCTGGGGAGGGAAAGGAGGAGCACTCTTCTCTGGAAATAGCTGGGAGAAAAGCCATGGTGGGAAGCAGGACTGGCTAAACAGGTAGCAGGACCACATCTCTGCAGCAGCACTGCCCAGTTTTCCTAGCATACGCTACAGCCCAGAAAGGTCTCTTTTGTATCCTGGGCAAAGGACTACAGTAACAGGGACCATGCAGCTTCAGAATACACCTTAACCAAGAGCCTAACTCTTTATCAGAAGTGCACAAGGACAAGGAGAAAAAAAATAAAAAAATCCCTGCAAGCAAGGGAGAGCATCTCAGTCTTTCAACAGGCACCAGCCATACCTCTCCCCACAGGCCTGCTCTTCCCTAGGTGGTGCAACCCTTTTCTGCAGGGCTGAAACAGCATCAGTCCTTTCCTCTGGGAACAGCAGAACGGGGTAAAAATCACCGGGTGACAGCGTTGCCTTAGGATACAAACATAGAGATCTTTCCATATTGGAGCAAATAAAAGCCAGAGCACAGAGCACAAGCACCTGCATGAGCATCTCTCTCTCACCACCCGGCAGGCAGCAGCAGCAGAGAAGGAAAGCCAGAGGACGGAGGCGTGACCCCTCCACCGCCGAGAGGGGCAGGAATGCTTTCGGAAGACTCAAACACTACCACCGGCGCGATTACCACCTCTCGGCCGTCTCGAGCTCTGTGTTCCCAGGGGCATTGGCAGGCTGCAATAACCTGGCTTTCCAAAGGTACGGTTCAGCACCACCCCCCGCCGCTGCCCTCCCAAGCTCCTCACACAGAGCCGAGAGCTGCTCCCATCCTGCCGGAGGCAGCAGCAGCCAGCTGTAAAAAAGCTGGCGTCTCTTGAGCAGTCAGTCCCCTGCTTCATCCTCTGACAGGGGGAAGGGTGTGAAACCCCACAGCAGTGAAACCCTAGCACCCGCTCTTTTCCAAGGGGAGGGAAGCCGGAGGCCTAGGGCTTCCCTTTGCCCTGCCTCAGCATCACCTGGGTACAGGCTCCTTACCATGTCCCGTCCCGCTTGCCTTTCCCAGCAGCCCAGCCCAGCAGCCGAAGGTGCCCGTGGAAAGATGGCGCTGCGAGAGCCAGGCGCTGCTCCAGCCGGGGCTGCCGGCCGGCCCCGCCCCGGGCAGCGGCCTGCCCGGCCACCTGCCCTCAGCGCCCGGCCGCCCGCGGCTGCCCCTCAGGCCTGCAGCAACACAGGCTCTGCAGCAAGTTTGGAAAACCGGTGTGAGAATTTAAACTGCCATTCCACTTCCTTTTTTTTTTTCTTTCCCCTTTTTAACGCTGTTAACTCCTTGAGCTCAGGAAAGCATTTCAGAAGAGCCAATTACTCCACCTGGGTTTTCAAGTGGAGAAAACCTGGTACTTCATGCTGAAAGACAATTTTTAATATAAGCCTTTTATTTCCCTCCCCTGCCCAGCAGTGCACATTTCAAACAGGAGTTTCTGGGTTATAAACTTCTTAACTGACCATTGATCAAAGCCAGGTCTGAGCAGCCCCAGCTTAACCTGAAATCTACGTGTAGACTTCTAGGTTTTGAACATGAGTCTGATTTTCTGTTTAGGGCTCTTTTAAAGGCTGAAAGTGTAAACAGTTACCAGGAACAAAGAATGAGATTAGATATCTGGAAGCATTTACAATTAGTTGCAGTTGAATATAGATGGAGACTTAAAGGTTTTTTTTGCTGGCATTCAGAAGTCACCATATCCCCCCCACTTCTATACAGACAATCTTCAACTTGGAAGATGTATTGACAAGAGTGCAAAGCTAGCCAGTCAAGGGGAAAACATGGATTTATCTTTAATACAAAGAACCTAGCACATCTGAAAACAAATAAACCATACCCCCTCTGAAAGAAGAAGAAGAAAAAAAAAAAAAAGAAAAAAGGAAAGAAAAAAAAAAACAAAAAACACCAAAACCCAACCCAAAACCCAACAAACCTCTTGGGGATTTTTCATCTCTTCTCTCCAGCACTGGAAATTCAATTCACATGTATCAGGATCCATAGCAGGACTCAAAGAGCTAACCTAAGCACCATCAATTGCATTCAGAAAGCAATGACACTGTATTTCTGTCTAACATCTCCTGGGTGGAAGTCCAGGGGCGTGTTCCAGAAGCATATGCAGAGCCTGGCCAGGCAGCTTCAGAACACCTTATCCTCTTTGCACCCAGGACACAGCTATGCCCGAGGCACTCTGGGCACACACGGGGCTTGGTGACTGCTGTGGCATCGGGTCTGCACAGAGACACTGCTGGTATCTCAGGAGGTGCTGTGGTGTTAGAGGAGGGGCTGGCAGCCCCCACAACTGCTCCATGCATGGGGCTGGCAGTAAGAAGGAGCACCCCAGCATGCCCTGTTGGCCCAAGGATCCAACGTGATACTCATACAATCCTCCTACAAAGGCTGGGAGTTTTAGTCTGCTGACTTCATTTCTGTCAACATCTGCATCACATTTCAAGGAGAGAAGCCTTAAAAAGATGCAATTTAACACTTCTTTGTGATAAGAGGAGGTTTGATAGTAGATGTTGATACTGCTGCCACTTTTCCCTGGAATGAGGGCTAGGGACACTGGGGTTTTTTTCTATTTCTAATAATAAAGGAATCTATTCCAATTTCACCTCCAATGTATTTTTTTTTTTTCACATGACCAAGCTATGGGAAGTCTGGAAGCAGGTGATAAACTTTTACAGATCCCTGGAAGATGATGATGTTGACAGTGGCCATTTACCAGCAACTGCACGAGAAGGAAGAAAAATCTTTCATTCTCTTAAGCCAACTGATGCCTTAGAAAGGCCAGGGAAAACAAGATCTGCTCTGAGCTTCCCTTCAGCTCACATCCTAACCTTACCTTTCTGTTCCTTACCTTTTCCTCTCTCTTCTTCCAGCCAAGGGAGGGGAATAATCCTGTTTCAAGGTAAACTATTCAAAAGAAAAATTGAATAGGACAGGAATGAGACTTTTCCTATTTCTTTCTCTGTTCCTCTCCCTTGTTATGTTTTAATGAATCCAAAAAACCTCACTACAATCTTCTCTCTCTCCAAAGAGATTTTTGTTCAAAAAATACATTTGGGACTCTGTTCTTCTTTGGATATGGGTGAGGCTTTAAAACCAGAAGTGTGGTCCCTTCAGCTCACATCCTAACCTTACCTTTCTGTTCCTTACCTTTCTTTCTTACCTTTTCCTCTCTCTTCTTCCAGCCAAGGGAGGGGAATAATCCTGTTTCAAGGTAAACTATTTAAAAGAAAAATTGAATAGGACAGGAATGAGACTTTTCCTATTTCTTTCTCTGTTCCTCTCACTTGTTATGGTTTAATGAATCAAAAAAACCTCACTACAATCTTCTCTCTCTCCAAAGAGATTTTTGTTCAAAAAATACATTTGGGACTCCGTTCTTCTTTGGATGTGGGTGAGGCTTTAAAACCAAAAGTGTGGGTTTTTGCTACATAATATTAGAGATTGACACCTGCTTTCACTATAAACTGAAATGATGCACATTGCAGATATAAAAATCTTTTGCCAAACATGTCTAGAAAGTTGCTGATTTGTCAGCAACTTCACTTCACATGAAGTGTCATGACAAAAAGCTGGCATTTTCAATAAAAAACTGACACAGTAGTTTTTCTTACAGAGAAAATTGTCAACTTGAAACAAGCATTTCATGCAATTGATATTTTTAAAATTACTTGACAAAATTTAAAAGTTTCCTTGGAGTAACATTTTCCTGACTTTTTACTTTTTTTTTTTTTTAATGTATGTATGCAAAGCTCAACTTCCTAACAAAACTCTTTGATCCCACGTCATTGTCTCAGCCAAATTTATCTGGCAAGGAAGCGAACACAGCCAGGTCTTCCTCAAAAGTCATCTCGAGTAGCAGGAGAACCAAGAAAATAAATATGGGTTAAGGGCAGGAAGGTCAGCTCTACTACAAGTTTCCCTATCTACCCTTTAATCTTTGCCTCAGCTCCTTGGACCAGCGCAGCAAGAACTGAGTGAAAGTGTGAAGAGCCACAATCAGCTTCAACTCAGGAAAACACCATCAGTGAGGCAACAAGAAGCACAGTTTGCATTTATTTACCAAATGAGGAGGGAGGAGGAAGGCAACTACATAGAAGCTTTAAATAATTTGTAAACTGGAAGAAACAAACCTCTTAGATTATAATCCCGTGCATTCTTGCCATGTTACACAGAGGTTCCTTTTGGAGCCAGCATTCACTGAACCACACATACCACCCTTTTTTTTTTTAAATTTAAATTATATACATTCAATATCCTGCATAGAGCTGGCCCTTGGAACTGAAGGAAACCATCTGAAGAGGGATGGAGATAGCTGCAAGGACAGCTCATTGCCCATTCTGTCCCTGGCAAACCTCACAAACAGTAGCTTTCTGCTGAGTGTCTGAACAAAGCACTCCCAGTTGGTTCTTTTTTTAAACAGGATTTTAAGCTTCAGACTCCACACTGTAAACCTCAGCCTGCATGCTTATCTTGAAAGAGCTAAACAAGTTTTGGTCACAACTTTAAATTCTCCAGTGAAGGTTGGTGTACCAGTCTCCCGTGACTGTTTAGCAGTCTCAGACTCTCTGGAGATATGGCCAAGATTAATGCTGGGACCTGTAACTCCAAATGCTAAAGACACGAAATTCTAAAAACATATTCATTGTGAGCTTGAAAAGAATGGCCACCTTCTGGCAGTACAAACTTTTCTAGAGTCATTTTAAGTGCTGGTAAGAAGAGTAAAGAGCTGAGCAAGTCTCATTCTGTCTCCATGCACCTCAAACACATTATTTGTCAATTTTAAGTCACAGGACTGGGAAAAAGAAATAGCAATCTAGCAAGACTTCACAGGAGACAACAACAGTAACTATGTGATGCCTTTATCCCACGGAAAGACTCACCTGCGTTGCAGGAGATGGAACCTCCTGACCATCAGATATCAGGTAGATCACTCACCCACAGATTTTAGATTTAAAAAAAATTTTCTGTACTGTTTTCCTCTGCACTGATACCACCTCTGTTCAAATGACTTCCACACCTAAGTCACTGCATCAGACCACCCTAGACCAGTACTTTTCATCAGCAAAGCCAGTAACAAATCTGCAGCTGCCAGGTCACCCAAGTCACCTCAAACCCTCACAATGCAGCAATTCAGTGCCACAAGTCACTCCAGATCCCTGAACTTCTATGGCAACAACTTTGTATGGCCATTTCCATCTGAAGGAGCCTTCAATTTGCCACAGAAACATAACTGCAGTATGTCTGGGGCAAAGGCAAAGCCCAGAAAGTAGGGAAGATGAACACCTCACTCATTAACAATACTCTTGCATGTAGATCACAGCATCCTGAGGCTATGCCTTTTCTTATATTGCAACCCAAAGGTATGATGATACTTCACATTTTTACTCTTCAGAAGTTTTGTTTATGGTCTCAACTATTAAGAGAAGAGAACTCAAGAGCTCCTTCCTATTGCTGCCTGGAATCAAAGGACAAAAACTTTACAAAAATATTAAGAGTGGTAAGATAAAAAGCAATTCTTTAATGAAAGCTTTTGGGTGCACAGATATGGCTACATATGCACCTGTGACAAAGGATTCCTACCATTTTTATAAGTGCAATTATTCAGTGTATCTAGCAGGTATATCCACTAGGAGGTCAGTGGCCCCAGTAAGACACCCTGAGGTCACCCCCTTGGAGTTGTTCCAGGGGCTTCTTTACCCTATTTCTTGTTATGTTTCAAGTTCTGATGGAAAACAAGACATGCTTGTCAGAAGTTCTCTTTTTAAGAATAAGACTAAATAAAATTTCAAGAATGTGTTAGAAAGGTTTAGCTTATTCTAAAACGTGAGGGTAGGAAAAGTACTACAAGTCATACAACTGTATCTTACAAATCTACAAAGCTACAATATATGGAAAACTAAGAATCTTTAGGCATGGCTATCAGCTGAACATCCCAAAGAAGGAAAAAAATGCTGAGATTTGGGCAAAGAGGAAGGAGCACAAGCTCTTACAGTTCCTGCATCTGCATTCAGCTCAAACAGATGACCATACACCAGTGGAAAGCACACCCACAGCTGGCCATGCAGCCACACACTACTGGAGATGTAAAGCAAAACCACTCAAAGCACAGCTTCATGCCAAACACCACTCTACAGTACGTGCTCTGGCCACACTGAGAACTCCAGCTGGACTGGAGGAGAGGTCATCCCCCTCAAGACATTACAAGCACCTACAAACCCTTCAAGCCGGCTGGTGACAACTCCAGTCCCTCAACCCCTCAAGCACTCTGCCTGCCACCCCTCCGTTTCTTGACACCCCTCAGTTCTGAGCAGTGAGTTTTTATCCCAGCGCAACAGCTTTCCCCAGAGGGAATTAGCCCCTGGCAATGCAACACCTGCTGTGCACTGGATTTCTGTGTGCTAGAGGCCAACACCTGTGCCAAGCTCCTTGGCAACTAAGGCAACTTCCGCACATTTTGAGAGAGAGATGAACAATAAGCATCCAGGTATCACAAGCTTTTCAACTGTTATTTTTCTAAACTCCCATACAAACGTTAAGGATGGAAACTGATGCATGACCATTTCTCTCCCACCAGAAGAAAAAAAAAGCCAGAAATCTCCACAGCAGCATGACAACTCTACCAAACTATAAAAAACTCCAAACTAGAACAGAACAAACAAAACCACAAAGCCAAAACCATCCCCCATTTTCCCTAAAATCCAACATCTTCAATGTTTATGATTATATGAGCATCTCGGGGGAAAAAAAAACTACTGGACAACAGAGTCTGTGATGGAGGAAAAGGAAAACAAAAGCTGAGTTCAGGAAATCCCCAAATGGGGACAAGGTCCAGCTTGACCCAGGCGGTTGCAGCCAGCACTGCTCAAGTGCCTGCCCCAGCAGCAGCACTGCAACAGCGATTCAGGAGCTGCAGGAGGTGCCAGGGGGTGAATGCACCTGAGATCAGCTCAGCAGAGAGCCAGAGCCTCCCTCATTCCCAGCAGCTGCTGCTCAAGCCAGCAGCTGGCTCAAACCTGGCACCGGCTGACACCGACTCCTGGTGCCAGGCACAGGGAGCCCAGGGCACTGCCAAAAGCTTTCCCAGCAGGAGGAAAACTGAACTGCACAGTAACCTGGGGCATGCTGAGCACGTGCCAGTCACAAGTGGCTCTCCTTAATACTTTTTTAACTTTTCTTTTTTCAACATTCTAACTTTTCCCCCTTTTTAGTGGTTTTCTTTATCCTTTTAATTTTTTTTAATTTTAATTGTGATTAAAACAGGTCTGTCAGGACACTGCATTTACAACGCCCCTACCTGCCGACACTTAATTTCCAACTAGGCAATGAAAGTTTTTAAAGGAAAAAGAATTCATGCACTGGCTCTTCACCTCAGCCAGAAGGTGACATTTTATTCATTGCTGTATCTAGAAAAAACATAATACCCTTGTTTGATATTAAAAAGATGGGGGGGGGGAAGCCATAGGGCAGGAACCCTTACTATCAATCCAGCACTGCTCACCCTCAAATTAATACACCTGAATTGTAAATTCATTAAAAATGCCACACAGTTTCTTATACCAACACATCCATGGCCAACAATTCCCTTCCTTCCTTCAACACTCATACACATTTTGGAAGAGAAATCTGGCCCATCCTTTACCTTCTCCACACCAAATTATCTACCAAATGTGTTGCCAGCCCTGGGTCACCAGCCTTTCAGTCAAGCACTGTTCTTCGCTTAACACATGAAAGAGCTGCAAGTACCCATACAATATAAGAAACAACAGACCATGAACTAAGACCATCACACTGATGTTCTCTTCAATAAATGTTCCTGTATAGAATTTCTAGTCATAGGAAAACTCCATCAATTAATTAAAAAAAAAAAAAAAATCCACACCCAAAACAAACACCACCTTCCTTCCCCCAACCAATAAACCCAAAACTTCAGGAGAAAAAACAGGTGAGCTCCACACAGCTGAACAGAGTGCAACACCAGGTTGGTTCCCAACTGAGGGGATGCAGAATCCACAACAGACAGTACACAAAAATAGGCTAAATGTGACAACAGCTGCACCCAGCACATATCAGTCTGATCACTGATGCACCTTACTGTTGTAATGCCAGTATTACCCACCAAGAAGTCTTTCTTGGGAATGCAGCATCATAAGAAGTCATTGTAGTTGCAAAGCTTTTCCTGAAGGCTAAGGGTTTGTTGGTAGGCCAACCACACCAGCTGCTGCATGGCAGCAGGGAGTGAGCGTCTCCCAAGCAGCTAAAGCCTGGTTTCCAGTGGCAGCAGCCCATGGGCACAGGGTTGCCACAGCACCTCCTAAACTGCAACAAAGGGGCAAGTAAAAAACTGAAGAAGGCGGCAGCTTCAGAAATTGCTGTGGTACATAGAAACAGTTGGAGCTGCTTGGGGAGCCTTGCTAATTTTCAGGGTCAGGAAGGGCACCCTTCTAAAACAAAATGTTAAAGGTGGAAAAATGCCTAGCAACTGTGGAAGGAGACAAAAAAATCCAAACCAAAGATCATAAATTTATATCTTCACTAGCACCTCCAGCAGACAGTTCCTGCTGGACTGCACCCCCAGCTCAGGGGCACCAGTAGGCACTGCCATAGATGAGGCCATTCCAGCCTGCAGCACTTCTCTTTCCACCACCAGCAGTTACAGGAGATGGCTGGGTGACAAAAACATAGTTTACTTTTTGGGGAGCACTGGCATCAAAGGGTGTGCACATTCCCCCAAGTAACCAAGGTACATGACTCATCTGCAGCAATGCTGACAGCTCAGAAAGAGCACACACGGGCCTGTAATACAGAGTAATAAATACAGCACTAAAATGGCAATGCACGTGAGAGAAGAGCAAAAGTATGCAGTCACCGAGTGCTGCTTTGCGTAACAGGATATTTAGAAATTCATTGTGCAGATTGAAGACTTTGCTCCTCTGTCCAGTGGCTGATTCAGCATTTGTCCTCACTTCCAGAAAGTCCAGCTCCTCACCCCACCCCATCCCACTTTAGGGCTGACAGTTCATCAGTGGAAATTCCCTTCCTTGCCCCTGCCAGCAGCCAACATTTTCAGAAGGCTGCCGGCCTGAACAGTACAGCTCACACCAGGCATCTTGAGAATTTCAGGCTCTTTGCCACCCCTGTAAGCTACATCAATCAGCAGCCCAACCACACGGTTGCAGGTTTTAAGTATGTCTGCTTGCAAGTATAAAAGCTTACTGGAGGCCTTCTGCCCATTAAGAGCTCTTCATCCCCTGTTGTGCAGGGACAGTATTTTACACCTTTATGCAAGGCTGCTGACAAACATAGGGAGTCAGAACAAATCCTCTGTCATATGTTCGGGCATATTATTGCATGCTATGTACCCCAAGGGCCATGGCATTTAATTCAGAAAATATAAACAAGATTTCCATGCTTCAGATTTAAAAGGATACCACCAATAACAGTTAGAGACTGACTGCCTTGAGCTATTGCCATGAGTAAAGACAACAGAATCCCTTTAAAAGATTTAAAGTGTTATGCTTTTTCCACCCTTCAATACAGAAGTTACCATACAAAGCAGCATTTCCAATGATAAAGTAGTTCTGGTTTAGATGAATAAGAAGAAAACCCCAAACATGCAATGGCGTACATTTTTTAACCAGATGCAATAATTAAAAATCCAAGGTTAAAAAAAACCAAAAAGCAAACATGAAGTCATCATCAAGTTTTCTGTTTTATTTAAGATTTTAGTTTTAATTCTGAAGAAAGAGGTACATTTCCTTGGTTTTAGTTTTAGCGTCAGGTTATAACCATGTTTATTTATCTGTTTCTTTTTTCCTGTCTTTTCAATACTGCACAAACGTCCAGAAACTACAGGGTTAAGTAAAAGCTGCAGGCAGAGGAGGTCAGAGGTTGCTCCTGATGGTGATCATGTGGCCCCAATGCAGTGCTATCCCAGAGTGCCCTAATCAGGTGAATCTTTAAAAAAAAAAAAAAAAAAAAAAAAGAGAGACTGACAGAGGAGACAGAAAGACTGAAGTAAATATCACTCGTGTTTCAGCTGCTTATAATTATATTACGTATACACTAGGTATTAAATCTGTGAATACTTTTAAAACATTAAAGTTTACTTGAAATCTAAAGCCAAAATTAAAGAAAAATCTTATTCTCCCCTCTTTAAACCACTCTAGCAACATGCCAGTTACTCATAGCTACAAGTGTTTTGTCTTTCAACACACTTCATGTCAAACTCTGACTGATGCAATAAAATCCCCTGCTCAAAAAAAAAAAACCAAAAACAAAAAAACAACCAACCCCAACATAGCAATTTCCCTGTGTAGTGCCACACTGAATGCAAAATAAATGCTGGGCCACTGCTTGCCCCACATGTTCAGTAACTTCATTTAAATTAAATACCTTTTTTATGTTCTTGCATTTGATTCTGCATTGCACTTTTCCCCCTACTGGAGATTGACACTTTTCCACTAGGCAGAAATACTCATGTGCAAAAGACGTAAGACAGTAATACTCTCCTTAAGCATTGAGACTGCATTTTGATTTCTCTCTTTTTTTTTTTTTTCTTAGAATGGTTAGAAAGTATTTCAAACAGTGTATTTCAAACACTGTTTCTGCAGAAACTTAACAAAAAGAATGGTCATGACCCTGTGATGGCATTGCATTTGGGGGGAAGTTTGATCAGGAACTGGATTCTTCAGAAAGAAAGATATGACAGGGAACAGTAGGTGGGCGTGGGGAGGAGTCAGGGTGGGACACTTCCTGCATTTCTAACGTTTTGGGTCTTATTTTTCTTTTTTTCTTTTTCTTCCTTTCCTAATGACGATCCAGCGCTGAGCTCTGTAGTAGATCTGTGGGGGTTTTACTGGGGGGTCTGAAGGCTGTCTGAAAGCCTGGAGGTGGGGAATGGAAGCTGGTGGGGTTTGAAGGAGGAGAGTAGGGATTCCAACTGGCTCTGTGCAGAGGGATCTGTGTGCCGAAGGGGTTACTGTGGTGCGTCTGTGATGGCGCTGCACTGGGGCCGTCCACCTCTGTGAGGGCCTGAAGAGATTTTAGCCAATGTGGAGGATTGTCATCTTGAAGAGTGTCTAAACTGTTTCCTGTGGAGGCTGGGATACCTAAGAAAAGAAGAAAAAACAGGGATACAGGCAAGTCAGAGGAAAAGCAGTAAGTTGACCATGAAGGAGGTCAATTTAACCTAGCAAAAAGCAATAATGAAAAAACATGATTAGTTTGTACAGAAAATGCATTTTACATTATTATGTATAATTACCCTGCCCACAAAAATATTTAACATTAAATTGAGATACGAGAAAGTTCACCCTCAGAGTACTTCTTCATAAAACACACATTTTTCTATCAAACATTCTGCTCAAGAACTGCATCCTTGTCAACATGACCTTACCACACCAAGCTGCCAGTACACTACACACTTCACTTTTTATTCTGCCTACTTGAATCATGCTTCAGCCTCTCTAACAGGGAGACACAACCAGACAGCCTTATAAAAGAGAGCTTTATAAACAAGTGGAGTACGTCCCTTTTTAAATAACCAAGTCCAGTGATTGCCTTCAGGACCAGCGACGCACATACCGGACATGCCATCCAGCACAAGGGACACCTTATAGATTGACCCTACAGGAAAGCACTGATGCACCTGACTGCCTGCAAAGGTCCTGGGCATGCATTGCAAAGGCCTAAGTGACGCTCTGTTATATCTAAAGGTTCCACAAAAATTCCTGGACCCTTGAGATTTTGTGGATGGAAGCTGGAAGAGACCACCGCATACTGACTTTTTCTTTTTTTTTTTTTCTTTTTTTTCCAGATGTAAATCAGTTTGTGCCAAATACCCATTCGATGGTTTGCCAGTGGAGCTGAAGGAGTGAGAAACGGTTACCTGTGATGATTGCGGGGTCCATCCAGCTGCCAGGGCTGTCCCAATTCAGGCTGTCGGTGGTGGCAGTGTTGGACGTTGGTACACTGTGGTTGGCGTTGGAGGGGGAAGAAGCATTGGGCAGTCCACCAAAGTTGATGTTAATGTTCGGTAGAAGTGCCCTTAGCCCGTCCTGCCATTCCTTCATATTTAAACTCTCTACAGAACTGCTGTTGTCTGGGAGATTTACCAACAAAAAAAAATGAAAGATAAAAAAATAAAAAGCTGAAGTTAGAAACAGATGTCCTTCTTTGGTGGGGTATGGGATTTTGCTTTTACTTTTTAAGCTAAGCATTAAATACTTTCTCTGTCCAAAACCTAGGGTCAGTGTTTCCATGACTGATTAATTACTCAGAGGGGCTGGCAGGTTTTAAACAAAGTGTAAGGGAATGGGAGAAAGATATAACTCCTCCCCCAATATGTATTTTCCCATATTGATTCAGAGACTCGAATAATCAAGGACACAGTGGCTCTCCCTCTATTACTAAGAGGGGAAAATCTACCAGGTACTTGATGAGAATACTTCTGCTGCAATTTGGCCGCTTTACTGATGGGCAGCAGGCTCAAAAGGGTAATGTGTATCAAAATGAAGAAAGGCTAGGTAGGGCTTTGCAATAGAAATGGAACGTGAGAAACCAGGGAGGCTGAGGAAAATCACAGATGTCTTTTGTTTTGTTATAGCTTGCTCATTCACAGCCCTAGAGATGTTCTTCCGAAGAAAATGATAATGAAGTTGGAAGGAGTGAAATTTCCTCTTGCAGTTGAAGAACAGTAGTAAAAATTCTTTAAAGACCTGTCAGAATAACTTCTGACACAGCAGTATCCTCAAAACTTTGGTAACAAGCAAACCAGCCAGAGACCAAAGCAGTCAAGTCTCAACTATTTGCCTGAGCGTTTCAAGACATACTGATAAAGGACAACAGGATAATGTGGCTATTAGCACTACAACAAATGATCCCTCAACACAAAAGTCACACCATGCTATCCAGAACAGACTATCCGGTTCGGTGATCCATCTCTCGCTTTCAGTATCTCTAATCAGGACAAACCAGACATGAGCACTCCAGCTGCTGTATCCAATACAGCAAGTCATACTTCATTAGCTTGTGGTCGGTTATATTTGGAAAGGATTCGTTAGGCATTATGTTGCCACATGCTTGTCTTTTTGACAAATATCTAGAATACCCTTTTTTTTTTTTCCAAACATCTCTGCCTGTCCTGATTGAATAAAGAACCTTGACCTCAATCAGAATTTTTAGATACTTTCATAATACTGCTACTTCATCAACAACAGAACAGATTTAAGTCTTCCTGGAAAGTTAGAGGATATCACTAACAACCTTATTTTGAAGAGTAAAGAAAGCAGTCTCAATTGCTATCAAAACCTGCCTTGGCAGTTTTTGTAAAACTGCATGCTCAGAAAAAAGTGTCCTGAGCAAATTACCTTTTTGTAACTAGAGGGGAAGAAAAACCCCCCAAAACCAAACAAGACGAGTACCTCAAATACTGTCCTTTCACAGCTCCTCCTTTTTCCTTTGCAATACTAATGCACAAAATAAATGTTTTTAAATAATTCAGTGCCACATGTTTTTCATCAAAACCTACAATCCTGAGATTAAAAATAATAAATCAAAGTTTTAGAAACTATTAGTAGAAAATGCCGTCAAGAGATATTGTTCACAGCCCTCTAGAACATCCACAAGCCCATTTGAGACAAGTTCTAAATTAACTTTTTGGAACAAAAGTAGCCAGCTCACGATCACAGAAATAACTGCAAAAAATTCTGAATTGTACACCATTAGTTTCCTTTTTTTTTTCCTCACTGCTGCTTCTAAAAGCTTGTGCAAAGAAACACAGCTCTGTTTAATTATTTACTTCTACTTCAACAAAAAAGACACACAGGTCCGTGCATGAGCAAACAGACTCCTCTCCACACCTGTGAGATGCTGCAAGGGTGTCAGTCACCGACTTTACTAACCCCCAACACACCCTCAAAGCTCTGTGCAAGAAAATTAACCTGCAGTAAACTACCTGCAACATGTCATTGAGGAAGACTAAGACAAAGCCTGCAGGATGTTATAAGGAACAGGATAGGAAAATTAATGTCATAGGGCATTAGGCCTCCCTGGGCTAAGAAAATATGTACATTTTTGTCCTGTTATTCTCCATGTAAAAAGACATAATACAGCACACATAAGGGTCAAGAAAGCTAGCGAGACACAAGACTCATGAAATGGAAAAGGCTGGCACTTTCTGGTGAGGAGACACTGCTGCCTGAGACAGGCATACTGCACCACTGCTAGGCACCCTCTATAACACAAAACAACAGGAAATAATAAACTGAGGGAGACTGTTCTTTACCTCAACTGTCTGAACAAAATCTACTTGGATTCATGGAAGCCAAGAGATGAAAAGCCTAAAAGGATTCAGTATCTACCAAAACAGTGTTTGCTAGCTATAAGAAAGTCAGTTTGATAAAATCTTGTGCTCCTAGGTATAAAAGTGACAAAATATAGAGAATTACAAAAAAGTTATTGTCTTTCCCAAACAGGTGCGTTTGTGAGGCTGCAAGGCAAGCTAGGACAAAAACACTGGCTCCTGACACAAAAATACCCAAGCACCACCCAAGCACCTCTTTGCTGAATTCTGGCAAGTTTTAAACAGCCTAAGTGAAAATGCAAATCCACATCAGAGACGGAAGTTATTTCTACCAAGGGAAGTAATTTCTTCAGAAATCATTACTCATCCCTCAGCTGGTTTGTTCTTCCTGTTAATAACATCTATGCTTCACGATGAAGCTAGGACCAGTTAAAAATGAGAAAAAGCTAGCTCTCAGTTAAAGCAGATGTATTAAAAACGGTATTTGCATATTATCTTTCCCTACTTCTACAGTTAACTGGTTGGAAGGAGTAATTTTCTGACTATTAGCAGACTTCTCAGTTGGACATTACAACCTAGGTGTATGAGAACCAATATAACAGTTTCCCTCTCTCAAGAAGTAAAAATGCTGTCTCCTTCCATGGGCTAATCTTAAAAGGCTTAAAGCAGCATGCCCACTGATAGCGGGAAAACACAGAAGAAAACAAGGCAAAACCCAGATAACTGCAAAGAAAGTGTTTTCTATACTAAGATAAATATGAGATTCCTTCCCTCGTGCCCTTTGTCTCCCAAAATAGAGAATAACCTCGTGAAGCATCACTGAAAGCACAAGAAAAGCATTTTCAAACACACAGCCTGCACGCTAGTCTTCCCTTCATGTACATTTCATAATCCTCTCTGGTCTAGTGGAAACTTGTGTTTACAGGGGTGAACAGATCCCACAATTCTAGGACTGAAATTTTCCTATGTCCGAGGTGGTATGCCAATGTAAAATAAAAGCACTTTCATGTAAAATGTGCTAAGTCAATCACTGTCTCAGAATGAGAAAAAGAAAGAAAAAAAGATTCATCACAAATGCAACTTGTCCATTCAATCAAAATAAAAAACATTTGAAGTTAACTTAAGAAAAATAAAACACCTGAGAAGCCTGAACATTAATTTGTATAAAACTAGTCACTTAATGAATTTCTAAATAAAATCATTGCCCCATTATCACATCCTACCAGACAGTCAAGTAGTTTTACCTCATTCTCTATATACAATGCCTTAACACTATTTCTTCAAATCAGGCAAAGCAGTGTGTATTTGGGGGAGAGGCCATGAAGAGGATTAATGGCCAAGCCAGAATACTCTTCTGTTGCACATGATCACTACTTTTGAACATGTTTGCACAAGTGTCTGCTGCACTGATATGGGCTGTTCTGTGACTTCCAAAATTCTGATAATGACATGGCAATGAAGACCCAAAAGTGTTTCAAATTTGGCTGTGCCACTTTGGTGACACTGACACACTCAATCTTTTATATTGATGGCACAGCAGAACTTCCAGTTTTCTTGGTGTGAGACAAGCCCACTCAAATGAATATTCCACACGGACTAGACCATTTCAAATCATTGCCCTAATTCTGATACAAGCCTATGGTAAAATCGAAAGCAAAATTCACCCAGTACATGCTTAAGTAAATATGACCAATAGGAAAGATCACAAGACTTACATTATGGGTAAAGCAGGAGCATTTCTCTGCTCTACCTAACTTATATTCCAAGCCATTACAAAAGCCTATTTTCATGCCAATTGAGTAAAAACATCAAATACATTCATACCAAATCCTAAATATTCTAGTCCCCATGAAAAGCAAACAGTCCTGCAAATCATAGTTACAATTATTTATTTTTAAAGAACCCATCGGTATGTTGTATGTGGGACAACGACACAGTGTGTCCATTACAGAAAAGCATCAAATAAGCAAAATAAAATCAGAGGAAAATCATCATATGAGAGAAAAATAAACTTCTAGCCCATGTCATATACCTGACTGCAAAAAGTGGCAACAAAAGAAGGAAAGAGACTATCAAGGTGTATTCAGTAACAGAATAGCTATTTCAACAACCTGCGTGTAAAAAGGCCCTTGTGAAATCTTCAAAGACACTGTACAATAAATTTTGAAGCCAAAGAAAAATTAGAGGAAAAAAAAAGAGCAGGAAGGACTACCAGGAGTTCACAAAGAGTCTTTCAACTCAATTAAAAGCAAATGGAGCCACCAGAGAAGCATACCCTTTCAAGTGACATCTCTGGTCCCAGTCTCTGCCTTGTGTCACCATGTTCAGAGATTTTAAGTGCTTTCCCTGAAACAGCCTACTGCCCTATTCTGAGAAGTGACTGGGGCTTCTCTATTTTGATCTCAAAATAACTTTCCACTGTATTTCTGTTTTGAAAACAGTTGTCCAATACTTCCCTTTGAGGGGCAGAGAGAAAGATAGGACAATTTATCACATCCAAAGAAAGAAATTATGACCATCACATTACATAAACTCAAAAGCTTTTCATTCAAAGGTTTTATACTTACACATAAACAAAACAGTTACGATAAGAACTATACCTGTTTCATTTCAGTATGAATAATAAGCTGTTTGCTCATGAGATTTTTTAAAAATAATTAATAAAATCCCATTTAAACATCTATGACCTGAAGGATTTCTCTCTCAGCTTCATTGACTCACTATCTATGACTCCTAGAAATCCTACAATGCTTAAACGAAACAATGAAGTTTCATCCATCCACAGAGACCTAAGAATGCTACTGGCAGATTGGAGAAGATGGAAACTGCCCACATTTAAACAGCAGCGCTGCCCATCAGGAATACAAGTGGCCTCTTCATCATACTAGAGAGACATCTAGTGACAGGAGCACGAGAAGGTAAAAGCTGTTTGCAGTGAACCTTTAAAAGCCTCACAAACATTGTCTACACACGGGAAACAAATCAACAATTCACAAAATCCAGATCTGTGTCATTTCACAGTGTGAATTTCAATGAAAGTCTTACAGTCATGAGCTCTAAGAGCTCAGGAAACAAAAGATGCACATGTACATACAATTTATGTACACACATACCTACAAAATTTGCTTTGGTAGACAAGAGACCAGTCTACCCTCAGCTTTAAAATACTGCAAATAAAGCACATTTTACCTCTATTCCATATTGATTTCCACAGTTATCGTAATTCCACTCAATTTAAAAGACAGCCAAATAAACAGAAGCACACTATTCTTCAATGTCAAATCAATCCAACTGCAACTTAACTTGCCAGTTAGCCAAACTATCAAGTAGAATATACTAATTCTAAAGTATACATTTAAATGGGGAAAATAAGATTTTCTAAATGATTTTTGATGATGATCTGACAGCACAACTTTTAAGCTTTCTGTGACTATGTAAGTGTTATGAGTCAGAAAATATCATTTATTTTCAGAGGAAATCCCTTCAACATGAGTACAGGGACAGTAAGAAGACTCATATTTGCTTGCATGTACAGTGTCAGAACTTTATTAGGCTTGAGAAAAGCTGTGTTATACCAAGTGTTCTGGAGAGTTCTTGTGATTGACTTACACTTACCACAGCTCAAGAGACCAAACCATAATTATGGCAGCCAGCGACTCAATTTTAATCTGTAAGCGAATTTTAAATTGAGATTCCAAGTTGTTTTGAAAGACATGATTGACTTCCTACAAAATGTTTCCAGAGCATCCCACATTTTTTATTACTTTTATTACTTTTTAAATTACTTTTATTTTTTTTATTTTCTTATTTCCATAAGAAAATAGGTTTTGGTGCTGATAATCTTTAATATTACCATAAATCTAAGTGCACAAAGACTTAAGATACTGAAACAAATGAAATAGATACTTGAATCTTAAACACAGAACAATTTGATTAAAAAACTCAGAGAGCATGGAATTCCATTCATCTGAGAAACAAAGTTCATTTTAACCTGAACTGCTTCCTCTCACATCATGCACCAGAGTTCAATCTCACTGGGTTACCCTGTTTGTCACTAGAAAAAACTTTGACTTCAAAGGAAAAGCCCATGTGCACAAATGTACTTGTGAATACACAGATAGATGCATGCATAAATAAAATCAATATATTTGAAATTTGCCCTATGGGCAATACAATAACGAGAAATTGCAAAGAAAAACCCCTAGGTCTTCAAAGCTATAGTAACTATTATCAAGAGCCTATCATGCTACAGAGATTCTGGATTCCAGGAATATCCCACCAATCAATCAACCCTCTGACTTCAGACTGCGAGACCAGCATTAGCACAATGAAAGCATACGCTGGCAAATGATAAACTCATTTTTAATCTTCCCACATCTGCAAATAATTAAGGCTGATATATGTTTGTAGATTATTTCAATAATCATGGGAAAATTAACTGCAAGAAAGCCTAGTTTTCACCTTCTGTGTTACCTTCCATGACATGAAATTCATTCTGATTACTAGATGCTGTCTTCTAATAGAAGTGACCTATTTGTTAAATAGATTTTTAAAATTCCTCTGAGGACAATATGAAGTTAAATGAGGCTGTGTAGAAGAAAGCAAGAGATGGCAAGGGATGGGAAAAAATTTTTTATTTTGCCCTCAAATGTGATTTGGCAGTACTGAGAGAAGAAACACTATTTGCAAAGCTGCTCTTTCAGCTGCTGCTATTCCTTCAGGATTCATTTATGCTCCTCCCCCAACACAATTTTCAAAAAGACTATATTTGCTCTCTCAGTTGCTTTTCAAGCTGGAACACTCAGAAAAAGTTTATGCAGAAAGCCTTTGAATTATTTGTACTTTTTGTTGAAATGCATTAGTCTTTACTGGTATTTTGTTAAATGGACTCAAGAGCCCAAGTTTCAGGTCCATGCCAAGGCACAGCCTTTTGTTAAGACACTGAGGTGGCAGTGCCAAAGTGCACTCACTTCCCAATCTTTAAAAAGAAAATGTCATGTTTTTAACATCACTAAGACAGTTGCACCTTTTAACTCATGCCAGTGACCTAATGCATAGTTTGAAGTGACTTCAGAAAAGCGTCTGAGAGAACACAGCACCCAAGGCTAAGCAGCTGCCTGCTGGAGGAAGGAGACACATAAGAAAACAGAACTGCCTCTGACACTACTGCAGGGCCATCTCAGTATCTCACCAGTTACCTGTGAAAGGTAACAACCTTTCCATGTTTTGGTGAACCAGTCCTAAAGAGGTTCTGCTAACAATAAATAAATAAATAAATCTTCCATCCCTAAAACCCAGGCAAAAGCCAACACCTAGTGTAGCTGAAGCTCCTTTTGTGACACTACTACAGACAAAAACAGTCATGAAATTTGATGTGAAAAGCCTCCAGTCTGATTGTTTCTCCCTGTTTCTGGAAAGTTACCAAAAAGGCTGACAGGACTAACAGTCTGGAAGGCAGACTGGGTCAGCTACTCAGCCAACCCCGTGTTTATTTCAAACGCAGTAGTGTTAATGTGACTAGTCACTCCTCTGATATGATACATTGCAGCTAAATTGGAGGATTTTTCTCCCACTTTTTTCTTTGTCACATACATGTTCTTCCAAAATAAAATTACACATTTAAAAATAGGCATCTTGCTACCCAAAAAAAAAGCAAGATGCCTGCTGTCTTTCACTGTCACGACTAAAATCCTGCAATCAAAGATTTAAAATCAGAGCTTAAAACCAAGCTAGAGATGAAGACAGATATTTATGTATCAAGTCTTATTTGAAACAGTATCACCTATATAATCACAGGACAAATATTCAACAGGATTTAGAAAACAGTTGCAGTATTAGCACTGAAAAGGCACTGGAAGGAAGGGTGGGTGTGCAAGATGAGATTTTGAAACAGATGGAGACGTAGCAGGACTCAAAGGACAGGTGCTGTGGATGAAGTTTCCTCAGAGATCATGACAAGATTACACCAAGGAAGCCAGGCCTTTGGAGTAAATGTAGGAAGTATATGGGAGTTAAGGAACAAGACACCAGAAAAGGAATATCCACAGCGGATTTTCATCTTGACACTGATTTAATATTTTGGAAATTAATTGGAAATTTTATTTTGTTTAAACCTAGATGCATAAGAAAAGAAACTCCTAAACTCCTCCACATAAACAGAAATGAGCAAGCCAAAAGTTTATTTTCAAAATGGATTAATTCCATATTGCGCTGAACACTTCTTCACCAGTGAAACAGAAAATGAGTTATGATAGGAAATAAAAAAAGAATGAACTTCAAGGTAGGGATATACACAGATAGAAAGCATCTTCTGAAGAGGAAGGATGGAGGACTAAGAACCTCCATGGAAAAAAAAAGGTGCTGTGAGCAAAAGGACTGATGAGAAGAACAAAATGTTCAATAGCAAAGGCTGTATTAACAGTCATCTTCACTGAGGAAACCAGGATATACAAGAACCAGTAGAAGCAATAATGTAAATAGCTGAGGGCTGCTTACAGAAGGTGCTTTTCATTTTACAATTTCAAAGCAGTTTCAAATGAGGAGCGACCCTGTTATCAGAGCAACACATCTACTTCTGAGAGCAGCTGCTCTGCACTCTGGAAAAGATACAAGCCTTTGGAAATGCCATACATGGCACATACAACTATTACTTGTATCAGCTAAAATGTTCACCAGATTTCCTATTTTCAATATTTACCCCTAATCAGAGAAAGACTGCAGGCAGGCCTAGATCTAACCAGGGGGCACAGAAAAGATGACTTTCAGCTGCCATGCTTTCTGCCCAGCTGGTGTTGGAAAGCCAAAGATCAAGGAAGAACACCAAGTGAGCAAGTAGTCTTCTTTAAAAGATTAGGACAGAAAATTAATAGACTAATATCTCTCTTACTGTTAAGAGTAAAGAAACCAATACTTAAAACAGGCATTAAAGCTTTCATATACTGTCAGGTCAAGAGGAAAAGTACAGGAAAATGTTTCATCATGGCATCCAAATAAGGGATGTGAGGCACCACTGTTTAAGTCACATCCTTTTTGTTAGGGTATGGGATCAAATGCCTTTTTTACACAGCACTTGGAGAATTTTTACAGCATGCTGACCTCAACAGCCATACCATATGGCACAAACCCTCATTTGAAAAGGGACAGTAGCAGAACACTTCCAAAACCCCATATCAAGTTATTATCCTGAGACCACAGGAAAATGTCAGCTGCTATGCCACAAATTCTGTTTCCTTCCAAGACTGTATGAAACAAGGCTTGGAGTATTTGTTTGTTTGTTTTCAGGAAATAGAAACAAGCCAGGGAGAGGAGACAAAAAGACAAAGACCAAATAAAAAACCATTCAAACAGAAATGCAATTATGTCGTGAGAAAATAGCAAGTCAGACAAGGAATCTTAGTATTAAAAGGAAATGCTAACCCTTATTCTGCTATGTCATCCTTTTTTGTGCTGTAAACAGTCTTTAAATAATATGACCAAAGCCAACATATCAGCCAAAACAATCTTCCCTTGTTTTACTAAAATCTTGTCTAAAAGGTAGCATTAGGCAAGAAAGGATTTGATGTTCAAGGCAAATTCAACAGCTGGGGAGCATAGAGGCCAGAAAATTTAAAGCAGCAGAAGATGCAACACCATAACTAGTTCAGAAATGGAAGAGCTCACTACTTTAAGTGGGAAGATGTTGGACCTTCTTAATAAAACTGTCATTGCTCTGTCCTCTCTGCTACCAGCTACGGCTTCACAAAAACCTAAATGCAGCCATGACATGAAGACATGCATGCTAATCTGTGTCTGGATAAGGAATGCAACACCACTACCACAGACACTGCAGGGGAACACCCAAAATTATTAGAGCAGTCTACCCATTTATTGTCTCATCTTTAAATATATATAATATCAATCAATAAGGATATACAGATATAAGCCACAACATCAAAACTAAAACATCTTGAGAGAATGGAATTTTGATTCTTCATTATATTCTATTACACAGACTTATTACATTCAACCCCAATGCACTGAAATATCAGGAACAGCTCACAGAAATCTATGGCAGCTTCTGTATCAGTCAGCTGCATGGTTAAAATATCGTGATGAACTTTACAATGGTTATCTTCAAAGGCAACGAACAAAATATTTTTCCCCATCCTAAATAAGGTTAAATTCTTTATGCTTCGTATCTGTCCGTGTCCACTTGACTCTTTTCCCCTATTTAGATTTTTGATATATGTATGATATACATAAATTGCCTCTGTTCAACAAGCATTTGGAGAAAGCTTTGATATATGATTTAATTTTTAGGCTGCCCTCTGCAGAGTCAGAAATTGGACTTGACGACCCTTCCAACTCAGGGGTTTCAATGATTTTTTTGGGAAGAATATATACATATTGTGTAGGAGTAGTCTTGAAAGAGTTCGCACTACCTCATTATTATGGTCTACAGAGAGCTTACAATGAAGTTCTGCATTCAGGGTAATGATGAAATTACTAAATGAAGTAACAGCCAGTGTTTCAAAGCGTCAAGTACTTCATCTTGCATAGAACTGATGGGGAAAGTGGACTAACCATTTTCAACTTTTTCCTAATAATTTTAACTCTGCGAGCTTATTACTGTACTTCTCTGTAACAAAATCAATGACTACCAACCACTCAGTAAATTCAAGAAATAAAATATATTTGTATTTTCAAATTAATATGCATACATCTCATTTTGTAAGCATCTGTCTCAAAACACACTGTTAATCTGAATCCTACCTTATTCTATGATCCCATATCATACTTATTATTTTTGAACACACCAACAGGCAGTAGGGGTGGCAAAGATGATAGTGCACTAGCTATCAAATTACAAAGAGTTTCCTGTTATCCTATAGTAAAATAAAAATAAAGGCACACACCCACCCACACTGCTGTCAGTAAATCAGTCTTTCCCTTGGCATTATCTACAGAACAAAGCATAGCTGCTGGCCAATATTCTCAGGATAGCTTGCATACAATCTAGGGTAAGATTGCTTGTAGCAACAATCACACTGTCCATGAGGAAGTCACTGGACTTTTCTCCTGAAGCACAGTTCCACATTTATAATTTCACAGTAAACCATCTAATCAATCCCACTCCAGAAGGCAGCAATAAGCTTAAATCACCCCTGAAAATGACAACATGAAACATCTGCTACAGTTTGAAAAATGATACAGTGGGGGAAGGAAAAAGAGTTACTCTGGAAGTGAATCAACCAAAAAGTTCATTTAAATATGGGTTGGGGACAAATGTATGCCTGATGAATATGACACATTTCAAGTACATGCATAATAAATCTATGAAGTCAATCATGTGTCATTGTGTCATTTCACTGGAAACCACAGAATTAGTTAATAATTAACTACTTCCTCTGAGAAACAAACAACCAAATCCCACACAGAAATTATTTTGAAGTGAGATCTTAATTTAAAAAAATGTAGGTTGTTCCTGTGTTTCTACATCACAGAACAGACCTGCCTGAAGCTGTGAGTTTATGAATACAGCACTGCTCTGTTTCTCAAATAAACAAAAGACAGTTTCAGCAAATTACAGTTAATATATCACACATGAGCATTTCAAATTCCTGTGAATAATAATGTCTAAAGTAGAAACAGCAGCAGTTTAAAATATACCATTTTCTTAATACAAGCTTCCATACCACAAATACACCTAGTGAAACCAACTCAAATTTAGAAAGCCCAGAAAATACTATACTAACATATGAATTTATAGAAGTTATTAGATCTGCTTGTTTTGACATAAATGAAAAGCTTCAAAAGGGTTGATTAAATAGAGCAAGCAGACAGACTCATGTGCCTGTTCCCACCCCCTTTTTTTTCCTACCAGTAACTAGTCCAATATTAGCTACTTTAGGAATTTATAATCCTGTAAAAAACTGTGATCAAAGACCTTAAGAAACATGTGGCTTTATAGCAGTAGAGAGTCTCTGCTACAAGACAGAATGTGAAGTTTCACCTGCACTTGGTTTCTTTTCCTGTTATAGCTGAACCAGCCAAGTTGGTAACATTGACTAAATGTTACCAACTGACTTGACTAACATTGACTAAAACACCCTAACATAGGCTACCAAAAGAGCCAAGAGAAAGGAACTTCAGGTCCAGTACAACTTACTGTTCCACACAGCTAAACAGCTGCTATGAGATGCACTGCCTTTCTAGCAGGTCAGCTAGGATATGATAAAGTCTTACACACATGAGTTCTCTGTACTTGGACACCACTTTCTTTCCCCAACCCCACCAGATAGATGTATCTGTAAATTGCATGAGGAAACTAGGAAAATTCTGTAATTAAATACTTGCTACTGACAGACTAAAACAAAAAAAAAGAACATGAATTATTTTTTCAAACAGAAGATAAAAGGGATACATTGAGAGACCTGTACTCTAGAGGCAGATTAAAAAAAATACCCCCCAAAAAAAACCTGGAAACTATCAAGTCAGCACACAAGAAAAGAGCCATGAGGTCATCTCCTGACTTTCAAAATATTTGTACTTCTGAAGCAGTTAGAGCACTAAAACAAATATAAATAATAAAAATCCATAACCCAGGAAATTACACCAGAACTGACAGTTCAGCTGATTTCTGGCAGCAGGAAAAAGAAAAAGGAGTAATCTACCCTTGTGCAAAATAGCCTTTTTTCAAGATATATCAAAGCTGATGTATATCAGCTGAGAAGTGTTTGCACTGCAACAACTGCTATCTAATTGTCAGCCAGTCAACTAACAATATTTTCTATAACAAGAGATTAAAACCAACACAAAGGAACCTTCCATGGTTACTACAGCATATGTTTGTTTTGGTTTTAGCACGATATTTGCCGAAAATATTTTTGGATTAATCGGTTGTAGCAGTTGCATACAAAAAAAGGACATAAATATCAATTATTTTACCTTAAAACATATGGGGGAAGCACATGGCCTGGGGCTGTGCATCAACTAGTACCACACAACCTGCTTTTCAGAAGTCTAAAAAAAGATCTACAAGTCTCCTACAAACACAAAAATTCCACTTCCAAACTGCTAACTAAAATTAAAATAACGCAATACTTTTGCAAACTTGGAATCAACCTGAACAGATCTTTTTCAACACTACAGGATTTTTCTGGTCCCCCAGGTCAAAAGATAGTCTTGTTACCGACCCCTCAAAGTAGAAGTTCTTACAACTGAGTGATAGAGTTGAAAAGTGATGTCCTGTTGTTTTTCTGTAAGTTGTATGTGGTTTAGAGGAAAGGGAGCAACAGTGCAGCTGTGGATGCTGTACTTTGTTACTCCATGCCAGCAACAACAACTTTTTTTGTGCAACCAATGTCAGACATTTTAGGCTTAAAACTTTGCTATTGCCAGTGTAAAGAGTTTTGAATTACTTGCACTAGCAGTATGGACCATGTTTATACTTGAATTAGCCTAAAGACCCTTCAACAGTATAGTAACTGCAACAAGGCTTCAAAGAGGAAAATGTACAGCAAAGTAACAGCCAAAATTAGTTCTTGTACTAGAGCACCAAAAAAACCCCACTAACTTTTTCCTAGGTCACTTCCTTATAGTAAAGCTAGTACTTCTAAAACCCATGGAAAGAAAGTAATTCTGGCAACATCTCACGCAGCAGTTTTCTCCACCTCAAGGCTACAAGAGCTAAGACAGACTTTATACCTGCAGTTCATTATTCATGTAACACAACTTTTTCCCCTGTTACAAGAAAAGAATTTGTTTGGGACAAGCTAAATTGGGAGTAGGGAAGAGCTTCAAACCCCAGAAGTAAATTTTCAATCAAGATAATTATTGTTACAATTAGCTCCTTAGCTGCAATGTTTGATGCAAGAGCCTATTAATCCACTCCTATTAGGGCAGCCTAAATTGGCCTGACTGCACATTTATTTTTCCCCAGCATCACAGCCCTCAGAATCAGGATGAATCCTCTTACACACATTGCAAGCATCCATTCAGTGAAGATTAGCATAATATTAAGGCTATCTGAAGTACAGAAATTAGCAGCACTGAATGTTTTACCGTGCAGCCATTCGGCTATGCGCAAGAGGGAATGACCCAGACAGGACATGTGGCACAAATTATCATCATTACAATTTTTTCCACGACTTTAAGAACTCTGGTCAACACCTGCATGCCAACGTGAAAGTCACAATGCACTTCCAGGGCCTATTCTTAAATAAAGCCAGTCTGGCAAGACTGAAGAACCAAAATACCAATCTGCTTTGGCACAAAATTAAGCGGGCACATAATACTCCACCTTCCTTATAAAGCTCAACATTTACAAGGCTAAATATCCAGTTACTTTTTTTTTTTTTTTAATATAAAGGACCTATTTAAAACAGTATTACTCTCTCTGTTCATAACCTAGTACGACAGTCAAGAGATAACAGTCTACTGCTTGTTGCTATTTCCTTTTCCTGTTCTGACTCAAGAGAAGCTGAGAGCATGAATTAAGTCATTCACCGCTGTTCCTATTCACCTACCTGATATAGGGATCCCTCCCAGACCTGTGCTGTGTTGTGGTGGGAGATTCAAGTCCAAGAAATTACTGTTTGAGGTGGGATTTGCTGTGTGGTTCAAGTGCATGATGCTATTGCGTGGGAAGGCCATCCAAGGATAGCGAGCTGCTTGGCCTGGAAAACTGAAGGAGTTGTAAACTGCTCGATGTTGTTGAAACTGTGGAAACCTCTGTGGCATGACTGGAAAGGTGCTACTGAGAGAGTTGGCATTTGTGGGTGCAGCAGGATGCAGGAAACCAGAACCTGGCCCTTTGGCAGTTGTAGTGTGTGGGGTAGGGTTCTGAAGAGATGTGGGCGAAAGGGAAGGTTGGTCTTGGACTGACAGTTCCTTCTCAATCAGGTCTGCTAAGGCTTTGCGGGTGATGTCAAAGGGATCAAACCCTAAGTCGTCCTCTTGCTGTTTGGAGGAACCAAACCCAAAAGCTGCTTGCCAGTCTGTGGAGGAGGATACTGGTATAGTTTCTGTTGGAGAAGAAAGGAACAGGATTTAGAACAAGAATCAGAAATCATTTTTCCATATAAAAACTTCAGCCTGTGTATCTGACCGTGGTCTTTTATCTTCCATATAATACTACTTTATACATTCCCCAAAGACACCTTATTCATCAGCTCCGAATTCCATTTTCGGATCAAACTGTCATAGACTTCTACTAAAGGTGAAGTGCTAGAATAAGTAAATAACATTTATACTGCACAGCTGCACTGTTCTTGAACTATGGAAAAACCTTATCCAGAAAGTACTTTCAGGAATACTCCCAAGGAGAAAGAGACCAATGACCACTTGCTTAGAACCTTCTATACCACATACTACTTCATGGAAGTGTGAATGAGCAATGTTTAAATAAGGCTGTTACTCGGTTCAATATTTTGCTTTCACGATTAATACTGTGCAAAAAAGATAAGCAGGATGTTCCCTCTCAAAAGAAATAACCTCAGAGCAGCAGTTAAAAAAAACCAAAAAACAACCAAAACCAACAAAGACAAAATCCACAAAAAATCCCCTACTGTCTACCATTATGAAGAGAAACAAGCCAAATTCTTGAGAAGACACAGTGATAAAATAAGAAAAGGGAACTGCATTACAAGATATTGTCAAATATTTTGAGGCAGTGTTGCAGAAAAAAGTTATCAGAATCTGTCTTCATTTTCAGTTACTACTTCTTTTCATGATTGTGCTAAGTTTGCTATTCAGGTTCAGTGAATTCTGGTCTATTTTCACATTATTTTTCCTCAAAATTGTGGTCAGGCCACCTGCTAAGTACAGGATGGCATCGCTCGCAACATTAACTCCCTCTGCTGGTAGGGACCTGGTCTGCTGCTGTCAGAAGGTTCAGTATCCTCTCAGAGAAGAAATCAACACTTCTATTTTCACTCTAAAATCCTTGATGATAGAGAGTTGCTAGACCAAGAACTTATCCTTTGCATTCTTATTTAAACCACAACCATACACTTTATATTAACTATGATCTCTACTACCTGGAAATGATCTCTCACTGCTACTTAATCCTAACAAAACTGGTGCATCAAGCGCATTAGCAGAAAGGAATTTCCTTGGTAATAAATATTGTTTACAAACAGAATTATGATATCCAGGAGCAAGATAAACATCAAAAGATGACTAATCACTAAGTAAACCAACTATATAATATTATTTGCATTCAATTTTTTACTGATATTGTTTAATTTAGTTTTCTAACAATTCCCTCAGAGTTATCTGTGAGCTCTTCAATACTGTTAACCATTCCCAAGACATATAATCACAACTAAACATATGTTTCATGCATATGACAAGGTACTGCATAGGAGAGTACCTGAAAAATACAGGCAACTTTCAGCTGATGAAATTAAACATAACTTGTCTGAATTTATAGAATCTCCATGTATTTTCCACCCCTCTCAATAAAAACCTGTAACACTAAATATTAAAGAATACATGTCACATCCTATGCATGTTGCTAAGAAAAACTAAAATAAGCACTCTGATAATTTACAGGTCACTGCAATTCATCTGCAGATAAGTGACAAATTTTAACCATTTGTATGGGGGGAAAACACAGTATGGAACGAGTCCTAGAGTTTTAAGCTCTGTACAACTCTGCACAAGTTTTAAGCAAAAGCAAACAAAACCCAGCCATGTAACCTGTGGAGGTACCTGATGTGAAGAGGCTCTGTGGTTCTGGTGCTGTGGGCCAGTCACTCGAAGTCTGTGGAGAGCTGGGGAATGGAGGAAGCCCACTAGGGATGGGGTTAGGGTGCCGGAAGTTGTCAGAGAAGAGTGACTGTGATTCTGTTACAGCCCCTTCAAAAGGAGACCGTGCACTGTGATTAGATGAACTGATGGGTATAACTGGATTGGATTTTGTTAAACCAGGTGGTGGTGAAGGTGTGTCACTGTTTGTTATCTACAAGCAAGAGATAAAGAGAAAAATTAGGACAAGTTTATATATAAAATATTCTTCACTAACTCAGATGAAAAGTTTCCTCAAAACTCCTGACCACAATTAGGCTTGTTAATATATTGCTCAGCACAAGGTCAAACAAAACAAAACAACTTAGCAACAGCATTTTTAAATTTTGTTTAAAATTTTCACAGAATAAACTAGAGTGGAAAAAGCCCTCTGAAATCATTGAGTCAAACTTATGACTAAACACCACCTTGTCAACTAGATCATGGCACTAAGTGCCACCTGTCTTTTCTTAAACACCTCCAGAGGTGGAGACTCCAACACCTCCTGGGACAGCCCATTCCAATGCCCAATTATGATCACTTCAGAAAATAGCACAACTTGCAGTTGGAGAAGCAAGTAAGTCCTCAAACCCACTTGTTACTTTCAGAGCACTTATCTTTGTGTCTTACCTGCTGAGAGCTGTCACCATTTCCTATACTGAGGGAATCTGAAGGTTTATCGATAGGGCTGCAAAAGTGGGAGGGAAAAAGACAGTAAGAGACTCAAGTATTTAACATGAAAAACCAACATTTGCTTTTGTAGGGGAAGAAAAGCCTTAAAATTAAGACAAAATTTAAAAAGCAGGGATTAAGGAGGACTTTTTTATTATTATTTTTTATTTATTATTTATTTTTATAAGACTGCTTTTTTAATCATAAGCATTCCAATAATTTGTCATATATTGTAATACTTCTTTTCACCACTCTCCATTCTGCTTGTTGACCGCCTTAAGGAACAAAAATAAAGTTTTGAATGTTCATAGCAGCTCTATGCCATAAAAAACCCTAGAAGTCTATACTATGACAGTATTTTGTAATAGTCAGCTCCATCTACGATACTACTGTAAAGAAACTGGAAAAGATCTATTTTCCAAACACACAAGTTTTCAGTTTCCATACAAATCCTAAATAAATCTGGGAGAGATAAATCATTAAATTAATGATTTAGTCTCAGTGGCAAGTTAAGCTTCCCACCAGCCTTTAAGATTAAGGTTTGAGATGACAGAAGGGAAAAAAAAAAATCACAGCATAAAAAACTGCCAAGAATAAGGCTAATATAAGATACAGCAGAAAACCACCTCAGAGAGCCATTCACTGTAAATTGTTGTGATTTGGCTGAAATGGCACATCTCAGGATTCAAGATTCTTATGGGCATCTGTAATGCTAAATACCACACTAATGAAATGGTATTATTGAAGTTCACACTAAAAGCTTTGCTTTGCAACTTCAAGGTACTCTCATTTTCATCTACCCATAAGAAAAGATGCACAAGCATCAGGCTCCACAGGCCAATACACAGATTCTACAAACAAGCATCAGGAGAAAGAACATGAATTTCAGTTCCACTAAGAGGCCACAATGTGATACAAGTCAAATTACAGTAATGACGTTGAAAAATATATGTAACAATTTCTTTTAATTGGGTGCAGACTTCAGATTCTAGATACACCTTGTTTTCAAACAGCCCTTGGTGCTGCAAACTTTAATTACTGCATACAGCCATAGAGTAAAGTCAACTATTCATAAGATTTCTTCCACTTGTAATTTTCCCCCTCACCCCAAAATAACTAATCAAAACCCAGCAGAATTCACCATTCTGAAAGAAACTGTGTAAGAGTAATCAATACCTTTTTTTTGTGAAAAAAGAATACTGATTGAGTCAGTATCTCAAACAGATAAATTAAGCTGAAATACTTATGACTATGAAAGAAAAATCACTGTGTTACTCCAGTGAAAATTTACAAATACTCTCTACTATCCAATAGCATGAATAAAGCTCTTCCATTTGAAACACACTGCTTTTGGTTAGTAATTTCTAAATTCCTATAGCACAGAAGTCTGCTGTAGACTCTTCATTACACAATCAATTCTGATTGAAGAGTTGATATTCCAGTCAAATTCTTTTCCTACAGAGCTAACATTCACCATACTGCAGTTTAAAAAGCTATGAGTAAGACAACTTTTACTGACAATCTAAATGATGAAAATGTCTATTATACTTGAACCTGCCTAAGGAGCCTTTATTTGCAAGAGAGACTTCCAGCCCTCAGGAGTAAGGCTCATTATCTATTGACTACAATATTTTTATTTGCATTAAACACATTCTTTTCAGGAAAAAAGAAGAATTGCACATCACTACCAAGATCCAATTCACAGGCTCTCTGATCACTCCTCAGTGGACAGCTATTCAGCCTAACAAGAAGGTACCACTTCCAACAGCACTCTCCATTTTAATGCATTGGTTCAATATTTATTTAAAATGAAGACTGGTTACCTAATCAGCAGCACCACTGCTCAAAATATTAGGGTTTACCTTGCTTTTTTCCCCATCCAGCTTCTGAATGAGGCTAATGTTCATTACCTAAAGGGGTCCATAAAAACAAACCAGCATGACTACAGACTAAGATTGTGACTGCTAGTGATTCGTAAGGTGGAAGAAGACACCAGTTCTACTCAAGAAGGGCATCAAAAAATAAAAAAATGTTGGCTGGCAATAAGATTATTGTAAACAGATGAATTACTTCCTCTACACAAAGAAGCCTCAGTTTAATCTGCTGCCCTGTTGTCCCTCTGAGTGGTAATTGGGGAGCCCTTTCCTCTGTGTTGTGTTTCTGGAACACATCACTGAAAGGAAATTAGATATTTTAGCCCTAACATTTAACTTCCCTCTACTGAAACTTTTCCAAGTCACAAGCCTCCTGATGTACAGCAAATAGTGTGCTACTTTTGTGGAAGCTTCTGTATAGAAGAAAGGAAAGGCTCAGCTCTGAATGGGTCTGTGCAGCTGTACAAGCTGTTGATCCCCTGGTTATTCTGCTCCCCTCAGCCACTAGTTGTACTGTCACTCACTAACTTCATGTCAGGGTTCTCCTGCAGAGTCTGCCAATCAGTCTTTTTGACACGGGCTACACTAAGCCCAGCTTTTTGTGACCTGATCAGGATTTGTATCCAGCTCTCCAACCAGAGAGACTGAAGAATCATTCCCTCCACACCAATCAGTGAGAGAGAAAGCAAGCTGTCTGAAGTACAAAAGGCAGCACAATTACCCGAAATCTGAGTCTGCACCATCTGGAGTCATGTGTTCTGGGTCTGTGCCATTTTCTAATATAGGAGGCGTTTTCCTGTGTTCCATTGTTAAACCGTTGGCCGATTTACTTGAACTCTGTAATGATGGCCAGGCATCTTTGTTATTACTGTTGGGTCTGGAAAAAGGCAAGAGTAAAATAAAAAAAAAAATAGAGTTCAAGTTATGAAGAAAGTGTTTTAAAAATTGCAAACACTGGGGAAATAAATCTTTGTGCCAGACAATCCATAAGAATAGATTTATCTGGATATTATTTCTCCGATTTTAAAAGGTGATGACATAAAAAAATAAGTGGGATAGGGTAGAGAGAAAACCAGAGGGAATTCTGTTTTCTTTCCTGAATAGATAGCTGCTTTGCCAATCCTAAAGTCCAAACTTGCCTGTTTGAGGAAGAGGAAAAAAATGTAAATAAAAATTAAAAATGCCATCAGTAGTTCAAGTGTCCAGACCTCCGCATTTGTCATTCAGAATTACTTGCTTTAGCCCATAACCTATTTTAAGTTCTGCAAGTCACAAACTAAGTAATACTTTTTTTAATATATGTTTTATATTCCAGGTCCTATCAAGCCTTGCCACAACAGATGAAGTTTTATGTTTTACACCTACAGAGGGGTCCCCAGCTTGACTAACAGACCATGAGACCAGTCAGACACATTGTTTAAGTTACTGCTCCCTTCATTTCTAGTTTAAAGTCATAATTACTTCCCTTTTATAAAGTAATACTAAATTTCAGAGTGCACATTAGAACTGAAAAAAGTTCAAGAGAGGACTCAAAGCCCAAGTTTTTGCTGTAAATAGTTACCTTCTGTACAAATTTAAGCAAAACGAAATATAGTCTATAACCAAACGGATTCAAATACAGCATTGTCTGTCAACCCTGCAATCTTTTTACAGAAGACCTTTTGTGTTCTCAAGTTCTTCCACACCACCTGTAGCTTTTAATTTGCTTCTATGAGGAGCTGGTTTTAGTGTCCAAGTCCTGTCTTCATAAAAAAGCAGCTTTCACCAAAAATAATTTTAACATCTATGTCCATGTCCTTCCTGATGCTCCCCTACGTCACTATATTCCTATTAGATGGTCCAACATTTACCCTACATCTTTAGGTCAATTTACTAATTTTGCAGTAAGAATCTGGAAATTTCAGTAACTTCTTATAGCAACACATATGCTTCCTACTTCTACTCAGATAAAATTAGTAATAGTAGCTCCCCTCAAATCTCAGTATTTTAAGATCTGCTATTCTGTATCCATCTTTTCTCAACTACATATACAATATGTACATAGATTAGTACCTTGACCTGATCTACAGATCTCATCTTGGCTTTGCTCACATTTGAACTAAGTAAGAGCTAATGAGTTGATCAGACACAGAACACCAGGGAATGAAGAGACAGCATCAGCATATCTGTCATTTAATAGTCACATTGTACAAAAATGAACTGACATCTAGATTATCAAAATTGTCAATGCATTTATTTTTAAATATCCAAATGTATGTTCACTATTGTGCAAAGCCATCTCTATACTAAAACTTCCAAATGACAGTTGAAGTCAATCTTGCATCCAAGGAAAAAGGGAAAGAGAAACAAATTGGTGTGTGTTTTGAGGTGGGGGGTTTTGTGTGTGGTTTTTGTTTGGTTTTTTTTCTAGTTTGTTTTTTTGTTTGTTTGTGTTGGGGTTTGTTTGTTTTGTTGGGGGTTTTTTTTGTTTGGTTTTTTTTTTGTTTTAGTTAAGTTCAGGCTGCATGTCTCTGAAGGGCTGTTCTCTAAAAGATCAGTATGTGCCTAAAAACTGGTTCTTCCTGTAGCATAAGAAAACATTAACTTCAGTTCTTCAGAAAAATGTCATCAAGAAAATAAAAAAAAAGCTTGATCTGTTTTAAATGTGGAATATATCTCCAATTTTAAGAGAACACAGTCACCGTGACTATCAGGTAACATAGCAGGAGATGAGTACACAGAGAGGCCCTAAGGGATTTTGACAGTTGTCTTCAGCAGGAAGAAAAGGTCTGCAAGCAGGACCTTTCAAATTAAAACAATTGAAGAAAAACACTTATCAGAGTTTAACAAACTCTTTTCTACTGCTGGATATTTATAATTAAAGTTAATTATAAATTATTTATAATTAGAGCTCAACTTCTGTTCCTTTCTGTTATGAAACAGAAATTTTGCACCCCAGAAACACAAGAACCACTTTGGAATTGCAAGAGGCTGCGACAAACTGCTAGAAATATGAATATCCTATCAATGAATCCTACAAAAACAATCCTACAAGAACCCAATTGGGTAGAAACTGTGAAAGAACAATGTGCATTCACCAGTGCAAAAGCTACACCGAAACATGCCCAAATCCCAGCTGCAGGAAATTCACTTTGCAACTCTAAAGGTGGTACCTAGGCATTAGCAAAGAACAGAGTCTGAGCTGTGATTATGCTGTTCAACTGACAAGAGAAATTACCTCCAGAAATTGCCACTTACTGCCTTTAGTTACATGCCATTTTTTCCTTAAGTGCTAAATGTTAGCACCACAGACTGGCCAAGCTCCAACTCCTAATTGCTTCCTAAAGGCATAAAAGTTTGCTGCAGTTGCAGATAGCGCATTCTTCACCCATTGGTATAATTTATTTTGCTGGGATCTATGCAGATTTCTAATTAAAATTAGTTCTGATTTGAAACATAAAATAATCAATAACCAAGTTCAAGAAATGGTGTATTTGTTTTGCTTGCTGTACTGTACCTTTGAAGTCAATATTGAACAAGTGCCTGAGAAATAAGAAGCAGCTCTGTCCTTAAGAAAAAAGATCCCTCTGGAAGCCCTGACCACTTGCAGTCAAAGTGCATATAAAAAAAAGTGCAAAGGCAGTGAAACTGCCTTCAGAAATTAAAGAAAACAGTCCCAGTATACCAACTGGAATACCAGCTCTCAGAATTGTATTCTGCTCATTCAAGACTCATTGATAGTATTTTAGATACAGTACCCACTGTCTTGTTTACAGGTCTGTGCAGTGATGCTGCCACTGGCAAACTACTGTCTGAAAAATTCAGTAGTGCATGAACTGGCACACAACACAAACCCTGAACACAAGGCCCAGGTTCATATGAAGTACAATCTAACTTTCACATTCCGCTCTGCCCATCTCCTTTATCTAACCCCCTACAAAAAGGAGTGGAAAAAATTGTCAACAGTTTTTATTTCTTTATCTTACATGTGATATTCGAATGAATAATTAAGGACTGGTAACCTCAGACTTTCATTTATATTTGAGTGACTATATACTAATATAGACAGAAATCTTTTCATAACTTACTGAACCAACTGCATCAACAGAACATTATTTTAGCAAGTTATGTCTATATATATATATATATATCTGCAGTTAGAACATAGTAAAAAATATATTACAAATCATAATGTAAAAGACATACTAAGGTTACAAGGTATCTCAGCTACAAAAATACAGACTGCATTCATAATGACACCATACCAAGAAAGTAGACATCTGGTCTTTAACAAATGCATTTGATTTTGCAAATATAAAATACAAGGTCTTCTTTCAGAATACCTTGTTCTGAAGTACTGATCCAAATGCAGAAACATGTTTCTTTCCAAAGATATACACTCTGTTTTACAACAAAGTGGTACATGCGTCCTGGTTCTGGCCAGGACAGGGTTTATTTCTTCAGTAGCCAGGAAGGGGCATGGTTAGGACAATCGATTCCATACCACCTTAAGTAATTTTCTGGGGAAGGGCTCTCTTACGGGTCAGCATGGCCTAGCAGAGGAAGTGGACAGTACTGCTGGGTGCTTCCGTGGGGCAAGCAATCACTTGTGAATCATTGGACTCTTTCTTGTATCCTCTGTCATTTGTATTGTTGCTGTTATTGTTTTCTTATCTCACTGCTGTTTCTAGTAAATTGTTCTAATCTTTCCCTTCTGTGCCTCCAATTCTCTCCTGCCTGGTACAGGAGACGACAGCAAGGGGGAGGAATGTGGAGAAGCTTGAGAGAGAACATTCTAAATTGGAGAATATCACTCCTAAACAACATGTCTCTCCACAAAGGAAACCTATCAGATTTTATCATATAATGGGTACTAAAAACAGGAGGCAATTTTGGGAATGAAATAGGAATAAAAGTTTTCTTTGGAATAACCAAAAGAATAACCAGGCAGTCCAGCATCAGTACTTACGCATCGTACCTCTGCAGTGCTGTCACTTTGTTCTTGTTCTTGTCAACTGTACCCGTAGATAATTGGAGAAAGTTGGGGTTTAGTTTGTATAATTCTTGCAGTAGTTTCTGTTCATATTCCTGGTGCTTACCCGCCTAAGGAAAGAGAAACTCACAATGAATGAATACTGGTATAATATACACATTTATAGTTATAATTTTTAATATATATAGTATGCCCATATATATATCCCAAAGCTTAGTAGTTTAGCCTTTACAACTCATCAGCTCACTCCTGTCAAACTCAAAAAAGTGCTTCTCACTCTCAGCACAGATGTAATCTCAACAGCTCTAAAGCTTGCCTAAAAATCACCTATTTATACTATTTATAAATTTTTGAGACTTCTAAAGCAGAAAAGCACCTACAACCTTTATTATTAGAACTTGCTCCTCACTTCTAATCAAGAGCTTCACAAATATACCACAGAAATCACAAACAGTGACATCTCCAAGGCAGTCTGCATTTCATATTTCAACCATATGAAGCTTTTCAGAAGATGGGAAGGAACAAAAAGTTCCTTTCAAACAAAAATGAAAGTAATTTTATATCGGCTTAATAAAACAGCCGAGGTGTATGACATGACAAGCAGCATATTCTAAGCAATAACGGATAAATAATTCTTTTTAATAACTGAAATACTGAAATATTCTTTCAGCTAATTCAATCAGTTGAGAACAATTTCTTGCTTTCAGGAATGGTGGCAGTCCAATTCAACTTCAGAGTACTAGAATATGGCAAGAGAAGGAAGAGTATTTTTCAGTTTAGCTTGCAGATAACATTCTGTGGCTTAATATAAAAAACAAAACCAGCAAGATCTACTCCTACCCCCAACACTTAAATTAACATCTGAAATTCAAGGTAAGCATTCATGGTTTTTGTAGGTTGTTACAACACTCCAACCTAAGAATTACTACTTCCAAGTTAAGTATTGTTATAGTTGAATTGAGATACAAAATAAACAGTGAATTTAAAGTTGACAATAGCTTTTCTACCGTTTCCAGATACTAGAAGAAGTCCTCTAGCAAAGGAAACAAGTGCCAAGAGTTATGGTCAGGTTTTCTGAATCTTAAGTCTGAAACACCAAAGTTATTATCTATCACATCTTCAGAATTGATTTGGAAGCTCTCACACTATTTGTACACATAAAATCTAACTCCTTTTAATATTAATTAATTCCTTACTATGTTGTTGGAACAAAAATGGAATTAATGCACAGGCAATGCGGACATAGCCCTAGAAAAATTTTACAACCTGTACGAAAATTATCACTTAAAAAAAAAAATTAGCATGAATAGACAAAATACAAAAAAAAAAAAAAAAAAAATAGTACTGTTGATAAACTACTTTTCCTTAGCATATCTCACTGGAATACTTCAGGTCGAACCCTATCAAGGAGCCCATTCTTTTGCAACTTAATTCTCCAGTTCTCCATTACTGATTGATCCTGAATGTGTCCTTATGTAGTCAACTTACACACCTCTCAAGAAGGATTGAAACATCTGGTGTATGCATCACCTCACCCACTTTGTCAGTGTCTACACCCAAGCTGCTACCTATAGTAGGAAAAAGCATGGTTCTACAGTATAGCTCACCTAAATGCAAACCTTGAGATATTCTGCACCCTGGAAATGCTTCTTTCACCATTCACTATGACTGGAGCAATTAGGCTGATGCACAGATTTGCACAATTAAAAATTTGCAAACATTAAGCAGCTGAGTAAGAAGAAACCTCTCTGGATCTCTCAACTTGCTTCAGTGTCTAAACACTGAATACCACAGCCAGGTACATCAGAGCTCAGTCTTAAGTTCATTTACTTGCCACACAAACGCAAGAAAGAAACAAGATTAGAATCCTATATAGAAGCTTGCAGTAATTGTATTTTATTTATAGCAGACAACCCAGAGACCAAACTTGGCATTTCCAACCCACCTAAAATTCCCAACTTCACTTTCCTAGACTTCCTGGAGTTCTATCAATTCTTTTTATTTCGCCACTGTATTTAGGTCTATTAATTATTTAACCTAGAATACAAGTCATCCATTGACAATTTTTTTAAAAAATACAGAATCAAATCTGAAACAATGAACATTCAACCTCATTAAATGGATCTGGAAATTCACTGACACAAATGCAGAACAGCTGGCACACCGAAAGAACAATGTACTTAGCAGGTGTGTAATTTCCAATTACTTTTAAGAAAGCAATATGAAATTCAAAAAAAGTTTAAGCAATGTGACAAGAAACAGGGAAGGAAGATTCATGTAAGTCACCAAGATGATGCAAAATTCACTCGACTTCTGAAGAAACGCACACATGAAAATTAAATCCTGACTAACAGGATAACCTATACATAGCCTACATACCTAACAATTTTAGGTACATAGCCTATCAATTTTAACTGGCAGTCAGGCCAGAGGATTGACAGTTGCCACTGACTTCAACAAAAAGGGCCGCAGAAAAGATTCTGTGAACTACAGGCTGCTAAGTAAACCTCTATCCTTCCGAAGATTACAAGGTAATAATAACAACAATAATTTTGAAAAATGGAAGTTCATGGATAAACACAAGCCAGTGGGATTGAATCTGAATATCTTTGGTAAAGAGAAACCCGCTTCACTAACATTAATTATTCATAGAGTCAGTAAGCATAAACAGAGAGGCCCCGCAAAACTTTAAAAGAAGACGTTTTTGATAAAGTTTCACACCAGTTATTTACTAATCTGCCATGGAAGAGAGTGTGAATTGAAGATGGTTCAAAGTGTAACAGGGTGCAGAAGCAAGCAATGAGGACTGATGACTGGCATCAGTTCTATGCAACACCATCAGCATGCATGAGAAAGGACTTAAAAGCAAATTCTTTGCTAACAATATGAAGCCTTTTGGGTAATAAACTGCCATGTTGATAATGAGGAGCTCCAAGAGAATCCTAGAGAAATCGGTAAATAAGCAAATGGTGGCAAATAAGCTTCACCAAGGACATGTCAGATGCACAGTCTAAACCATAGTAATCCACTCCTGATCTGTGAACTGGCTGCTGCAGCTCAGAAAAAAAGATGCTGAGGTTACTGCCAACAGCCCTTTGAAACTGTTAGTGGATTATGCACTAGCCACAAAAGATGTGCTGGGCATCACTAAGAAGGCCACTTCAAATAAACTAAAACAAAATGTAAAAAGCATGTGTCACCCTACATACAACACACTGAAAACTGATAAACTAAACTTCGTGTCCCCCACATCACGCATATAAGCTCTCCATCTCAAGGAGGACACAGCTAGAAAATAGAGAGAAGTGCAGCAGGCACTGCAGACATGGAGGAACTGCTTTAAAAAGAAGTTTAAAAAACCAGAAACTACAATTTGGAGAGAAAGCTGGGTGAGACTAGATCAAGTTTTGCCATACCACAAAGGCAATGAATAAGGTGAATGAGGGGTTGTGTTTTCAGCAAGCATGACAAAGCTAAGATTAAGGGATGCTTGACAAAACTAGTTCACAGTTTAACGCTGGCCAAAGAAAGCACTTTACAAAACAGCTAATGAATTTCTGGGGCTTGCTGCCACAAAAGACTAAAATATCGACAGGTTCAAAATGGATTAAACAAATTCGTGGCTGACAGATCTATAAAGAACTAAAAAGACTAGATGGGAACATACCCTCAAACATGTATATGTAACAGATTTAGGTGGTGGGAGAAATACAGGAAAACATACAGGGAAGCTAGCCTGGTTTGTCCTTGAATTTCTCCTTCTACTGCAATTATCTGATGAAAACCTCAGAAATAATTTGTGGAAAGTATTAAATAGATATGGACATTCTTCTTTGTTCTTCAGCTTACATCAGCCTAACACAAAAAAACTTCTACTAGAACAACATTTGTGCTGAGAACTAAGGGTGGGGACACTCTGCCTCATGGACAGATCACATGCAAAAATGACAGCATGGAAGCAAGGTTGGCAGACTTGAGTTTAACAGCTTTACCACACCTCATGTGGAAGAAGGATGGAGACAGACCAAAGGACCTCAGAATACACTACATTTGAGACAGTAAAGCCATCCATTTACTTGGTTCCCTACACTAGACAATAAGCATTTTGATGTTGAGATAGCAAAAAAAAATCCCAGCATCGTTTTTTATGTGCTATTATAGTAACCCTCAACATTTTATTTGCAAATGGTTTCTAAACGCTTCACATGCCAGGAGGGTTACTGGGATTCAAACAGCATGGTCAGTCACACCACAAGAGTCAATCCATGAGAACTGTCCACAGACCAATTTTACAATAAAACCCAGATCTGAACTAACTTCGTTCACAGAGATCTATAATGACACTACCTTACTTTAGTAGGAAAAAATGGAAACTAGTTAGCTCAGGTTGTTTAAATTTCTGGCTAAGAGTTTATCTCCATCTTTTTGCCTCATGAACACTCATCAGACTTTTCAGACTTTAAAAAAAGCATGCAATTGAGCTAACTGTTCTTTGCAATATCCAACTGGTTAATCACCTTTTGGATTTCAAAATTCATTGCTGCCATAACATTCAGCAAACACACGACACATATTAGACTAAATCATAGGCAGTAAGACATACGTGGCACATTTCATTTGTTTCCCAGTCACACTTACCTGCATTTCTTCTTTTGTGAAACTGGCTGCTTCATCACCTAGCTCATGTAGATACATGCAGTCTGGTTTTGGACACTGCATATTTTTTAGAAAATAACTGCAATATTTTGTTGTACCTAATGATGCCTGAAGGAAAAAAAAAAGTACTGGAGGTTAAGAATGCCTTTAACCATATAAGATAAAGTTATATCTAAAAAAAATTACCTCAAGATTTGAAATTCTATCATAATGTATTTTTTATGCAGATGGAATAAAAAGTCCATTTGTAAGAAAAATATATATTGTTGAGGATTAGATAATTAGGACGCATTTTTATTTTCAACTAATTTAAATACAAGCCTAAGTAAGAGCTTCAGTACATATTTGCATCATCATAAGGAGACATGTAGTAGGGACAGGAAATGAATAGTAAGTAGATCTTCTATAGCCACTAATTTGGCCAAATCAGCCTGAACATTTGTTTAATCAAAAAACTTTGATTTCCCAGGGAGCTTTTGAGAAGTGCGGTGTATGGACTACAGAAATGTTCTGTAAAAGCTGACAGTGGGTTTTCTCATTGTACTGTTATGCTACACAACAAAAAAGCCACTATGAGCATGGGGAGGAGGTACATACGTTTTAAGAAGTTATCTGCTAACCCACCAAAACACTGCTGGCTGGATGCTCACTGAACTTCCATTTTGAGATTAATACCAGGAAAAGAAGTCAGAAGCCAATGCACTGGACATTCTTGTCCAGCAACACAAACATACCCATACAAACAAAATTGTATGCTAACCCCTAATATTAATGTTCTAGAACATACATGCAAGAACATAAACATATTACCACCTTAAGTGTTCTGCCGTCTACCACCACATTATTGACGCACTGTATGGCTCTGAGGGCATCTTCTGACCGGATGTAGGTTACATATGCGCTGGCACTTGGACCCTAGGAAAAAACACACACTATTTACTTGTTTTTCTTTCCTTCCCCAGAGAGACCTGATCATTAAGTCACCTTTTTAGATGGTCATTTAATAAACTGGTATATTCAGGGCTTGATGCTTTTAGTAAGAAATTGACAAAAAAGGTAGAAGCCATAAAAACTCGTATGTGATGCATAAAGAACAAAGAAAAGAGGAAATGCATCAGTACGTTGCATTAATGTTCTAAAATTACTTAAAAGACATTTATCCCCAAAATGCAGATTAGTGATTAAATGCCATATTGCTGCTTCTTTAAAGTTTCTCATCCCGTCTCCCAATTTTTAATCTTCCTACATTGCATTTTGCATCCAACTTTGACAGTTTGGTGGGAAAATACCTTCGTAACTTAATAGGAATTTGATTCTTACAAGGCCTTTTTTTCTTTTCACACGCTTACCTACTGCTTAATCAGAAAGAGGGAGGCCTAGGATCACTCTGCACACAGGTGTTCTCTAAAGGAACTAAAATAAACAAATTACAAAAGACCTCTGACCTACCTGTGAGCCTGCATATGATGTGCTGTTATTAATGACAACTTTATGTATTTTACCAAACTTCCCAAAATATTCTGGTCGTTTCAAAACCTACAAGAAAAGAAAGATCAAGTGGTAAACTTGTAATTCATTCAGAGGTGTACTTATTCTTCTGTGAAACTGTGCAGCTAAAACCTTTAACTAATAAAAACCAGGTCTCTCCTAAAACAAGAGCACAAAGATTTAGATTTGTTTTCCCACATAAAAACATGGTTACTTGCAATACAAAATACATTGTCACGGCAGAACTTTAATGACAAATATCCCACATTTCATGTTGTATTTTAAAAAATTATTTCAGTACTCTGATTACCCAAAACCCACCCTGGCAAAAGATATCCCATTCAGCATAAGAAGTTCCTGCATATACCTGTTTTATAATTTGATTTAAAAAATAAAAATCACATTCTTGCTTCCAAATAACCATACACCTTAAACTTGCATTCAGCTATATTAATTACTGGGTATAAAATGCTGAATCCTGACTGCCATACCCCACGCTCCAAAGAAGAAGGGAGTAAACCAATTAGCTCCCTTAAACCAAGATAACCAAGTTTTCCAAAGACCAGACTAAGTAAATGAAGACAATAAAGGAAAATTTCCAGGGACAAGAAAAAACATTTCAGAATCAATATCACGTTGAAATGAATGAGTGATTATCATGTTCATAAAGGCAAAAAAAAACCTCATCTTGCCCTTCCAGGAATCAGTTAGTTCTAACACCCCATTTAGGGACCCTGTGCAAATCAAGAACATCACCAACATATTAAGCAACTCTGCTGCATAACCATTACCTGTGTGCCAATGAAACTGGCAACATATTTGACACATTTACACCAAAAGCCTTTTTTCCCATTTCTGTGATGGAAGAAGATACTAAAGTACTGACTACTCAGACTGAAGCTAGACAAAGTAAGGGCATTTCTAGCTCTACATAATAACCTGAGAGGTTATAAAGGAAGATTTGTTTCCTCTGCTCCATGTTCATATTAGCACTGGATAGTGCAGGTGAACTGTACTGATCCAAGAACTAAACTACCCCTCTCCCTTCCCAAGTCAGCATCAATGCCTTCAAGAACCAACAGCATCACACTGAGAACATCCCAAAGAACTTCAGGTATGTTGTATAGACAACCAGTCATTCACTGATCTCTTCTGACTGCTCTTCATTTGGTCTACACCCTCTTGAAACATACTACACCCACCCTGAAGGCATCATTCCAGAAGAGAATGACAATCCTAAAGAAACTTCCCTTTTACCTAAGCACATTGCAGATTATACTCCTGGTACAATACAACAGCATAGCCTTCACAATTCTCCTAAGAGCATGTCAACACAAGAGGATGCACCTCTATTCCATTATGATCCACAGACCTACTTCCAGAAACATCACATAGCAGCCAAGCTCCCATTCCAAATAATCTCAATTTATGAAGGAGTTTTTTGCCTGTTGAAGTAGAAAACTTGAATACAGTGTCTATTTTTTTTAGCTCATCTCTCTCAGGCTAGATTTCTTGAAGATCACATCACCTTGTGCTATATGCAACATTCAGTAAGTACACACTATTTTCTGGTATGTCATTGAGAATACTTCTACCAATACACCTAGTACAGCACATCCCCACTCCCCAAATAAATCCATTCCTAGTTACTTCAAGTATTCAGTGTAAAACTATCTGAGATGTAAAAAACAAAAGAAATCAACTGTATTTACAACTATTTCTCTTAAATACAAATCCTCCATCTGGTCAAAGAAATTGCATTTCAATAATAAATTCATATTGCATTTTTCAATGATAAATAGCCTCAAGCCAGTGGTGACAGCTTGCAAATACCTGCTGCTATATTTCAGTACTTACTGAAGTGTTACATGCCAGATCAGTTTTAACTTGATTTTTTCCTCTTCCCTTCTTATCCTTCCTTTATTTCTCCTTCACTAAAAACAGCTTTCTACACTTGTTCTTTACCAGTCTAGCAAAATACAGACCATACTTTGAGACCTCAGAAACAGACATTTCTGCTTGAGATTTCTCCAGATAATGTAGTCTGATAAACTGAAATCAATCTGGCACTGTAATTTTGAAAACATCTAGGTTACCCTGTAGTACATTTCCTCCATATTCTAATTCAAGATACCTTTTATGCATTAGCACTTATTCCACTGGCCACCTGCACCTATGACTGATGATGGAAGTAAATAAAGTGTTTAAAATATAATAAGTTTTCTCAAATGAAAACCTTATTTTTGATGATGCAGAGTAGTAGGCCAACTTCTTCTGGGGTCTTCCTCTTACTAACTTTTTCCCCACAACTTCTTAAGGACATAATTCTTATGGTTCTTCCTAGTATATACTTTCAAGTGTTGGCTTTTTTCTTCTGTCCCTACAGGTTTGTGTGATACTGTATATCAGTTTCTTGGTAATCCAACCAAGTTCCCATTGTCGAATTGGTGATTCACAACATAGCTGTATAGTGTCAGCAGATCCAACCTAGGAAAATGAGTACCTGACAAGTCCTTATGCTTATTTTTACCTTAAAACCAAGCTCCCATTATTAAACATAGAACAACTTCCCCCTCCCACCCAAAAAAAAAAAAACCAAAAAACCGCAGAGCACCTGTACTCCCTAGAACAAACACTTATTATGGAGCAGGAAGCTAAGTTCCCTTAAGAAGTGGGGGTGTCAGAGCAGTGAACCTTTTCAACAGTTTCATTTGGTATCCTTCAGGGAAACACAAGGGTATTCCAGTGTTTCATGGCAGCAAATTAAGAGCAAGATCTGCAAGTGTGACCTGCTCACCTCTGGATCTGCTAGTCGCTGAGACAGCCCTACCACGAAGACAAGGTTCTTCTGTACAACCCGTACACTGGCCAAATGTTTGCGATTCTCTGATATCTTCTGTTTCCTCTCATTTTGTTTCTGTTTCTTTTCATTTTTTATCCTCTGCAGCTCTTCCTGGGAGAGTGGTTTGTACACTGCTGGATCTTCTGGATATGGCTAAACATAACAAACAGCATTAAAACCAACCCATGTATGAAACAACACCTTTGAAAACCATTAATCACCATGATTTAATGCAAAAATTTCTTTATTCTACTGATCTGACTGTTATGGCCACCCATATTATAGAGGCATACTCAGTCCTTCAGGAAAGGTAAAAACTTCTGGCATATTTTCATGGAATTCTTCTATTTACAGACATAATATTGATTTGGGCAACAACCAAATTCTAACCCAGCTGCCCAGTCGATTTGGTAACATCACAAGCAGCTACAACATGACAGCCAACACATCCTGTTATAATTTCACTACCAAGAGCTTAGTGTAAGCAGGATGAAAGCATGCACTTTATTTCTGATACAGATCTGGGTACTTAAATGTACTCAAGACACTTAAGCATATTTAAGTATTTCTGAGATACAAAATTAAAATACAAATGTAGTTTCAGTGGTCCACTAAGTTCAAGACAGTAACATCATCATACTACTCAAAGTTTACATGGTTAATTTCGAGTGAAGAGACAGATTTCAATACAATTAATGATAGTATTCTTGCCATGTTTATGTACCAGTTTGAAATTTGGTCTCTCCGTCCCTACAGGCAACTCCTTACAGATAACACTGTATATTTTAATCTCAAAAGTATACAAGAGAAGTAGAAGTATCCTCAGAGTTACATAGAAAGACTGCTCTATTCATGCTATAAAGGCACTATTTTAGCTGGGTCTTGCAGACTACAGTGCACTGTCCTCTGCCCCAGATTACTCCTCAAAGCAGTCCCACATTCCTTACCTGTCCCATTTTTTTTCAGATTGAAAAGTGAGGTTTCACATTGTACACAGAAAAACAAAACATTGTAAGCACAAAAACAAGGACACAGAACATATCTCAAGCAGAAAGAAGAGTTTCTAAACACCAAGAAGTAAAAAATGAGAAGAGTATGGGAGATGTGAATTAAGACAAAGACTTAAGACAAAGAAGCTAGCTCAAGCTCACCACTATGTTAAACTAAGGTCTTTGCTTGTACTACCATAACCAAAGGTTTCAGTGTGCAAGTCCAACAAAAATGAATTGAACTTTTTCCTGACTGTCCTGTGTTAATGACAAGAGTACAAAACTAGTTGTCATACTAAATAACCTGAGAAAAATCTACAGCAGATGAAAATGTTTAGGTTAAAAGCTCATCTTCCTCATAGCTGCATGATGTTACTCAAAGAGCCACCAAGTGCTCAGACCAGATAGTCTTCTGACTACATCCCCAAACAAATCAAAATTCATTCTTCAGTTTAAAGTTCAGCATTGTTATGTTACATGTGAGAGATCTATCTGGAAATATGCTACAGCTGACTTGAGCAGATGGCATCTCACAGTCAAACATCACGTCCTCTGGAACATGTTTTAGTATCACAAAAGAATTCAAATGCCTATGATACTCTAGCAGTAGCCGAAGGTGTCCTTAACATGAAAACACAGTAAGGACTCAAGTTACCCTTGAAGAACAGTCAAAACCATAACAGTTCTCAAAAAGATATTCAGTATTACTCCCATTAGTTACTCATTTAACTCAAGAGTTAACACTGAATACATTATACAGATTTCAGAATGTACCTGATGAACACCAACAACCAACTAGTAAGGACACTTGAGATTTGCAATAGCCAATTATTATCCTGTGTTTTAACACACCTATATATGAGGACTTCTGAGATGCAGAACAATTTTACACTTAAAGTTTCTCAAAATCTGTATTAGTCAATAATATAAACTAAAGAATAAAAATCTTGGTTTTTACAGGAAAGAAAGACTACTCAGGGTAAAAGTGAGTTATCTCAGTTATCAGTGAATTCAGGTAGGAATGGGAAGAAAAGTGCACCAGTGTAACAGATATAGTTCCAAAAATATGGCTTGCCCTACATCAAGTGATGTCCTATCCACAATCCATTCCTTCAAAGGTGAATTCCTACTCCACATCCCATAATATGCAAGGCAAAACCTGCAAGAGTGCTGCTCTCTGGTACCGTGCAAGAAATGCATTCATGGTTTTCAGTAAGTTCAGTAAGGCTCCTGAAGGTCCAAGGAAACTACAGCAAACAGTGTCAAAATTCATCAGCTTCTTTCTTGCCAAGTCCAGCCACATTCAGAGCATATTCTCACGTGAGTAACAAGTCAGACAGGATATTTCTTCTCTGTATAGCTATTTACTGCTGGAGGTCCTGAACATGAATCAGGAAATATCCTGGGTAGTTCAAGCACAACCCTGAACAGAACCTTTATATGTCCAAACAGTAGTTTGTATTTCTACAGGAAAGCATAAAAACTCCTAGTAGGAACACAACTAGACAGCAGCTTCAGAATCAGGGAAAGAGAAATGTCTCCATCTCAGCAGAAAGCTCGAGACTAGCAGAACAGGAACTTCAATCATTAAGTAACAGCAGCAATTGGTGTGCCACCATGGATAACCACACTTGTCTGAGCAACAGAATCTTCTGAAGTTCTCACTAGATACTGTAGAGCTGTATTAAATACATGTTTTGTATGCGCATCACACATATGACATGCTTACAATGCTTCCAAGGAATAGAAATAGTGTGATATCCTGATTTGCAGGACCTATAAATGAATCTGCACACATCTCTTGAATCCCAAGAATAACCCACACACAACTGAGATTTTCCTAGCTATGTATCATGTGTGGCATATTAACAAATTAGGAGATATTGCACATTTAAAGAGTGTGGAAGGCAAGTAAGCACAGCAACATTTCAGAAACTAATTCTAAAAAAAATAGTATTAGAAACCATTTTCCTTTCAAATAAAGGACAAAAATCAGTCCACAGAAAGGGAAATAAATGATTTCATTTTCAGAGTCATTGCTTCCCACAGTGCTGAAGTTCATGAACTTGGATGATGGTTCAACTACAAACAGGTGCATGCACTGCAGACTGCTGGAACAAGTCTCTGAAAGCCAAGCAAGGTGGACTGACAGCTGGTGTACTTCACAGCACCATTTGGCATGTTGTTTATGCTGTCTAACCCTACAAATCAGAAGTAGAGAGAGGACTATACATATCAGCAGCTCTCAGGTCTTGCAACGACTAAAGTGGAAATGCTACTGACAGGCTCACGTCTTATTTTTTTAGAACAATATACTTGCTTAACATACTCTCTCTAATGCCTTAGCTGACAAAGGATTTGAGATCCAAACAAAGTAGCTACCTCTAGTGGTATCATCATTGATGTACTTTCAGATGCAAGACATTAGGAGATATCAACATCACTGATTCACTAAGTTCAGCTGATACCTTTCACTTAAGTTACACCAACACTTTTCAGAAAAAAAACATTGAGGTTCCCCAAACAAGTATGCCATCATGGAATATGACCAAATTTTCTTTACATTAAGTGCAAGGCAGTCCCTACAAGAATGTCACCGAAAGTCTGAATGTCATTGTCTTTTTTAGAGAAGCAAATCTTGGTTTTTCTAATCGGAGATGGCCCTGATGAATTCTCAGTCTTCCTGACTAATTTTGTCTTGTTATTTCAGTTTTGTTTCCTTTCAGACATTTTTCTCCCATTTCCCAATTGTTGAAAGCTGATCTGTGATTTATCAAGCACTTCGCTTTTGTCATTCCCAGGTAGGTCACATTCCTTCCACAGAATGGATGCACCAACATTTCCCACTTGTTGTCTTGCTACCAAGTAGGTCCTGAAACAAGAAATACAAAGGAAGTCAATAAGGTTTACGCACAGCATACAACATTGTACTTACATTTTTAAAAACAGCGATTTCCTATCTATTTCAAAATCTCACTTGTTGCATCAAATGACTCAGTTGTGGGATGAAAAGCATAGGAGGAAACACTGATATGTGGAGACTGTGCATTAAGACTAAGTGTTCCTTTTACACAGAAGCAGTAGGAGAAAGACTAACAAAGCATGTTAATTTCTTGATCATACATCTAGCAGTATGCTATTTCCCTCCATCTCTAACACAAGGGGCTAGATCTCTCACAGGAGAGATAAAGGTCGCTCAGTCAAGGAACTGGAGAAGAAGCCAAAGCGACACCACAGGAACAACTGTCTATCATGTTATATTATTTGGGGGAAGAGCAAAGTACTTAAGAAACATGAACAAGCTAGGCTTTTTTGTTGCTGGATTTAAAAAGTGCAGGAATTGACACTAAGGGCTGAGAGTGGCATGTTGTAATTAAGCAACTGGGACGGTATGTATTATTCATATGCCAAACAGGACCTAGACTGCTGAATTTTACAGAAAGGATAATAGAAATATCCCTGCAAAGAAAAATCACTGGCATTACAATCAGAACCAGCAAGTCTGCTGACCTGCAAACCAGCTTCTGGTTACAGAAATCTGTTCTGAAAACAGCATATTTTCATGCTATTTTATCTAGTTAGCAGCTATTTCATTCACAGTTAAGAAATCAATTAACTGGAAAAAAACAGGAAGCCTTGCTTAGTATCTTACAACTGGCTATGCTGACAATTCTGAAGGGCATCAGGAACCCAAAGCCAGACAGTTCCATTTCTTTTGAAGTAGGTCTTTTTGGAGTCAATGAATTAAATAGAAACAATTTCTTTTCTCTAGAAATAAGACTATTTTCCGTGTCTATTTCAGAAGATTTGAATGAAGTTTAGAAAATTTTTAACATGTATTAACATGTTATTAACATTAGTATTAACTTAGTATTAACTAAGACATACCAGTTTCCAACCAGCATTTAAGTTTAATTCACACTAGCATCTTACTAAAGCAAATGTTTGTGTACTACTATTATTCACAGGAAGAAACTTAAGGCAGACTAAATCAATTGACTGCAACCACATGAACATATTCTGCATATACAGATATTAAGCTATATAACAGTTCAAACATGTAGAAGTACTCTCTCCCAGGCAGAACAACATCTTTTCAGTCAGAAGTGAATTCAAGAAGCTTACGAAGATAATGGTATATATGCAATGGCAATGCACAGTTAAGATCTAATGGCATATGTGCCACCACAGCATTTAGCCAAGCTATTTTATTACAGACTTCTCCAAAATCTCCCCCAAACACTTCAACCAAAACCCCTGGACAGGAACTTGTTCTCTGCTCCTCTCCATGGAGTAGTGCTCAAATTACTGGGTAAGTCCCACTGCATTCAATAACATTGGCATAAAGAGCAAATTTCTAGTATGTAATTGTAAATAACATACTCATCCTTGTTTTCATATATGTTTATCCACAGTCCATTTCACAGTAAGTATCCTGCACTGGTATACTTGTCATAACAATAAGGCATACCTATCAAAACCATTGTACCTACTATGAACTTTCCTGCTAAAACTTTGTTGCTTTGCCATGTTCTGTGCTTCAGCATTTTAAGTGGTCACAATCAATGTACACCATAGTAATTACAAATAGAAAAATGCTCAGATCTTTCCCCAGAAGCCTTACTATACACAGACAGGGACTACTTAGACACACGCAACACAAACACACTTACCTGGTTGTTCCTTTTGTCCAGCACACTTCAAAAGATGGCTTCTTCCCTTGTTTCATGGTGCAACTCTGTAGCTCAAGATCATTTATTCCCAAGATCCTGGAGTGGTCTTTATCTACGCCACAGAAGAAACGTCCCGCTCAGCCAGCCTTCTTCATGCCAACCTCTTACAATCCAGCGATACAGCTCCAAATCCACTCAAGAATATCTTGCAGTCCATGGATGAAGAAAGTACCAACATAATCCTCATCTGTTATGAAAGATGTCTCCTTTCTCTCCAGGAGTGGTCAGTATGATTCACTCCAATCATAGCACTTACTCGAGGTTTCCTCATGAAACAGTTTTTCTGAGCAAATTGTATCCAATCAGGCAAAATATTTGCACATCCAACCATAGGGCAGAGTACTCCACATTAAAGAGTTCAGCGTATTTCGAAGAATTCAGACACCCAAAAACAGTGACTAGCACACTGCTTCTGTGATTCTTCAAATACATTTCACAAACGTGGAATAACAAACAGGTAAAAAGTAGTGCAACAAATCCAGGAAAACGAAGCAACTTCGACAAGGAAATCCCAGAAATCTCATGTTGCATCATAAGAGTAGAAATCATCTTGTACTATGGGAAATTACTATACAGCATATGTCATCTACAGCAGGTATCCCAAGTGGAAAATGATTTGGCTGATGACATGCAGATCTTCCTTGTAGAACGTGGAGCTCAAATACTGCAGCAAATTTGCCGAATTTTTAAACAAACATGTTACTGTGAGAGAGCCTTCAGGCTTGCAGACGTATCCAAATACAGGTGAACAGTAGCAGCTCTAGTGTAGCCAAAGCCCAAAAGAGCAGCAAGAAAATATAACTGGAAGTGCTTATAAAATACTGTGGTAGTGAATAAAGATAGTGAGACCAAGTAAGATTACTTGGGGTCTGAAAAGGAAGCTGTAACATGAGACAGGAAGACAAGAGAGGCATAAACTAGGGATAGGATCATGATTAAATAGTAGGAGAACAAGAAGACATAAGTAGCTGCAACTACAAGAAGAGTAAGGCCAGGCAAGAAAGTTACAGTCAAGGGAACTCATTAAAGGCAAGAAGATACTGAAAAGGAATTTCATTAAACACTGAAGATAAGGAAATAATGAGTTTAAGCAAAACACTAGAAGAAGAAAAAATAATTCAAAGGAAATAACAGGCAACTTAGTGAAGCTGAGGTTTACAGCTGTGGTCAACCAAATCAGCCAGACATCAAGACACAAGGAGATATCAAGGACCACCTTCAAGCATTTGGCAACAAGATCAGAATAGTAGACAAACAGTCTAGATTTTGAAATGCTTCAAAATTTACCAGTGGATACCTTTCCAAAGGTTTTTACACATTTAGTATCCACTAAAATATGGATTAAAAGCTCCAGTGCCACAAACAAAATAAGTAGGTGCTCTATAAACTTGCTTTTCAGTCAGCTCTGTCAGTTTAGCTGAACCTCAGCTCTCAGCAAACCCCTGATGCTGGAATCCTCACTATCCTTCCTGGAAAGACTTTGTTAATGCATTAGCACCCCAACTAAAAGGATTTTTATTTTTAGCAGTTCTCTCAGCATCAGCATGCCTTAGTTCTGATCCACAGCTTCCCCTATCAATCTGGTTCTGAATTTAATAAACCAAGACCAGCTGTTTCATAACAGCTTCAATACATATGCAGACAGAATCTGAAGGATCCAACACCTCACCCTTGATCTAGGCCATGACTAGATGATTGTTTCCCTCAAGGAAAAGGATGTCTTTGGTACCAACACAATACAAAAGCCTTGTGAAATGTGCAAGACAAGGCGCTGTTCCAGGGATTTACCTTTCTGCAAGCAGGACAAAGTCCATTCTCATCAGTGCGAATACGATGCCAACAGAAACGACAGATTTGGTACCCACAGGTGCAAGGGAAGAAATTGATGTCATCAATTTCCAGAGGCTCCATGCAAAGAGGGCATTCCACAGGGTCTTCCTTAGCGTCAGGGCTGCGAGACATCTTTCTATGTTCGCAGAGCAGCAAAAGTTTATAATAACTTAATAGACCAAGAAGGTCAGCACTTGAAGGTCTGCAAGAAGGAAATAAGAAGAAAAAATATTATTAAAACTGTTGACAATATTTCTTTTGTACCTTTTAATAACATTTCCGTTTTTCATCACTTTTCTTCTCCCCACACAAGTTACCTACTAAAACAAGTTTCTGCTAAATCAACCTGATTGTGTTTTTTCCTACTTATGAGCCTCACAAATAATAGGAAAGATGGTACTGGTGATGCACCCTCCCCACCTGGACAGACAAGCACTTTGGCAGTTCACTGGCCTGTTTGGGTTTCAAAATCTAGATTGTAAAGAAATCAGTGTACACCATACATTGCTGTATGCTATGTATGTTAGCCTCCTTTAACTACTGCTTTCTTGAAGTCCTTTACAAATCCAAAGTCAAATCCTTGAATGCGGGACTTAATGTTTACAATCAATTTATTCCTTTGCTCAGAGACTTGGAACAATGAGATTTGCAGTAACATTTAGGCCATCCATTCAGACTTTTGAGTAGGTTACAGAATAAAGAAACATAAACAGGAAAGCTTCTTACTCAGGATTACTTGTTTCTTTTGTCTATCTCACTCTTTTGGTTTACAGATTGACCTGAGTTCAGCCTTAGGGCTACTTCATTAGCCATGATTTTTCAGGTACACATTTTCCTACATGTGTCAAACTTCCATCCAAGTCAGTTATCCTTTTCATCAGCACCCAATTCACAACAAAGCCAAAATACACACAATGTGGTTGAAAAAACCTCAAGCTGTAATTTGGAGTGCAGCCACAAGAAAATATTTCTGAACCTGAATTTTGAAGAAGGTCAATATTCAAGTTACCATTTTCTTAATTAATTTCCTGAATTCAGCCATTTGAGTATGCTTTTATTCTCACTTTAGGGATGCAGCACAGGAAATCTACTTTCAGACTCAAAACAAGACACTTGGAGTCACCACTGAGAAAATTAATTTGTGTGTTTTCTTCTTTCTTCTAAAAGTGCCACTCTGGATACATGAAATCATATTCAATCTCAACAAGCTGTCTCCATCTGCTGCATGAGACATGCATGTAGATGGAGAAGAAATCAAGGGAAACAGACTTTTTAGGTGGACCTTTGGAAGAAAACTGAAAGGAAAAAATGAACAAAAACTAAAAACCCCTTGAAAAATACTGAAAAGACATGATCAGAATTGACAGTTGGATGGTCATACTAGCTCTAACTATACCAGTTCTTTAGAAATAAGTGAACTCTAAAGTTTTTAAAATCCAGAATTCTTTTTGTAATAATGTTTTTCCCAAAGTATCAGAATTATTACTGAACTACACACAATCTGGAGTCCTCCTCTATTCTCCCAAAAAGTTTCCTGTTTCACTTCTAACCAAAAGCTACTGGATTGTGTACTATCCAATATTTCTCCTGGTTTTTATGAGCAAATCCAGAAACCAATTCTCACACACCTCTATCTGAATTGGAGTGATATTTAATTCCGTCCCTGGAAATAAGACGACTGAATGTTGCGAGATCAAACCCTTGCTCACAGATTTCAGCAAGGTCTGATGTTAGCCTCTCATAGCATTGATTTGATACTTTCAACACCCCCATAAAAAGAAAAACCAAACAACATATTTTGATCTTCCTCACCCCATATCATACTTCCTTGCATGAGGTCTATCTTAAAAAGCCCAAGAGGTTCCAGCTCAAGTTGGGACCCCCCACCATACAGGATCAGATCCATCTAGCATCAGTCTACAATACTCATCCCTGTCTGCACACCACTTCAGGGACAGAAATTCCTCTACAAACAGCCAGGAAAGAACCCTGAGGAGGAAAAACCACGCACGCATGCAATCAAAGCACCAGGCAAATACACAGCAGAGAGCACACAGCTTTGCATGGGAATGGCTGCATTGTCACCAGGTTAACCTGCAATCACAGGCTGATACCAAAAGACCGGACTACCTGCAATTCCAACTAGTTTGGTAGGCAGTATATCCTCCAAGCACAAAGTGTACGTCTGGTAAACACTGCCCTAAAGAGGAAAAGGTCCACTGGATGACCACAAAAAAGTAAGGATGAGAGAATAACTATTAGATGCTATAAGTATAACTTCTCTATATAGTATGCACTAGCAATAACACTGTCCTCTTTCTGAGTGTCACAATGACTAAAATCAAAAAGTTAAACTTCGATGATAATACAGCAGCTTTCATTTCATTATCTGTGCTTTCATACATGCTATATTCACAATCATTTTGACAGTCTCAAAATCAGGTTCTGGAAGTTTACCAGTGTTTTCTACAAAGAACACTAGCAGAATCTGACCTGAAGGGAAAAAATTATTCGCTTGAGAGCTTTGTTTTAAAGAACACATCCCCACTGGCTGAAAAATGGGAGGGACTGTTAAAAGGCCCTGAAACATCATTTAAGTGGTTATTAGGCAGGTAACACACACTTTTACAGTAGCCTGCAAAACATTTCGAGTACACTTTTCACACTTGTATAGCAGTAAAATCGTAACAATATGAAAGTGACTTTAAACCAAAGCATGGGATAAACTCAAGAGATTTTGTTCAGTTTGGCTTTGGATTTAACTTTGTCACAGATCTCCCAACAACAGGTCAGTAAGCACCCAGTACATTCCCTTCTACTTCACACTAATTCCACCACATGCTCAACAGCTCTGTGCCTACTGAAACACATTTAAGTAAAACTATACTAGTACTAGTGAAACTGCAGTTAAAAGAGAAATTTCTTCAAAACTTTCACTGCTACAGTAAAATTACTGAACTTACTTAGGAAGTTATTTGGAATCTCCACTAAGAAATGTCATCAGTTCATGTGGAAAAAAGCATGACATATTAGCTAGTGCCTCTGGGATATGCAGATGAGCTCTAACAAAACTGCAACATAATTAACATTTATGAGCTGTTTAAGTTAACACTAAGAGTTCAGCAGCTGCTAGCAATAATATCAATAGCTTGCTTCAGTCAGCAAATGGCCTGTTATTTTACAACAAGGAGTAAGGAGCAGCTGTGTGCTATGTTTCTTGAAACTGAGGAAATATTTATTTACTTGGCCACAGACCATTCAAGCATCCCATTTAGAGATTCTCCACTGAAGTGTGTCTCTATTTTAGAAGGGTTTATATAGCAGGATTTGTGTCTGAAATCCGCATCGGAACAGTGCTTGTTTTTTTTCAAAACTGGAATAACATGCAAAGTAAGGCATCGAAATTGCATTCTGCATATAGTTCATGCACTACCAAGAAACACAGAGTAACTGTGTCAGAGTAACTTAGTCAGCTCTAAGACTATTCCAAACAATTCCAGATTAACAGCATGGGAAAAGTAATGTAGCAATAGCAAAAAACAAAAGTCAGTATTACATGTTCTGCTTGATCCAGAGTATTTTGTCTTTGGGATCAAGTTCAAAGAAATTAAATTAATTGTGTTTCGGGAGAAGAAAAGGAGGAAGATTGTGCACATCTACACATGCTTTATAAGCAGATAGAATTTGCACATACATTTCCAAAACTCCAATGACTGAAGTCAAACATGGCTCCAACAGTTCCACATCCTGTTTACAGGACACTATGCCAAAACATTCACACAGGGATGAAGCAGAAGTTGACAAAGTCCAGCAGCTTGCTTTAGCTGTAGTGATTTTGTAAAAGGTAATACCCAAACTACAGAAATATGAAGATGTGTGCTTTATCCCTTCTAGTGTACCAACTAATAAGCTCTTTTCCAAACACATAAGGAATGGAAAAAATTGAGACATTTTTATTAACTTTAAGTGCTTACTTAGCAGATGACAGCTGTGTCTAATCAGCTTCACCAAACAATTGTTACTCCTGATAAAATCCTCTGGACTTTGCAGTTGAGGAAAGAGTGATCCTACTGTTCCAGGGTACTCACCTAAACACAACTTAACTTCTAATATACCTAGTGATTTCAGCCCATTTAGGATGCAGATGCTTGTTGCCTTGCTCTTTTGCACTTGAGGTGAGCAAGTTTAACTTCCAGCAGTTTATCTTCCTATTTAATTTTAAAAGGGGTCATAAAAAAAGGAGGAGAGGAGGCAGGGGAAAAAAGTGAGCTTACTATGCCTTCTTTTAACTGAACAGTTTGAGACTTGACACACACTCCTCATCTCTCCAAAGCAGACACAAGAACATCTCCATTCGCTAGCAGTTCATTTTAATAAACACATCCCTTAAAGTTTAAGTTCTGCTGCAGGAGGGCAGCTAGCTCCAGGGAATACAGATACATTCTTCTTCTCACACAATGGACTGAATCCAGCCTTGCTACTTGCTTTAAGAAAATACAAGTGTCACAGACAAAAGTTCTCAAAATCTAGTTATGAAAAACCTCAGTAAAGACTCACATCCCAAAAAGTATTTAGAGACTTGAAGGGAAAAAAAAATCCAGACATGCATTAGCTAATGTTTCACTTAAAGTTCAAACATACCTGACACTTGAAGTGAAACAGGTCGGAGTCTATGCACTGAACCTTTAGTAAGGGCTCATTAAACTTATGCAAACAGAAACCCATGCTTTTTTTTCATGGCCTTGTATCTCTTAAAACTCATCAGCCATAAGAAGTCTCAAAACCTCAGTGTATGTAGATGCTTGCCCACATAATGCTACTGGGAAGGCAGCTCCCCCTTCCAAGACCCCTGCTCCCACTCTGCTGAAGGATCACTTCCCTTTCTATGCTTCATCTCCACATACAAGCTGGATATGTATATATACATATATATACATATGTGTTGATTCACATACAAGCTGGAGAGAGAAAGACAAGCCGACTGCAGACAGCAGCAATAATGGGTTATCCCTCCCTTGAATCAGGGGACAATCAGCAGCTCTGTCAGCACAGCACTCTCCTTCTGGCCAGCTTGGGGGCAACATTTAAATTGAGGCACATTTAAGACAACCTGCTTCCATTAGTGATTGCTGGAAGGAAAACAACACTCACCTTCTTCAGACTGCAAGTAAGAAAGGCTATCACTTCACTGCATTGCAGTGACCACTTGAAGCCTCACATGAAAACCTTTCATAGGCACACTACAAAGAAAAGCCCATTTTGACTGATTTAAGCACACAGAACTGGGGGAGATTCAGTGAGTTAGCAGATAATCCATATGGCAAAGGGTTCACATATGCACATACCAAATCCTTGTAAGAGACAAGATTAGATGTTTTCATGAAATCATCCACACAATTCAGAAGAAATCTGTGAAATTTCAACATGATTTTCCATCTCTCTGACATGCTACCCTGTATTTGCCTGTCATTTTTTTGATTCCTACCAAAGACGAGGGGTCCCTTTCTCCCACCAGCCCTTCACTCACATCAAAGTACAGTGATATTTTAGCATCACCTGGTTAGCAACACTGACATATGAGACAGCCAAAGTTTTCAGGAGTACTAAAAAGGGGCTATGCTTTTCTGAGTTTTATGGCCCTGTTACTGACTGGGAACAAAGACACTTCAGTAGCAAGCAAGCAGGCTCCTGAATTCATCCAAGTTAATTTTCATTTGAGATCAATGAAAAGTTCACTTGCTACTTCTATTTTCTGACTGTGCTGAATATTGAAAGTAAAATGTATTTTAGAATTATTGTACATGATTGTAAAATCATGTCCTGTAATTACAAAGCCCATTTTCCCCCATGTCCTCTTTCTGGGACGTTTATTACTCTGTAATCTACAGCTACATTTTAATCACAGGACAAACAACATCTAAGAAAAGTTAAGATATTGACAAAGTCCCAAATGTTTGGAAAGTATGACCAGGAATCATGCAGTCATCTCAGTACTTCTAAAAACACTGCTACACTGGCTAGGATTATCCGTAAGTTATTTAGCTCAGAGGTCAAAACTGAAACCTCTAGACACTCCTCTGCTCTGTGTCTCCCTACAGGTGCCTCAGGAGCTAACCCTCATGGTCTCAGACTTCAAATTCTGCCAGCATAAGCAGCTGTACCATCACTTGAACCAAAAGACCAAAACATAACTATCTTTGCATGGTGGTATTTAACTACATCAATCCTCCATCTCCTTCATCACACAGCCATACAGAAGCTCGCTCGAGTACTGTGAAACAAGCATCTAGAGGCAGCAACAGCTCAAGCTCCATGTTCAGCAACAGTGCAACACTCAGCCAAAACAATCACCTGAAACGTTTCTACCTAACGCCTTTAAGGCAGTTAATAACAAAATTAGTCAGATGACTCCTGCTAAATGAAAAGGGAACTAATCATTCTTTATAAACCCAATGTAAACACAAACTACTTTAAGACAGTTATGTAACAAAGAAACAGATGGACCACAGACGGAAATTTCTCTCATTTAAACTGAACAAAGAATCGGTCATTATTAGCTTATTGTTACAGCACCCAGAACACTGCACAAAGGGCTACAAACTATCAGGGAGACATGAATGCCAAGAAAGGTATTATTTACTCAGATAACTTACTTTCTTACAAGTCATGAACAGAAACAAGACAATTTATTGAGAAAGAAAAAAGGCCAAAAAAGATTTTGACAAATTCATCCACAAGCTCATAAAGGTCTGGACATAATTATACAAGACAACACTATCCCAGCATGTAGATCATCTCACTCAATGAAATGAAAAGCATAATATTGCCCTCTAATTGCAAAAATTGATTTCCCACATTCACTGACATTTAGTTCTAGGATTCCTTTTCTTCCACTTTCTGCATGCCCCCATTTATTTTCTGTACTTACAGCACCACTACATATAGATATTTTATGTCTAAAGCAATTGGATAATGAATTAGAAATGGGCTATACAATTATTAGTTTACATATTTTAAGTCTGTCACACACAGAGACCATGCAATATCGGTATACATATTCCAGCATGGTCATTTCCTCCTGACAAAGCAGATGCTCAAGCAACAAATGAAGCAAAATAGCTATACCTGTACACATTTGTATACAGCAAATCATATATCACAAATTGTTGTCAAAGGATGTTGTAGAGACCATAACATGTAATATTAAAAAAACCCAAAATCTGTCTGCTCCCGTTAAATATGAAATATGTTCCATCTGAACTATTCTGAATTCCCTGAATCTCTCATTACTGGGAAAAAGGGTACTACTCCATTCCTTGTACCTTCTCCTCAGAGCATGTGCTACCAGCCACTATCAGAAACATGATCTATATATACCAACTTGCCAATCATACAGCAACCACATTAAACAGGTTGTTTGGGGAATGGAGTGTCTTTATGGTGCTCACACAGCATTCCAGCATGAAACACTCACTTTGCACTTGGGGTGTCTACACATCACTGTGCCACAGCTCAATTTTTCCACAATGCTGTGCTCTATCTAGTCCCTGCTAGGGTGCTACATACACGTACACATGATCTACAGATCAATGTAGAACTTAAACTCCAAAATGCACCAAAATTCAACATGCCACTCCCAGTCACCACATCACCAATACCCTTCCCCTTTGCACTGCCAGTCAGGATATTCTTCCGTTTCCCATGACACAGCTCAGCTCTCTCTGCCTGTCTCCTAGGTAGTCCTCTCACCATCTCCCATTTTCATCTGATCTCCTAGCACCATTCAGGACAGGAGATGATCCCACATTTCTGTAGGATGGCTTCACCCAAAAGATGAAAAAAACCCCAGGATTTGTTCCAGGCTTCCAGGTATCAGAGTTTTTATCAGTCCATTTCTTTCTTCACAGAAGAGATGAGAACATGCCATTCTATAACAAAAGTTTCTTGTGTTAGCTTGTACTAGATAGCATTCTTAATAATAATGGCAAGTATTCTCAGATCCAATTAGAAAGAACAGCTCAGGTGTGAAGAACTCTACATCCTTTAAAGAGCAATGACCCAGAAATTCTTACACACACAGGAAAAATCAGCCCACTTGAGGCTGTAAGACTGTATTTGAATATAAGCCATTTGCATAACCCTGCCTGCAGCCATCACCTTCTGGATAATTTTCCAGAAGGATTTACTTTTGACCTGTTGCTCCAGCTGCATTAGTTCACACAGACTTAATATTCCAACTGGTCTGATCTGAAAGTCATACCATCACTGAAGAACAATCTGGCACAGAACACCAACACAGTATGCTCAGAATGAAGCATATCTTTTTTTTTTTTTTAACTGGCATTCAAGGACAGCTCAGCTTTTACATTATAAAAAACTCCTGATTTGCATTTTCACAGTGCAGCATGAACAAGACCACTGCAGCATCTTTAGAAGTCCTAGCCATCCTATCCAGCTGTACTCTCTAAAACTACAGCAGTTATACTGTCCGGTGCAAAAAACCTGTAAGCAGATTTCTTATTAATTCCTGGATATTTATGTTATCCAAATGAAGGAAAAAGAATATTCAGTTCAAACTCCTGCAAACAGATCTCCAGAGATTTGAATATCTATTAGATAATTGCCTTACTCTATAGCAGAAGAATTCTCTTATTTGCCCCTGAAGAAGCAGGTACAGAAACAGTACCACACAAAGCACAACCAAAGAAACTTGTCATCAGAGCAAAAGCACACTACACATGAAATTCTTCTCTGGATTTTTTACAAAAATTCTAAGATCTTTAATTGTTAACAGGCAGCACTTTTGCTCTTGGGGGAATAGTATCCAGTAGCTAACACACACTTCTGAAACTATCTTGGGAAGAATACTTGAAAAGTTAGAGCTGTTAGGGGCAGGGGGGACAAGCACAAAAAATGGGGATAGAAGCTGATCACACTGAAGAGATATGCACTCTTATTTGTAGCACACATATACTGCTTTAGCCAATAAGAATTACCAAAATGGCTTGCAGAAAATTAGCTATAAAACTCAAATCAGCATGATCACAGCTTATGCCTTCTTTTCTCAACCTGCTAAGTGTATCAGGAACCTTCCAAACTCTAACTCTCCTTATGAAGTCCCAAGTTGTCACAGCAATATTAAGAGATAACCAACCAGGGAAGTGTAGCAGCCACATACTAGTATTATCAAAAAACCCTCACACAAGACACACAACAAGTAGTAAATTTTCTGTTTATGTATAAGTGGGGGGATTGACCACCCCACATGCCTTGCCTCTAGCCAAGAGCCCCCTTGAACATTGTTTGTGATTTCACAGACTGTTTGAGATGTTTTTCTTCAACAGAAAGAGTAAAATCAATGTATGAGATAGTTTTATTCATGTCTTGGTAACAAGGAAAAAAGTTAAGAATTATTCACTCTGAAGCTTAATAACACAGCTGAATACACTTCAGATTGAGGGTATGGGAGATCCAGCTAGGGTTAGTACCTACCCCACATCTCCCTTCCGTTGCTTTCCTGATTTCAAGGATGCTAAGACACCAGAAAATCTGAGACAGAAGAAATTTTAAGTAATTCTCCAAGTTTTTCATGTATGTGTTAAAAATGTAATTAAAACAAGCTTCAAAGAAACAGGTAACAGAGTATTTAATGTTTGTTTCCTCTCTGCCTTCTCTATGAAAATGTTTTTATTAGGCTTCAACTCATGCAGTTGTCCAATATTTTCAAATAGCTTGACCTTTACAGAGCAACAGTTATTATGTGACTTTCAAGTCATTTTAAACAGCAAACATGAACACAGTATCAGCCTAATTACTGACTTCCTAGCAATTAAATCTCCAATGTTTTTCCACAATCCATGAACGCAAAAACACTTTTTAGTAGGGTTAGAAGGGGAGAAAAGTACCCAAACAAGTTTGAGACACAGAAAGACTTATACAGCTCATCTATAGGATCTGGATGAGTAGGGATTCCAGCTTGAGTGCTTCTGCTAATCAAGTAATAATGCAAAGCACTGAGCTCAGAAGAAAAAAAAAATCTTTGTCAAAGTCCGTGCATTTCTCAGTGCCCACAATTCCATCTTGAAACTCACTGGCGGCTGATGCCAGAAATTAGAAGACTGGTATAAAGTAAAGCCGGAGAGTACTACATTGGAAATGCTGCCTTATACTAGTAAAACACAATCTATTACTGTATCCCTTTCCTGGTCACAAACAGTGAAGCACCAATGTCAATGCCTCCCCTAGAAGTTCGTACTTTATGTCTAACATTAGCCTAGGGGAAAAAAAAAATCATTTCACTCCAAAATTATGTGGATACTTACAAAGAATCCGAATGAACATCTGATTCTGCAGACTGTAGCTTTAATCCTCAAAACTCAGTGTCCTACTGGACGCCATGAAACAATGAAACCTTCTCTGGTCTTTTTAAGCATGAACTGTGATAATCAGAATAGTTTGAATAGTACAGATACAAGATGAGCCTGTCTCACTCCTGAAAGTTTCTAAAAAGACCTCAAAAGGAAAAAAATTAAGGGAAAAGTAGCCTAATATGTATATAATAAAACCTACAGTCTTTAATCAGAGTAAAAAACCTCCAGAGATCCCTCTCTGGAGCTGCAACTGCTCCCCTGGAAAGCCAACAGGAACCACAGTTTTCTGTCTCAAGGCAGTGTTTCCACAGCTAGGTCAGACCCAGGAGCAGCAGCATCAGCAGGTGGCTACCAACTAGAGCTCTTGGCTTTAACTGAAGAAGACCACAGTAGAGTAAGCAGTGATAATGATCAAACCCCTGCCCAGTAATCACCATATAAGCCATTCTTGAAAAGGTCAAGATGAAGCAGAGATAGTAAAATTATTCACTTAAAAACTATTAAACACTTTATACTCTGGACCTAGAGATATGGCGTAGGAGCAATAACAGCTGGTGTCATTCCTCTGCATGGGACAGAACTCAAGGAAAATGCTGGAGCATTAACAGTTTCTGACAGACTACCAGCTTTTTTGTACTATCCCATTTAAAGTATTTCCAAGTCTGAATCAAGTATTTTGCCTTTTAGTGACTCTGATTACATATGGTCAAACCAAGATTGGCTTCGGGGTTTAATTTATTTTTTTAAAAATCAGCTAACTCAGCAATAATTTCTCTTCACATATCTCACATTTTTTGAATATGCTGTGGTCTACAGCTCACTTAGAAAAGAAAGAAAGAAAAGGAGAAAAAAAAAAAGAGAACAGATCTCCTGTGTTCCTGATTCAGCACACGAAGAACAATGCCAGAATTTTCTCTTTAGGAGCATCAAGCCAAAGTTAAGTTGCATTTTGAATTTTCAAGAAAAATACAGTTTGGGAAAGAGAGTGACAATCAGCAATCAGTTACAGAATGCCGACATGTGAATTGACATTCCCAATCACTAAATCTTACGAAGATCTTCGATATATTAACCCACCCGTAGTCTAGAACTGGGATTTCTTGCCTCCATTGATAATTATAGAAGCTCCAATGTGTTAGTACACATGGCCTGAAAAGTTGGCAGAAGTGTCTCCCTCCATACGTGCACATTCATTCTTTATCCAATACTTTTTCAATACAAGTTCTACTTGCTACAAGTAAGGAGTGAAAATTTATAAAATCAAACATAATTAATGCTTGATCTGTTTTGAAACAAACTCCAATGAGGCAAAGAATAAATCTCTTCACAAATTTTTTATGCAAAAGAGCCATAAATTCCAGTTTATATTTATTTTAAAAGCCATTTTACTTAGGAGTTTGACTGGGTTTGTCTCTACAAGTTTCTAACTTATTTCCAGGTTTACTTCCACAAAGTCTTGTCAGTGACACATGTTGATCAGGCAACTGGGGAGGAGCCCAGTTTTTACCTGCTGAGCCTGTAGTTCACACAGAAAAGACAGGAAAGTATAAAGAGTCTCATATTTAACTTAGATTGAGAAAAGCTCTCCCACCATGTACTTCACACAGAAAGATGGGGAAAGTATAAAGAGTCTCATATTTAACTTTGAGAAAAGCTCTCCCACCGTAACTTCATTACAAGTCCTGAAGATAGTTACCAGGAGTTAGTCAGGCAACAGATACACACTCCATGAAATTTCACAGCTCTTTGTAGAAGTACATCAGGAAATTACGTTGAACATTATGAATTACGTTTCTGATCAACAAAGCCTACAAGAAACTAATTTCATGTTACAAACTGCTGAATCAGCCAGGTAACCACACTCACACTACACGCACAGAATTGCAACTGCATCGCTTTTATTTTCACGCTACAGGTACTACCTGACATTCCCGGGATTCTGTTGTATTGCAGTGCTTTCATTTACAAGACTTTAAAGACATCATAAGCAAATCTATGGCAGAAAGCATTTCTGTGTCCAGCAATTGCAGATATAATTAAGGAGAAACATTTACCCATAGCACTGAGATACTGTCCATAAGCATGCTTTTCTAGTCACTAGCAACAGATAAAAATTTGAGGAAGATATTAGTTACACTGAGATTGATTTGATCTACTTATAAACTGGGAGCACAGATGTTTCTGTAGTATTACTTGAACATCATTATACAAAAAAAAAACAGTTATAAATCCAGCTCCAAAACTTTAGCATTGAAAGAAGAGACTAACTTAACTACTGCTACTATCACTTACAACAAGCTGCTTGTGACCATACTATTCTTTGTTGGTTTGATTGTTATTAGAAATAAAACTTTTTTCTTGGCACAGCAATATCTCAGTTTATTTACCAAATAAACAGATCCAAGCACCTCCCAATATACTGCAGCTTCCTACATAATCTCTACAGACAGCCACAATTGAAATCTTAAACATTTGAAGAAAAAAAGAAGCAACATGACCACAGTCAGTAAATTACATGGTCTCATACTGCCTAATTAGAAGGACTCTTCTCTAATGTTTTTCATGCTGGTGGTGTCGATTCTCATTAGCAAATGGCTTTCAACAGCAAGAGGGCAGTTCTACCCTAAAGAGCAACAGAAGTAAATTCTGGAAAAGAGCAGCATCAAAATACACAGAGCACAGAGAACAACTACAGGTACTGCTACACATAAAATGTACAAGGGCAAAGTAAAAAATAGAGAGGCTATACAAGCCCAGTTTGAAAGTGTCCGTGGGGGTCCGTATTTGTCATCTGGTAGCAAACCTTATGTCAAGATTCCCTCTAGGTGGAGAAAGATCATCTTCAATCATTTTCTGCTTGAATACACTTACGTGGACAATATAATCAGGAATTTGAATCCATGCATTTTTACTTTGCCTTGGATAAAGTTTCTGGGAAAAAAATTAGTTAATCATGTATTTGTTCAGATTAAGAGCTTGAGCCACTCTGCCAATAATTTAGGGCTGAGTTTTACATTAATGCTGTATTTCTGGTAAGGTAAATCAAAGTCAAGTCACATGAGCCTGTATCCCAGTGTTCTTCCAGTTAGCTGCCAAAGTAAGCTTGTTCTCCTGTTATTTTGCCTTCATAGGTATAAAAGAGAGGAAGCAGGCTGTCATGGATCAAAATAGTCTATCCAAATCTTTAGGATCCAAGGTATGTGGGAGACTCCACAGTGGACCAAAAACCCAGAGCTCTCTTTTTATGAGGAGGATGACAGGAGTACAGAGAACATCCTGCAACCAGCACCACTGAGCATGAACAAATCATCACACGTAGCCTGGGCAAGTTCAGAGAAAGCCCAAGTCTCCTCAGCAAGGGCAAGCACCCCAGAGAGATCAGTACCACAATCAAGTTTCTCTTCACTTTTTCTGGTGATGACCAAACCTACAACACCAACAAACAGGAATGAGAGACAAGTCCCTAGATAGGCATTCATACAACCAGCACACAAGCATCTACTCATCTTTACAAAGAAAAGCCTAAATCACTTCCTGGGGCAGAAGAAACCCCAAACCAATCGCAGCCCAGAGGCATGGTTCTAAGAATTAATTCAATGTGGTCCAAAACTTTTGATTTACAAGATAATCCTGCTGACCAGTACCAAAGAATTTCAACAAAGGAGGTCAATGTACATGAATTTTGTTTTAAGACGCTACTGTTAGCCCCCCTCAGATAACTGCCATCTTGAATCAACATGAAGTCTTTTCCTTGCCCCACCACAAGGCATCTCAACTGTAAAAGAGCAACATAAAACCTTGAAAGTCTGGCATATTACCCCAAGCTGCAAGCTTCTTTGCACAGTTTGTTTTACAGAAGGATCACTCATTTCTAAACAAGGCCCATTATACTCAACCATTGCACCAGACATCATACATTATGTGTACAGAACCTGTCTTGCAGAAGAGGAATTCAGAGGGCTGGTGCTAACAAAGCTGAGATGACTGTAGTAACACCACTCACAAGACAACACCCAGATTTTCCCTGAAAAAGGAGTACACAAGACTTCAAGAGCTAAGGAGAACTTGTAAGAACATAGTATTATCTATGGATTAAGTTGCTATTGAAACAGTCAATGTTTGAAACGACACAAGAAAACTCATACCACTGTTAAGTGTCACATCCCTTATATTCAGGATTAGTTTTCAGAATATATTGGAAGTTTGCTCCATTCCTGGAAAATCTACAACTCATTCCTTAATTGTATTAGAGACCAATGAAAATAGACATAGGAGGCTGAATGTTTAGATCTCAGTAAAATCTGAAAGCACTTGTAAAATATTTCTTACCTTTCTACAAAACAAGCTGAATGAGTTTGCTTTGTAGCCTTCCAGAGCAGCTGAGATCCTTGTCTTTGTGAAAGGTAGTTTACCACACTAACGCTTCACACCATCAAACCTAGTATGGTTAAAAGATTGTGGAAGCACCAAAAGAACAAAAAAAAAAACCTTAGTATGCCATCATGACTTTCCAAAAAGCTGCAGCTTTCTCTGAAAATCCTTGACTTGATTATCACGGCCCTTTTTTCCACCATGGGGAGAAACACAAGTAGAAAGTTGTCTTGCATCAGTAACACTGCAAGCAATTTTGTTTGGGACTAGAGATGGGAGTGTCAGGAAGACAGTTTTTTGGACTGTATGCCTATATTGGCAACACATTGCTCTCAGGGACAACTGAAAAGCTCTGTTTATTGTGGTCTGTTACAGTGCCAGACTCTGCATGGCCAGCACCATGATAATCACCAAAATTCTCAGGACTGAACAGTCCCAAAAGCTTCACAGTCTTCTCTAGATAAAATGGCAGGAACAGAGATTCTAGAAGTCTCAAGGTAGTAGGTCAAGAACATGAAATACAGAAAGATCTTTATTTCTTGATCATATTGAATCTATCATAAGTCTTTCAGTAGAAAAATCCTTTCTCTTTGAAGACAGTGGTCATAAAAGAGGACTCTACAGGCTCAGGAAGGCTTTCCTAGCATTTTCTACACAGAAGTTGAACCCATACAAAAATGTATCAAAGCAGACCGCAAAGAAATAAGGTTACAAGCTGCAGGGACTTTAAAAAACAAAATGTGCCTGGTGTTTTATTCAGAAAGTCATTAACACTAAACAGCAATTTCAAAGAGCAATAAATTCCAAACAAGCCGAACACTAAAAGCAGCCATATAATCAATCTATCACACATATCAATTTAGGATTCGTAACTCCTAAACTGAGGCAAATCAGGACCAAGAGGTGCTGTCTGCACCCTTACTTCTTATTCTTCCAGCAACCTAGGCCAAGTACTACAACTACTCAGGACAGATTTGTTCAGTGTCCAGACTGCTGTATAAGACCCCTAAGAACAGAATCCAGAGAGCAGCCAGACAACATTCTTTTTCCTTGCTATGACCACATGTTTGAGATGTGTTGTTATTGACTCTTGTTTGGTTTTCAGAGCTCAGCAATTTCTGACTACTCTTCTGACAATATAATTCTCTTTTCATTAAGACATTCCACTTAGTAAGATTTATGATATTTGAATCTTGAACATAACTACAGCATTACTCACACATAGTCTAAAACCTGATTCTCCAAAAAAGCAACTCACACTCTGAGTTTGGAGGAAAATAATTCGCAAATCTCATTTTGAAAGAGAAAATGGCTAACCTACACAGCTGTTATAAGCAGCCATAAACCCCTGCTAATCAAGGTATTTGAAAAATTGATATGCAAATAAACCTAAATCAGCCCGGCATCTGCATTCTACAAGAAAAATGACCCACTCACTCTGTTTTAATGTTCAGAATTTCTAGGGTCTTGTCATCAGGAGGCCAAGTAATAGTGAACCAGAATGAAATACAAATGTGTGCTTTTTACTTTCATGCTTACTATGGATACTTAGTACAGGACAGACAGCACTGGCTGTATCTAACATGCACTATACATTAGGAAAACAGTCAAGCACAGAGCCTAATTTGATGAGAAAAAGTCTTTCAAAATTAGTCTTAAGGACACAGATACTCCATCTGAAATGTGTGTGCACAAATAAGAAAATAAAACAATGGGTCATATTGCACTGCTACTTTTATGTGGGCTAGTGTGTGTGATTCCAAACTTATAATAGAAACTTTACAGTGTGGTTTAGTCTTCATCTGCAAGGTGCTGAATAGTAATTAAGTGTTATAAAGAGCAGCCTGAAATCCCATATTACTGTTCCTACATCAGAGTGGAGTGGTTGCCACTGTCCCTAATAGCAATGTCCACTTTCAAAATTAAAGCATTAAATTTTCTTAGCATTAGATTTACTCCCCGAGTTATACAAAGATATTTCTCAACGTTTTTTCTGAGGACTTAAGAGAGACAGCAGGGGAATATCATTCAGGGATATGGCACCCAAGGTATCTGCTTCCTGACAAGAAACAGTTTACACATCCCAGGTTCTTTTAATATCCATCTGCATGGTGGGCCAGACCCATACACTAATAAAGAGAGGATAAAGTAATCTGTACAAACTGTGAGACCACATACAGTATCTTTTGCTCCTCTGACTTAATAAAATTACAGATTTTTATCCACTTTTTAAGATGGGACACTTGTCTTTGGAAGAGGTTAGTGTTTTATCCTTACCTACTGTAATAGAAAAGGTTTGTGATCAGTACTGTGTATAGAGATAAGTAAATCAGATGCTGTCAAGAGTTTACATCGATAACATAACGCACATGGAAAAATGCTGGTAACTCAGACTGCCTATAAAGCATTACTGTGGCTGTAGATATTTCAAAATGAATAGTCAGGGTGAATAAAAGCACCTTTGGTTTTGTAGTGCTCTCCAGCCATTTTGTTTCCATTCTGTTTATTAATATCTAGTTATGTATGTAGGTTTCAACTACATCACTGTTCCCAGATTCATACTAGAATGTCAGTCAGATAAATTCCCACCTCTTATACAAACAGCAAACCTTTGGAAAAGAATGAAATATTCTTGCTACTGCTGGAACATGAGCAACTCGATTCCCTGACCTTGTGGAAGGAAACGCTCCTTGGGTGGAGTAGGTAATGCAGAGAAGAAATCCAGTTATCGAGTAATAGAAAAGTAACATCCTCTCCCAGGCAGAGGAAAGCACGCTGACATCAGTCAGCAGCAAGGACATGCTTCCCACTGCCCCATTCCTTAGGCTAACAGATTACAACAGCTGCCAGGTTAGCTACTTTCTATGTAAGGCAAGAGCTCCAAACCAACCACACACAGAATTTACATTATTTCTCCTCCACAAGGAATCTCAAGGTAAAGAACTATGTTCCCAGTAACTATCTTTCAATGAAAACACCACAGTTTAGATTTTCAACTTTCATATGAAAATAATTTCTATGAAAGACTAAAAATTTTTCTGAACACTTTTAAAAGGGCATTAACAGTCACACAGCTTTTTTTAAGTCCTTGAAAAACACAGCTATGCACAAGACTAAGAATGTTAGAGCACACAGAACAGTCCCTCTAGATTAAATGCACAGACAGCATATAAAATAGCACATCACTATGCAGAATTAAGGTTTTCAACAGGAAGTCACAAGTCACTTTACTACATACACCCTGAACACAGAGGTACCAAAGGCAAAGCATGTGCCCACAGCAGTGTTCCTTCAGCAGGACAGAGATCAAGGACAGTCACAAGAGAAGATGAGCATGAACATGAAGAAAACTTGTCTCCTCCTAGCACTGCACACTTCTGCAGCGTCCTGAAACTGCCTAAGATGAAGAAGCCACACCCTTGTGCCTTGCATACACTCCTACATTCATCCTACTCTAAAAAAAGCCATAGAGTTTGTAGGTAGAGATTACATCTTTTATTAAACCAACACATATAATGAATTAGTTTACTGGTCTAACACAAGGTACTATCTCTGCATCCAACAAGAAGCTACTTCTGCAGCCCTCATTTTGGACAGGGGTACAGGATGACAAAGTATGACACTTGAAAAAATCAGTAACTGACTGATATATTAAAGGTCCTATTTATACTTCACTTGATACAAAGCTACTTCCCAAATTTTTATCACCATTAAAGATAAGTTTACCTTAGGGTGTGCATAAGAATTAAAATTAATTTACCTTGTTCTTCTCAGTAAACAACAAAAGGAAAAACATTGTTATTTGGAAAGTAAATAGACCAAAATCAACTACATCATGGCAGAGAAAATCAACAGCTACACTTAGGGGATGGGAAGGGTAAAAGAGCTCTTTAGGCTGTTCTTGGAACATACACATTGTAAGTCATCCACTATAGCAAAGTCTTTTCAGACAAGACAAAAGGAAAAAAACCAGAGCCCTCAGCATATACCTGAGCAGTAAAATAAGCATCTTGCATCAGTTAAAAGGGATCAAAAAATCCCTGAAGTATCTAGTAAACAGTCATTCCACAGTGTCTGTAATAGGCAGCTTTACCATTGCTGAACACCTCAACTGCATCTGCTTCCTATTCACATGTGTTGACAAATCTTGCATTTGCTCTTTTCTCCCAGATCAACACAAATTCGGGGTATAGGTGGCAAAATTCATTACCTACAGGTATGTAAATAATGCCAAGTATTTTAGGCAGAACTGCAGTGGTATACTGTTAGAATTCCTTATCACTATGCACTTTGCACAGAAAAAAAATTAACTTAGAACAGCTTAAACTGAAAAGTTTACTGCTATCTACAAAACATACAGGATCTGCTTCTCAACTTTCATCAACTTTTAAAAGCCATTTTGTCTTTCAGAATTGTTTTCTTATACTAATTATCTATAAAAGGACTATGATGTAGAATTGAACATATATAAGTGGCCTTCCCACACCTTTCAAAAAAGCTTACACTTGTTACAACTGTTACACTTGCATTTTTAGACAAAGACAATATTATATAAATTTTATTTTCAATATATCTAGCAGCATTTAAAACATAGATGTAGTTCACTGAAATTATACAGGAGGGAAACAAACAATCCACAACAGAAAACACCTTTTTATGTTGAACAGTTCAAAGAAAAAAAAAAAGGATAAAAAAATCATATACTTAGAGGAAGAGCTTATCCTTCATCACCTCTGCTCTTAGAATAGAGCACCAAAATTTTGTTTGTAGATCACTACTTCTCCAGTAGCCACTGGATGTTCTAGAATTCTGACCTTCCAGCTGGCATCTAGATCCAGCTCAAAGTTGGTCCCAGTCAGGACAGGGTTAATTTTTACAGTAGTCAGGAAGGGGGCACTGCTATGACACAGAGGTCATTCCAGGCCATTTTCCAGGGATGGGAGGGTCCATCCCTTCTGGGTCAGACAGTATGGTGGAGGCAAGTCAAGTACTATCAGCGGTTTCCTGGGATAAGCAATCACTTGTGCATCTTTCTTGTGCCCTCTGTCATTTGTATTGCTGCCGTTACTGTTCCATGCCTTATCTCATTGCAGTTTCCAGTAAATTCTTATCTCAACACGGAGTCTTTACCTTTCGTGCCTCCATTTCTCCTCCCCCAGCCTGCTGTAGGGGGAGGGAGGAGTGAACAAGCTGTTCATGGTTTGGAGTGTTTCAGTGGAACACTAAGTTGCAGAACACCATTTCTACAGCACAGCGCACATGTAAACTACTCAGTACACCTGTCAGCCCAGGTATCCAGCACTCACAGTAACCCACAGATTGCCCTTAACCAACTAAGTTACCACCCATGGAGAGAAATCAAGAAAAGGCCCGCATAAAGAATGAAGTACCTTTGCATTCCTCCAGGCCAGAATCAGTGCATGATTATCTGCATTACATCTGCTAAACTTCTCTGACTGACAAAGAAACGAAGAGTAGTACTAGACACACAAAAAGCTCACTCAAAGACTCCCTTTACAGCATTCTATAAAAGTTTACAAACAGATGTATTCGTTTATCAATCCCTAATTAGCTGTACTTTGCAAGTGCCATTACACCCTTACAAGTCTTAAGAGTCAAGAGTGATAATTACTGTCCAGTGCTTTGCTTTTAAATGAAATACAAGTCCTAATGCGCTGAAAAATTACATGTCCTTCAGATTTCATCTAAGAGCAATACTAAGATAATAATGAGTTAGTTTAAAAACACATTTCTAATTACTCAAACAAAATTCCCAAGCCTGAGAAAGAATACCTGCAAAATCTAGAATAACTAGTATCAAGGACATTACCTATTGGTACCATGTAAAGATGAAGCTAATTGCTAGGACCAGATTTTCCTTCATTCTCCCAAGAGACTCTACAGAAGATAGGAAACACCATTACAATGTTCAACACCTCATTTTACCTTTCATTAGGGGCTTTACTCATAGTCCTGATCATAATACTGAAGCTGCCTAAAGATCTTAGACTAAATTCTGCTGGAAGATAAATCATAGCACATTTCCAGTTACAAATTGGAAAAATTACTCTGGATTATCAAAATTGTGCCTTTTAGCCAACAGAAGTAAAGCATGTTTCTCCTGGTTTCTACACAGACACAACTACAGAAACAAACATTTAACCAAATACAGTCTTGTTGCTGTTCCTGGGGCTTTGGACAGAAGCGCCTAACCCGAAGGGAGAACAACAAAAATCTCACAAGGGAGCCTGGAATAAAAACACCCACAACCACCCCACACACATACAATCCAGCCCAACTTCAATACTAAATCACTTTTATTCCAACACACTCTCAGCCTGACTACAGCTGTGGAAGGGAAATGTCTGCAACTGCAGTACCATGGACAGTGTATGGAAGAGTTGATAGAATCATGGAATACGCTGAGTTGGAAGGGACCCATGAGGATCATTGAGTCCAACTCCTGGCCCAGCGTTAGAGTCACACTATGTGCCTGAGAACATTGTACAAATGCTTCTTGAATGCGCCACTGACAACTGTGCACTCCACAGATTCTATCCCTGACATTAAAAAAAGTATCACACTCATCCCCACAACCCCATTCATCCTCCCCACATCTCTTCTGCCCTGCCTATCCCTCCCAAAGGGCCTGCAGCCAGCTGACAGGGCACACTAATCACAAGACTCATCCCACCAGGTTTCACTTATGCCAGTATCAAATTTCTAGGACTGGGCCAAAGCTTGGAGCTAGTCTTGCTTGTTCCTCATGCTGCCTGTACTGGTGGAAAAACATTTCAGGTGTGGTACTTTGTAGCACTGAGGGATCCCATCAGCGTTCATTTCCTCTAGTTTTGGCACACCATCCCATTGCTCATCACTGACAAGCCTGGTATTTTCCCACTCCCTTTTGAGCATTTCATCACTGAGTTTTTAAGCAACCACCTTGAACTTTAGGAAGATGAACATCCTCTGTCAGTGCAAGAGATTCAGAGATTCTGTATTGCATCCATAAGCTTCAATATTTACATCAAGGAGTATCTTTAAGTTTAAATAAACCTTCCTGCACTTCTACTGAATCCACATCTGCTTTAAGCCTATTAACATAGAATCACAGAATGGCCTGGATTGGAAGGGACCTTAAAAATCATCTAGTTCCAACACCCCTGCCATGAGCAGCAACACTTTTCGCAACAGACCAGGTTACTCAGGGCTCTATCCCTCCTGTCCTTGAGTACCTCTAGGCATGGGGCATCCACAGCTTCCCTGAGCAACCTGTGCCAATGTCTCACAGTAATGATTTTTTTCTAATATCTAAGCTAAACCTACTCTCAGATTGATTGTCACTACTGATGCTTTCTGGGCTGTGAGTGCCATTGCTGGGTCATGTCCCAGCATGAGGGTCAGCCCCTCATCCACCAGTACCCTCAAGTCCTTCTCAGCAGGGCTGCCCTCCATTTGTTCATCCCCCAGCCAGTGTTGATACCCAGGATTGCCCCAACCCAGGCACAGGCACCTTGCACTTGGTCTTGTTAAGCCTCATGTGAGTTTAGAGGCTTATCATTGATTTTTAGTTTCAAGCTCTAATATGAACAATTCTATACTCATGAAGTTGAGGATGGTTACAGTTTTTGCTACAGATTCACAGAATAATTCCAGCTGGAAAGGATCTCTAGGGTTCTCCATTCAACCTCCTTCTCAAATCAAAATCAGCAAAACAAGCCTATATTACACTGTGCTTTATCAAGCTGGGCATCAAAACATTCAAAGCTGAACACTGCAGAACCTCTTTCACCTGTCACAATAATTGTCCCACTCCACAGAGAAACATGTTCATCTTAAATGAAGTTATTTTAATGCATGCCTGCTGTCTCTTGCCTGCCTTCCACACAGCGCTCTAGCAACTTGACTCCGTATTCTCAATAGCATGCCCATAGGTACTCCCACCATTAGTTCCGCCTGCTTCCCAAAGTCTTTTCTGCAGCCTGAGGATGCATTTCCTAACAGCAGACAGAATTTTAGTAGATTGTTACTTCTTATACACATCTGCTAGATTTAAAGCCTTCCAACACAAAGTTTTGATTCAAAGCAGCTGCTATCTTTATCCCTGCACTTCCCCAGATACAACTGCAGTAACAAAGACCTCATACTAAAATCTGCCCTAGTACAAGCTAAAATGAGTTATACATACTGTCTTTCTGGGCTTACTATAGCCCCTCTACAATATACAACAACTCTAAAGAGAACATCTCCTGTTCAGCCTGCAGCTCTGTTTCTAAATTAGAATTAAAAGTTATGGATAAACTTCTAGAAAAACATCATACAGCTAAATGAAGAGTTGTAGTTTTACAAGCTTCTATTTACACACACAGAGGAAGAAAAAAAGATGCCCTAAACTGAAGGGAAAAGAAAAGACCAAGCCAACAACCACGTCTCAAAGATCAGAAATATATCAGGGAGGAGAATAAGAGTACATTATTAGGGCTGCAGTCTAAACCATTGTTGGTTTAGACAAACACATGCACCAAAAAAAGTAAAAACATTACCAAGGACACCAGCATTTGCAGCAAATTCCTGGTAAGGTAGAGTACCCTACCAACAATTACACACAGAAGTACCCTGTATCAGTCTTCCCAATCCTCCAAAGTTACTCATCAGACTAACAATAAGCTATTTCAGGACAGTAACAGCTCTTCAGAAAAAGTCCCACACTCTTTGACAAAGCAAATAACATCAGGAATTATTAACCACTGGAAAATTCACATAATGACTAGTCAGTCAAGAAATCCCAGAGACAGGGAAGGAGTGAAGAAGAAATGTATACAAAGCTTTATTTCATACCTCCTATCAGTACGTGAGATGCGTTCCAGCACTTCTCAAAAGAAAAGGCTGTGGGAGCTACAGATACTGGAAGAAGCAGTGATGTTTCCTTAACAGAAAAAAAGGAATCTTCTCCATATCTCTCTAGAAAACCCACATTCTGTATTTCATTCATAGCTGAAGGGGAAGCAAACATTTCAGAAAAAGGTCTGCACTCCTCATCCAGCCTATTAAAAAAAAAAATCCATACAAATAAAATAAACCCTTGCACAGGCTTAAAACCATTCTTCAGAATCCTTGAGAAACTACTAAGAAATATCAGGGAACAAGGAGGATTTGGTCAGCCTCTTCAACCACATCCTAAAACTTGTGAGACAGCAGCCACCGTCCCCAGATTCACTCTCAGCCATTCACACTCAGTATCTTTAGTCACAAGTGGAAAAAAGCAAACCTGACTTTTCAAAATGTAGCAGTGTACTTCCCTCACTACAGTCAGGAGAGACAAATCAGTTTAAGCCCCAGGAGAACGAACACTGGACAACTGGAAGACAGAACACTATTAGTTAAATAACTACCTGGGGCCCCCAGCATAAAAAAAGAGAGGAAACTGTTTCAGCGGGTGCAGAGAAGGGCCACAGATGAGCAGAGGGCTGCAGTATCTTTCCTATCAGGTTGAGGTTGTTCAGCCTGCAGAAGAGAAGTCCCCAGGGAGATCTGGACAGCAGCCTTCCAGTATTGCATGAGGGGCCTACCAGAAGTATGCAGAGGGACTCTATCAGGAAGTGAAGTGATATGACTAGGGGTAAAAGTTTTAAACTGAAAGAGGGTAGATTTAAATTAGATGTTAGGAAGAAATTCTTCACTATGAGGGTGGTGAGGCACTGGAAGAGGCTGTCGAGAGATGCTGTGGATGTCCCATCCCTGGAAGTGCTCAAGGCCAGGCTGGATAAAGCTTTAAGCAACCTGGGCAAGTGCAAGATGTCCATGCCCATAGCAGGGGTGTTGGAGTCAGATGATCTTTAAGGTCCTTTCCAAACCAAACCATTCTGTGATTCTATGAACTTGTCTATACTTTCCACTTCAAACCTAAGTCAACACAGAAAAGCATTAAAACTTAACTGCATTTAGGCGGTGCTCAAGGCAGAAAACCAAAATGCCACAAATTAAGGCTGTGATCCTACAAATATTTAAGTAGTAAACTTTACCCAATGGAATAAATCTATTGATGATAATGAGGTTAGATAACATGTTTGAAAGAGAAACATTGCCTACATTTGCAAAATTAGCTTCAAAAATATAAGTTTTATAACAATTCCCTACCCTGAGCACTGCTGTTACACAATATAACAATCTTAATACGTAAATACACAAGGCACAGTGGAACTGTAAAGATACGACAGACGTTTAATACATACAAACCCACTTACACTTTAAAGAGACTACAGTTACAACAAGGTACCTACACTTAGAATTTTTCAAGAGTGAAAAAGTAAATAAAGCATTAGCCCCTGTAGTTAGTAATTGCAAAGCCCAATGGAAAAAACAAATGAGTGAACCATTTCAGCTTTTTCTTGATGTTTATCTGGGAGGTAAAGTCAATGCAAAATATAGCACATGTCCTGTGGTCAAATTTGTGGCACTATCTGAAAGTAGGTGGAAATGAGGCCTGTGGCTTATTTCTTGTTTCATGCTGAAAATGACAAAGGATGAAGCTTCTCTAAAATCTGAAATTCTCTAGCACATAATTCAAGGCAATAAAGTTTCTCTTTTAGTAATTTATAAAACAGTTGCATAACCTAAATGTACATCTAATTAAAAGGCAAGAGCAAATAAATCCAATGAGCTATCAGTTCTATTAGCTGAAGAAAGAGATCACCTTGGAGTTCAGTATGGAAAATAAGAATACTATGCTTAAGACATCTTCTTCAGACAAGAGTAGGATGCAGTTTCATTAACATGTACTGACATCAGAGTCAACAGAAAATGCTAAAAACATCTACTATGTTACAGTCACACTCAATTCCACTTTGGAGCTGGTCTGGCTTCCACAGAGAATACTTAGAATTTTACTTTCCATTCTGTAATTTAAAGAATTAGATTAACTTCAAAAAGCAAACAATTAATTTAACGAGAAGCACAGAAAAACTTCGCAGTCGAAGACTCCTCTTATCACACACGCTCTACGTACCTGCTAGAAAAATCCAGAAAGGTAGTTGCTCTGTACATCAACATCATAAATACCCATCCCCACATACCTGCTACTCAAGCTACAATTGCCTACTTCTGCTTTTCAGGGAAATACATATTTGTTACTAAAAGACAAAGCTGAAAAAGATCAAGACATGCATTGAGAGATACACCTTTATCCCAGTGAGGAACAGAACATAGAGAACTGCTTGAACATAATCTATATGCTCTGGTAAACAAATTTTAGACACAGACACATATAAAGCAATTTCTCAGGGAAAAAAAAAAAGGGAGAACAATGAGAAATAACAGCATCAGCCTTCACAAGTTTAAGCAGGATGTGTAGTATTGGATTTATATAAATTCCTTCTACTGCTACCTCCACTACCTGGAGCTGCATTAACTCAGGCAGGTGAACTTAAGGAGTCATTTGGTACATATGAAGTGCTGAACGAAATCCCAAACAATATGCCAGTCTGTGACAAATATACGTTATAAAAAGCACAGAAGTTCAAGTTGACTGCAAATTCACTTGCCCAACACAGCCTTTAAATGCTGTGATTTTTTAATAATAAGAGACAGGTCTGAGGTTTTACCAACCAAGAGCAGCTGAATGCAATTCCTTTGGAGAAGCCTAAGCCTATATGAGACACAAACTAACCAAAACCCATAAGAAAATCAAATAACTGCCTTAGGAGAACAAAGAACTGGTTGACAGATTAAAGTTCCTTTAAAACCAGAGGAAACAAAATACAAAATGAAGACATTAAGGATGCCTCAAAAACATTTATGTTGATGTCAGCTTTGGTAAGATGCTCTTTGATATCTATTTATGATTTTCTATTTAGTAAAAAAGTAAAACAAAAACCCAAATAAAACAGAGCGGCACTGAGTCCATCTCTTCCTTATACTTTCATATGCTATGGTATTTTCTAAGTCCATCACAAGTCTCAGGAAAAAATGGTACAATCAAAAGATGCTGCACTGCACCTCTGCAGAAGTTACTGCACCAGGCTTTCAGAGGTGGCACACACTGAATACAGCAGAAACAGCAGTTGGTACTAAGTAGCTCATTTATTAAGAGCAGAGGACTACACCGCTGCAAATGCCAAAAGGAACCTGACCCTTCCTCTCGCCTCATTACATCAAATTACATAAGTTTGAAAACAAACTTTGCTGCACCTCTGGTCAATAGTTTAATGCATATGTGCAAAGAATTAAAAAAAAAACACCCTCATGGTAACTGGCATTAATTACAAGTAGAGACAGAATAACCATTACTCCAAAACTGCCTGTTTTCTGACTCTTCACTTTACTTATACTCTATACAACAACACTCAAAGAATAAAAGCCATGTGCCACTGTAGGCTTCCTTATAAAGATGGCTGTATAGTGTTCTCTTTCTGGACACAAGTCAAAAGCAAAGAGCTGGTTTCCCAGGAAAAGATACTACAGAACCAATTCTAAGCAGTTTCTGCCCAAGGTATGGTGTTTTCTTCTGACCGTCAGACTCACATGGTCACACAACACAGCTGGCTCTCACCAAGTTTCACTGTGCTATGTATGTATACCATAGTAACCAGAGGAATAGTTCTCAGGCAAGGTATGCCCCTGCCCCACCCCCAGAGAATCACAAGCCTCGAGTTAAATCAGAATGAGATCATGAGCAGAAAAATTTAAGAAATTAATGAGCCCTCTAAAAGGGCTCAGTGAAAGGAGGAAGCCATTATACTGGTGAAAACATGAGAATGGACATACCTTGAAGCATGCTTACAATTATAACTACGATTCAAGACTCAAATCAAACTGTAATCCAGTCAGATAACACTACCCATGTGCAGAAGACAACCTGATATAAAAGCTGCTATTTCCTTAAACTTCCCAGCTGTTATTCCATATTGTCAACATACACTAACAGTTATGTAAAGGAAAACCAGCGATCATCTTCTGGTTTCAGACTAACCACCTATGTTCTAGAACCAGTTTGCCACTAACTGTGAAACCACATTAATATGTTAAATATATGCTTTACTAAATGAAAAGGATTAGCAAAAGAGCTTTCAAAGATAGGAGAAAGCTCCTACTTCTCTAACGTGGTTTCTCAGTCATAAATTACTCGACCCTTAACCTAGGATGAAGTTTCATAAAAGAAAAGATTACCTTCTTAGGAAAAGGGATTCAGCATGCTAAATGATCAACAGAAACACATGCAAGAAGGCTCGTTCAGAGGAGCAGCAGTTACATGATAAATGGCAGTAAGATTAAGTCACTAGACAAATTGGATTAATGCTACTGGGCCTCTCTCAATTCACACCAGTGTGTTTAACATAACTTCAGGAGTTTAGGAGCCCCTACAGTTCACACTGATTGAAGGAAACGCATTCAAATTAACTATTGGGCATGCTGACCTATAAACACTAATTTTGACCTAGCAAGTTTTGGCCTTTTATTTTATGCTAGTTTAAGAGCTCTCAGGGGACAAACATTTTATGAATGAGATACTGAAGACTAATTCTAAATTTCAGTCAAAAAAAAAAAAAAGTCACATGTCATGAAGCAGAAGCTATTCAAAGACAGGGAATAGTTTCTATTTTTGAATGTCCAACAGCCCAAGGTAATATCTACAGATCACAGAGAAGCTTTAGGTCTTTAACTGACAGGCACAGCTATAGCTACACATACCTATCTTCATTCATTATATCTGGAGAGAAGACAGAGAAAGGCAAAAAAGTGCTGAATAGTTTCACCCCACATCTAGTGATTATTGCTACAGACTTCTTCCCTACCTGTTTTTCTGTAATTCTAGGCTGTAGTAGAAAAACTCTGAACAACAGGCACCACATGCTCACCTACCTGGGACATAACCTTCACCAAAACTTCTAGAAATCATAAACTCCTCAGGTAGGCAGTTCCAAAGCACATACAAATATAATTACTTTCTCCCAGTCCTGCACTCAAATTCTGGGCTTTTTTTTTTTAAGATGGCAACTTACTGTAACATAAGAGACAGGTTTAGAAATAACAAAACTTCTCCACCTGCAAGTACAGTATTTCACACTCGAGGAGTCTTAGCTCATGTATCTTGCAACTTAAACTTAATATACACTATTCAAATGGGATCCACATTAAATCCATACTGGTGAAAGGGACTTTAAACCAAAATATAACATGAAGCCTGCTTTCAAATAAATCTCATCTGTTGAATTCAGTGTTCCTGAAACAAATTAACCCGAAAAAATTGTTAGCAAGTCTACCTATGCGGTGTATTTTATTCCACAAGGAGTAAGTTTGCTACCCTTTTAGTTACTACTTTTGCGCATCGAATCTCATCTGGAAGAAAACATTTAAGAACATCCACACCAAGAAAAAATAAATGCCCCTTCTGTTAAGCAAGGAAAAGATTAGGCCTCAGCAGTCTGTAACATAATCACTCAACCACAAAAAAGGCCAAAAATGGCCCAAAGTAAAACCTGGGGTGAAGCACTACTTGAAAATCACAGTACACATGCCTATCACATTTTTTGGCCATCCCTACAAAGCTCATGTGATTCTGTTTCGAATTTGAAGAACTCATTAGAAGTGAAGACAGAATTGTGCTGCCATTTTTGCAGTTTCTTTCACTTCATTTGTTTTGAAAAAAAGAAAAAAAAAATCAAACCCCAACAACACAAAAACACCACCCCAAATTTCTAGTGCTAATAATTGATACTTGCAATCAAATGCAGAATACTGCAATATCACCTTCCAGCAATGAAAGGCTGCTAAGCTGAGAAAAGTAAAATACTCCAAGCCCAGAAGGGGCTCACACAGTACAAGAACCTGCACTACAACAAGGGACCCTCCATCTCTCAATCAAGATATGCAGAAGCACAATTACTTTACATCTGATTTTGTAGTCAGTTGAAACCCACTTCATATTAGGCATCCGTGCTCTCAAGACAACAGTGAAATAGAAGAAACAGATGCTGGGATCACAGTATGTTAGAAAGCTACTCACAGACAGATGAAGTTTTCCATTCTTCCTTTGCAAGAGAACAGAACTGGATCAAAATCAGCACTGATCAGAGAACAAGCCTCAGCAAAGATCCAAGCTCCCTTTCCACCAAGTTCAGTAGCATGTTTGCTTGATCTCTACATCCACCTTTATTTTTAACTCAGTGACTAAAGCATTAAAAAATCCCCCTTATGCTGATCCCAACCTCTTTTTCCCCAGTTTGAAAGCCAGCAACAGATGAAATACCTTAATAAAAATACACTAACAACTGATTAACCATTATGAAATCAACACTATCATATTCTGCTCCAGAATAAAAACACAGCTTTCAGGATACACAGAAAAGGATGAGAAGTGTCATTTCCTTAGCCTGTATTTGTCTTCATAGTCCTGGATGCAGGCTTCCTCAAGTTGTTAAAGCACATGCATGAGATTTATGAATACCTTATTTTGCACACCTGTGGTTAGAAAACACTTGCAAGCTCCATTTAAATGATTAGAGACTCCTACTAGAAATACCTTGAAGTTGTCAAGTTCCCAGAACAGCCATGTGGAGGGAAAGAAAATAAAACATATCACCACAAAACTTGATTTTACTACTATGTGGAAATCACTAGTTTAAACACTAATTCTTCCCTTTGAGCTGATGCAGCCAGTCTAATAACAGCTAACCAGAAGCCAAGACCATGTGTCCTGAATACTCACTAAATCTGTACAATCTTGAAAACAATTCTGAAATAAGGAGACGATGAAGATTCCTTTTTCCAATTCATACAAGAAAAATGCCATTTGACAAAACCAAGCACATCAAAGTTTCTGGTGTGACAGAAAAAACCCAATCTGGTAAAAACATGCACCTAACTGATCCAAACAGTCTAATGCAAAAACACATACATGCTTTTACTTATATTCATATTTCCTGCTAGACACTTGCACTGCCCTCCCAATTTACTTACAGGAAGAACCAGAAGGTCTGAGCAGCAGCTCAAGCCATGCCAAACCATTTGCTGCTATACTTAATTTTCCAAGTCTGGAAAGTATTTACAGTTGTTAAAACGTTAACAAACCTTCTGAAAGGAATAAATTCATAGACTATTCTTCAAGAAACAGAAGAGGGCAGCCCAGAGGGATGGGGACTCTATTTATTCATAAAGTTCTATCTCCTCACACTATTACCATCCAATAAAAAGGGGACTAAGCAGGTAGAAAGATACACACTGAAAAAAAAAAAAAAAAGGCATTAACATCTTTAAAGAGAGAAAGCATTCAGGACATTGAAGTAAGCTAAGTTATGCAGTCTTTCACATATGCACTTACTCAAGTTATCTCAGCAATACAGAATAACTGCAAGTGGAACAAGAGGTGGTTTGTACAACCTAAGGCACTATTCACCGTGTGAAAGTTTAAGAACCCTTGACCCTAGCAGTCTTGCTGAGCAAGTAATTTCCTTTCAGCATGCATTAAGGCCTATAGATCAGCCTCATCTTACCAGAGCAACCAAGGCCCAAGATGCAATCTGTGATCAGCCACTTAACAGTTACCTGTGCTTACAGAGTAGTCTATTTGAAATAATCTCATTTATTTCAAAGAGGCAGGTGAGATTTTGAGCAATACTTGACAGAGCTAAGCCTTCAGGGCCCACACTTATGATCTTGGTCAGAGCTATTTCAAAAACATTTAACTCACAAAGAATATCCTAACTTCTATGAACAATAGCCATGAAAGAAAACATAATGAATGTTTTTTATTAAATGAAAAAGCCACATACTTGTGTATACTCTCTCACCAGCCTTTTTAACCCAAGTTTTTTATTTAGCTGGCACCCTAAGGATGTTCTTAAACTTTCTGAGGTACCAAGAAACTAGTAGAGCACTATTCCTGACAGATGCTCATCACCTTTTCTCTGTAAAGAGAAAAACTGTTAGGATCCTCCAACACTTATAATTTTAAAAGCTAACAAAGAGGCACCTGAAGAAACATGAAAGTTAAAAGAATACATAATTTTATTGCTGTATTCCCCCTTTCCAAAACAGTCTTTTCCCCTAAAATGAACTTAGTTTGCAATTCAGCCAAGTTCAACTGCCAAGCATTTCTAAGCATGTGTTCATCTTGTTTATGAAATGGAAACTCTATCACAGAATTCCAAAAGCCTAAGGTGCAGCACAGCTGAATCCTAGACCACAAGTTAGATCACTACAATACTACAGAGGTGCTAAGAAACTAGCAGTACATTTGGCTATTTGTAGGCCATCTGAAACTAATTCACCCTCTTGAGTCAAACAGCTGTTTTACTCCCTGCTCTTCATAAGCCTGGATTTTATTTTTTCCCTTTCCTTTTTAAGCAGTGAAAGGGGCTAGAAAAAGTTGCACTCTTCTACATATTCATCTTTCAGTATATGTACTCTTCTGCTAGTGCCAGACACCATGTTTACATGAATATGAAGTCAAAGTACAGGGATGTTCAAGTCAAGACATTTCAAAACTAAAACAAAACACAGGCAGTTAAAACACAGCAAGTTAGAAACCTGTACAGGCTCAGTAAACATGTGACTGGCCAACATTAACTCCTAAAAGTTTTGGACAGGAGTAAGCCAACATCTGCAGGTCTAGAATTTCCACAGCTTTAACCAGCTGATATATTTTGCTCACATTAACATATGCTCTGGAGAGAATTGCTTCTCCTATGAACAGCATACTTAGTATTACCACACTGACAGAAGCATACAAGCCATGGACAATTAAATCCTTTCTGGTATAGTAACAAAGCATTTTAAGATAATTATCTAGTGTATTTTCCCTCCCCTTTACTGCACATACAAAGGCACCGGCTGCTCACTTTTAAGCTGGCAGGTAGAGCTGTAGGACCGTCGCTAGAAGCAGGATGAGCACCCATACACAGCCTTATCATTTGCTTCTGCTAATACACAAAATGGAAAGAGCTTCTAGGATTTTGCAAGCAGGAGATAGAAAGTTACATACCGGTTATCTTACAGACAGACAAATCTCAGGAGGTTGTACGGACTGTCCAAAATAACACCAAAATTAAGAGGCTGCCATTCACCATCTGTTTGTCTCTCCCTCAGGAAAAAAGTGCATATCACAAGAAGAAATGGAGCCTGGCTCCAGGGAAGAGGAAGAAGGAGAGAGAGGAAATTTCCACGCAAATTCTAAGTGAATCACGCTGCGATGCCCGCGCCTGGCCGCACCGGCCTGCCCCAGCAAATGCGAGCGGTTCCGGGGCCACCGTCCCTCCGCCACCCCGGCCGGTGGCCCGGCCCGGCCCAAGGGCTTCCCCGCGCCGGAGGGGGGGCGAGGAGGAAATAAATACAGCCTCCTCCGGGCAGCGACACGGAGGGAGCCCCTTCCCCGGTGCCCCCGGGGAGGAGAAGCCGCCCGCTCGCCCCCGCGCCCTCCTCTCACGGCCCGGTGCCCTCGGCGCCCGGCAGCGGCCCGGCGCGTCCTCCCGTCGCCGGGGCTGCACCGGCGGGTGGGCTGCGGCCTGCGCCGTCCCAGCGAAGCCTCGGCGCTCTCGTAGTCAGAGCGGCCCGGCTCCCCCCCGCCTCCTCCTCGTCTCTCCTTCCCTCCTCCTTCCCTCCCCGGCCCGGCCTTCAGCTCGCACTCACCCGCCTTCCTCCTGCCTGCCCGGCCCGCGGTGCGTGTGCGCGGCTCTCCCTCTCAGGCTGCCCAGCGCGGCGGGGGCGGCCGGGCGGGTGGGTGAGTGAGCGTGCGGGAAAGGAGGCGAGGGGAAAAGGAGGAGAAGGGTGGGGAGGGAAGGAGAGAGGCGGCGAGGAAGGAGAGAAACGGAGAGGAGAAACCCGCAGCGGCGCTTCTGGAGCGGGACGTGCGGCGGCAGCCGGTCGGGCGCTCGGGCGGCTGCTCCGACGACCTTTACGCGAGGGACGGGCGATCTCCGAGCTCGGGGCGCTCCGCTGCCAGCCCGGCCACCATCTTACATTGGGGAGACTTGCCCCGGACGCCGCCCCCGCTGCGCGTGCGCTGCCGACAGTGGGCGGGGAGCGGCGCGGGAGGGGGGACGGGGCGCGACGGCAGCGGCCGCGACGGCGCGGGGCATGACGGGACTTGTAGGCGGCGGCGATGGCCGTGGCCTGGGCGGGGCGGGAGGAGGCGGTGGCGGCTGTAGCCGGAGCCCGGTCCCGGTCCCGGTCCTGGTCCTCTTCCGCCAGGCCGGGGATGCGGAGCTCTCCGCCGGGCAGGGCCGTCCCACCGCTCCGCTGCGGGAAGTCCCCGTCCGTAAACTCCCTGCAACTTCATCCACCTGTTGTTGGGCATTGAACCGCGCGGTTTTCAAGCAGTGGGTTGATTTCTTTAAAAAATATTTCTTTCCCTGTCATTGGTGTTGCTTTGGGTTTTTTCTCCGATGCCGTGTACCTTGGCTACAGCGCCGGGGCTGTGCTGCGCTGTGCCGCGGCCGGAGCGCCGGGCGCGGCTGTCAGCGCTCGCCCGGGGCTGGCCGCGGGCAGCTCCGCCTCACGGCCCCGGCCCCTCGCCCGCCGCCGCCACGGCCGCCGGGCCGCCTCAGCCTCCTCTCGCTTAAACTCAGAGAAACTGTATTGCTTCTATCTCTCTTTCTACCACAGACACCCTGTGCCATGGACCTGTTCTAATTGCATCTGTATGGCTCTCTTTGTCCTGTGATTCCTGATGCTGCACGAAAGACCTCATCACCTCAGCTGACAGAGAGTGCTTTTACTCATCGCCTTTGTAGCTCTCTTGTGGCTCTCCTGGCCTGGCATCCTTAGCTCTCCGGGCAGCCAGCCTCATCCTAGGTGTTTAATTATCAGTTATCTCCAGTGCGCAAACTATTGCTACTTTTGCCATGACAGTATTCCCCTGAGAATTTTACTTATTTCAGCAGTTGATAGGACAAAGAGGTGTTCATAGCCAAATGCACTGGCACAACCATTACATTTAATGGCATAGATTTTTTTCTCCTTCTGTTTCTTAGTTTGAAGTATTACACTAGTACAACTTTGTACAATATGCTTGTTCAACTAACAGTGAAACTTGTGTTGACATAGCTTATCTCCTTCCTAAAATAAGTTAATGTTACCTTGTGCATATTAAATTTTAGACCAATATATGTGTGTCCCCCACAGACAAGCCCTACAAATTAACTTTACTACTCGCTGTCAGCAAGACCCAGGTCTGCATAAAAAGGTATGCTGTTCTCGGCAGTAGTCTTGACATGTGAACTCAAATGCAATGTTATTCAGAAAACAAAACATAAAATGGACTGTAAACGCCTAAATATGTGAGACGTCCTGTTTCTCTGCAAATATCTTAGACTGTAACATACACTTAATATACCAATGTAAAAGTGACTAGCTAGTATTGCAATATATTATATATATAATTATATTAATACTAACTAGTATAATGTTAATATATTAATACTAACTAGTATATGTATATAACATACATTGAAATTAATAATGTATGTTATATACATACATTCATCTGAATTGATGATGACTGTATGTATATACATTCATCAGATGAATGTATGTACATAACAATACAGATGAATGTATGTATATAACAATGTATTTCTCAAAAACTTTATTATTTTCATATTTTCCTATCAACTGATATATAAACCATTAGATTCCAGAAGTATCCATTATGTAAGTAACTTATATAAGTAATGTGATTGTTGACACACCTAATACCCAGCAACATTTCCTGTTGATTAAAAGCAAGTACTCTGATTTGGAAAGACAGGTTAAAAATAATGTAACTAAAAACTGCAATTTTGAATTAGAATTGAGGCTGTTAGTATTAAGTGAAATCTGTGTTTTCTTTTAATTATTTCTTTTAATTATTCCATAATAATGTAGGAAAAAAAATCTACATGGCTGAAGACTGCTCTGGCTGATGTTACCAAAAGCTATCCATAGGCCTGCTTCCACTTCTTCTTTAATCTGGTAAGAATAATTCACTAGGCCATCATGTGGCCATTTTAAACTTTTGAGGTGTCCTTAAGTTACTTATTTTATTACTTTTAAGTAATTGTAATTGCTTCCATAAGATTACTTAACCACATTTTGACACCTTATTTACTTTTGGAAATGTTTGGGTTTCATTTGTTTTGAATGGGTCTGACAACTCAGCAGGACTGTTTCTAAGAAATCATTTCCATGTTCAGAAAGAAAAGCTTTTGGAATACAGTTTTTCGGAAATAACCAGTGTGTACCAGCTAGAGTAAAAATGTGTATTCATATGCTTTATATATTGTGGTTCAACCCCCAGTTCCCTGACATTTGTTGCATACACACTGTCATGCATTGATTCACACCATACACTGGGAAATTGTTCTCCTGGGCAATGATCCACAGTCACTGTCTTGAGGAACAAACATAGGAACCTACTAGGATTCTGCAGTTTGGTGTGAAGCCAAGCTATTTTCAGGATTCCTCCAGTGTTAAGCCACCACCATTTCAAATGGCTGCCAACCTGTTTGGAGGAAATGATGAAGGGTGCAGAGAATGGACTAGAGAAAGAAAGACATGATGGTGGTGTGCTGATACTGGCAGGAAAGGAGGAGGTGGAGATTGAGTAATTCCATGCCTGGCTGGGATAGAGAGTAATTATGCTGGGACTTTAGGATGGTGAAGTTGCAAAGCATCTCTACAGACTGCAGTCTGAATATTCAGCAACAAAGAAACAATAACACAGCACCTCTACATGTGGACTTTCTGCTCACTGGGATTGATAATGGTCTACCAGTATGTGCTAGAAATATTTATCACACATATATTTCACTGTGTTGGTACTGAGGAAAACTGAGGAAAATTTCCAGTTTTATAAAGTTCATGACCTCAAGCTCTGCTGGCAGCAGTGGCTGAATGTATTTGCCTATATTTCAGGCTGAAAGTTTGGTTTGATAACTAGAAAAGAAAATTTTTCTTCTCAAGCTTCTGCAAAGCCTCATGGATCGCTACAGAAAGTTCACAGATATAGAATGATATACAATAGTTAATAACAGATTTTTTAATAAATTCAGCCGTCAAGCTTCTGCAAAGCCTCATGGATCGCTACAGAAAGTTCACAGATATTATAGAATGATATACAATGGTTAACAACAGATTTTTTAATAAATTCAGCCTTATTTACTGAAACAGAAATAAGAATTGCTCTGCAGACTGCAGTGGATGTTATTGATGTGTCCACTCCTTTTCTCACTCTTGGAGGTCCAAACATCTTTCTGCTTCTCTGACCAATGATGCCTTTTACTTGGCAAATGCACTGGAGAAAGGAACTGCATGACTGTTCTGACTAACTGTAGAATAATAATAAAGGGCTTTGTTGAGAAATTAAGGGCAGGTGGAGGAGCCTTACAAACACTGATCGACATTTTCTGCAAGTGGCAGATGTTCACTATGTCTTGTTGGAAATCCATGAGAAGAGAAGGAGATCTCTATGCTGCTCAGGAAAACAAGATGAGTGAATTCTCCTGCTCTTTCTTAAATGAGAGAATAGAGTGATGAAAAATGAATATATTATAAAGATAATGAGAGAGATGTATCTTTGTTATGTTTTTGAATTATTAGGGGAAAATGAGAACCTCAGTGGGTTGCTGCAGCCATTTTTTTTCATTACAACCTTATTTGTTTAGCATTACTCTGGCACAGCACACCTTATCTGCTAAGTGCACCTATCTTTGCAAATGAAAGCAGAAATCACTCTTGCTTTCTGGAAAGGGTGTAGTGGGGACCTCCAGGAAGCTCCCACTATTTGTTAACCTCAGAGTGCACTTGAAGTAGTGGCCTAACATCCTAATATTCTTCAGAGGACTGGGGTTTTTTTTTTTTCACAATTTACAGCAAATCTTCCTGTGTGGTTTTTTTCCTTGTCCCAAACTCTTCTGAATCTAGACACTTATGTCTAAGTTAACACAAGTTGTCATAAACATCCTTCCAGCTCTTTTTTTGCATTCTGGCTCCTGTGCTGAAATCCATTCACAGAATCCTTGAACTCCTCCTTCCTATCCTCCTTTTCCTTTTTAAAGTATTTTTTACTTATTAAGCAACATGTTAGGCTCAATTCCTCATCATAACGGGGCCTTTGTTGTCAGAGATAAATTGCAATTATTTGTTATTTCTGCACTGAACTCAGTGATCATAGGTTTCATTTTTTAAATCAATTTTGGAATGTCATTCCCATCTGTTTTTCCAGTTTGGGCTTCCCTAGGAACTGATTGTTCTCAGCAAACTCCATAGTGTGTAAAAAATAAGAAGCCTTTCTCTCTATATATCTCTTTTCTGTAGAAATCCTATGCTGGTCTTGGAATGGGAAGGAGGGCAGAAGATGCTGGGCTAATGAGAGAGATAGTTTCCTGTTACTGAATAGTAACAGGACTTGAGTTTGCAGAGTTTTATGTGCACCTCTGTAGCAATGTTACCTTGAATATGTTTCCAAGAGCTAAGAAAAAGTCTTAGAGCAAAAGGCAATGGATAAATCAGAAGGATGTGCAGCATTGCATAGAAGGGTACTGAAGTATATTCAGTTGCAGAAGTGAGAGACCATACAGATGAGAAACCAAGAGGGCTGCGCTGCTTTGGTCTGTGCATAAAAATGGGGCACAGTCTTTGCCCTAAGATCTCCTGTAACACATGCAGGTCGGCATCATGTGCACTAGAAGGGAACAGACTGTAAAGCAATTGGCCTGAATTCAAGAATTCTGTATTGCTGAAGGTTTGATTACAAGTGTTTTATAATCTCAGCATTTTGAAATGTTTAATTTTGGTAATTCATCTCATAAAATGTGAAAGGAAGCTACAGAATGCTGAACAAATTATAAGGCAAAGTATATTTCCTATTGCTTTTTTTTCCTGCATTTGATGTTGCAATAACTATGCCTGCCCTGCAATCTGTAATCCTTTTAAATCATGTGATGCTGTCCATGAGAGTTATGGCAGGAAGAGCAGCAGTGAGCCCAGATGTGTAGCAAACAGCACAAGGTGGGAACACAAGATTGGGTTCTTTTTTGTGGAGCACCATGATGACCATAGTAGAGATGGTGGCACTAAACAGATGGAAACAGGCTCATGGTTCATACAGCCCATTTTCCCCTGCCAGTGATGGCATCTGGATACCACCTGGCTTAGAGCTGCAGAGCTATGACATAATATAGGATGTGTTAGGCATACTTCCCTCAGCAGCATTTTCAGGCTAACCACCTTTCTGGAATTCAAACAGCTTTTTCATAACCTCAGTCTTTGCATTTCAGTTCAGTGGTTTGAAAACAATATTCGCCCTACAACTCCATATTTGAAGTGACATCATTTGACAGCTGTTTTAAATCACCTGGGTCTCTTACAATAGAGAGGTTCATCAGTTGACTTCCCATGGATAAATCTTTCACAGCTTATCCTATTCTGGCCCCCTAGAAGTCCTGGAGGTCCTGTTCACACCCCTTCAGTTCTTGTAGAAAAGCCAGTATTATTTTGATTTATGGCAACACTGGTCCATTTCTCAGGAATGTCCCTCTCTTGCACTCAATTTGATGAACAGTCACAAATAGTAATATTTGAGGCAGTGCCATAAAGTTTGGGCTGGATGTCCTGTACACATAACCCACGAGACAATATCAGGGAAGGAAAGAGCTGGTACTCAAAAAAAAAAAAAAGTGTGCATCTGGAGGAACACACATATACTGGAATTGCAATGGAAGCCATCAGCATTCAGCAGGAGTGATTAACATACTTGATCCAGATGATCTTGTAACAGAAGAGAGCACTCAGGGGCCAGACAGCAAAAAAACCTTATCACATTATACAATGAGGGAAAATTGTTGAAAAATGGGCAGAATCCACTCATAAACTGGATGCAGCTCATAGCTGAGGACTAGTGAGCCTGGGTTTCATTCATGCAAAAAAAGAAAGTCCAACAACTTTAAAACAATTGTTACAAATATGCTCAAGCCAACTCATCTGAAATATTTGAAGTAACATGCCTGTGAAGACAGGACTTCATTATGTTACTTATTATTGTTCTCAGGGAGTCATCACCTGCTCTTTAAAGCAAAACATACATTACAAGACAGAATGATTGCTCATTATTGTCATATTCCTTAATTGCCTTCTATATTAGTGCATTCAAAGGAATGTATTTTTCCTCTTCTGCCCTTCTCTGCCTTCATCCAACAGCACTCAGCATTTTCCACAGAGCTCAAAATTGCTCACATTCTTATAAAAATGCCTCAGCCATATGGGATTTGCTGAGATGAAATAAAAAGTGCATGACTTGAGAAAATGCAATACTTTCTCCTGCATATTGATTCCATGGCTGCTCTATAAACAGGAACTGTCCATTAGAAGAACTTCCACTGACTTTTCCTTGTGTTGGAGCTCATGTTCTGCATAAGCCAGGTGTGACAGGAGCTCAGCTGTCAAGAAAGTATGACGTTGCATTAAAGGATTGGCATGAACTTTGACGCTTGTAAATATATTGCACCAGCCAAGCTCCAGCTGCAACCTTGCAATTTTCCAGACAGATATATTTCCTTTTGCCAAAAGGAATGTGACCTACTGCAGCTAATTTTATGCTATATAAATAACGCTGATAGAGAGACAAGCCTGAGATTAGACAGGTTAGATAGGCAAAGTAATAGATTAAGTAGAAAAGTCAAAGCGTTTATTAATCAGAAATATGAATGTGTTCCTTAAGGAGCTGCAGGAAACCAGCTGTAATGAGGACAAATGAGAGATCTGAGAATAATTAGATCAGTTTTGCATATAGGCAGCACTGTAACTGAGACTTTTTATGACAGAGATTTGCTTGTTGTACAGAGAAATTTGCCTCATATTCTGAAAGAGAACATTTCTTCTTAGGCTGTGCTTGACACGCCGACAGGGGGAAGGCTGTGCTGTGCTGCTCTGCCCTCTTTGCCTTCTGCTGTATCTTTCCCCCAGCACTTTGCACCATGACAGGATCAGGCCACGAGCCATTATGGGTCAGGAACATATCCAGGGGGAGTAGGGACCAAGCTGGTATCCTGACCATATTTTATGGATTAACCAAGATACCTAAAGCATGGGAAGATACTTTTCTATTTTAATATACATTTTTTTTTATTCTTCCATATGAATTTTAAATGTTTTCCTTGACAACATTTTAAAATCATTGGTACATCAGTGTATGAATATGAGAATTTCCTGCTAACAGGCCAGACATGGAATTGAAGCCCTGGGTAGACCCAGTTTGTTTTACTCCTAATAATCCAGCATTTGTGGTGTTCTAAGGTATGATAGATTGCCTCTTCTTAAATAGATTATATTAAACTGTAGCCAGTCAGCTCTGGTAGGTGCCATAATTTGCTAAAGCAAATAAATCAGGTGCTGATTTTTATTTTAACCTACTTTCATTTTTTTTTTTCTCCTGCTTACTTTCTTTATGTTGCTACCATACTTGGGAAAATTAATTTTTGCATGGAAAAATTTTGAAGCATGGAAAGCTTCAGAACAGATGTGCCCAAACATTTCCACTGATTGTGTCATGCATGCCTGAAGTGTTTATAATTCATTTTATGCAAACCTTTATGCTGGGCCTTGAAAAGTACTGTGCAGTTGTCAGGTTGTCATGGGAAGAAGGTAGGATATGCTCAGTGTTTTGTGTGGTTTTAGTCCATGCCTAGCAGTATTTCTCCTGACTAGTACACAAACCAGTGTAATGTCTAAAAGCCACAAAATTTGAAACTTTTAGGTGTTTATATTTGCACGATCCCATGAAAATTCCCTGATTTCCAAAACAACTGAGCATTTGCAACTTCTCTTGAGGTCAATGAAAACTCATCTTCTCTGAAAGACGGTTCTATTCTGCAAGTTTCCACGCAGGACTTCTATATTGAATATTAGACTTACACTGTGGAAAACACTATGTACAATATTATGAGCATTAAGATCAGTTGGGGAGCCAGCTGCTTCCTATTTGTGTAAAAAAACTTGGCCAAAGTCAGGGACAAGAGAGAAGTGAGTTGCTGGTTGCTTGCTTCTTCACTCCTCCTCTTTGCAGATAGGAACTTAGACATTGGACTTCCTTCCTTCTGCATAATATATACCTTTCCTCATTCTTCTGAGCAGTATGTACTTTGACTCATCTCAGGCCTACTTCAAAGACACAGAAATCAGAGGGAACACTCTCAGACCTTTCCTAATAAAGTGAAGTCATACATTCTCACTTAGGACAGGTAAACAGTGAGTTATCTCAGCTGAGCTCATAGTAAAAACAAGGGAGTTAATTTTCCATCTTCAAGATCTCATTAAAATTCAAGTTTATTTAAATTTAATAATTTAAGTGAAAATGCCACTATGGATATTTTTAAAAAATAGTTTAAAAAGTAAAGTATCTATTTTTGAGGTACATCTACTTTGATGCACAGAAAAAGCGCTCAGGTCTCAAAACATGCAAACTGCTGAAAGAAAAATGGTTCTGTTGTATTCCTATAAAAAGAAGGACCAGGTGGCCTAATTGAGTTTTATTGGGCATTGCTTTCTAATTGTTGATATGACTGAACCATCAAAGCTGTAAAAGGTGTTTGTCTAATATTCTGCGCAGTGTACCTGCTTAAGAAAACTTAGCTCTGATACAGCATTCACCTTTAATTGATACCTTTCCTCTCAGATAACTGTGGAATTAAGATGATAAATAGAGTCAAATTGGTTTCTCATGGCTCATCTTCATCTTATATAGAGTTTTAAAGTTTAGGTATGTCCTCCTTATAGGAAGTCTGCATGTCTCAGTCTGCAGAGGGCTGACAACTGCCATGGAGAAGACTGACAGCACAATTACCTGCAAGGTGTGCCCTATTGGGAAAAGGCTGAGCTTCAGCAGTTTGGTCATGTCACAGCATGTGACAAAATGTTACCAAAGAGGTGATTACTCCTGTCCTACCACAGCAGTCCTTGTGTCAATTGGTTCTAGCAATGGCAGCCATGCTTAAATTGAAGAACTTCTTACAAAGCTAAGCCATGATTTGCATGAGAAAATGTGGGATGTGGGCAAAGAAACGTCACGAGAATAACACACACTGCCCTGGGGGATACTAGAGCTGAGGGTGCACTTACTGTACTTCATGGTATACTTCTCCTTGATTTTAAATACCAGCAGTTAATAAGTGTCCCCTTAACGCTGTCCAAGTTTGTGTTTGCACAGTATTTAAAGAGGAGGCAAGTTGCTTACAGACAGGGATTCCTAGAAATGAAGTAGGCTGTTAACTCTAGAGGGATACTAGCTCCTCAAAAAGCTAGCTCTTCTTGTCTCGTGTCATGCATGAAAGTTCATGTGAGGCAAGACTTGGAGCTGATAATTATTTCATGGAGCCATGAATAGAGAGAAAAGACACAACTTTCAAACAAGAAATCAGTTTATTGAGAGCACTGGGGCTATATGACTCACTGATTTATCTGAGTAGGCAAACAAACCAGAAAGTATTGAAAGAATAGCTGTGATCAATGAAAATAAAAAGTGATTTTGTTCTTGCTGAGATCAGAAAAAATATCCACTCTGTGAATACAGATTGCCTAGGTTGGGAGTATCTGTAAAGGAAAACAGTTACATCTGGTCAGGTTGACAGAGCTGGTAGTTTGCTTTCACATATGGCTCAGGCTTTCAAGAACTCTCCAAAGAAGTAAACACAGAAGTTAAATTTTTTTTGTGAAAAGAAATTGAACTAATATTTGAGTCAAACACATGCTGATGTGTTTGTCAAAAAGACTTGATCACTGAGACAAATCACAAGAGAAATATTCTTTACCTGGTGGTCAGATTAGCCTTTTGAATGGTGGGATTTTCTCTGCCCTGTTCCCTGGCAGGTTCCAGTTGCATATCTGGTGGAAGTTTAATTATTTTCACAAAGTGTCATTAACAAGAGACTGAGAGCGTAGAATGCCAAAGACCCTTCCAACATTCATGGGAGGTAGCAGTTGTATATTAAGCTGGAAGGGAAGAATTTAGCAAGCCTCTCACAACCTGAACAAGTAATCTGAACTCCTCCAGTGAAAGGGAGGCATCAGTCTTCCCTATAATGCTCTTCGGATCTCACCTCAAAAATGACACTAGACTTTCTGAGTTCTGGGAATACATACTTTGAAACACATTTCTCATCATCCAATATGAAACAATGTCAAACTAAGACACCCAAAAGGCATAATCAAATCCTCATTAAAACGATGACCACCTAATTTTTAGGGTTTCTCATAGCTTAGTGTCCTTGTGTAGTTAGAGTCTAAATATACCTGCAAGCAAACCTTTCCCACAGCGTTTCAGAATGAGTCAGTACCTCAAGCTTCTCCTGGGCTGGATCTCACCATAACTACTTGTTTCTGCAGACAAACTGCTCATTAAAGAAGACTCAGTGTGATGCATAAGAAAAACAAAATTACATTGTTACCAGGCAGATGCCCAGGAATGCAGCTGAGTGATGAAAATACAGCAGGAGAAGACTTTAACAGACATGTGACTTCTACTGAAATATTTTGACATCAGAACCAATTAATACAATTTCTTGTTCCAGAAATTGAATTTGTTCAGTCCACGTCCTTTAAATTCTTGCTCCTGAACATAATTCTTCCTGATTCTCAGCAAACTTATGTGAAACAAAAAAAAAAAAAAAATGGACCAGAACAGAAAGCAAATCCTTTCTTATGTTGTCTATTTACACAGGTTTTTTTTCCAATAAGTTATCTCAGAGCATCACAACAGGGAAAGTATTTCAGTAACATATTGTCAGAAGTGCACAAACTATATTTTGCATGCATCTTTTGTGTACAGGATGCTTCTTGTCTTCTGCTCAGAGGACTCCAAAGAAGTGGACAGTGCTGGATAATTAACAAAATGGTAGCATAATTTGTGAAGCAATTTTACATTGCAGTAGAGATGGCATTGCAAGATCCCCTTTTCCTGAGGCTCGTTGGTTCCTACATCAATTTCACTCAGTTTGTAAAGGTAATGATTTAATTCAATTTAGCTTAAGTTGACTCCCTCTTCCATTTCTTGCATTATATTTAGTTATAGAAACCCTCTGCTTTACATTAATAGCACAGAGATTTTTGTGCAATTTTACACATCTTCAGTGTTGCCCAAGTGAACTCATTATACTCTCATAGCTTTGCACTTATTCCAACTCACCCATTCCTGCATGAGAACCCAAAAGAATGAAAGAAGTATATAAATCAGCTGCAGAATATATACAACATGCTTTAGAAAGTGCTCAGAGTGTATTACAGGATAAAGCCTGAATTTGCAAAACTGGCAACTTGCAAAAACATCAGCCATCCTTAAATCTGATATGTAAATCCCTGAACAGGGTCAATATCAATAAGGCAGTTGATGTGCCAAGACTTCTATTTACTATATCAAATATTTTCACTTTGTTTATGCTTTGTTTTTCCAGTATTTCCTTGGCTGTAGGTTTCTGCACCTCTTGTTGTCAATTACTAGCAGGTACATCGTTACACTAATCAGATCACCTTCTGGGCTAATAACTGCCTCATTGCCCTCAGTAGCTGAATGGAGAAATTATTACAGAAAAAGAAAAGACTGTTCTTCATTCCAGAGTAGAGAAGAAAGAGAAACAAAAGAGATAGCTTTAAGGGCCCCAAAGCAGGAATTAGAGAAAAAATAACTCATGATACATGACAGAGCCAAGAACAGTATTTTCATTTTACCTCTGAAGCCTGAACAATGATCATACAGCCCCAACTGACAAGCAGGGCATTGCTTATCAAGGCATTTGTTTCTGGTCAGACGCCTACAGTCACTAATTGTCCTCACCTACACAGGAAGGGCAGTGCTTGCTGTAGTTCATCTCCCCCTGCTCCCTGACCCCAAGGAAGGTGTTCATATACCTTTGAGAACTTTTAGCTCATTGTTGCTTTTGACTAGATAAACCACTTACCCGAGCTAGCGACAGCCTCACACCGTTTCTTTGATGAGCTTAGATACCATGGTGACAGTAGAAATATCTAGGATGGAAGACAGAGAAATTACGAAATTATTTTGTTGAGAAATGCTAAAGGGAAAGGTCTCAAACCTTTATCTAAGATTTGATGCCAGGCTAACTATCTCCATGTATAAAGCATGTTTTTTGCAGGAAAGACAGGATTATAGCCAGCTAAGAAGTTTCTAGGCAATTTAGCCAGCACATAAGACAATTCAGGATTTTTTACTCTGCCAACTAACATAAAACAGAAATACATTATTTTTCCTCTGTTCAAATGATAGGGCCAGGCTGAAGATCCATTCAATCAGCATTCCAGGCCTGCTGTGAGATGTTGTACCCATTTTTACAGAACAGTAAGCTGATAGGCACAGAGTTAGTGCCAGTCAAAACAAGAGCTCCAGGAAGTCTTATGGTCTAATCAGTAGCCACAAAGGTTTCTGGCTTTTTGGGAAAGAGGCATATTTCACAATGCACTGATCTATTTATGTAGATGCACTTCCACAAGGCAACTTTTTCAGTTTCAGCTGCAATGCTGAAAAGCCTTTTTTCATTTTTATCCATCATGTGATGAAGATGTGAAAGATGTGATCATAATGACAATAAAGATTAAAGGTAGGAAATTAAGTAGGGCCTCTTAGGCATTTGAACAATACCTTTTTTTGGCTAATAATTATTCTTCCTGGTAATAATATGTAAGGAGAGTAAATTACATCATCATCATTGTTATCTTCATATCTTGATGTATGATTTGACTACAAACCACTAAATACAGTACTATCAAAATTAAGAATGTTACACCTGTAGCACATCACAAACCACCTACAAGTTACAAAGAGTAGGTTCCCACTCTGCAGCTGATTTTAATTATTACTAAGAGTTATTTCCACCTAGAGAAATTAATGTAGGTCTCTCACCACACAAGCAGAATTCGCTACCCTACAGGCAATCTGGAACCTCCTTTCCCTGGAATCCAGGGGAATTAATATCCATCCCAGGTATTTAGTGTCAGCCTACCTTTGATACTTCACAGATTTCTGTCTAGTAATTAAGGATGAAAGACATTGGTGTCCCTTCTTGAACCCATCTGTGTTGCAGAACTTGCTGAGAGCTATTGTTAGGGAGAGGAATGAGGTATTCTTTCCCTATAGTGACTTGTCAAAAATAGACTACCAAACCAGCCAGTGATCCTGGGTAAACAATGGGAACCTAAATTAAAGGACAGCAAATAAAGCAAAAATAAGCAAGAATTACTATTCATGGACTTCCCTACTCATTGAAGCATGGATGGATGGATGCAGTTACGCCAATAAAAATATGTGCAGAATGTATGGTATGGTGTATCTAGATGCCTCTCTTACTTCATCCATACTAGGAGCTGAACTGTCACAACTATTTTGCGTTAAAATATCACATTGCTGACAGAGAAAGAATATAATAAATGCTGTGCAGCTGGAGCCAAATGTGGTATTTTTTCTTCTGCAGTTCATCTGCCCAATGACCTACCCTTTGCCATCCACTATTTCAGGCTGTCTTTTTTTTCTTGTTGCTATGTGACCCTAGGTCAATTGGCAGGAAGAGGAAAGAATTATTTGGAAATTTAAAATACTAAATCTGCAGTGGTTAGAAAGGATTTTTTTCCTTCAACAGAGTTCAAAAAAAGTGGGTGCAATCTGGCTGTATCTGAATGCCAAAAGAAATATGACAGCTCTTAATGCCTGGAAAAGGCTTTAAAAAAATCAATTTTTTATTTCTCTCTCTACTTTAAAACTTCATGTTTCTTAAGGAAACACAGCTTAGGAAATCACACTGTAAGCCAAACTTTTTCAGTAACTTTTGAACCTGTTGCAATTTCTGAGTCAATTCCAACCTAATCTGATCAAAGGCTAGAGGGCTTATAAACTTAGTGAAAATCAGGGAATGTATAAAGGAAAAAAATCAAAATTAGAATCGCTGTGGAAGGAAAGATTGGAGCAAAACCTCAAGCTATCCATTGCATTTGCTGTGGCCAGGTGATCAGCACATGCATCTCCAAGTTTATCTGATACCTGCCTTTCATAATCATGGGCCTTGGGGTGGCACATGGCAGCAGAGGAGCAGAACTATGGCTTCACAGGGAAGGATGCACAGGAGAGGATACAGGAATGCCCCATCCAGGTAGCAAGGCTGCTTTAGTTCAGCTGCTTGGGGAATAACTTCACTGATTTTCTACTTTTACCTCTTGCCTGGCATTCTTTTTTCCGGGAATGAAATTAACAATTCACTGTCATTCTCATCGTTATGGGTCTAGTCTGTTCATGGCTAAGACCAGGATAAGGTAAATCTCAAAGAAAGATGGGACCTTTGACTAAATCAACAAAAATTAGGCCAAATTATTGAGAACACATTCATCTACTGAACTCTGAGAATTCCCCTCTTTTCTAAAATGTTCATTTCTGTCTCCTGACTAAGTGAAGCAGTTTCTCTGTTTTCTGTCTCTTTTTTCTTACAGCTGCCTTGCCAATTCACTCTCACTGCAGGAGCACTGCCCTCTCTATATCACCCCTTCTGCCATCCCATTACAGGGAGATCTACAGAGGCAAAGATAGTTATTTTGCCAGTTTCCCATGGGTCTAGTTCATTGGACATGGTTTTGCAACCATGAAATACTGGTTTAATAAAGTTCAAGAGGGGAAACGATTGAAACTAAAAATGAGTACTTTTGGTGGAATTTTTTATCCTAAGGGTAATACAGGAGGGAATTTCTGTAAGAAAGTTGATTACTACTGGGACAGTGAATGGTAAATTGACTTCGGACACAGACTAGTTCTAAGATACTGATATTTGTTCCTCAGCTCCACATAAATAAATGTATAAACATGCTCTTTATTTTCTTTTCTTTGTGCCTGGTACTGTTTTTTTTTTTCTTTCTTGCACATATTTTGAGTTTAAATGCTGCTTTCTTCACAGGATAACTCCTATCAGAGCCGGTGGTTTTTTGGTTTCTGGTTTTTTTTTTTTTTTCCACCCCTATACAAGATTGTAAACCCTAGTTCACATTCACAAATTATTTATTGTCTCTATTTTTTAAAGATTTCAATCAGAAACCAGACAAGCTGGAAACATCCAGGTGATCTTTTTTTTTTTTTTTTTTTTTTTTCAGTTAAAAAATCAATTAAATATTCTAATAAATGTATCTCCCAGTGCAGTGTCTGAATTCAGGTATTTAGCCATGTTGAGTGAAAACTTATAGGGCAGTGCTTGGGAGGAAGGACTCACTTGAGCGTGGCATGGAAAGGAAAAGAGAAAGAAAAACGGAAGGGCAGGGAATCGCTGTGTGATTTACATGAGAGGAACGAAGGCGGCAGTGCAGAACCTGGCGCTCTCCCTTTCCCGCAGCCGCCTCCAGGGAACACGAAGCCGACTGGCAGGATGACCCATTAACCTGCATTAACTACAGCTCCCATCAGCCCGGGCGCGGGGCTGCCCCGCCGCCGCCGGAGCCGCTGCCGGAGCCCCGGCGCGGGAGCGGCCGCCCGGCGATCGTGCCTGGCTGCGCTGTCCGTGGCGCCGGGGCCGGGGCACGCCCAGCCCGGCGCGCCGGGATCGGCCGGGCCTTCCTCGGGCGCCGGCGCCGCGACGCGCCTCCCTCTTCCCAAGATGGCGGCTCCGTTGGCGGTAAATTCGGGTAAGAACAATCTGAGCGCGGTCCTGCGGCTTCTCGTCCGCCTCTCCCTGCGGCCGTCCCGCTCCCCAGCCGCCGGCGGCCCTGCACCTCTCCTCCGAGCTCGCGGAACCGGGGCGGCCGCCCTGGGCAGGCCGGGCGTGGCGAAGCGGCGAGGCGAGGCCCGGGCGGGCAGGGCTGCGGGGCGCGGTGTGCCAGAGGCGCTCGGAGAGCGGCCTCCCGGGCGGCCGTACCCGGGCTCGGGCCGCGCAGAGCTGCCCGGGACGGAGCTCCGCTGTCAGAGCTGCCGCCGTGCCTGGCTGGTCCTGCCGGGGAGTCACGTCCGGCAGCCAAGGCCTCCTTGCGTAGAGCGGACTGTGGTAACTCGGTGTGCACGTGGTTAGGCATCACTTCGGTATTACACTCGTCTCCTAATGCTGTGTGCTGTAAGAGGCAAAACCAGAATTGTGCCCTGCTGTCTACATGTAGTGTCATTCAGTAGTTAGAGAAGACAAAAAAAGCCCCTATCCTTCTTTACTCTTCTTTTTCTAAGACTGGACCAGGTCACTTCTTTCAGACTCTTATTAATCCTATTCTCTGGCTCACTATTTCAGTGTCTAGCTCTGAGGAGCCCAAAATTAGACACAATATAGGAGTTAAGGACTGTGAGATGCCTAAATAATCGCTTGCATCTGCTGGCTACAGCTGTTAATACAGTCTGGAGCCTGTAGGCAGCCTGTGCTGTGAGCCTGTGCTGCTGACTGTTCAGCTTCCTGTCTGCCAGGACACTTGGCTGTTTGACACTTGGGTAAAGCTGCTCTCCAGAAGCTCTCTTGGTTCCCAGCCTGTGCAGTGATTCTCTGTTGGGTGCAAGATGTTGCATTTACTCTTGTTGAGCTTTGTTAGGTTAGCAGAAGGAGACTGGAGACCCCGTGAAAAACAGTTGTCACTGGAATATAGGCCAAAAGGTCTGTAAGTAAGGTTTTGTGTGTGAATAATGACAATTATTAGTCATTATTAATTCTAGCTAAGAGAATTAAAATCTCCATTCCTGTGGCAAGCAAGGAACAAATTTTACAGAGAAGATTTTTTGATCTCACTGAATGGATTGCATCCCTGTAGCCTTGCAGAAAAGCAGTAATAAAGCAAAGACTCTTCATGAAAAACTATGCCTTTGTTGAAGTGAAAATTGGAGTAGTTCAAATGAGACTGTTTTTTGAGTTACATAGCAAGAGAGTCTATAAAAAATTAGGGGAAGAAAGAGTTTTTTGTGGCAGTAGAACTAGTAAAGATTTTGCCTTAGGTTACAGTATATTGTGTGTGGGAACAGACATATCATGGTTGTGTCTATCACTTGGCAAAATGTTCACGCATATAAGCTTCAACTGCTGCTGTTACCAAGTCAAGCAACTCAGGCTGTCTTTTCTTGCTGTCCCTGATGGGATGGTCAGCCTTTCTAAAATTAGTAATAATAGAACAGCTTAAGTGGGAAAAAGTCGGCATGGTTGCTGAAGTCTCACCTCTTCCTATTCCAGGTGCCTGTTCCTTTCTCTGCAATAATCCATCATTGTGCCATTGCAGAGCAAACTGGGTTGTTGATGTGATCCTGCTGAAAATAAAGTCCTTTTTGGATTAGATTTTGGTTAGAGAAGTTAGATCCTTAATTTGTTCTAATTCCCTACAGTACATGTGTTTGGGCTGGTGCAAAGCAATTATGTGGTAGGGACAAGAGCAAACAAATGGGCAGGGAAATAGTTGATCAGCTTTTGGCAGGCACTGTGGCTTGCTGTTGGTATTTATTGGACTTGGTAATGTAGCAAGAGTGAAAAGACAATTTCAAAGTGGAAGTAAATCTGAACACTGAAGTTGTGTGGGACAGCCATTTACAGCTGAGTGTGAAATTATGCATGCAGTATTAGCTATTTTTGGGCAGGGGTAACATTATCGAGTTAAAACACTGATGCTCAGAAAAGGCAAATTTGTCCCTTTTTTACAGGTTGCCCCAACACAGCCATAGTGGCACAGCTAAATGTGTTGTCTCAGTCATTTGTACATTCACGTGTAGCTACTCAGCATGAATGGCTTCACCATTTAAGTGTGTAGACTTCACCATTTAAGTATGGCAGTCTTTGATCTGACATTCTAGAGGTACTTTGAAGCTTAGGAGATTGGCATTTTGATTGTTGGGAGGGATATCAATTTTAGTTTGAGTAACCAAAGGAGTTTGTGCTCTCTCAACAGGGAATGTTTTTCCCTGATTAGTGATGCAGGATTTTACACCCCTTCCAGGTGACTAGCTCAGTACACACTGCTTCATCGCTGACAATGTTGGTTTTCCCAACTTGCTCACTCAAGTAGTAATCTTGGAAATGGTTGAAATAATTTTTCTTTAGCCATCTGCTTTAATGCAAGAGTATTGTATATTTTGATTCGATGGGTTGTTTAGTTAATAGTGAAGGTAGTCCTTTTCTGGAGTGTTCTGTAGAAGTGGTAGAGTCACAGTCCTGGAGGGATTTAAAAGACATGTAGATGTGGCACGTGGGGACTTGTGGTTTAGTGGTAGACTTGGCAGTGCCAGATTAGTGCTTAAACTCGCTGACCTTAAAGGTCCTTTCCAACCTAATACCTGTATTTACGTATTCTTTCTTGTAAGATGACTTTCAGCACCAGAATTTAGGTGTGTACATAATCTTTTTGGGTTTTGTGCATTAGGAAAGGAAAATATACTTGATGGGTGTAAGAGTGTACTGACATGCCAAGAGTAACAGTAAACTAAAAAAGAGTCTACTTATTGAAAATAATGTAGAAATAATTTGTTTTCTTCCTTTCTCTATTTCAAATACATTGTTTATCTCTTCTTTTAGCTGCAAGCTTGTGGGGTCCATATAAGGACATATGGCAGACTGTAATGAATGCCATTTGGAAAAGGCAACCTGAAGCTGTTCATCGTCTCGATCAAGTTCTAAAGAAGCACAAATCTGACTTCATTTCTCTCTTCAGAAATCCGGTACTGGACTAATGCTCTCTTCTGGAATGAGCTGGAGAGTTGATGATTTACTCTGTCTTATATTGTTGTCTTACATGCCATTTTAGACCCTGGCCATTCTTTTCCTGTGACATTTTTACTGTACATAACCCAGATGTGTTATACCAGTCCTGTTCTGCTGTAAGAATACAAATAGTATTAAGTGGGAAAAAATAATACATACATTTTATATTGTATCTTCTGCAGGATAATTTTATCTATGATGATTTTTTTTTCTCTCATTATTTGAGTGCGATTTTGAAAGGAATAGTAAAAGTATCTGATGATTCATCAGTCATGTATTAACTTTTTTTGTTACTCTTGTGTGTCTGAAATAAAGCACAAAGCTGTTTTGTCTGGTTTTGCTTATATTTCAGTCAGATTAACAAACATAAAAAATAGGTGAACACATGAACTTAAAAAATGCAGAATGTGTCCTGTTCAGAACGCCAGATAATGTGAAAAAACTTCCGGTTTCTTGGCTGGTGGATCATAAGGTAGTAACTAGAAATATATCTTCTTTCAGTGGTGTAGTTTCTCCAGTAGTAGATGGCTTTTTTTAAATGGGAAGGTCGGAAAATTTAACAGTCAGCTAGAGAGTTTCATCAGTATATTTTAGCATCTCAATTTAATGGAAGAAGAATGATGTAGAGAATAGTTGAGAGTTATACAACAGTTCTTATCAACAACCCAGATGTCTTTCACTGAGTTGATACCAATTCCAGCTGAGAATTGTATCAAAGTTTACTTTGAACCACTAGTATTTTGAGTAAACTAAATGTCAGCACTGATTGTATAAGTTTATTTTTTTCCATTCGCACAAAGAGACCACTGCTGTCCAAGCATGAAGCATTTTGAGGATGCCTTTACTGTCTCTGTTTAAAAACAGTGCCTTTGTTTTTATAATGACAACCTAACCTGACTGAACTGTATTTGTGAGGAAGGATTAATGTGTAAAGCTTTATTCAGTATTTGATCTTGCCATTTTGAATAACTTCCGATGCTTGTTTCTCTTGCAGCCAAAAAATGTTCAGCAGCATGAGAAAATTCAGAAAGCAAGCACAGAAGGAGTTGCTATCCAGGGTCAGCAGGGAACTAGGCTTTTGCCAGAGCAGCTCATCAGAGAAGCCTTTATCCTCAGTGACCTCTTCGATATTGGAGAGCTGGCAGCTGTTGAGCTCCTTCTAGCTGGTGAGAAGGGGAAATATTTAAGATCTGGAGATGTATAGCTTACATAGGGCCTTCTTATTTAAGTGTACATTTAAGGTGAATGCCTGATACAGTGAAAGCCTTAGCTTCCTATCACAGAATGTTCTTAAAAAGAAATTCTCCCTGTAATGTCATATGGTAGTAGTGTTCTAAACCCTAATGTTTGTATGCTCAGCTGTTGCAAAGGGGGATATATTCTGAGGAGGTTTTATGATATACTTTCTGTATCATTGAATTTCAACATAATTAAACATGATTGAGAATTTTTCCCTAAAGCAGTGTAATAGATGCTGATTCTTCAAATTATGTATTAGTTATGCATTGCTGTGTGATTCTGTAATGTAATAATTGATTAGTAAGAGAAGTATACTGGACAGTGACACATTTTTTGTGTAGATGATTGATTTTAGAATCGTTAAGTTAAAATTGTTAGTTGTTATTACTAGTTACTGTTGATTAACTTGAAAAATTCATTAAAGTAGATTGCAAGTTTGTCACCTTTGGAAAGCCATCTTAAAGTCAGGCTCACTTTCTGTTTTGAACTTGAATTTTCAATGTACTTTCAGGTAGAAAATTTAATTTTGAATAAAAGATATATTTATGATAATCATCTTTAATTTATGATTAAGATGGGTACATATCAGTGGCAAATACCATTTGGACTAGGATATTTATGGACTAGCACTTTAAAAAACAGTTTTTGTATGTTTTAGTGGTTGAATATTAATTTTACCAATAGCACTTAAAATATTTGGGATTTCTTTTAAGTGTCTGAAACAAATCAAAGTGATGGTGAATAACCACAAATTCAGTACTTTGAATGCGATATTTGTATTTCTATTAGAAATACAAAGATACAGAGCTGTTATCAAGGCAGGTATATTCAGCTTTCTTTGGCTATTTCTGTGCATTGTCATTCACTAGGAGAACACCAGCAGCCTCACTTTCCTGGCCTTACAAGAGGTCTAGTGGCGGTTCTGTTGTACTGGGATGGCAAAAGATGCATTGCCAATTCGCTGCGAACCCTCATCCAGTCACGGCAAGGCAAGACGTGGACGTTGGAGCTCAGGTCTGTATCAGGGTGATGAGCTGATCAAAGCTCTTTGTTTTGAGTGCTTTTAGAACTAATTAGACTGAAGAGAATATGTATGGTCTCGAATTTGCTTTTTTCTTGTAACCTGATGCAGCTGCTATCATGTCTGTTGCTTAAGCATGATAATTTTTGAACATATTTTTGTTGGTTTATAGGGATGTCTATTTTACTTTCAGTTCTTTCATGCTACTTCACCTTTTGGCAGTATTTTACTTCAGACACTGTCCCAGTCATTGTTGCTCTAACTAGTGGTCATTGCTCAGTATTTGAGGACACTGCTGTGTTCTGACTTTCTGTGTACTGTAAAAGGGAATGTGATCCTGGCTTTACCTAAAAGGAATATACTGTCTACTGATGAACATTATATGCTAGTATTTTTTGCCTTGAAAAAGGAGGCGGTGCACACTGCTTCCAAGTTGGCTAGAGAAAGGTGGAAAAATGTGTTCCAGTGTAAATATAAATTCGGAGTGCAGTATCTGGACAGTTGCATTTACTAGTAAGAAAGAGCCTGTGAGTTTGTGAGTTATGTGCATCTTGTATATAATCCTTTTTCCTTTTAATAGAAATCTTAACTAGCTGATCCCTGTTATATTCTCATGTTCCATGTTCTTGAGCCTACAGCTACCTAAAGACTCTGTATCTATTCAGCATAATGTTTTGAAAGGGCACTAGTTACTGATTAGTGATGCACTTTTAGTTGCTCTCTGTATATAATTTATTTGTATGTTTTTTTTAATCAAATACATTTAATGGGATTCAGCATTTTAGACATGTTGGTGACTGGAAAACTATGATTAATTGTTAAATTTATATTCTTTCTGTTACAGCCAAGAGTTAATTTCCATGACAACACGCTTTACAGATGACCTAATGGAGCAGGGTTTGACTCAGAAGATCCTCACACTTGTGTCTCACATTGATTTGAACAATGAATTTGATAAACTCCAGAGAGAACGAGGATTGGGCAGTGAGAAACATCGCAAAGAGGTAAAATTCACTGGATGAGCATGGATATTCTTCTGTGTTACTGAACACATCAGGATAGAGTTAGAGTGCAAAGAGTCATTTTCCTTTGCACAAAGTTTGCTGCTGTCTGAGATCACAGGTACTGCTCCACAGCTTGTTCAGTATCAGTGTGGGATTCACATTACTTCTTGCATTTCTATTTTGCTGTTGCTCCCAGATGTTAGGGCATGTCTTATTTTTAGTGAAGAATTATAACAGTAAAAATCTAAGCCTAATATTTACACTGTGTGTAAAGTTCTTGTTTTTTTAATTCTGAAGTCTGTATTTTAAATTATCTGCACTATTGACATAAGAAAAATGAACTAATTCACAAATTATTAAAACAGATTGAAACCAAGTTGAGTCAGGTTTCTCTTAATTAATTCTCTTAATAACCCAACTGTGTTAATAGGAGCAAAAGCATTTCTAGTAGTCAAATGAAAATTGCTTGAAAATACATTGTCATCTCTGTAGTTCTTGGACTTAATTGACACTGTGACTAGCTGCAGCATAATTTTGCTGGCAGGAAGATTTTAAACACTATTATTTTAATTTTTGATCTTTCTAATGGGTGATCTGCCTAAAAATCCTTCTGTGTAATAATAAATCAGTTTATTTTCCACTGGATAAAGAACTAGCCTTACACTTTTACTATGAATCTAGAAACTGTGAAAATAGTATCTTTCTCATTTATCTTAAATTACCTTAATTTACCTTAGTTTCACCTGAAGATTGATTTTTTGGGGCAAAGGGAAGGTTGACTGTAACTGAGGTAACTGCCAGTGCAGTTGTATAATTAGAGACAGGGAATGTGCCTTCTGTGTGATACATTTAGAGCTATGTAAATTCTGTATAGATTGATGTCTCTCTTTACCCGACAGGGATGCTGGTTTGTGTGTAGTCATATTCCCAGGTATCTGCTCACACCTCTCATGAAATACATAGGAATAAATGCAGTTAACAAGCAGAAGTGTGCTTTTTTTGTTCAGCAAATAAATCCAAGATTTTCTGTAGCTGCTGTCTTTAGAGTGATTTTTAGTTTAAGCCAGTCATCATGATTGACTGAGGAGGAGAAATTCAACTTGCTACCAGAATAGGTACATTTACCGGGTTTGTTTGTTTGTTTGTCTTGTAAAGGTTTCTGATCTCATTAAAGAATGCCGACAGTCCTTGGCTGAAAGTCTCTTTGTCTGGACCTGTCAGTCACCCCTGAGTAAGGATGACACTCTAATCCTCATAAGTTACCTGGAGAAGGTAACAGTGGAAGCCGATGGCTCGTTGGATGGCGTGAACTTGTCTCTTCTCATGGCTCTCCTTTACTGCTTTGATGTCAGCTTTCTGGAACAAGGGGCAGAGGATCGTGAAGGTAATGCTGGCAGCTTTCACAGAGGTTACATTGTGCAGATGGGTAAATTGTTTAAGCAGTTTTGTTATTGATCAGTAACAAATTGGCAGGATTTTGCGTGTGTTTTCTCACATTTGTTTACTGAGTATTGGTTTTGTGTTTTTGTTGTTGTTGAAGACTTGATGCACCGGCTCCCTCTGCTAGCAGAAAGACAGTACATAGCAACGATCCACACTCGGCTTCAGGAGTCTCAGCCCTGGAAATTACCAGGCCTGCAAGCCACTGTTAGATTAGCCTGGGCACTGGCATTGCGAGGAATATCCCAATTCTCTGATGTGACAGGTAAAGTTCAGTTGCTGCACATTAGTATTCAGAGCCTGCAAGTGCTGTAAGTCAAAGGATCTACACCTTTATGAAGTGTTATTTACTTTAAACTTTTTCTGTGTGAGTTTGGTTGTAGTGAATTGAATTGCTCTGAAATGTACACAGTTGTAGAAGTAATTATTTACTAGAGAGTAATAGTGCCTCATTGAAGTGAAAGAGATTTTAACGTACTGGAAAATTCAAGGATTTAATTTTCAGCTTTAGTATCATTTCAATCTGCTGAAATCTAGAATAGATTCTTGATTGTGGTTTTTTTTACATCTGTAGATGTTAGACCTCAGTATCTTGAGATGATGAATCTATTAATAATTTTCTTTTTTCCTTTCCGAACCTCACGAACCATCTAGCTTTCTACTATGTCAAAATTGAGTCTACTCAAAATATCTAATAAAGAAAATACAAACATTATAATTAATGTTTAATAAAGTTGGTTTGTGATTCTTAGTTGACTGCCTTAGATTTTTTGGGGTAAATGGATATTCACTGTAACATTTATTAAAACAGAAAGTTGAGGTCATCATCTGCCATTAATTTATCCTTTTTCAGTCTAGTTCTCCTGTAGAGTAGAAAAACCAGTTGATAGAAGCGTGGAAATTTGCATGTCAGCTGTGTATCCTGAAATATATTTGTTTGGTAACAGATTGTCACTTACTTCTTCTACTCTTGTGAATTTTGTTGCCCAGCTCTAGCAGAATTCACTGAGGCAGACGAGGCAATGGCAGAGCTAGCGATTGCTGATTACGTTTTCCTGTTCCTGACTGAATCTGTTGTGGCATCTGAAAATTTCTACCAGGAGGAATTTTACATTCGCAAAATCCATAACCTTGTCACGGACTTCCTTGCGCTCATGCCAATGAAAGTAAGTGGTTTGTGTGAATAGCACTTACTGAGAAATGTGGGCAGCTCTTCTGTGTTTCTGTTACTTGGATGAGGTGGCAGGGATTCAGACATGATGCTCAGCTTGAGGTCCTGTGCTTCAGAAAACCTGTTCGCTTTATAGAAGCCATAATGTTTGGGGTTTGGTTTGCACACTGATGTAGAATGTGGTTTTTAAAACACTTCAGTGTGGTGAGATTTGCAAAACAAGCTTTTATGCTGGTAGTAGTGGTTTTTTACATTATTAAAATTTAAATGAATGCTGAAATTCCATTTCAGTTTGGGTTTTGTTTTTCTGGTTTTTTTCCTGTTTTGGCTCAGATTTTCAGTTGGTTGTAGCTAATGCCTGAAGATGAAGAGAGATGTTCATTACAAGCAGGACTTTGTTATACAGGATATAAGACAAAATCAGATCATTGACTTGCATTCTACTTTGATATAAGCCAGTACTAGTTGTTTCACAGGAAATTTTTAGTAGGCAATTGAGGTATAACCTTACAAGGCAACTTTTTGTCTTAACTGCTGCTAGGTAGTGGTTGGCTTATGTCCTCAGCTGTTTGTACTGAATCTCAAATTTTAGGTAAAAAGAAGTGTCTGTTTTGCAGGATCTTTGTTTTGCTTTGTGTATCTGTTTAACCTTTGTTCAGTTTTACTTAACTCTCTAAATCAGCATTTTAATTAATTCTTTTGCATAGTTTTAGCATTTGTGCTACTCACCAGTGATGATCTGGGTAAATCTTTTGGTTACCTCCATTATTTTCATTCAGAACTTGATAATTAATTATCAAATAATTAGTTATTTAACTTATCAACAGGTTTTTTCTTGTTCAGTTAGTATACCAATTTAGCTAGTTTTCTTTGACCCTTTCCACAGTTATTTCTAGTTTTTAATAATTTTTTCTTGTTATTACTATTTTTAAAATATTTTTCCCATTGAGACAATTATTTTGCTTCTCATTCAGTTTTGCATATTCAGATATATTGTAGACTATGAACTAGTCTCTATTGACTGTCAACGTGTTTTATTTTTTATGTGCTGAATTGGTTGCTTGCTTCTGTTTCTTGTTCTTCAATGTCTCCTTAATATTTAACAATACTTTTAATCCCATGATGATTTGTTTTCTGTAAGCCTCCGTTGGGGTCTCATGTCAAAAGCTTTTTGAATTTAAAACTAAATGTCAGCTGGTTTTTGTTCAGTAATTAGTGTTTTCAACACAAAGAAGTTTAGGATGCTGATTAAATGGCTTCTTTTTCTTAAAAAATTGCTGCCATTCTTCTTGCTCTTCTCGTTTTTCCTGTGGCATTTATTGACATGTGATAATTCTTCTGGCTGAGACAGAGTAACTCCAAAGTTGCATCAGTTCAGACCTTTTCAAGTCATAAAGTAGCTGCAAGTAGAAGTAGTTTTTAGTGGTGAAGAAGGGTGCAATCCACAGATCTATATATAGGAATCAATATTTTGCATTCATGTTTGCATTTGCGTTACATGCTTCTTTTCACTCCTGGTGAGTAATGGTCTAGCATCCTTTGAAACTAAGCTGTCTAGCTCTTAAATTAAAAAGTGGAAAAGGGCCCACCTTTTGTAGCCAAACCAAAGTATCTGGTGCAGTCAATTAGGAAAAACTCCCATGATACAAATTCAGGGCTTTTGCTCTGCGCTGAGGGCTTTGGCAGTAAGCAAGTGATTGACTGTAACTGTGAGTGTAAGCTCTTGGAAGGCAGAGAGGATTGAAAAATAGAGAAAATCGAATATTCTTGTCATGTTCGTGCAAGTACGTTTGCTCTCTTAGTTTTAATAGGCCATGTAGACAATTCTATTATTTCTGGTCTGTTTCATTCTTAGCTAAATATAGACCACTGTTTCTTTTTCCACTTCATAAATCCTGCAGGTGAAACAGCTGAGAAACCGTGCTGACGAAGATGCTCGCATGATCCACATGAGCATTCAGATGGGAAACGATCCACCTATTTCCCTTCGGAGGGATCTGGAGCATTTAATGCTTCTAGTAAGCCTTATTTTCTTGTAAATTACTGTGACAGATAATGATTGTGACTTCCATTTGTCATCTGAAACTTGTACCTGAATGATACCATACGGTGCTGGATCTCTCCCTTTTGGGATTATTTTTTTTTTTTTCCTGAAGTAGACACACTTTTCTATAATTTTTCATATAAAGGAGTTAATTTACTGCCTTGGTTTCTGATGTTAATGTCACCATACGGTGCTGGATCTCTCCCTTTTGGGATTATTTTTTTTTTCCTGAAGTAGAGACACTTTTCTATATTTTTTCATGTAAAGGAGTTAATTTGGTTTCTGATGTTAATGTAATGGTTTTTATTATTTTTTAGTAAGTAAATACTGCACTGTTTCTTACATTTGAAGGTTTTGGAGGTTTTTACCCCACTGTTGACAATCACTCTGCTAAATAATTGAAATGTTTAAATAATGCTCATGTGTTGATATATTTGTAATGAGAGTTTGGGAAGACTGTTTTGTATTTGTTGTAGAGTAGGCTTGGTAAGGTGACTTCATCAAGGCTGATGGAATTACAAATTCCCTTATTTTAGTAGAGTTTTGACCATAAGTGTACATTTAAAACAATGATTTTTGTCATATTTATGATAAAATAAAAAAAATCAAAATCAAATAAAATGGAAATAAGAATACTTATATTTGTTTAAATATTAGCTATTAGAGTTACTTAACTGCACTTTCAGAAAAATCCATGTTGAAAAACAGATTTACATACTGAACTGAGGCGTTTTATATTTTCTGGTAATTTAAAAGCTTGTATTACTAGTCTTTTCCAAAGATACTCCTTCAGGTTATAGGACATCAGGAAAATTTGTAGTGAAATGCTTTCCTGAGCAGTTCATATAGCTATAATAAACGTAAATGAAGAAATACAACTTTGCTCTGAGAAATTTGTATGTTCAGCTAGCAGATAAGGTTTCTAACTATGATATTAGCCAACTTGTAAAATTAATGTATAAAGGTTGGCATATGGTTGTTTAAGGAGAAATGACTGGATTTTTTAGCAGTGATTTAATTCAAAATAATTAAATAGAAAATTATTAAATTTTCACTGATATGTGCATTTTGAATTTTGCTGGCTGTCACTAGTTCTAATGCTGTTATTTAGAAGCTGTAATTTTCAGGAAGTTTTAAGAACTGGAACACCAACCTTGCAATGCTCTGCCTCTCAGATGTGTTTAGCTAATCTAGAAATAGTGCTTAGTTTTGAAGTAATTGTTTTTTTCTTCCTGGAGTTGATACTTTTCTAACATCTTCCTTTTTCTGACAGATTGCTGAGTTGTATAGGAAGGACCCCTTTAATCTGGAGCTTGCCCACGAGTACTGGTGTCCGTCGGAGCCCCTGCAGACATCCACCATCATGGGCTCCTACCTTGGAGTAGCTCACCAGCGACCCCCTCAGCGCCAGGTTATCTCGATTTTCTTGAGTAATTCCTAGTAACTTAAGACCAAAGTAACAAAAAACCCTCAAGCAATAAATTTTTTTGGTATCCTTATTACAGATAACCTCTAAGAAGACCTTACCTTTTTTCAGTGGCTGATTTGCACGTGTCCCGCTCTGCATGGCATGGTTGTTGTTGGTGGACCTAAAATGAGCAACTGCCAGCCATTCATGGTTGTCAGTAAACTTAGCCAGAGAGTACTAACAAAACTCTGTGAACATGTTGTTTAGGTTTGATTTGTTACAGTTGCCAAGTGGATTCTCATAGTTCTTGTGTTTTTTGTCTGATGACTTCTACATGTCTTTTTCATTTAACTGAGAAGTTAGATTCCTTAACCATAAAAAACCCAAAATTTTATTAACTGCAATTGATAGTATTTTAGGGGTAAAAATTCCGAAGAATATTTTAATTATTTGACGTCTAAAAATTGTAGTCCATAAGAGATAGAACTTAAAATTAGAATGAAGAAATAATCTAAGCAGATAAAGCAGACATTCCAAAAACTCTTTGGGTACCTTGGGTGCTATCAGCCCTGAATGCTTCTTGAAGGATTGTGCAGTGCTAGGCAAAACCTTGTATGAGACAAATCAGACACATTCCAAGACCCACCCAGAATACTGGCAGCTTAAATTAGGGCCAGGTGCAAGCGAGCCTAATGACCCTGAAAGGAAGCACTGTGTGTGTGAGTCGCTGTTCAGGTATATGACAAGCACACTGAAGTCTTTGCTTAACTTGCACTGTGAAATGTGCTAATCATACTCCTGTGGAATATTTAGGAGCTGAAGTAAATTTTGTTACTAGAAATACAGAATTGCAGAGTTAGTATATTCTGCAGTCACATGAGTTATTTTGTTCAGTTCCTCTTTCAAACATGTCTGACTGAATAGGCCAGTCTACAAAGGAACTTGTCTACCCTACCCTTATTACATTAGAATTTGTTTTCTGACTTTTACTTCTTAATGTTTTCCTGTAATACTCAGATTTTCCTTTTTTTTTAAACACTGATCTTTATTTGTTCTAGGTTGTCTTGTCAAAGTTTGTTAGGCAAATGGGAGATCTACTTCCTTCCACAATTTACATCCCATACTTGAAAATGCTGCGGGGACTGGCTAGTGGGCCTCAGTGTGCTCATTACTGCTTTAGTTTGCTAAAAGTCAATGGCAGTAGTCATGGTAAGAGAAGTGACACTTCAGCTCTTTCTCAACTCCTTTTCTTTCGAAAAGTGCAAAGACTCATTTGAGATGAATTGTGGCCTCATACTTTTAACATTTCATTATTAGTACAAAGGTGAAATTGGAAGTTTTTACTTGAAACTGTAATCTGAAGAAAACCTGACAGATGAGGTAGTTAGGTATCTGAGCACCATAGTGATCAATTCACCTACTGAAATAATACTTTTTTTTTAAAAAATCCCATGTCTTAGCACCATAAGAAATGCAGAACGTCAGTGTTGCTTATTATGAAACAAAAAATAAATAAAGTCTTAAAGTGACATTGTATATTTTGTAAATGCAGCTAACTTTCCTGAGCCTTGTTCAGAAGCACTTTGTTCAGTTAGAATTTTTTGATACATGTAGTACGATAGCACTTTCTCAAAGTAAGAGATGCTGGTCAGTCCTGTGTTTTGCATTCATTTTGCATTGGTCAAATTATAAAAAAAACCCTACTTTGAAGATAAAAATAATGCTGGAAAGATTCCATTTCATAAAACATAGAACTTATTTATACTAGTTCTTTGTATTAGCACCTTTCTGTCTCAAAAAAACCATAAACAAGCAAAAGTCTCCAAACATAAATTATTAATTTTGTATACAATAACTTTCCTTTGAACTTTACTTTTTCCTTTAGATAAGAAAGTTTTCCTTTTAGTTTTAGCTATCCTGCTTTTCAACCTGTGGAAGAGTAGAAAGAAAAACTTATCATCTGTTTGTCATTTTTCTAGCGGAAAACATCCAAGGAGCAGGTGGCAGTCCTGTCTCCTGGGAGCATTTCTTCCACTCCTTGATGCTTTATCATGAGCACTTAAGGAAAGACTTGCCAAGTGCAGACAGTGTCCAGTACCGTCACCTGCCTCTCCGAGGCATCACACAGAAAGAGCAGGATGGCTTAATTGCATTTTTACAGCTGACCACTGTTATAGTCAATTGGGTGAGTAGCTTTTATTTGGTTTTCTTTGTTAATACTTTTTTTTCCCTTGCAAATCATCGTCATTCAGCTCTGAAGTTCTCCTTCACCAAAAAAAGTATGTAAGGAAAATTTGTCCAGTAGTTGTCATTTTATTAGTAAACTCCAAAAGTATGGGAAGCATAAGGAATAACTAAGAACCAAACACTGATGGTGTAGGTGAGGCAGAAAAAGATGATGCATTTTCCTGTGTTGTTGCTATTGCTGATTTTCTTGCTTCCTTGACTCTCATGCTGGTAATGGAGATGTCTTTCACAAGTGAGGTATATTCACAATAAATCCCTATGGATTTTCCATTTATCGCTTTGCCTTTATTTATGAGTTTGATAAAGCAAAAGTAATAGCTGAATTCAAAAGGAAGTGGTAGAAATTTGGCAAGGAATCTGATCAGCTGTGGAACTTGCCTCCAGGGTTATGGTTTAAAATGTCCCCAGACCAAGGGTGTAAAATGATTTTAATTGATTGACTGGAAGAGAATTCCAGGAGAAGAAAATTGCAGTGCATAATTTTGTATTTTGAATTTTGTATTGTGAATTGTCTGTATAATTCTGAATAGTGTAGAATTCTGCTCTTAAGTACCCTCCAGATTTTGCAGCCTGAAAGTTTTGTGATATAGTGAGATAGACTTGATTTTGCTGACACAAACACAAGACAGATCAGTGAAACTAAATATATTTTGTAAGAATCATCTTTTATGATATTGATATGGAGTGATCCCGTTTGAGCTGTAATATAAATTGCAGTGCATAATTTTGTATTTTGAATTTTGTATTGTGAATTGTCTGTATAATTCTGAATAGTGTAGAATTCTGCTCTTAAGTACCCTCCAGATTTTGCAGCCTGAAAGTTTTGTGATATAGTGAGATAGACTTGATTTTGCTGACACAAACACAAGACAGATCAGTGAAACTAAATATATTTTGTAAGAATCATCTCTGCTGATATTGATAATGGAATGATACCGTTTGAGCTGTAATACCAGCATTGGATATGCATGGAGAAAAGGGAACTCTTAAAACTAATGTTTCGTGGCATCATCAAATGATAATCTGGGATGAAGATAAATTTGTTTTAAGGATGCAGGGAACTACCATTTGATGAGGCCAGAGGCTTGTTCCTGTCCAGTGGTTCATCTCAGAGTCTCTAGTTAGCTTATGTGAGTGATGATCCTGTTCTTAGACTAAAACAAATTGATACAAGTTCTTAGAAAACATCCAAATGAAGTGTGAGTTCATAGAAATATATAGAGATAGGAATATATGGAATGTTTGCAATAGAAATACTAGTAAAAGTCTCTCTACCCATGCTTGAAGAAGCTGCTAGAGGGAGTGTAAGTACTGAAGGACTAATTCCATGAATGCGTGTCTACTAAAAAACGGATTGTTATAAGAAGCTTGTATTGTCCAAATGATTTTTCTGTGTGGATAGGCACAATTTTAGTACTTGTAAGTTTTTATACTCAGCTTTTTGTTTAACTAAAATGGTTGGCTTTGGAATTGTCTACTATTCTTTTGATATCTTATGTACTTTAAAGTACGGAGCAGAGTCTTTGGTACTGAACCGTGAATTAGAGGTTGTAAGATATGAAAAATCTTCAAAGTAATAATCTGCAGTTCTGTTTTCTGTTTATTCTGTAGAGTGAGAATGCTCGCCTGGCTCTTTGTGAGCACCCTCAGTGGACACCAGTAGTGGTCATCCTGGGACTTCTGCAGTGCAGCATTCCTCCTATTTTGAAAGCAGAGCTATTAGAAACCCTTACTGCTTTTGGAAGATCTCCTGAAATAGCTGCTTCACTCTGGCAATCCCTGGAATATACACAGGTATTTTAGGATTTTCAGAGCTTAGACTGTAGCATCCGAGTTTGTTGAAATTGCCAGTAGTATATCCAAAATAGTATTGCATTTCCTCCTTAATGTTCTTTGTGCCATTGTTGAATATAATTTTTTTCGCAGTTAATGAATCGTTTCAGAGCAGTTAATGCTTTGAAATTATTTTGGAAATGACAGTGTCACCTCAGAGATGTCGTTGGCTGTGCTTATTTTACACCAATACAGGTTTCCTAACAGTCCTGTTTGAACTGTAATTGCTGCCTTATCTTTAGTTGCTAATAAGAGACCCTGACAATAATGACATCTCACCACCTTTGTTTCCTAATTTATGATATTTCTTAAAATATACTATTGTAAGAGATAATGAAGGAAATGTCTTTCCCCTACCCAATATAAGATAAAAATCATTAATGTGAAAACGTGATGCAGATCTTGGAGAACGCAAAGCTGGAAGCATACAAGTGTCAAACATAATCCAGCCTCTCAGACAGAAAAATCTTGTCTTTTTATCCTTTAGAAGGATTTTAAAAAACTCTTCTTAGATCTAAAATGTGATAAATTTCTTTTTTTTTTTACTCCTGATAAAAATCATGGAGATGCACTTTGATGATGTGAAATGTGTTGGTCTGTTTTCATTTCTCTTTCTGTTTTGAAGATATTACAAACTGTGAGAAGTCCAGGCCAGAGACAAGCAATTGGTATTGAGGTAAGAGATTCTCTGTACTTTGGCAGCCTCTCTGATCATCTGCATATGCATTTGGGAAGCACTTGCAGAGGCTGCCTCTCCTTCATGTGTCCACGGGAAAACTTTTCTAATAGACACTGTTGTTTTACTGCTTTATAATTTACTTTCAAGTCTGCTTTTAATTTCTGGAAGATTTTATCCATTTTTGCATCTAGTTCAGCTTCATACTAGTAACAGAACATCATCTAGACCCTCAAATTCCTCATGAGCACTTCTTACTAAGAGTTTCTTAAATTGGACTCACTTTTGCTCCATCTTGGTATAGCTCACTGTGCGTCTAACAATAGTGGTAAATAAAAACAAAGTAGGTAAATGTTGAGGCGTATCTTCTAGTAGCTCAGAAAGAAATGAGTGTGTGTTCTGAACTGAAATAACAGTACTGATGCTTTGCTGCTTTTGCTCTGTTTGTGTTGTACTGTAGACAGAAATGCTGCTAAGTTGAATCACTGTGAAGTAATCCACAGATGATGCTATTATATTATTTATCACATTTCTTCCTCCCCCAAAATTTGTGATTTGTCTCCTCCTCTTTTTGCTGTCCTCCTGGGAAGGTTGAATTGAATGAGATTGAGTCCCGATGTGAGGAATATCCCTTAACCCGAGCCTTCTGTCGACTCATCAGCACACTAGTGGAGAGTTCATTCCCAGCTAACCTGGGAGCAGGTCTCCGCCCTCCAGGCTTTGATCCCTATCTCCAGTTCCTCAGGGATTCTGTGTTTCTCCGATTCCGCACCAGAGCTTACCGGAGAGCTGCTGAAAAAGTAAGTTTTCTTTGAAAATATTTTTTTTCTTAGGATATAGTTGTTGATGTGGCTTAGATCTGTTTGAGAAAGCTGTGCAAAAGTAACCTATAGCACTTGATAGTGTTTTGATTCTGTAAACAGGTGATATTTCAACTCATGGGTCAGGATATGCTTCAAAGGAGCCTGTATAAAGTATCTTTTAAAAAATAAGTTTCTATTCCTAAATTTCAATTTGCTGTACAGGATTCTGCAAGTCTACTACATGGCTAATGATTTCTGAACATGACATGCCCAAATCTACAAGTCAGATTTGTCCTTTTCTCACTGTTACCTCAAAATATTTCTGACTTGCTGAACCAAGGAAGACTTGGTTCAGCCAACCAATTTTGGCTTTGTTTCTGGATTAAATACTTCTGGGTGGAGGCACATGCTAAACTGTATCCTGGAAGCTGGCTAGTCTTGATCTCTTCTTAGCTGTATACCTAATAAAAACTATTTGTTGCTTATCCTAATAAGCAATAAATCCAGTAATACAATATCCTAATATGTATATTGTATAATAGAGCTTAAAGCAGGTAATAAATCTGTTTCAGTGTTCCCCTTTCACTTCAGAAAGAAAGCTTGGGCTTTCAAATGATTTGACATGATGAAGTAGATTGTTGTTGGCATGACTATCTAATTTTGAAATGCTAGCCATGATTCTGATCCAGTGTATCACTGCACTGTGTCTTTTGTTCTTTGTCATCTTGGCCTTGTTGCTTCAGAATCAGCCTTAATCTGTGTATGATTTGTTTTCTCATTGTCTGCAGTGGGAAGTAGCTGAGGTAGTTCTGGAGGTGTTTTACAAATTATTGCGGGACTATGAACCTCAGCTTGAAGACTTCGTGGACCAATATGTGGAGTTACAAGGTTAACTTCTTCATTTGTTCACTGACAAACAGAATTGTAGCTTGTTTTTCTCTGTTTTCCTTCTATCTTGGGATCTCTTTGATATTGCAAATAAGCTGGTGGAAAGTTAGACCAAGACTTTAAAATAGGAAGATGGTAAAAAAATTTCCAGGTGGTATAGAGACCTGCATTGCTGACTCAGTGGGTCTTCATGTGCACTATTTTCTGCTTCTCTATCTCTGCTAGGAGGATAACTTCTGTCTCTTTCATTTCTGATTTGGTTGAAGAGCAACATTTGACACTTGAACAGCACCTTGGTTTTGTCTTGTTCCTCTGGACTTGATTGGTCTATATCTAAATCACCACTATCTGTAGGGTTAATTTAAAGGCAGCATTGTATTTGAGATAACCTTTACTATTAACATTATTAATACATGAATTATTGAAAGCAGACAGTAGCAGTGGAATTGCAACCTGAAGTCATTTAATTCTGAACAACTATTCTTTAAAAGGCTAAAGTAGATTACACTTGCCTCATTATAGGAAATCTAAGGCTTATTTGGGCTCTAGATTTTTTTTCTTGAAACAAGGTTTCTTATAATGAGTTCCGTCCTGATGCCTGTGGATTTTCTTGTAGCCGTGCTGTGAGAACCACTTTTTAATTGAAAACAACTTTAGAGTTGGAAGGCCTCTGTGCCTCATACTTTGACAAAGACTACTTGGCAGCATAACTAGCTCAGACAACTTGTTAGCTTGTTCCTGTCCTCAGCTAATCCTTCAACTTGTGTAATTATTTGTGGGTTACATGATACGTTGCAGAAGTGGGTTAATCTAGTTTTGAGTAGATGCATTTTTCAAGCAGATTGAGTGTGTGGCTCCACAGTGGCATCTCCTCTCTGTTGGTGTGTGGTGCAGTAGCACACATGGAATGAATGGAAGAAGAGCATTTTTAAAGTTGGTGCCAAAAGAAACCCTTGTACTCTTGTTCTCACTTGTGTGTTAAAAAAGATTCTTACTGTTTTCCTGCTTTTATCTACACTCTTCGTGAAGAGCCTAGGTAAATTAGAAGCATTAGTCTTCTCCTTTTATTTCATATCATGGTCTTTGAATTTTAGGCTAGTAGTTTTGTTTTTGCATACATTATTACAACAGTCGTAGGAATTTATCATGGACATTCTCTTTGACTTCTGGAAATACTTTTTCCCTCATTCAGGGTCCTCATGCAGGTTTCAGCGGTGGGGGGAGATGTAAACTTTTTCCAGTTTCTTTTTGCCAAGGTCTTTTTTGGGGTTAAATTTGAAATTGTGCTATTAGATATTGGAAAGTAACACTAATTGCCTTTACAACTATTCCCAAGCTTTTAAAATTTCCTCAATGGCTTCTATATAAAGAAAATCTCTGAAGACTTTGTACAAAGGATGTTGCTTAGAACCATGTGGGCTGTTATGTTTTGTAGCTTATGCTAATTTGAGTAATAGAAGAGGTTTTTATTAGAGGTTATATATATATATATATTATTTTTTTGTTCCTTCTGTCTTTAGGAGAAGAAATAATAGCATATAAACCACCTGGATTCAATTTGATGTATCATCTGTTAAATGAGTCCCCAATGCTGGAACTTTGTCTTAGTTTGTTAGAAGAAGGGGTTAAGCAGCTTGATACTTACGCTCCGTTTCCTGGTATGTGCCTAGAATTCATTTTTCATGTCAAGTCAGAATGTATAGTAAGTAGGATATAAAGCTAACATTGCATATCTGTAACTTGTATCTCTTGCATATAAAAATTGTATTTTGGGGAAGTTTTGCTACTGGTAAACAACTGACAGGTTTTTTTTCTTGGTGCAAGGCTTGATGAATGACATTTGTGAATGTAGTCTGTTCTTCTCCTCTGTATTTCTCATGTTCTTTGTGCACTGCAGGGAAGAAGCATTTAGAGAAAGCTGTACAGTATTGCCTTGCACTTCTGAACTTAACCTTACAGAAGGAGAACATTTTTATGGATCTGCTGCGGGAGAGCCACCTTTCCCTTATTGTCACACCGCTGGAGCAGCTGCTTCAAGGAATCAATCCTCGCACTAAAAAGGCCGATCACGTGGTGAATATTGCTAGGTATGTGCAAAGTACTGAGAAGGGAGGAGTTTTGGAGGCACAGAAGTGTTTGGGTCCTGGATTCTTTCACTGGTTTCACTAGCCAGTGCTCCTCTTCACACAGAGCATCTAATGAATTTTTTTTTTTTTTGGTGAGGGGAGATGTCATCACAGGTGGTAGGATGTGTGATTGTCTAGTGCAAGATTGGGATCTGCATTTATAGTTTTTCTTTCTGAATTTCCACCCTCTCATGATTTCTTCCTGTCTACCTTATGTTTAATGATTCCCTTGCATGTAATTTCATTTTGCCCCAGACTTTGGTTGCCACAGAGTGGGAAGGTTCAATGAATTTGGCTGTTGGCCATGTTCTTCAGTATTGTCCATTATTTACTGTATTAAAGGCCTACAAGCAGTTGTTTTAGCTTCTGCAGCAGTGTTTATTGTAGATATTAGATTTAAAAAAAAAAAAAAAAATCCAGGAAAGATTATTATCCCTACTCAGCCTACTCATCTCTCCCAATGGAGGAGTGTCCATTCAGTGTTTCATAGAGAGTGGAATTTTATTTTAAGCTTTAATGTTATCTCATGTGATTTGATGTGTAATTGTTTTAGTTCTAAATGTTGTTTAATTTCTTATCCATACATTGCCATCTTGAAAAAAATTCTCAACAATTTCGTTGCCATATTCTTGTGTCTTTGAAGGTATCTTTACCATGGAAACAGCAATCCTGAACTAGCTTTTGAAAGTGCCAAGATTTTGTGCTGCATTTCTGATAACTCCAACATCCAGATAAAATTAGTTGGTGATTTCACACATGATCAGGTAAGTATCTGTTTCTTTGAATCTGGAAAGAGAAACTGATGGAGAAATACTGGGGCTTCATAATGTTTCTTTAAAGGATAGGTTTCTAGGTCAACTACATTAAAACTATATTTTGTTTTATATCTACCCACATATAAAATGTCTTTTACTGTGGCACTGGGAAAACAATTACTTCATTAATTGAAAAATACAAAATCATGATTGTTTTCAAGAAGAAAAAGGGCAGTATTCTTTGAGATAGGGAGATCTTTTTGTGACTTTATAGACTTCAGTCTGTGAGAATAATTCAGCATATGTAAGAACAGTAGATTTTTTTCCCTATTCACTGGCTAATTGCTAACCTGTTCTTAGAACAGCTTTGACTCTTGACTCTTACTTATTAAGTAGATTATATAATTGTTGTCTAAAAGTTCTGTCAACTTACAGGAAGGAAATGATGAAAAGTATTTGGTTTAGTACTCTTAAAATTGTCTTCATTTCCATCCATCCATTGTTGAATACAGAGTGTTAGCCAGAAGCTGATGGCTGGATTTGTGGAATGTTTAGACAATGAAGATGCCGAAGAATTAATTAATCCAGATGAGGGTATGTAAAAGGCTTCTTAAAATGGCTTAAACAGTTGTCTTTTGCATGGAATGAAATTAATGAAAGAAGCATAAAAAGTGTTCTTAAGTCAGGAAACAATCTTCCTCTGTTTTCTGTGGAATTGGACCTTTAACAGAATGAAAAGCACCTGTGTTTTGTTAAAGCATGTCCACAGTATGATGAGCGAACTCCAAACTTAGTCTGTTTTCAGAAGATGAGTATTTAACATTGTTTTGGATATAATATTTACAGCTTTATTAACAGTAATTTAGAATATTGTTCTTGTATCTCTTTGCAGTAATATAAGTTCATCCCTCAACATTCTTGTATATAACTTGAAGACACTGAAGATTACTCTATTAGGTGGATTTTTTTACTTCATTAGTCACCATATCTGCTTTTTCTCCTTTTTCTTTCCTTTTTCTAATCAAGATCTGGAGCCAGAGAAGAAGCGGGCACAAATCCATCATGAAACAAGGATCCATATTCTGAATCTCCTTATCACCTCTCTTGAGTGCAGTCCTCCCAGCCTAGCTCTGTATCTCTTGGGATTCGAACTAAAGAAACCTGTCAGCACCACAAATTTGCAAGATCCAGGTATGAAGAGGAAAGGTTGATCTGCCATTTTATCAGTTCTGTTAACAACACTGAGAAATTTACTGGGAAATTCATGGGGAAAAGCAGTTCCTCTACAATTTAAGAATAAAACAGTGGGCCTTGTTCAAGTCTTCAAAAGCTACATGAAAAGATGTATTAATACTCAAATGCAGCATTTAAACAACTTTAGGATATGAGTCTTTGTTTAAGTTGGATTTTGGAACAGACTTGAAATTAGGATTGTGGGGGAAAATGATAATTTAGAAGTGAAACGTTAATTTATTTACTATTTAATACAGTGTAGTTGTGTCCCTAGTACAAAGAAGTTTGTTTGATGATCCAAGTTGTATCTACATATGACAACATGTGAACCTACAAAAGAGATTGTTGCTTTTAACTGGTTCTACTTCTTGGCTATTGTTCTGTCCTTCCTCAAGCTTCTGTTTAAAATTATTTATAGGAAAGAAAACCAGTTTTTGTTTTTTAATGTTGTAGAAAAAAACCTTTTAGGACATGTGGGATTTCATTCTAGTGTTAGGACTATATAAATATATTAATTATATGTATATGACCATGCAAACTTCAGAAATATCACTCCTGCTGCTTTCAAGTTGAATTGGTCAGAGTAATAGTGTGTTACTATGTGTCTTGTTTGCCTCCTCAGTTTCTAATTGGTATTTTACAAACCAGACTGAGCAAGTCCAGCAGGGATGATCAGGGAGCTGGATTACTCAGCCTGTGAGGAGAAGATGAGGGAAGTCTGGACCAGAGAGGCTTTGAGGGAACGTGATAGAAATCTTTGAACACCTGCAAAGATGTAAATGACAGGATAAAACCAGACTCTTCAGAGGAATGTGGCAGGAAGATGAGAGGCAGTAGGCATAAAATAAAACAAGAGAGGCTCAATTTGGATATAGGAGAAATTTCTTCACCAGAAGACAGTGAAACAGGGTGGCTGTAGAGGTCATGCAGTCTTCATGTTTGGGGGTTTTCAAGACCCAGCTGTCTAAAGCCATGAGCAATGGTTTGATATCATAGCTAGCAGTAGTTAGGTGTTGAGATGTCATGATGTCCCTTCCAGTCTGAAATACAAGGTTATTTCTCAACTGTTTTAAAGGATGTTTTATATAAAAAAGTTTGAACAACATTCAATAATTTGATTTTAGTTTTTTGAGAAGAAAATTTCTCATTATCTTCAGGTTTGTATTGGATGCTATGGACTGGCAGTTTTTAGTTATTCATAGTTCTAAATGAAGAGTAGATAGGACCTGAGTTTTATTTCTTAAGATATTGTGAAATATCTGTAGTTACACAATACAGGTAACTGATCTGCACCCACACAATTTTACAGGGTATCTATCATACGTTAGGTCAGTGATGAGCAAATCTGTCTCAAGGGTGTGAGAGACCTTGCCCATGTCTTTCAATTTTCTTGTTAATAATGTGAAGAAATAATGACCATAAAGACGTTTACCTCAAGATAATAATTTCCTGCTAAAGCATAAATTATACATGTTCAAACAGAGATTCTTTTCCCTTGTAAGAACTCTGATTATTGATGCTTTTACTGCTTCAGGACCTGTTTTTGCATCGATTAAAGAACTAATTGGCTAAAGGAAGAATGCAAAAAGGATTTTGACTTGAATAGATTTGAATCTATTCCCTGTTCCCCTTGGTTGCAGGTGCCTTTAGGAGAATTAGTCATATAATGGCTGTATTTGTAAAATAAGACAGGAATTTTTTAAAGCTGTTCTTTTAAATTGTCAAATAGCTCTTGGTTTAAAAGTGTAAAAGCAAGAATTCAAATTGATTCACTAGCATCTCAAAAGCCTACAGACTAACTATAAATATTTTTTAGGTTTTTGCTGAAACATGGTTCCTTCTTTGATTTTAAGTAATGGTGATACAGTTTTGCTAGATGTTTTTTTTCTACAGCTCTGTGGGGCAGTATAGTGTAGCACAAGGTATTTGACTAATTTCGGTTCTGTATTTGTGTGTACTTGACCCATATTGGCTATGGAGGAAAGTAAGATCAAGAATGTCAAGTTATTTTTCTGTTTTCAGGCGTCTTGGGTTGCCCAAGGACTTGCCTTCATGCTATTTTGAACATACTGGAGAAGGGTACTGAAACAAGGAGTGGACCTACAGCAGTTCGGGAATCTCCCCATCTTGCAGAGCTCTGTTACCAGGTATTCAGCATATTTTCTGTTAGCATACACTGAAAGTAGACTCTAAATAAAATTGGCCACTTCTTGGCTGGTGAACACAGATGGTTGAGGACTCTGATAACAGTTTCATTTTTAAAATGAATATGTCAGGTTTTTATATATATTGAACTCTTTTTATTCTATCTTTTTCTGTTTAAAAAGTATCTTGCAGCATCACAGAAATCGAAGGATCTGCACTCATCTCAGAAACTTGGAATTAGGGTATACTTACAAAATTTAACCTAAATATTTTTGGTCTGCCTCTAAGTCCACTGTGACATGTGCCAATTTTTAGAGTTTTTTTTAAATTTTGGAAGTGTAGTATGACAGCAAATAACCTAAAATTCCAGCTAAGCCAGTGAAATTCTCTGCTTTACTCTGTAGAAAATAAATGTGCAAGAATGTACATATGTGTGGCTGAGAGGGTCAGGTGGGGGAGACAGCTGAGTTAGATGTATGAGGCAGCTGATGCTTACACATTATATTATGTTGAAAATCCATGGGCTCTAGAAAGGATTTTAAGCATTATTAAAAGCAAAAGGCAATTCTGTAGAAGCAGGAAGAATTTATTGCACTTCCTGTCTTGGTGGATGTGCAGAAAGAAGAAGACTCATTTTTAAGTGAACTGAGCAAACAGGCTCATCAGGCTCATCATTGTCATGTTGTGATCAAACAGCCATTGTGGTCATCCACATGCTGGTAGTTCTTTAATATCATAATTCAATATCTGCTACAAATGACATGTTCAACTTTGAAGAAAGCTGATGGAAAATTTACTGTAAATACTGGTAATATTGTTTGAGCAGTAGAACAGTATTATGCTTCTTTTGAGTTGTTGGTTGATTTGTTTTAAAATAAATTCCATACATGGATATCTACTGTTTTTGATTGTCAGGTGATCTATCAGTTGTGTGCATGCTCTGACACTTCAGGTCCCACTATGAGATATCTGAGGACCAGTCAGGATTTCTTATTCACGCAGCTGCAGTACTTGCCATTTTCTATCAAAGGTAATTTTTATGCTCTGATAAGATTGTGCATGCTTAAAATTCAATGCATTTTTTGACCCCTTAGGAGTGAAATAAGAACCAGAGATAGCATTATTAAAATGAATTTATTGCAGGCTCTGCTAATAGTTTAATTCTGCAAAAATTGAACTCTCCCTACTTAAGAACTTCAGTTTATTAGGGCTGAACTTCTGAAAAAAAATGTTAGCTTTGGAATGCACTAAGTCTCCAGAACCACATCCTAATATGTATTGCAGTTATCATTGTAGTTTTGTTAGATCATGCTGCAGAAAAAAAAAAATTGAAAAGTAAGTGTGTTGTAAAGAACCAAGGAAATATAAGGCTGATGGTTGTAACCACCCGTGTCACCCCTTTCTTTGAATAAAGTACTTTCAAGCTACTAGGTACATTTTATATTTCAAATCAAGATTTCTCAGGTGTCTTAAACTGGATAAATGTACTTTATCAGATGCTTCACCATCAGTCTTTTGTTCAATGACAGTAAACTTAGCATTCAAGTACATATACCCAGCATGTATCAAGTGCTTTAGATGATTGTTATGTAGCTTAGAAATTAATGTAAATTAGATGAATATAGAATATAGAAATGAATATAGAAAGATTAAATATAGGAAGATTCTAAGAGACCCATGTTCCAGTCTCACCAGTTTTGATTAAAGCCACAGTTCATTTGGATAAATGCCTGGTTGTTTTCACTGAAGTTGTAACTGACCCTGTTGGCTCGTGAAGCGCTGTATTCTTCACAATGACTGTTCTAACAGTTGGTTGGATCCAGTTTCGTTGTGTATGTGTACATGCTTATTGCATATATGTGTATGATTTGTTTTCAGAATAACCACATGTTCATTTATTGGCTTTTGTCAGATCTCTGTATTTTTGTCTTGTAAACAATTGGTAAGCAAATAATAAGTAATGACATCTTCTAAAAGCTTTCTCAAGTGAAAAATGCTTTCCTTGTTATAGGTAATATTATTTATGCTCAGTTTTATAATTGTTGCCTTATCCCTGTCCAGAACACGAGATTTCAACACTCAACCAAATGTCTTGGCTAATGAAGACTGCAGCTATCGAAATGCGAGTGACGTCTCTGAACCGCCAGCGCTCCCACACCCAGAGGCTGCTGCATCTGCTGCTCGATGACATGCCTGTGAAACCATACCTGGGTAAGAGGAGCTTATGGTGAGGCTAAATAGGCTGGAATAAATGGAGAATGAGAGACTTCATTTGAATTCTTTTCTTCATAAGCTTGTGGCAGTTCATTTGTGGTATGGGAAGAAAGATGATGGTGGCTGTAGACTCCAAAGTGAAAGAAATCAGGGCATCATTTTGTTCATTACCGAGAGAAAAATTAAAAACTGTTTATGAGGTAGCAGGGACAATATAAAAAAGAAAAAATTGTAGCATAATTTATTTTGAGCTGCCACTCAAAATCATTACAAAATAGAGAGTGGAGGGTCTTCCGTGGTAAACATTTTAAGACAAAGTTTCTCAGTCTTAATTTCTGTCACAAGCTGTCAGCCCTCTCTTGCAGAAGACAGTAGCTACACATCAATTTTGCTTTTAACATTATAACATCACAAAAGTGATATTTCATCCCAATGTCGTGTAAAATTCAATGTTAAATAAAAAGGCAAGATTTCAGAGTTTTAGAACAGGGTAGAAGTAAATTAGGAAAAATAAAACCAGATGGCAATAAAACTCTATACATTAAGAAAGTAGAATAAATGGAAGATATTTTAACAGGCTACTGCAGTATGGTGTTTTCCCTTACTTTTATCAGCCTGAACACTTTCTTCATCCTTGTGAAGATCTGAATATGGGAAATTGTGTTCAGATATGCTACTCATTTTATGGTTCCATCCAACTGCATTATTCATACTGAAGAGTGGGATGTCTATTTAGGCATTTCTTGTATTTTCTGATCTGCATATAATAATTGGATAGCTTTTGTCAGATAAGTATTTTTTTCATTTGATTAAGAGCTCAAGGGTATATTGTATTAGAAGGCCTTAATGTGAAAGGTTTATCAGTTTATCACTGTGCTCTGTCTATCACCATTAATAAAGTAGGTTATATTTTTCACTTAGATTTGTTTTTTGTAATTTATTTAGTATGTTTTATTACCTTCAGCTGATGGTGAAGGAGGGATGGAAGATGAAACTCGATCTGTCAGTGGATTTCTCCACTTTGACACTGCTTCCAAAGGTAACTATTATGACTCTTGATTGTTTATCAGTAAAGTGTGTCTGCTCCTGAACAGGCAGGAGGGCCACCTCCAGAAAGGACACTTGGGAAAAGAAAGTAATAGATGTTCTAAACAGCGCAGCAGGACATGAAACAATTTTATTTAGTGTGGGGGGGAAAAAACAACCAAAGAAAGAACCTTGACACAGATGGTTGGAGTGAGTGAAAAACATTGAACTTGAAAGGCAGTTTGAAGAGTGAGTTAAAGTATCTGTGCAGGGATGAAATGGGAGAGTGGCAGTCTTATCAAATTTGTTGCTAACAGTAGAAGCAATGAGACTGTTGCTAAGGCTGAACATATTTGTATTTTCATGGCAAAGAATGTAAGTCCCACATAAATAAATAAATAAATTCAGATTCATTATGGTTTCTCAACAAAAGACTGCAGAGGTTATAATTGAAAACCAGTCTGGTTTCATTTAGGAGAAAAAATTAGTCTTCTGTTTGTAAATATTGGATGACATGCATGTATGGCAGGAGAACTGTACAATATAAGACATCTAAAGAATTTAAAGCCTTAGAAAATGTTTTTAAACCTATTACATAGATTGATAACACTTTCTGAAAATTTGATGCTTTCTTTTGAAACTTTACACATTAAGCTGAAGATTTAGATTTACAAAGGTACATTAGGCTCTTCTTGTTAATTTTTTGGTTTCCCCTTGATACTTCTGATTACACTTTGAATTGATTTGCATTTCCAGTACGCAGAAAGATCTTAAATATCCTGGATTCAATTGACTTCAGTCAGGACATTCCAGAGCCTTTACAACTGGATTTTTTTGACCGGGCTCAAATTGAGCAAGTCATTACTAATTGTGAGCACAAGAATGCACGTGGACTAGTGGTCTGCAACGTCAAGGTTAGCACTGGTCTTTGTTTTCAAGTTGCATGTGCTATTTTATACCTTAATAATTAAAAAAAAAAAAAAATCAGTGTGTTAATAATACTTTGAAACTTGCTTTTACATGAAAGGTGTATGTTTCATATATGTATTTCTTGGTTGCCAGTACACAACTACCTAGTACTGCATATATGTACACAATCATATCATGTATGTGCAGTGTTGTTGTGTACTGTGGTAGTTCTTAGAGGCTGTACTTACAATTGTATCACATTGTAATGAGTACTTGACATGTGTGTTATAAATTGTCCTGAAGAATTTGTGACCCTAAAAAATGAGTAAAACTTGTTTGAATCTCAGTCCATCTGTTGCATCTGTCGCTATGTAGCCATCTCCTAAGATTCTTTAGGAGGTACAAATACATCTCCTTTGTCACTTGTCCTAGTTTTGGCTCAAATACTGTTAATTTTCTTCACAGTAGCTGCTGTAGTGTTGTGGTTTGGATTTAGGATGGGAGCAGTGTTCCAAACGCTTTGATCCTTTAGTTGTTCCTAGGCAATATTTACTTAGTGAAGGACTTCTCAGCTTCTCAAACCACCCACCAATGAGTAGGCTGTGTGCACAGGAAGCTGGAGGAGACACAGCCAGGACACTTGACCCAAAACTTGCCCAAAGTCCATACCATGTGATATCATGCTCACTGTATAAACTAAAGGGAAAGCTGGCTGTGGGCTGCTGCTCGGGAACTGGCTGGGCAGCAGGTGGCAGGTAGTGAGCAATTTGCATTTGTGCATCCCTTGTTTGTATTAGTCTAAATGTTAACTCAACCCGCAAATTTTACTTTATTTTTCCCCCAGTTCTCTCCCGTACCCCACTGGGGAAGGGAGTGAATTGCTGTGGTGTTTATCTACATGCCAGGTTAAACTGTATCATCATTTAAGTTTTACTTTTAATTTCAGTACGTTCACAGAGTTCTGGTTGCAGAAGTCAATGCCCTTCAAGGAATGGCAGCAATAGGCCAGAGACCTTTACTTATGGAGGTAAGTACAGAAAAAGTTAACTACTGTTTGTTGTTGCTCCTGGTGGATTTCTTACCCTGTCAAGCAGTAAGCATTACTATAAAAGATTGTGGATTTGAGTCCTAACTTAGATTTAGTAACTCCTGAAGACAAAACCCACAAAACTGATAAGATAAGGTACTTCTTACCATACTGTTCTCTAAATAGGTGGCCTGTAGTCTGTTTTCTTTTTTTCTTTAAGCTCTTCCCTCCCCATTAGTGATAGCAATTGCAGCTGCGGCCCCGTACAGAAAGCAGTTACACACTGATGTCAAGACCAGCAGTTCAAGTACAGGCATATTCATCTTATGGCCAAGATCATTTTGCCTTTTCCTCACAGGGGATGCTCATTTTTTTCTCCTTTTTTTCTATGCAGATATAGTTTCAGTGAACTTGGAGATTAGTTATTTTCTGAGTTTCCTGCCATCTTTTAAACGAAGTCAAAATTGGTTAAATGGATGCAAAGGATAAAGGAGAAATTACTCAGACTAAATGGGGAAAAAAGGCACAAATAGTTTTTTCACAGTTGTCCTTATTTTGATTTTAAAGTGCTAGAAAAGAATTTTCCTGGTTAATTTTTTTTCCTATGAGATTGAGACATTCATGATGTCTGCCCTGTGAAAAGCAGCTCAGAAATGAAATGGGCTACCTTGTTAAAGTAGTAATAGCAGCTTGTTTCTAGTAAGCTGACTTAACATTTCATTCTGAAGACTACTACTAATAGAAAAAATTGTCATCTTGAAGTCTGTCTTAGCCATGAATTTCTTCTAGCACATTGTAACGGAGTTTGTTTGTGGTGGGTTTTCAGGAGATCAACACTATCCTGCAGTACGTGGTGGAGCGCAACAAGCTGCTGCAATGCCTCCATGCCAAGAGGCATGCTCTGGAGTCATGGAGACAGCTGGTGGAGATCATACTCACTGCCTGCCCCCAGGATCTCATACAGGCTGAGGACAGGCAGCTGATTATCCGGGATCTCTTGCAGGATGTGCATGACAAGGTAGTGCTCTGCTGGAAATCACCCCTCTCCTTGAACTTTGTTGCTGCATCTTTTTATGAGAAAGTGCTGCAATTTGATTGTAATCCAAAAAAGTGTTGTCTGCTTTTAGTATTTTTAGTTTTCTGATTGTTGCTGTGCTGAAGTAGAATGCACTTTGGACAGAGGGGATACTTTGTGTTCTTGTATAGCTGCTGTTGAACTGTGAACCATATATTGACAGATTTCAGAGGCATTTCAGTATTATCCAGCATGATGGTAGTCTGGAAAAGGTGTGTGAAAAAGAAACACCCTGCTTTGATGAGAAACAAAGAAGAACTTAATGAAGGCTGAAGGCAAACTGCTGTGTTTGCTGATTTACTGCGTTTAGATGACTCACTGCAAATCCTACTGCTGCTGCTTTTGAAAATTAAAGAACTGAATGAAGCTTCATAGTAGAAAAACTAAAGATTTTACAATTAGAAGAGCTTTTTGAAGTGTGAGAGTTTGTATTAAAAGTCTAGGTGTTTTACTGCTGAGTTATAGTAATAATTTTTGAGACAGACTAGACAGTTACTACTGACCCATCCATTCTAAAAGGCAAAATTTAATGAAGGATCGTTGTATTTTTTAGTCTGCTGGGGCATTATTATTTTTTTGCTTTATTGCAAGAATTATATGGTTTGTAGTTCTGATTAATAGAGTTTTGTTTTGAGAAATATATATTAAAAAGTTACATCTTTTCAAGGAAAAAAGTAATCTTTTTGGGTTTTGTTTTTATTACTACCATTACTTTTTCTGTAGGAGTTACCTAAAAGTTACCTATTTTTAGTGGGGTGCTGGTTTTGTTTTTTATTTGAACTGAATTAAAAAAATGGGAAACAAGGAAGGCCTTCACTAGCTGAAGAAATGTCTTTCCTAAAACCTTTACAAAGATGAAATTCCAGACTGTTAATTTTCTGTGACATCTTGGTGAAGACTTTTGTGAAGTTGAGAAAAAAATTGTTACTGTCTATTGAAAATAATTGAACTACTATTCAAAATTACTATATTGCTTAAAAAGAAAGCTCCTTTGGTATTAGTGATAAAGATACCAGATATACCTTCCAAATAATAGAGTGAACAAAAACAATACATGCAAACTTCTTGTTAGTGTTTTTGCACATTGTCTTAATGCTTCTTTGCTCAACCCTTTGGGTTTTTTAAGGGTTTAAAAACCCTTTGGGTTTTTTAGGTTTTAACCCTTTTGGGTTTTTTAAGTAATGTGTAAACATTTTTACACATTTTTAGTGGTAATAAAATAGCTGTATAGCAAAGCAGATACCAGTTATTCTTTCTCTAGCTTAGGTTTAAATATTTTATTAATAAAGCATCTCAAATGTCAACACATTTCTTCCCTTTCTGACATCCAGATTTGATTATCAGCCTGCCTGTGATTTATGTAAAAAAATCCAGAAGGCTAATGGTATTCTCAATTAAAATATGTTCAATTCAGGTTTCTAAACAAGTTTCTGACATTACTGATTTTGGTGTGTTTTAAATACTGTCATGTTAATGAAATCCTCCGTAAATTAAATAGTTGTGAGAGGCTAATTTAATTACTTTAATAACTCATGAAATCAGACACTGTTAAACATTTTTTTTCTCTTTTGCCTTTTTTTTTGTCTTTCTACTTCTGTATTAAGATCCTTGATGATGATGCAGCTCAGGAGTTGATGCCAGTGGTGGCAGGGGCTGTGTTCACCCTGACCGCCCACCTAAGCCAGTCTGTGAAAACGGAGCAGAAACAGCCGCTTGCACTCTCTGTGGCAGGACAGTCCCAATATGCCTTGATGCTGGATGGTTCTTTTACCTCATCACCTGGCTCCGAGAGCATATCCATGGGTTTTGCTTCTGTTGGTGACTCCTCCCTCCACATCATCTTAAAAAAGCTGCTGGATTTCATTTTGAAAACAGGTGTGTTGACTTCTGTAGGGCATGTCCATGAATTCCAGCTGCCAAGAGTAAAAAGATGGGCTGAGCTGCTTTTAGATACTGCAGTGAAGAGTTTATTTACAGACAGGTGGATCATACATCATTAGTATAGATGTAAGCGATGTTAATAACAAAAAAAAAAAAAAACTAGCAAAAAATTTGTAAAAAAAATCTGAACAACAACCAAGAGAAATATGTAAGTGATTATAAAGAGAATTTCATATTTTCATTCTTTTGGAACAGCGTAAACTTTCTGAATTTATTCATAAATGCACTTTTATGCAAACAGTAGAACTTCACCTTAAGGAACCTAGTTTTATTTACCTTTGCCAACATGGCCATAGGAAAGTTAAATTAAGTGCCAGTGGAAGATGGTGTTATGGAATTTACATTTGCTTGGTTTTAATTGTGAATGTTTCTTGTTAACAGGTGGTGGCTTCCAGAGAGTGAGGACGCACCTTTATGGATCACTGCTTTATTATTTGCAGATTGCCCAGAGACCAGATGAACCAGACACTTTAGAAGCAGGTATGATCCAGCTGTATTTGGAAAAGAGAAAAAAAAAAAAATTGTTACTAAACCCTGGAGGGTACAGTTTCTGAATGCTGAGTTGTCTTCTGGAAATAGATGGAGAACGTCTTGCTCTAAGAGCCTCTGAAATAAATTGCTTATGCCTTCACATCTTTATGTACACTCATACCATAGTGATCCTATTTTAAAAAATTCAAAACAAATTCCAAAGCAAAAAAAGCGCAAAACACCAACCACACAAAAAACCTCAAAACAAACCCAAAGCTTTGTTTATAATTTCATACCCTTTATCTTTTGTCTGAAGATCCCGCTGGGGATGGAACAAACACAAAAGCCTCACACACACCCCACCACCATCTCCTCCCAAAAAAAAGGCAAAAAATAAGCCAACCAGAGTTGCTATTTATCCTTGAGTGCATGTGGTAAATATCACATTCTCTCTGTGAATGGCTAAAATAATTGAATTGTTAGTGTTTCTAATAATTATTCAGACAAGGATAGAGAAAAAATCTTGGGGCTACTATCTGCATGCAGACTTTTACTTGGCCTGTGTTTTGAGCTACACTAGTAAAAGGAAAAAGACAAACTATGAACTTGTTATGACCCCTTTGAAGTGTATGACTGACTTTGGTTTCATTCTCTCCCATTTAAGTCGCATTGTTAATTTAGCTCACACTGAATGCTTTGGTCCCAGTGAAAGTTCATAGAATCTTGGGATGGTTTGGGTTGGAAGGGACCTTTAAAATGATCTCATTCTAACCCTCTGCCATAGGCAGGGACACCAGACCAGGTTGCTCAGAGCCTCATCCAACCTGGCCTTGAACACTTCCAGTTTCAGGCCTATTGGTTTATCTATGTAACAAGTACTGAACGTTTGAATTATTTTAAGCAGACTATTTACAAGAGTCATGTATGTATGTATACAGGTCCACTCTTTTGCTTTGGCTGGTCTGTGTGATATTCAAGGAAGGATGGATTTATAGAACATTTGCAGCTCATTTAAAAACCCTTGACCATTATTTGGGGCATTCTCTTGCAAGGCATATAGAGAATACCCTGAAGGATGTAGCTAATTAATGCTAAGATGCCTGTCTTTGAATGTTTTCAATTTTTGTTTTATTTGCTTTTTACAGCTAAAAAAACTATGTGGGAACATTTGACAGCTCCTGAAGATATGTTTAGTAAATTGCAACGGGAAAACATGGCAACTATTGAGAGTTATGGGGCAGCTCTGATGGAGGTGGTCTGTCGTGATGCTTGTGATGGCCATGAGATAGGCCGGGTAAATGAATCTATTCTTTTAAAATTACTGTTCTGTTTGTTTTAAAGAACATCATCTGTGCAGAGACAGGAAGTTTCATGAGGTAAAACTAGAACATTTCTGTAGATACTGGATCTGTTTCATGTTTCTGTCCTCCCACTCATCCTTCAAGCTGCTGAAAGTAGAGCCATTCATGCATATTAATTTTCTTCTCAAGGAAGCTATGTGTCCTGTTGTTCAAAAATAAGGGTAGAAAGCTCTGCTGCAATAGATGTAGGTAGGGACCTCTGTTACAGTTATTTGTTAGCATTTTTAAGTCATGGACTTGCCTTGGGAAGTTGTGACTTCATGACAAAGTAATTTCTGATAGTAGCCAGTAGCTGAGAATTTCATCAGAAGGCAAATTAGTTTTAAATAGTATCGTGCTTGAGGCAATACTTCATTAAAATATTTTGCCTTAGTTATTGGTCAGCAATATCTGTAATGTTTTTTAAAAGAATAGTAGAGAAAGGTAATTGGCTCATTCTGTACTAATGTAAAGAAATCTTAAAATATTTTTCACATAAATGATTGCAGTTATAGTGAAGAAATACATTCTGCTTATAAGAAGCTGTTAGAAGAAACTGCTTAGCATTTCAACTTCTAGGTATTTATTAAAAATCTCATTGAACTTACAGGTTTAATTCCATTTTGATTTGTTTGTTTTTCTTCCCTCATCCCAGATGCTGGCATTGGCTTTACTCGATCACATTGTTTCAGTAGACAAGCAGCAGCAGTGGCTGTTGTACCTCTCAAATAGTGGCTACCTGAAGGTGCTTGTGGATAGCCTGGCAGATGATGATCTGGCTCTTCAGAGCTTGCTCACACCTCAGCCCCCTTTGCTAAAGGCGCTGTACACCTATGAGTCCAAAATGGTAACAGTACTTCAGAAATGATTTTGTGTTACAGTGTTCATTTTTAATTTTACTTTTTAATTAAAGTTGGTTGTCTACACTTTGCATTGATTGTACTCAGAGATATTGTTAAGGAAGATATGAGTCCAAAATGGTAACAGTACTTCAGAAATGATTTTGTGTTACAGTGTTCATTTTTAATTTTACTTTTTAATTAAATTTGGTTGTCCACACTTTGCATTGATAGTACTCAGAGATATTGTTAAGGAAGCTTTCCTGTCTGACCACTCAAGAGCACTCTGGCAGTCACACTTGCACCACCAGAGGTTTTAACTGCTGGGACCAAAGCCCCTTCGTAGCAAGTGGCTCCAGTGACTGATGGGTGCCCCACGTACCACACTCACACACTCAGACCAGTTTTCCTTACTGGTTTGACCTCCCGTTTCCCAGGGCAGTCTCAGACATCTGGATCCTTAAAATGATTTAATCATGGTGCAATAACAGGATAAGAGCCCGAGCTGGTGCTTCTGAGGAGGGACACTGAACAAAGGAACCCCTAGGTTTTTATACTCTCAGCAGTCTGTGTGAGTCAGTCTGGGGTCTTCAGCTGAGTCCTTGTGTCCTGCTGTGTCTCTAAGTGTCCAGTCCCCTGGCTGGTGCCCCGCATCCCTCGTGTCCTTTGTTTTGCAAAGGGTGGGCAGTTCACAGGCTCTTGCTTGGGGCTTCTGCCACCCAGAGCTCAATCTGCAGCTGCACTTGCCCTGAAGGTATTCCTTAAGGATATTTTACTAAAATAATATATTTGAAATGCTGCTAAAATCAAGTGAGAAAGTAGACATTATAAGTCTCATTGTGCATCTCCAAAACTTGACCTTCTGTACTGTTGTGTAGGCATTCCTCACTCGAGTAGCCAAAAGTCAGCAAGGTGCGTTAGAGCTGTTGCGGTCCGGCGTGATTGTGCGGCTGGCACAGTGCCAAGTGTACGACATGCGACCCGAAATGGACCATCAGGGGTAAGTGCTGCTTCCCTGGCTGATGGTGAAACCATAACACAGTCTTCCTAGAAGCACATCACATCTTTTTAAGCCTCATGATTTTTGAGTAATGACTTGTGGGCTTATTCTTTGTATGTTTCTTAACCTAACAGTTCCGTTTAAAGCTACCTTTCATTGAGAGGAAAATTTCAGATGTGGGTATGGGGTTGTACTTGTATGCTAATTACTTAGACTACATAAAAATGTATTTGCTATCTCAGATAAAAATGATTAATGTATTATTATTAAATAATTTATACTGTAATGTTTGACAAACAGCTTACACTATAAATTTATTTTGGGGGCTTTGCAGCTGGAGAAGTGCAGAGTTTGTCCTCCACTGTAAAGCATTAAGAGAGCAGTGAATTAAATGCTATTTCAGGAATATTTTATGATGTGTTTTAAAAAAAAAGTATTCACAGTTATATATTGCTTGGCAAGTTTCTTGATGTGCTACTTGTCAAGTTTCATTAACATGTTAGTCATTGTGAGGTGATTAAGAGAAGATCTCAGAGGAGGAAATTCCATATTTAGGGGAAATTACCTGGGCTGATTTCAAGCCTTGGTCCCTGTTTTAAACTTACAGTTCTTAGTGACATACTGAGTTCAAACACTTTGGAAAAATTTAAGACTTAGACACGGTATACTATTTGAAAGTTCCTGTTAGACATAAGTTTTTATAAAACCTACAGGACATTTGTGGAGGACTGTACTTAACTGTTGCTTTAGAATTAAGCACAACTCTTCCTAAAATATTTGAGAATACCTAATTTTGTATATCAGTAAGCAGGTATCATATTTCTGCAACAAAGTTATCTGGTTTAGTGTAGCATAATACAAAGAAGTAATTTTTCCTGCATAAAGAAAATGTCTAGCAGAGCTGTGTATCATAAATGTGTTGCTTTTCCAGTATGAAGTCAGTTCAGGTCTAGACGTCTTATTGAAATATGAATGGTTTTAGGTTCTTGAGTGATTGTAGGCTGAGGCTCTGCCTCTCTAGTGGACTGCACTCTTCTTGCACTCTTTATCTTCTTTTTTTTTCTTCCCTTCTTTTTATTCCTCCTAAGAATGTATTCAATGAGAGATCCCCCAGTCTTCATTCCTGCTCCAGTGGAACGTTACCGTCAGATTCTTCTTCCAGCTCTTCAGCTGTGCCAGGTGATCCTCACATCCAGCATGGCACAACACTTGCAAGCCGCGGGACAGGTAAGTTCCAAAACATGCTTGTGTACCACTGGTATTACTCTTTCAAAGAAATTATGTGTGCCTTTGTTCTAATAGTAAGTTGTTTTGGTTTTTTTTAATCCCATCCCCACTGGTACACAAGGTCATTTAAAGTTCTTCAGATCCATTGTTTCCTCTCTGCTTGCCATTAAATTTCGAGTCATTCATATTTTCTCTTGTTTTCTTGTGCAGGTTTTGCAATTCCTAATTTCCCATTCAGATACTATCCAGGCGATCTTGAGGTGTCAAGATGTAAGTGTTGGATCTCTCCAGGAGCTGGCCTTCCTGACAGGAATAATCAGCAAGGCAGCATTGCCCGGTAGGAAATGCTGTTTTGAAGTCTCAAACTCATTTGCATGAATCTCAGGCTTTGTTTTCTGTAAAGAAATAGTGAGACAGAAGAGAATATCCATGACGATACAGATTTCTTTTTTTGACATGTAGAGCTCTGAGAAAAATAAAGAATTGTTAAATTATTTTTCTTGAAGTAAATATGCAGTAGATATAGTGCTCTTACCCATATGTATCTGACTTCCCATTTTGCTTTCACCATGCTACCTCACACTAAGTACTTTTTGTGCCAGAGGTGACTTAGAAATAGAAGTGCTCAAAGTATCTGTGGTATCTTCAAAAAACAATTTTTATTCAACAAGTTCTGGAACAGAGGGAATTAAGAGAGAAAATTGTTTGCATGCCCATTTTTTTTAATATCCTCTCTGTTTTTATTTATTTAAAATATAAGGTTTCCTGGGGGGAAGCACTGCAGATTAGCAGCAGATTAGCATACTGCCATTTCTGTTGGGTGACTTACCTTCACAAAGGGCTGATAATGATTGTGATGGATATAGTGATTTCTTCTGCATGCTTACCAGTTCAGAATAACGTCTCTATTTTGATTTAATGGTTTTCTTTGTTCAGGAGAGATGTCTGACTACAGTAGAAAGGAGTGCAGAGCTGTACATTAAGCCCAGATGCTTCTTTGCTTACAGTATACAGAGCTTTGCACAACAGCTGGAATTTCCATGCCAGCCTCCCTTCCTCCTTCCCCCTATTTGATTACTTACCAGAACAGTAAGCTACATGCTCTCATGCATCTCCTGGTAGCTGCATTCATATCTGAATGATTTGCTCAGAAAATATGCAAAATACAAGTTGAATGTTTGGCTGAAATATTTCTGATGAATGCTTGTGTTTAAATATATATAATGCACAAATCTGCTAAACAGCCCCTAAACAAACAGTTACTTAATGGCTGTATCTTTTATCAGGAGTGCTAAATGAGCTGGACATGGATGTTAATGAAGGGACACAGATGGAGCTACAAGGACACATAGGGCGATTTCAGGTAATAAAGTCATATATTTAACCCATGTCCTTCTAGAATTGGCTATCTAGATATGTTTCTTCCTGACTTTTACTTTGAGTAGTAGTAGTTGGGAAAGAGGTGTTTTCCAGTATCCAGAAGAATGTGTGAGGGTTTATTTCTGGGAGTGGGCTGGGGTTTTGGTGGTCTGTTTTTTGGTGTCTCCCCACACTTCCCTGTGCAGTAGAGGAGATAACATTTGGCAACATTGCATCAGGGACTTGATTTCCCTTCCTAGCTTAGGACTTAGATGAAGAGAAGAATTTGAAGCCAACACCAAAGCATGTGAAGTAATGCAGAAACAGTCTGTTACCACTTTGGCCACAAGCATGTCTCCAGCTCAACAATTTGGTGTATCAGACATGCCAGTGGTTCATTTATTTGTTACTGAATTAGTTTTTGTACTCTCCTTTTACCAGGTTTCAGATTTTGCTTGTCTATATAGGTAAAGGTGTTTTAGGTGTGGGAATGGGTAAACCTAAACTGTCATTGATAGTATTCTGTACAATAGCCTGCAAGAGACACAAGAAAAGTTGTGCACTTGTGAATTGCACTCATTTCTCATTAGCAGTGTTTTAGGGTGCCATTAATTTCTAAATTATATCAAGGTAGGTTAAAACACTAAAAACTTAAATTTTGTTTACAAAATGCTAAAAGTTTTACCTGTATTGTTTTCTTAATACAGTGTTTTAAGGGACATGTATCACTTAAGTGGAAAGAATTGTGCACTTCATTTGAATGTTAATTTCTTATGGCAGCGCCAGTGCTTAGGACTGCTGAGTCGGTTTGGAGGATCAGACAGGCTACGTCAATTCAAGCTGCAAGATGATAACGTAGCAGGAGACAGAGTGAACAAGAGGGATGAAATTGAGTTGGCCATGCAACAGGTAAGGACACCAGATAGAAGAAACTTCAGTCTCAGCATTTTACCTGCTGTGCAGATTTATTTGGTTATCATAATTTTGTATGATAGTGGTAATGCTCTACACTGATTTTAGTGTGGTATAGGAGTCCACATTTTATTTTAAATAATCCTTGAAAATTTATTTACTTACATTTGCATTAGAAACCCTTATTATTTTGCATACAAACTCTGTGAATTTTGAAGGCTTAAATTGATTAGAAATTTTCGAAATGAAAGCTGTGTATAGAGGGCAATGGCAAACACCAACTTAAAGCCAAAGGGGACTTAAAATTATCCAGAAATTTTAGCTAGCAGTTTTGGGAAAGAGGCAATGTTGCAAGTCCTAGACTTGCAGTAGAAGAGAGTTTGTAACCAATGAGAAAATAGAATCATCACATTCTGGTGAAAAGAGAGGAGTAAAGCATGTTGTTCACTGACATTTGTCCATGTAAAATGTAATGCTTCAAAGCCTGTAGATACTGTAATTGACATGCTGTCTTTTTTTCCCCTTTGTTGTCAGATCTGTGCCAACGTGATGGAATACTGTGAGTCACTGATGTTGCAAAGTGCCCCCAGTTTCCAGCACACTGTTTGTCTGTTTACTCCCAGCCTGTCAGAATCAACCAACCGAGATGGGCCTCGGCAGGGTGAGATTTTTGACTTGCTGTTTTATGAGCCTGAACAGTGTGATATTTGGGCTACTAGAAAACAGTGAACCAGAGGCTGTAGTTTCACATACTGTTTAAGTCACTTTATGCCAATACTGTAGCTCTCACTCTCTCATTCTGGAATCCATGCTTGTTCAACCTTGCGCTAAGCCAAATCAGGAAACTAATCCTAGTTAAAACAAACAAATTGCTTTTTCATTCACAGACTCAGAAATATATGTCAGTATGTATGTAAATAAATAGCACAAGACAGGGTAAAGTCAAGATCAGATTTCAGCATCTGTGCTGGATTGCATTATTTGAAACTAGGACCTCATCTATGACATGTAAGATGTGTTTTGATGCTGATTGGAGCTCTATTACAACACATGGCAAGAGTTTACACTGTGTTGTTATGCAGTTGAATGGCTAAAATATGTAAATAGTAAGTCTTCTAATCTAGTTATATTTCACATTTTGTACTCAGTACTGCACTAGGCTAGCTGCCTTTTAGTGCTGCAGTCACAGAACTTGTTGCCTAGACTTACATTTATGTTACTTCTGACACAAGTGCAAAATATACTTAACAGTGCTTTCCAGTCTAGACTATTGACAGAGAGCACAGCTTATTGATTTCTTGGGGTTTTTTTATTTTTGTTTTCTTATCTTCAACATCTTGTCTAGATACACAAGCACCAGTGGTCCCATATTGGCACTTGCCTGGCCTGGGCATTATTGTTTACCTGCTGAAACAGAGCACTAGTGATTTCTTCAGTTACTATGACAGCCATCGTCAGAGTGTTAACAAACTGCAAAATGTGGAGCAACTGCCACCAGATGAAATAAAAGAGGTAATTGTTCTTCTGACTCCCTACTTTCTGTATTGTAGTAAGTTGGACACAGCTGTAACAAAGGCTCCAAAGCATCTTTGATAAGCAAGTAGTTCCACTTCTTGTGCATATTATTTTCTGCTGGTGGTGAAGGGGGTCATAGCAGAAGTGATCTAAAACTTTGGGGAAAATATTTGGCTTAACTTTGTAAAAGTTGTGACTTCCATTATAGTTGCTTTGAGATGGGTTTCATTTTTCATTTTTTGGTCAGCAAGGTTATGCAAATTCAAAATAGAGAGCAACATTGTAAAGAAATAGTAGCTTAGAAGAAAGTTCTAGATATTAGTAAGTAATCTTATTTGCTTATTTCTCTTGATGTTCTGTAATTTGCTACTGTCTTTCTGTATTTTCTCTTCCCATCACAGCTGTGTCAGTCAGTTATGCCAGCTGGGGTTGACAAGATTTCCACTTCCCAAAAATACGTATTGGCAAGGCGGCGCCTGGTGAAACTAATAAATAACCGAGCCAAGTTGCTCTCTCTCTGTTCCTGTATCCTTCTAAAATTGAAATGACCCTCAAGGTGATGATCCAGAAAAGCAGAGAGATAGAAACAGGGTTGCTTTGCAAAAAGTAAATTTGAAATACTGACAACTTACGAGGGTATTGCTCTGCTACTGCCAGAATGTAAGGATTTTCAAGTTAGTGATTCCCATTTTGAAACCCAGCTACAACTTTCTGCAATATGCCAATGAAGGAATTGTTACAGCCCAGCTCTTCAATTTTAGTGTCCAGACCCCATAAACATTCACACATGTCCAAGTGTGGTGGAAAAAATACTTTGAAAAATAGTTTTGATGTGCCTGTCTTAATAGGAGTTTGTAGTCTTACAGCCAATCTTGCATAAACCTAAATCTCATAAACACCAGTAATTCTATGGAAATAACCAGTCATGCACAAAAGAATTGTCTTCAACAGATCAGAATTTTCCTCTGCAACCTCCCTTGAGAAAGATGTGCTCTTGCACACTTTGCTATTTTTGCCTAAGATGTTCCTACCATGCCTGGCTATAACCTCAGCTTTACTTTACTGTGTGCATCTGAGGTAGTTTTACAAACCACATGAGCACTCCACACTCTGCTCTCCTCCTGAGGGCTGGATTGAGGCTCTGCAGGGTGATGAGGACAGTGAGTGTGAGCGATCCATCACTGGGCTGTGGCAGTGAAGGAGGTGACAGGTGGTTGAGCTGACATCTTCAGCTGTTTCCAAGTGTGTAAATATGCTCACACAGTCAATGTACAATCCAAAGACAACCAAATTGGAGTCCTTCACTGAGATGTGTCTGCAGATATCATAGAAATATGTCTCTTCATTCTTTGGCGCCACCTGGAACACTACCTACTGCACTGCACACCCACTGACTCCCAAGACCCGCTGCTGTCCTCTAGGATGTCCTTTAAGAAAGGAAGGCTGCAAGGTAAAATTTCTCAAGCATCAAAATGCCTTTGAATAACTTCTTGTGATTAGCTTTAAAGCTGATTTCCTACTATTAGTATCTTGCCTTTTATATTTAATAAAAGAGATTTTGTTTGGATTTGACACACCTTTGGATATCCCACAGGAGCATTAGCAATACTGATACTGTTTGCTCACAGACTTCTAGTTTTCGTGTATTACACATAACCTCCAAAGGAAAGTAAAAGTAACTATTTTTTTTTATTTCTGCTCTTCAAACTAACTGAAGTTCAGCTAATACAATCAGATAAGTGATCCAAAATAGTTTATAGGAAAATATTTCAATATAATCGAAGATGAAATTGTGAAATAAAGTTAATATTGGTGGTTTTAATAGTATGTTTAGAATTATAGCCACCATTGATTCAGCAGAGGATTTTATCCTCTGTTGAAAAAATTTCAGCTTTAAAAAAAAGAAAGAAATGGAAGGAAATCAGGGAGAATGGATTTGTGGAAGAGTCTTTTGCTTAAAGTGTCATGTTGTGTGATCAAAATTATTTATGACTCACTGTTTATGTATTTTCTCTAAGTCATTTAAGTAAAAAAATCAGTGTAATTCCTAATGCATAAGTTTACTTCTGGATCAAATTGGAACACTTCAAAATTTGTTATATGACTTGATACAGAGATAGTGTGGAGCAGCCAACACAATTTTAACATCTTGTTTTCTATTGCCAGATTCCTTTGGTTCAGAGCCAAGCTTGGATTTCAGTAGTGGACTGAATCGAGTGAGCCAGCACGACATAGACCAGGTGAGATGTGACAGTCTGCTGCAGGCTACAGAAGGCTCCTGCCTACCCTGCAGCAATTAGAAGCAGTGTGACTGTTGTTTTCCCACTTCTGAACAACCTGCAGTAACACCAACAGCATAGAACTTAATCTAGGATTAGTGAAGCATTACAAAATTGTTTTGAAAAATATTGTGAAACAGGTGGCACTTTTGCTGCTGTGTACGTATCTTTGAATCTTAATATGAAGAGTTAAGTAAAAAATGAGCTATACTTATAATGTAATCACTCTTTTTCTCTTACCAACCAGTCAAATGGTGTTTTTTAAAAACAGCTTTCCCAAAACACCAGATATCCTTGAAAGACCTGCAATATGAGGGCAAGTTTCTCAATTTTCTGTGATCAAACTGTTCACGATGGGTCAGCTTCAGCTAGGCTATGGAGAAATGATATCAAAAGGGTGACAGGAACTGAGGAGACTGTAAAATGAGAATGTTAGAATAGAAGTAATTTCCACTTACACATAAATAATTTATGCAAGTTTGCATAAATTTGATGCAGAAGTGGCAGGAAAAAAAAAGATATTAATAAATCCCACTGACATTTCTATGACTACGCAGACAACAACTGTTCTTCAAAACAGCAGTCTCAAGTACCTTTATAAGATCTAGAACAGTAAGAAAAGTTGCTGTGTCTTTTGTGATGGGCATGTATCATTAATTTTGTTTGATCAAAAGTAAAGTGTACAGTATCATCTTGGTAAAATACTTAAAATGTAATTAATTCAGTGACTCTTTACATATGCATTAATGAAAAAATGTTGTTGGTGCACACAGATTCTCTAAAGAGTCCTTAAAGGGCTAGGAAAATTTTAATTGGAAGATATGTTTGTAGGACTTTGAGTGAAGAAGCTGAATTATAACCAATCATTCCTAAAACAGAATAAGTAGTACTTATTAGAGAAGTCAGAAAAACCCATTCTTTGGAAATCAGGTCAGAGAGTAAATCATAGTGAAGGGGTTGACAGGCAGTGGATGATAAGCTGGCTTTTCAGGAAGAAAAGATTTTGTACTGATGACTGCATCAAATCTCTGTTTCTCAGCTTCAGACTGAAGCCACAAACAGCTTTGGTGAGTCTCTGCAGAAGAAGCTCCTGGACATCGAAGGTTTATATTCCAAGATTCGCTCGCGGTACACCTTTATTCAAGCTCTCGTTAGACGTATCCGTGGTCTCCTAAGGATATCAAGGACCTAAAAGACACTTGGTACATGCTGCTTGCCCAGTAAAGCTGTGTACTAGGGCAGGCCTTCTGGATCATTGCATTTTGTAGATCAAACATTTTCTAAATACTGCCAAAATTATTTTGTTACTTTTTTTTTTATCCCTGTGGATGAATTTTGTGTATTCTTTCCTACTGCTCCCAACTTGACATAAAAAATAAAGGATTGTTTTCGACTGAGTTATGAATAATGTAAAATTTCAAGCAAGAAAGAATTCTAATGGAGGGCCTGAAGGAAACAGGAAGTTCTGCAGCTGTGAAGATACTACATTTGTGGATGCTTTCAGAGAAAACTAAAACATCTTTGTCTGTGCTGTTCCTGTTTCACACAGAGATTTAATGAAACCATAGAGTTCACGTGTCATCACTTGCAGACTGATTACAGTGGTGTGGATTTTAGATTCATTTTGCACTGTGAACTGCTAATTTCTGCTCCCCCCCGTCCTGCCTCTCTTTCAGCTGGAAGAAGTACAAGCTGCTTCTCTTTCAACAAGTTTAAATGAGAAAAGTGATAAAAGTCATGGAACGTAACTGCTATAGGTTTGGTTCTTGTGGCTGGGGGAGTAAAGGTTTCTGTGCTTTCTTGCTGCAACTCTAGTGTAAGGACAGAACAAAGTGCATGGGGAGGGAGCCAGTAATCGTGAATGGTAGGTTGGTTCTATAGTTAGATTGTTCTCCTATGAGGCTTTCATATATCTTTGTATCTTCTGTAAAAAAAGCTATTAAAAAAAGTGTAATTACATATTATTGACACGAGATCTGTTGCACTTCTCCCTTAACTCAGTCTGAGCTTACGGCCCAGTTCGTATGTGCCTTGCACATTGTTTCCTCTGAGTCTTCCTTATGTAATAGTTCAATTTTTTTGTGATTTTATATTTACTTATCTGCACAACCTAATTACATGGATGACATCATTTTTATGCAGGGATGACGACAGTGCTGCTGTCAGGTGAGGCCTGTTAGCTAATCCACAGGAGCAGCTTGGTATCAGTGTTTTACACAGCGGACTTTGTTCACTTCCAGCAGGGAATGTTTCTTGTTTCTCCCCCACTCGGAGAGAACCAGTCGCTAATCCAAGAAGTGTTCTGGCTCCGAGGGCTCCCCGCCCCTTGGAGAGCAGGCCGTGGTTCCGAGCTCCCGTTCTGTGCCCGAGGGTCCCGTTGGCCGCCGGCTCTCGGGGCGCGGCAGGCCCCGGCCCGCTGACGCCGCCGGCCCCGCCCGCCGCGCGCTCCCGCCGCGCGCTCCCGCCGCCGCAGATTCGCCACGCGCCGGCCCCGGGGCCGCGGTTTTTATTCCGCAGACCTTTCTCCGCGCTCTGATTCCCGCCCGGGCGTGTCCGGGGAGGGCGCGGGGAGGGTCCCGCTCCCAGACCTTCTCTCCTCGCCGGGGGCGCAGCCGGGCTCCGTGTGTCGAAACGGCGGCGGGCGCGGAGCGCTTTGTTTACTCGCCGCGGCGTTCGACGTGGAGCCGGGCGGCGGCGGCAGGGCCAGCGCGGCGAGGGCAGCGGAGCGGGGCGGGCCGGAGCGCCGGCGGAGCGGCTCGACATGGGTGAGGAGCGGGCGGGAAGCGGCTGCCCGAGGGGCCCCGTCCGTCACGACCCCTCCCGGCGGCCGTGGAGGCGGGGGCGGCGGGCAGGGCGGACGAGTCGGTGCGGAGCCCTCCCGCGGGAGGCACGGTGTCCTGCCCGCCGGCGGCGGCGGAGCGGGGCTGAGGGCCGCGCTTGGGCCATGCCCACCTGCCCTCAGGCCGGGCCCTGCCCGCCGGCCGGTTCCCGGGCAGCCGGCCCTGGAGCGCCCGGAGGCCGCGTTGGAGCTGCCTTCGCTGGCGAATCGTCCGGGCAGCGGCAGGAGGGTGTGTTCGGTCATATCCTCAGGCTTCTGTGCTCCTGACACCTGGCAAAATTAAACTCTGAATCGAGTCTGGAATGGGCTGCTGATAAGGAGCGGATTAGGAGGGGAGGTCCTGCAGACTAGCAAATGAAGTAGAGGGTATGTTAAAGAGAGGCCCCGAATCTGAGGGTTGATTGATTGAGGTGAACCTGTCCTGTTGCAGATGGTGTTTGAGCAGTGTTTTAGTGTGGGAAAAGCATGCACAATAGCATATAATAAACAGAGGGAGTGAGAGATGTCTGGCTGTAAGCAAAGTTACTGACTGAAAGAATTTTTGTACCTTTGGCCTCCATGCAACCAGTGGTAACCTCCTACTTGTGATGTTTCTATTGAAATACCATTTTCCAGCTCAGTTCTCTTAAGGTTATTTGCCTGCTTGGCAGTAAGAGGTGCCATGAGCAGCACTATGCAGACTGGCAGATGATGGTCCCTTATACCTTCTCCTTGTTTTCCAGGTCTGTAGCAGGTATGGCTTCTGTGGTGGGATGGGCTTAGAAGAAATAAAGCAACCTGTTATCAGTCTGAGTTCCTTCTGAAGTATAAGCTTTGCTTCCTCCTTTCCCTGGAAAAGCAGATGCCTAGATAGCCAAACAGGAAATAATTTTTATCAAAACACCTTTCAGTAAGATTTTGGTTGCAAATCTTCTTAATTTGTCTCTGACATATTTATCAGCGTTGTCAGTGATTCTGGCTTGTTTCATTACCTGTTGCTGGCTTTAAGTGTGGTTATGATTTAACATCAGGTATGTTTGTTATAAAAATCTTCGGAAAAAATTAATTATTACTGGAACAATCAAAAAGAACATCAATATTCTTTCTATGAATAAAAATCTAGTAGGCATAAATCAGATATTAGCCTGACCACAAGTACTCTTGCATGCATTTAGAGAATAAATGAGATGCTGGGACAAGCCAGTTTTGAAAAAAAGAACAAGAATGTCATTTAAAATCAGCTGCTAGACTTCTCTGTAGCATTAACATACTTGATTTGGTGCAGCTTTGCTGCTTGTAATGAGCTGATTTAATATGTACCTACTGATATATGCCTAATTTTAAGAAAAAAAAAAAAGGGGTGGTCCTGTGGAAGACCATAAACATCTTCTGGTGCTGAATTCTTTCAGGCTTCTTTTGGTCCTTGTATAGTCTCTGGCACTGAAAAGGTAGAGTCTGCTACAAGCCAAAAAGAAGATGACTCATATTTTGGCAAATGAGAGAAAAGGAAAAAATAAAATTGTAACTGCAGTGAGATTTGATGCTGCTGCAATGTGATTTGCTGGGGTGAGCTACCATAAAATCATAAAATGACAGCATAAACCAGGAGGACACAATGTTGTTGAGCACACAGCCATCTCAGCAACAACCTGGACTTGTCCTTCTTCACTGGAGAAGAGAAATGTCTTGTAGGCCTGTAAGAAATGAGGTCTCTCTGTCTGCCTTTGCGTATCCTCCAGAGAGCTGGCTGACATTGAAATGTCTTTCCCTTCTGGTTTTTGTAGGGGGCTTCTTCTCCACCATCTTTTCCAGTTTGTTTGGAACTCGAGAGATGAGGATTCTCATCCTGGGGCTGGATGGAGCAGGAAAAACAACCATTCTCTACAGGTTACAGGTTGGAGAAGTTGTTACCACCATTCCGAGTAAGTGATCTGCCCACAGCAAGAATATTTGCCAGGAACCTGTAGCTCTGACAAATAAACTTTGCCAGCTGAACTTAGTACATGCTTCCTTCCTAAACAAAAGGACCTTAGGTTGTGAGAGCCTTGCACTGTTGTATTGAAGAACTTTTCTGGAATAAAAGTATTACAAAAGGATATTTTATGCTGCCCTGCAAAATGCAAAAAGCATTTGACCTGAAGATTGTTAGCATGATTTCGCAGGCTATTTGTGATAGGTCAGCATTCAATAGATGGTAACTATGGACTGTATAATTCTTTTGGTTCCAAGTATAGCTGTTACGTGAACTTCAGAGGTCATTGTTGCTGTACATAGGATGGTGTACCTTTTTTTTTTTGACAGGGGTTCTATAAACACTTTTGTTCAACATGGAGAAGAAGAAATCAGATGATTTAACTTTACATTCTGTAGAAAATGTAACAAAACTCAGTGTGAGGTTTCAAGGGAGAAGATGATGCTTGTTTAAAAAAATGCAACTGATTCCACCAATTGTCTTGGCATTCAAGCAGCCACACCCACCCAGTGTGTGTGCCCAAGTGTTCTGGCTATGATGGCTCTGTGTAATATGAAGGACAAGGGATGCTTGACTTTTTTATGTCCCTGTCATGTCTGTTGTGTTCCTCCTGAGTCTGACTTTGCTCAGGCCTCTATTACCTTTTAGAAGCCAACAATTTGCTGGGACAAAATCTTTTTGCCTGAGGGTTTTGCTTATTTCAGGCTCCATAAATTTTAAGCAGCCTGTGCCTCTTGTGCTGTGTTTCTCTGGGCTGGCAGGACAAGGAATGACGTATGTGATACTGCAGCCTTGTTGCCATCTTCCAGACATCAGTATTGAGTCCTCTCCTGAGAGGTTGGTTCTGCTTTGGTTCTGCTGTGGCTCTTAAAAGAGTGCAGACCTTGTGTCGACAGAAGGACACATTCCTTAGTGCTCTCTTGCTGTCAGTTGTGTACTTAGTTATCACAGCAGGCCAGTTCTTTAACCCTTGCTCTGTTTCTTTTGGTCATTTCAGACACACTACTGTTGATTTTTAACAACCTCAGCATTTCTTAAAAATCTCTACAATATGTTTACAATGTGGTTTTATTAGTTCAAAAGAAATATTTCTGCATTATTTTGAGTCATGTTTGTTTGGGTAGCTTTTCAAAGGGCATGAAATTCATTATGCAGCTACTGAAAATTTTCAGGTCTGAAAATCTTAAACTGAGTGCTGTGATATTCAGAAAAAGAGGAAAATCACCAGCGGTGAAATTGTTTAACTTTGTTTCAGCCATTGGCTTCAATGTTGAGACGGTGACCTACAAGAATCTGAAATTTCAAGTCTGGGATTTAGGAGGACAGACAAGCATAAGGTAATAGATTTCTTAAAGTCAATTAACTTTCTCTAAAAAGTGCCAAGTTCTTGAAATTCTCATAGCAGGCACTTCTGAAAATTGGTTAAGTTTTAAAAAGCCCATTCTCAGGAGAGCATTTTCATCTAATGGAATTCATTCTGTACAACCTGTGATGCGCTACAGATTGGAAAAAAACAAGCCAGTGTTTTCATTTGTATTCAGTTTTGCTTTGAAAAACAAATTTATTAGTGTAGTAGGCAGTTGAATAGCATTTTGAGAAAGAATGGAGGGGGTGATAAAAACCCAGAAAGATATTTCCTAGCTTTGCATTGTTAAGAGTAGTGAAGTTGGATTTAGGTATAGATGGTAATTTTTTAGCAAGCTTCATGAGTTTTGTAATGAGTCATTAACAGTACCCCTGTATGATCCCCTTGTGATTCCTTTTTCAGTGCTTAGTACCAAGGTTAGCTAGTTAGCTAGTAAGGAAGGTGCAGTTAGTGAGATAAAGGTTCCTTCCCTTTTTAGTTTCAGTACAATAATTCTGAAAAAGATGGTTTTTGATCCTTGTTAATTACTTGCCTGTATTAATTATTCATTTAATATTTCTCTGGTGACCCTTCTTCGGTGACTGTAATGCAGATGCTTACGTCTTTAAACTTTCTTTGCTTTCCTGTCCCTCAGTTATGGACCTGATGTCCTGCAGTCTGATTCCCAAATAAATCTATCCCCAGCATGTCTGTTCTTTCCCTGTTTTAAAGTTGCTTCTTTATTTGCTTTGTGTTGAGTTGGGCTTTTTTGGGATTTTTTTTGTTCTGTCTCGGAGAGTTTGTACTTTCTGTTCGTTTTTGTAGCCTCCTGAAGAAGTCTACTTGCCTCCTGGGGCTTTTCACCCCAGGGACAGTTTTTACTTCCTCTGGATCATCTGTTTTCAATTATCTAGCTAAAAAGAACTGCTAACATGCAAATGACATGACTGGAACTTCTCCTCTGCAGGCCCTACTGGCGGTGTTACTATTCCAACACAGATGCTGTCATTTATGTAGTGGACAGCTGTGATCGAGACAGGATTGGCACTTCAAAATCAGAGCTTGTTGCTATGTTAGAGGTAAGAAAACAAGGATCACAGTCATCGGTAAAACAAATTGAGAAATTAAAACTTTTTTTTTGAGTAAATATGAAATTTGATTCAGTGAACCAAGTGAAGATCAACTTCACTTGTCAAACTTCAGCCCTCAGCACAGCCCCATGCAGCACTTCTGACTGAAAAAGCACTGAATACTCTGCAGGTATTTCATGGGTTTGTGCAGCATTATCTGGACAGTTAATTTCATGTAGCCTTGCAGTCATATGAAAATTTGCCTGCCAGGACAGCTGCTCAGTACTGCAGTGTGGCAAGATCAAGCCCTGAAGGATTGACAGTAATTAGTATCCTACAATGATTTGAAGCTGAATAACAAATGTAGAACAAGGTAATAGAAGTGAGTTGAGCAACACTTCCTTTCTCTTGCCTTGTTGCCCAAAATACCTGCAAGTTCATTTAATCTGCCTTGTTAAATCTAGCTACCAGCTTGTTTTGTAACTTGGACTGCTATGTTTTGAAACTGCTCCTATAGGGTATCATACTGGAATTGAAAATAAACACCATTATTTCACTGAAGAATTTTCTAGAGAACAGAAGTCAGCAAACAAAATAACTGAAAGCAGAAGTTCTTTATTATTATGTTTTTATATTAATTTTAATATAAAAATATTAAAGATATTTAAATATTAGATTTTTTATTATATAGGTTCTCTATCCTTAAATAAATTCCACAGAAGTCTCTGCAACAACTTCCACAATTTCTCTTTTTTTTCAGGAAGAAGAGCTGAAGAAAGCCATTTTGGTGGTGTTTGCAAATAAACAGGACATGGAACAGGCCATGACTCCCACAGAAATGGCAAATGCCCTTGGCTTACCAGCTTTGAAGGACCGAAAATGGCAGATATTCAAAACCTCTGCAACTAAAGGCACAGGGCTTGATGAAGCAATGGAATGGTGAGTACCAGTTTAGTTATGCTTCATTCATATACCTAATTTTACACATTTGGAGTTTTTTTTAATAAGACTGGATTTGTAGATAGTCTGATGTAAAAGAGTCCACATTAGAAGAATGGTTTTCTGCTGGAAGTATTTCAGCAGAATTGAAATGACTTTTCAGTAAATTGACTTAAACTTTCTCCTAGGTTGGTGGAGGCCTTGAAGAGCAGGCAGTGATACAAAACTGACCAGTGCAAGGACGTGTCAGCTATAGCCAGAACCCTCCTTTCTGCAGTTAAGTATTTTCAGGCCACAGATACTTGTAAATAGGACAGATTTGAATTTGACTTCTGTAATGTGGATGCCTTTCTTCAATTGTAAAACTGAAATAAGTGAATGTGTACATTATGATACTCCATTTCTTTCTTTTTGTTTAAAGAATGTACTTATGTTAATTTGTATGAAAGTCTTACTGGCTGAGAAAGTTGGTGTTTTTTTTGTCATCCCCCCTTCCTTTGGTGGTTTTGGTGGCCAGCATATTGGTGTAGATAGAACACTAATAAAATCTGGAACTGTCAGCTATACCCAGGGGTGTGTTGCTTCCTAGAGGCTGCTTGCTTTACAGAAACAAGTCCAAGTGCTGCCAGTCCCAGCAGCCACATGGCTGAACACCTGCAGAGCTGCACCTTCAGTGCAGACACTGTTACAGTGAAGTACAGCAAGAGAGCACAAACAGTGCACCTCTGGCTGCCAACATGGCATTCAGTAGGTGTCTGAAAGGAAAACCAGTGTCTTCAGCACACACTAATGCCCTGGCACATCAGGGGAACTTGATTCATAACCTGAATTTAACTTCCACCTTCATGAGCTGCACTCTCATCTTAGCCAGAAGTGACAGGTAAGTAGCTCAGTATAGCTGCAGAAATTGAAGGCCAAGTCAAAGTCAGGAGGCAGACTTGTCTCTCCAGGACCACTGTGTTCACAGGCAGGAATGCAGTCATCACAGAACCCATTTCTTACAAATGAAGTAAAATTTAATATAAAATATCATAGTTGTTGCCCATTCAACTGTACATGCTCCTGTAAATATACAGGTTTGGAAAAAATTTAGAAGTTTTTATTTAAGATCCTTGATGAAAAAGGACATAAAAATATTAATAAATACAATTGAAATATGCAAGTACTTTTTAAAACAGTCATTAGTTCTTTAACTCAGTACTACTTTCCATAAATTAATCCTCCAGGAAGGAAAAGTCTTTTCATTCCACCATTGCCAAATCTTTTAGTGCATTACTTCGATGTCGCTTGGCCTTGTACATAGGACGCAGGGATTCTATTTTTCTCTTCCTGGTTTCTGCTTTATTCTTGTGTCTCTTCAGCTTCCTCCTTGCAGCAATGTCAGGATTTGCTACAGTCTAAGGAAAAACAGTACATTGTTAGTTCATTAACAACTTACAGCAGTTCCTCTGAAAATCATGAACTTCCTAACAAAGTGGTGACTGCTAAGATAACACATGGGTGTTGTTGGGTTCCTCAAAACTGAGGGTATTCAGGCTGCTTTGCCTTTCAGGTAAGCAGGAAACCATCCCTGTCAGCCAGAACCTGTGCAAGAGGCCAATCATACACAGCTTCTTCCAAGTTCGTAAAGGAACTGAGGAAACTATCCTAATTAAAGATGAAGTTCTTCCTCAGACTCCCCTTCCTGGGCATCTCTCAAGCTTTTAGAGAAGCCCTATTTCTTTTTCTCTCAGGAGAAGGTGAAATCTTACCTGCAAAGCCCTCTGCTTTTTCCTCATTGCTCTTTTCTGGTTGGCCTGTTTTTGCACAGAAGAAAAGGCCAGCGAAAAGGCCTCCAGCCCCACTAACTTCTTGAGAAGTTCTATGATTTCTTGGGAAAGGTTCTTCAGTGTTGGATCTATTAAAACAAAATTGACTTAATCTTTTCAGCATATGAAACAAGCCAAGAGCACAATAGCCAAGAGCACAATATTGATTCCTCTTTCTTTAATAAAGGATGGCTGCACTGATAAACTTTGCCCAAACTGGTGCCTGTGAAATCTGCTGGTGCTTCACCAACTTTCCCAGAGAGTGGCTTTTCAACCAGCAAACAAACTAAAAAAAGCTGCTGAGAAGCAAAAAAAAAATTTTTAGAAGGGTGAAGTCATCCCAAAGGTAATTACAAGTGGCTTTCTATATACAGTCACTAGGCTTCTAGTGGAATAAGCTTTGTTGGAAATAAAGATGATTCCAGTCAGCATCCTTGGTAAGCAGAACAAGGGCTGGCTTAATTGTTGGAACCAGTAGTTAGTGGTAATATATTCACTACAATCACTGGGGGGAAAAAAGATACTGGGGGTGAAAAAAAGCAAAGAGGTGCTAAGGGAAAACTGAGAGCAGGGCAAATACTTCCCTTGGTCTCTCCAAAGTTACTCTCAGCAAGGACTCTAAGTCTTGCCACCATGAGCCCACCCTTGAGTACTACACTTTTCCCACTACACCACATGCTCAAGCTTTACCCACTTGAACATAGGAGCATGCCTAACTTCATTCCAGACTTTGAACATACAGATTTCTATTTCAGCAGACATAACTCTCCTCCCTTCCTGGTATTTTGGTTAGACAGCAAGCAAGTGAAATTCACTGATTACAGTATCAATGCCTCAACAGACAAAAGGAATGGCGGGCAGTGTTTGTGCTGGGGCATAGCTGTGATGCACATTCCTCTTTGTGAGGGAAATCCCTTACCTTGCTCTGCATAGTTGCTGTTCAGCTCCCTGTACAGAGGGGTGAGAATTGTTGGAAGGTAGGGCTTGATCCTGTCTTGCCCCAGATCCACTGAGATTGCTCCCAGGAACTTAAAGATGCAGCTTCTCTGAAAAGAAGTGTGGGGGACATGAAGTAAGGAAAGCTGGAAGGAAACTTCCTAACTGAATTGCTTCTAGGGCCATGCATCACTGCTCAACACAGCAGGTGTTGTTTTAGACACCTGAGTCACAAACTCACTGCTGTTCAAGGTCTTACTGCATCCAAGTACAGCCTTTAGAGACACAACCCTTTTGTGTGAGCTGGGACTGGGCTGGCAGCTGTTGGCATTTTGAACAACAGGTCTGTTCTCACTGTCCTCTTCTGAGGCAACTGAAGACACAAAAGCTCAACGCAGTTCTGCACCAGAGGGAACCACAGTGCTTTTTGTGATGCTCTCCCACACATCCCCTCCCCTTGTTCTAGGAAGCTAATACTGCCAATCCCCTGCCTGCATGAGCCTAGCACTCTTGGGAATTCAAAGGCACTGCTCTGTTCTCTTCATCCTTCTCTTCAGCTTGGTGCCTGGGGGTTCACCACTCTTCCACCACCCCCCAGGAGACTGGAAGCATTAGCAAGAACCAGACTGGCACAAGCCTTTCCTGAGAAGCCCAAAATGAAAGGCTTGTTTCTTCAGCACCTACTAATCCTTGCTTCAGTGTCAGCTCACAGCACTCTCTGCACCTTGTCCCCTGAAAGCAAAGAGCCAGAGCAACGCTACCCTGTAGAAGTGCCCACCCCATCAAAAGCAGTGGGACTAGCACTGTTCTTACCTTTAAAGGGACCTTAGGGGAATAGGCTGCTTCTCTCTTCACCATGACAGAGAGCTTCTTCATTAACCACAGCAGTGTGGCTGGCTGGCCTTTCTCTTGCGTGTCCTCTCTTTCTTCTTCTCCTTGAGCAGAATTATCTCTCTCATCCTCTGAGACCTCCTGCTCTTCCACTTCACACCTGAGTTCTCCATCTGCCTCTTTACTGTCTTCTGAGGCAGGGGCTAGCAAGTAAACAACTTTGGCCACAAAGAGTAAATTCTTTATAACCTGAAGTGTAGAAACAGAGGAGTCAGTCACTGTGGGTTGCCTCTATAAGCACCAGGACATGTAAAAGCCAAGACTTGATGTGACAGAGGAACTTGCCCTGAGCAGAGAGCAGCTAGCCCTGAACTGTGTATCTGCCCTGAGCCACCACCTAGGACACAATACCCCTCACATGCCAGGGCCTGCTCTGTGCCCTCCTGCAGCCACAGCCAGGCTCCTGCCCTTACCTGCTCACTCAGAGACGTGTCCAGGAACTTGGACTGCAGCTGATGGCAGAATGCAAATGCAAGTTCTTTCATCTGGGGAAATGAAAAAGGAGAAAGGAATGACTCCATTGAAGGGAGCTGGTAGCAGAGACCCAAAGCAGTATTTTGCAGTCACCAAAGGCAGTTCCCAGGGGAGACCAAAGGATCAACACAACTTCTGCCTGCATCTTACAATCTGGAAGGGTATTTTTGTGGTGCTGAGAACAAGACCCCAGAGAAGCCTCCTCCCAGCAGCAGAGACACATACTCAAATGCTTTAAGTGATGAGGATTAGACAGCAGACAACTGACTAAAAAAGAAACATGCATGCCAAACTATGAACTATTTTTATGTCCCAGTCAGGGAATGGGCATGAGCAGAGTGAAGGAGTAGTACAGACATGATTACCTTTTTGTCCAGTTCAGCAGTCAAAAAGACTATGGATGCAGACAGCTCTGCTGGTGCCTTTTTTCTCTTCCCTGACTTTCTTTCCTTCCATTTGTTGACAAGATCTTCTGGCTTATAAGATGCAAACAACAAGCCAAAGATCTCAGTGGCTGTCAGCCAGACCCAGCTATGAGGATACCACAGGTGAGACTGGACATGATCTGAGGAAAAGAAAACCTCTTTCAGCAAAGGAGATGGTCCATTGAGAGCAAAAATATAACAAGGCCACTCCCAACAATTTATTTATTGCAACATATGCTGCAATACAAAGGTGAATGAAATGAACTGTGCTCATCTGCTCAGAACATAGTAAGAGACTTTTTAGCAACTCAATCCAGCCAAAGTGAAGAGCAGCAAAAACCTACAGGTAGCCAAATGTCCCCACAGTGATCTGGCAAGTCATGTTTCTGCAACAACTACAGTCCCCTCAGGGACTCGGTGCCACAGCTCATCTGCCCATGATGTCTGGGGGACTGGCTATTGTGAGACTTGTGTCAGCTGGCCCTGCTGCTGATGGTCAAATCAAACCCCTGAAGAGAGGTCAAGGGTGCTTCAGAGAAGAAATGGAGCTGCTCTCCTGTCTCACCTCTGTCCAAGCTCCAAAATCACCAAAATCTCCAAAATCCAAGATAACAATCCAGGTTATCTACTATCTCACTAAAGGCACCTGGCAGGCTGGACTCTTCAAAGTCACTAACCAGCCACATCAGGTGGCATTCTGATTGCAGCAAATGAAGCAGTTAAAATAAGGGCAACAAAATGGCAATAAACCAGCCTCATATTTTATCATCTCACACACAGGGAAATTGCTTGAATCAAGTAACTTCCAGATCTTCACATCCTGACACACAGTATTTAGAGCAGTATTACCATGGGTCATCATTTTCTGGCTGGTATGTATGATCAATCTCATCTTCTCAGGAAAGCTCCATGTTTTCATCCAAGAGAATGTAATGATGATGAAACGTGCAATAGTTTCTAACCATTTCCTCTGGGGGTAATAGAAAGTACTTCCCAGCATCTGAGACAGAGGGTGTGCTGTTTTCATCAGCCATGTAACCTTTTCTATTAGCAACTTCTCTTTCATTGCCCAGTAACTGCTGTGTGTTAGCATTTTGCAGAATGGAAACCTTGTATAATAAAGTTCAGTATTTCTATTAGTGTGTGAAAAACCACAAGGCGCACAAAAAAAAAAAAAATCTTTCTTGTAACACAGCTCCAATAACTCCTGAATGACACTTACCCCAGATTCTGCTCACAACATCACTGTTCTTGGTTAACTGAATCAAGTTGCACTCTGTGATGAGCTTTTTTACCAGCACAAGAAAGCTGAATAGCAGCCTATCTGCAGCCTTCTCATCTTCTTCTTCACTTATCTAATAAAATTAGCAAGTCAAGAAAGATACTTATGAGAACCTGAGGACAGTCCTGATTAGTCCTTGCTAGATAAATTTCAGATCAACCATTCAAAAAAACAGAATACTGACTTGTACCAAATTCCCAATATAAACAGAACAGAAGCACCTCCACTGAAGCATTTCCTCTGGAGACAATTTCTGCAGGAGATTGTATTAGAATAATTCTTCTTGTTTTTCATACAGACATTACTGTAACAAACTGCTGGGTTTCTAAATGCAAGCAATTACACACACTATGTCTGTGCATGTACTTGTGTGGATTTGATTCTAATCATTAGAGCACAGCTGAGTGCAGATTTGCCTGTACCACCTGGGAAGCCTCCAGTTGTTATGACAACACCGTGTGTGCTGCCTGTGGGCCTCACCCTGCCTGCAACCACCAGCTGGCTTGATGTCAGTTGTCAGTACATGTCACAGCACTGGGTGTGATTACACCAAATTTCTCCTCACTGCAGGTATTTTATTTTCATCTCTCGCCAATTTACAGATCCTGAGATTCTCTCTTCTCTTTTGCGCAAAGAACATGCTGAACATTAGTAACATTCATGGCCACTCCCCAAGCACAGTGACTCGGAGCCCTCTGGGATTATCACATGCCAAGCAGAATCTGAGGAAGCCTTGTTATTCTGAGTTAATCAAGTGCACTAAAAAGATCTTCCATACAACAAAACCGTGGTCTTAAAGTACAGGAAGGGAACCCCTTTGAAAGTTAAAGCTGTAGATAACACTGGACAAAGCAGACACTCACAGGCCATGCAATGCTTACACAAATCTCTGCAACTAGCAGACACATTTCCCAACTGCAAGGAGCAATATATCTGCTGGTTACACTGTATGGTTGCAGGCTCAGTCCAGGTGGCTTTGCAAAGTTTCTTTTTCCCTTGTGCTGTGACACATGACATCAAATTTGGGCTTACAGGCAAGAAAAAACATGGTTCTAGGTCAGTGAGGTCCTCATCAGAACAGATGTGTGTGTTTTGTGTCTTTCCTCAGTCTTGAACAGGAAGTTCAACCGTTAAATCTCTCCTACACTTCTTACCTTTTTCCATTTTCTTAATTCTCTTTCCTCGAGCTTCATGCATGGAGAAAAGTTACTTACATTTTCAAATCTACTTGGGTTGATTTCTTTCTCAATCAAAGTGAGGACTGCTGCAAGCCGCCGTTCAAACATTACTCCCTCCACTTCAACAAACAAACCGCATGCCTGGGCAGCCAACCTCCTGTGTGAGCTCTGACACACAAAAAATAACAAAAAATTAACTCTTATAATCAAATCCTGCAGCTCCCAACTGCAGGAGCTGGTAGCAACCCCTACTTTCTGCCTGTAGCAATAGCACCTTAAGAGACGCTGGTTTTCAGAGTGTATTGAAAAAGGAGATGCTGCCAGCGAGGTATAAAAGTGCCTGACAGCACAAGTTATCCCTGGGAATGCACCCTAAAACTGAATGCCAGAACTGCTGAAATCCCAACTGCAGAAATCTGGGAGCTACTTTGCAACTCTTCACAATGCAACAGGCAGCTTACAGTTACAAAGCCAAACTGAACATACTAGGATGGAAACCATGAAGTGTTGAAGAAAGCTAACTCTGCTAGTGTAGAGAGACAGAACCTGGGTTCAGCTAGAGGACAGCTTATCACCCAAGCACCCAGTTCCAAACAGCAGATCTTGAAGACCAGGTTTGCTGCCTTCCAGGTGGCCAGCAACAGAATGAAGCATGTCTGAGATAAAGTCAGCACAAAATGCTGGGATCAGAAGAGCTTTAAGGAATTTCCTCCAACCTCTAACCTGAGCAAAGATAACACTGAGCCAAAAGTAGAACTGTTAGAAAGCTGCAAAATGCAACTGGGAAGAGTCTGTAGGTTGAGCTAAAGCATCAGCAGGTCCCTATATTTGTGCAGCTTTATGAAGCTATACCATTTCTTGTTCTCTAAGTCAGGAACAACTAATCCACCAACCCACCAGATCTGGTACTAGCAACCTCTCACTTGCCTTAATCTTACTCAGCCCTCCAACAGAGTTCAGACGTGGTCAGTGAAAAGACCAAAGAGTACCTTTTTGCTGTGAAACCACTCAGTGACCAGCGAAAACATCACATCTTGTTTTTCATTGCTGATCTTACGGAGAAGAGATTTACATGTCAAAGCCGCCATCTTTTTGCATTTGGCTGAGTCATCATTTATCATCATCATACAAAGAGAGAGAAAAAACAGCCCACAGTATTTGTGCAGGAGATCCTAGAAAGAAACAGCCATTATCAACCACAAATACCCAAGGAGCTTCCGGCATTTAAAGAGAAAAAGAGGGGTATTTGCTGCACTATATTCAGGAGCAGTGTTAGCCCTGAGTGGGCTTCATGTCAAGGCAGCTGAACTGCTAAAATGGGATGACCCTGTTTTTGGAGCACAGAGGATGTACAGCAGCCCCAGCCCCGCTCTGACTGACTTGCTACCATATCTTGGGGTCAGCAAAGCAAGTGTGAAACCTTAAAGAACATTTTCATGCCCAACTCTCACTGAAACAGGCTTAAGTCCTCAGCATTGCAGCAACACCCAAATGTCCTTCTCTCAGAGACTGCAGCTCTTTGCCACCTTACACTGTTCCCAGGAACCAATTTGAAATATTAATCAGGCAGTGCTGAATCACAGCTTACTGTGCAGAATTTCTCTTCCTTCCAAATTCCTGCTTGATTGCACTTCTCCCTGTGTCCTGAATACACAGTTAAGCTCCAGCTGCAGAGCTTCAAGGCAGTTTAGGATTTTGCCTATGTGATCCTGTATAGATGCACAGCTATTTTTTAGCTTTCATGTTGATCCACTCTACTGAGAAGCCCTTCCTCTCCAGTCAGGCTAACCAAACAGAATGCACCAGTTCCGTCAACAATCTCTCAGGAATATTGAAAAACCCTTACAGTGAGAAAACTCTAGACTTCACTCCTATTCCTACCCTGTTTGCTAAACTGGCTGTGTTTCTTCCTGGCATAAATCACGACTGAGTTTATCCAAACTCCAGCTGACACAGCTTTATTTTACTTGCAAACAGAGCACATTAGGCAAAGAAGTACTGCAGACTTTCCAGCATATCATTCCTCTTTTGGAGCAAAGCCAGGTTCTTTGGAGATAAGTGAATGTTCTTCTCATGATAAGAGGTAACAGGAACTAGCAAGTGCTTCCAACATAAACTGCTTGGAAAATGCTGTTACTGCAAACCACAATAACTGCCTGATTCTTGGAACACCAGGGGATGCTCGTTACCTGTGGGAACATGTCGAGGAGGTACGCAATCATCTCCAGTGCAGATTCCCTCCCAGTTTCATACTCATACCTGTCAGGAAACAAAGGATTAACTGTTAGGGATGAGTTAATCCTCATATGAAGTTGCCAACAATTTACAACAACCAATTCCAGAAACATGCACTGATAGGGATCCTTCTGCAACAGCTACCACACCTGGCCTGATACTGTGGACAAGAGAAGCAGCAGGACCACAGCTCCGTCTGTGGAATTCAGCTACCACACCTGGCCTGATACTGTGGACAAGAGAAGCAGCAGGCCCACAGCTCCGTCTGTCAGAGAATGAGCACAGGGACACCAAGAGGCCATGAAGGGTTCCAGCCCACCTGAGCCAGCACAGCCACACTGTGCTGGGGAACCTGGTAAACTACTGTCACCTTGAGCAAGGGAGGGGTGAAGCTCAGTAGGAGGTTGGAGGCACAACATTCCTGTGGAATCGATACAATTGTTTTAACCGTGCAAGCAATTGCACTTTGAGATACTGCCATGGGACAACAGTCCCCTATAAATGCACTTTCCCTCATTCCTCCTGGATTTTCTATTTCACTTGTGTCCTAGGGTGACTTTACGATTCACAACCAGTGGAGGTGGTAAACCACTAAGCAAACAACAGAACTTTTGCTTACAAACAGATAAAGAACTATATTAGTGGTGCAACAGGGATAAGAAAAAAGGATTTGCTTCATCAAACAGCCAGACTTAGCAAAGGAAAGTGTTTTACAAGTAGGAAAATGAAGACTTCATCCATGCCTTCTGCTCATTACAAAGAGCTTTTTGGCATACTAGAATCATATTTAAAAACAAAGTTCTGTTCTCATAGGACAGTGACTACATGTCATGAATATAAACTCACTCCAGCTGTGCGAGCATGAAATCCAAATTGGGTTTCAGTTTGTCACCAAGGGGGTAATCCAGAATGTATTTCAAGTAAATCTGGAAAGAAAAAACAATACAGAGAGGAGTTAAAATAAACACTCAGGTAAGCTTGTAAAAAGGTTATGAAGAAAAGTTGGTGATGGAGCAGCAAGCTTATGAGAATCATTCCTTTCATCCCATTTGTATTACACAAAGGGTCAACAACTGCTGCCAAGCTCTGTGCCTGGAACAGGATCAGTTTTTAAAGTACTGCTGTGATTTGCACAAGCATCTGTGAAGAGGTCCTGCATCCTTCAAAATCCATCCTGTAACTATGAAAGCTGCATTTCGTGATCCTACTGCACCTATATCCCAATGCTTGAGACAAACTAACCAGTTCTGTCTTTCAGTTGGTTTTACCTTGGAAAAAATGAGGAAGTAGAGGAAAGCAATTATGGATTTGTGGCAAATTCACTTATCCTGGGGCTTAAAAAAGAGCAAAGCTTAGTTACATAGGCTTAAAAGCCTCCAGAGGAGGGACCACGTCACTGCTGCTAAGCAGCTCTCCTGCACTTGGCACTGGCGAGGTTGCGCCTCAAGTACTGTGTTCAGTTTTGGGCTTCTCACAGCAAGAAAGACATTGAGCAGCAATGAAGCCGAGAAGGGTCTGGAGCACAAGTCTTATGCAGAGTGGCTGAGGGAGCTGGGATTGTTTGGCCTGGAGAAAAGGATGCTCAGGGGAGACATCATCACTCTCTACAACTGCTTGAAAGGAGGCTGTAGCCAGGTGGGGGTTGGTCTCCTCTCCCAAGTGACAAATCACAGGACAAGAGGAAACAGCTTCAAGTTTTGCCAGGGGAAGTATAGATTGGATATTAGGAAAAAAATCTGCACTGAAAGGGTGGTCAAGCACTGAAACTGGCTGCCCTGGGAAGTGGTGTTTTAAATACACAGGCTGGAGGTATTTAAAAGAAGTATAGATGTGCTATACTTCTACAGATGTGCTATACTCAGGGACATGGCTTAGTGGTGGATGGGGCAGTGTTGGGTTAAGGGTTAGACTCTATGACCTTAAAGGGACTTTCCAACCTAAACGATTTTACAGTTCTGTGAAGGCACGCCACAGTATAGGCAAGGAGTCTGTGATTCTGCTATGCACCAGTCTCAAGAACTGAAGACAGATAACAAGGGGAATAAAGATCAGTAAAGAAGGGGAAATGGAGTTCAGAGTTCAGCAGGGCCAAAGCACATGTCTGTGAGAGGCAGGATGGCCACACCAAGCCCTCTGGCCTGTTAGACAGCTGTAAATAAAGTGAGAGATACTTCATTCCACCAACCTGCCTGCACTGGACTCGCACTGGCTCACTCTGACCTGTGATGGCCAGCTGGGCAACCTTCTGCAGCACATCATCAATTTCAGGGACAATCAGCTTCCTGGATAAAATAGCCTGAAAATGTGAAAGCACAGCTGGAGTCACATAATTTGCTTATACAGTGTGAGATGCAGTTCTACAACCCAGACAACACTGGTCTCAGGTGGTACCTTAACACTGACTTTTTCACACACAGAAAGTGCAACTCAAAGGGGAAAAAAAAAAAAGAAAGGATGGCCTACACATCCATATCTGTTTCTTTTGGGCAACACAGAATACTGGTCTAATGATCAGAGATGTTGATTCTTTAGCAAAAACATACTCAGATCCAAGTACATTCTCATATGCATTGTGTATAAAACAGCCTCCCAAACAATTTTAAACAGTGACTACAAGTCAAACAGTAAAACTTTTGTTGATTTTTTCTCTCTTATAACAGAGAGCTTCAACAGCATCTGTAGTCTGTTCCTGATGTGAGAATGTACAGCCTTTCACCAGGAAGCAGAATCATTGCTGTTCCAGTGGTTGACAGAACACCCACAACTGCTGCACTGAAATACCTTGAGAAGACCAAAGGCAGTGGCTTGGCGTGATGAATCATAAATGTCTTCTTCAGCAAATCCGAGCAACACTTGGAGCTGTTTGCTTGTTATCTGACTCTTTGCATTCTTCACAAGTATTGTTACACACTACAAAATCAAATTGCACAATGTCAATACACATGCAATGCCATAAAATAAAGGTCCACGCCAAAGTCTGACTTGATTTATACAACTTCAGCCTGAAAAGACAAACTGCTGGCTCTAGAACATGTGGCCAACACTATTCTCATCACATTTTGCTTTCAGATGGCAATTGTGAGACAAAAGTAAACAAGTGAATTGCCCCCTTCCCATGTCTCACTTCAGCTACCAGGATTTACTCAGGTGAAACAAGATACTACTACAATGAAGAAAGAAGGCAAACATGTTTCTGTAAAGACTTTTCCTCGGATACAAGCTGTACATTTTTAGCGAGCAACTATCTTTAGGTTTGTATTTGGGAAAGAATCAGTAAGGCCACATATTCCTCACTAGCTTGTGATCTCCAGACTACCTCTCCAGAAACAGCTGCAGGAGGGATCTGTAGCTGGAGGAGTCTCTTTCTAGAAAGTTAATCCTAAAGCAGAAATGAGCAGAGCTGGGTCTGACTTACTTTGAAACAGCTCACAACCAGGTGGAAATTCTGGCCTTTGGCTATTCCTGTCTTGGCAAACTCTTTCAGCAAGAGGAAAAGCTGCTTTATCAGTGGCTCCATATTCGTACTGATAGAAGGCAAAGGGAACTTTAAAATCCATACCAAGGACTGCAGAGCACCAGTTATCACCTGGAACAAAGAGCCAAAGGACAGCATGTGCATACAGTGACACTGAGAGAACTCTTCCCACTGTTTTACAGACATGGTCAGGCTATCTACAACTATGGTAAAAGGCAGTTAGCTAACAAACCCAACTTCTTTCAAACCATTCATGGGTAACACAAGGGTTTCTCAGTTCTGAAAGCACTATCTGTGACTCAAATATTCTATAACCTTGATTTTACCAAGTGAAGATATTAACACAGCATTGTTTCAGTAGATGGCAAGAATGCTTTCTGAAGCAGAGCTGCCTTCAAGACATGGAAAGCCCCACTCCAAGTATCTGACAGGGTATGACGTATGCCTTCCACTCTTGGGAAAATCAAAGTTTAACAGATTCTCTAGGCTCACTCAAACCAAAAGCTGTCCCAAAAAGTGGCTGTCTAAAGTGCTAGGAATGAAGATTTTGGAGATGGATCAGAAGAAATGACAGTTGTGACAACACTGCTCCCAGAAGCTACAGGATCTCATGAACATCCTCATAGATAGTCTGTAAATTCCTCACAGGAACATCCTCTAGAACTTGCCCATAGTTAAAACCTGCAACATGGACAGAACATTCAGCCCTCCGTCAGCAACAAGCCTCCCTTGGGATTACATGTCCTCAAACAATTTAATCTGCACACCTATTAAAGCAGGTTTGAAAAACTGGTGGCTTTCTCTTCTCTTGCAAGTCAACTGCAAGATGACATTTGTGGGCAGGACTCTTCTTAGTACATCAGACAGAACAGAGACTTCAGCTCAGAACTGTACCTTGACATCCATAGATTTCAGGCAGTCTATAAGCAGCTGAACAAAAGGGTCTAACATTTCCAGTGCATGTTCCTCAGATGAATTTACTTTGGATCTCTTCAAGCTCATGTGCAGTAGCTGTCATAGAAAAATCAGGACATTCATCTCAAAATCAGCCAGAACACAAAAGAGTCAAGTAAGGTCCAACAACTGTTTCAGGTTATAGTAGAACTTATGCCATATCCCACCTAAATATTTCAATAGGCTGAGCAATAAAAAAAATAAATCTCTAAAAGCACAACTGGAGTTACAATATACAAAGTGAAGTTAAGGCTAATGGCTGTGCTATTAAAACAATATATCCAGAATACTTTCCTTTGCACACTCTTAACAAAATTTTGAATGCAAAGTTTTTTTAACTGAGGAGATCTTACCCGAAGTCCTGAATCAACCAGGATATAAGTGTTAGTCCTGCTGCTGACACGTGCTTTCTGCCCTCCCCTTGTGGGAGTGGGCTGGAGCAGCAGGCAGCTCTCTGGTTGCAGACGAGGATCTGGAGGAGGGGCAGCTTTTTTCCTGAAAAGCAGCGTATGTATGGCAAAAGAAAATATTCATATATGAACCCTTTCCACAACAATCCTGCTGTTGGGAGTAAAAAGAATTGAACTGTGCTCAGCTGCTTCCCACACAGCAAGCAAAAGCAGGTCACAGATGGACCACAATGAAATAAAACCAATTTGAAAGCAGCATGACAGCTGGAACTCAGACTAGAGAACAATGCCACAATTCCAGTGTAACAAACACACGATCATTGTGTATAACATCCTCACTTTTTTTCTTAGTGGACAGACCAACTTCAGAAGTTCCATCAAGCAAATACATGTCCTGCCACTACCCACTGCTCTTCTTTACTGATCTTTACTTCAATTACTGATGGCTTACAAACACTGCTCCAAGAAGTCTGCAAACAGGTGTCATACCCTAGAGAAAGTCAGTCTATGTAACACCAAATGCAGGACACCCAAACCCAGCTCTGAGCAGTGACACCATAAGATGGAGAGAAAATCTGATGGTTCTTCTCATCTTCTGCTCCAGCAGCAAAGCAATAAAAGGAAAGCCCACATTTTCCCTTGCTCCTAGCCCCATGGAAATGTTTGCAGCCTGCTTCTAAACACTGTCCCTTGTCCCTCCATCCTAACATCCTAATGCAAGTTATTAACTAATCAGACAGTGAAAAAGCCTAGTTGAAGGTCCAGAGCACTTGCAACAGCAGACTCCCATGAGTACCACAAATGCTAACTCCCATTACTAAGCTTTCTCCTTGCCCTGTAACTGCCCAAATGATTCAGTTACACTGAAAACAAAAGGGGAATGAAAGCAAGGAAACTCTCACGCATTTGATCAGTTGGATTTGGGAACTGCCATTTCTGCAAGCAAACCAATACCAGACCATCTGAACAACACCCTGAAACTCACTTGGCCTTCTCAGTGAGCAGAGGCAAATTTTCACTGATGAGACCATGACTGAGAAGGAGGAGGGATTCTGCATTCATGTCTGAGTTGAAGATGAGCCCTGCCATGATGTGACGCAGTGCCTCATGCACCTTCCGGACTATCTTCAAGCTTGTAGTGCTCTCCAGAGTCTGCAAAGGTAAAACCATGAGAATTTAAGAGGACGGCCTGATGGCAATTATCTGTTATCTGTATTCAGAAATTATGGGAAAAACTAGAGCAATTTCTCTCTCATCATGTTGTCATAGTCTCCAGTTCTTTAGGTGAATAGCATCCCATTGCCTCAGCTCTGCACCAACATCCCTCCCTTCCTCTCCAGCCTCTTGTCAGCCTCCAGCCACTTCAGCTATAGCCACCAGGACACAAGAACTAATGAGCAAACCAGGGAATTCCTGTGTGAGCTTGCACTCTGCTAAAAATTCTGCATCTTTGAAAAGGCAATTATTGCACATGAACAGACCCTGGACACATTTTGTTGACATTTCCTTCATGCACAAGAGATTAAACCACAGAGCAGCCTTACAGGACTTCTACGGTCCAGAGGAAAGAAGAGTGGGTAGAGGGAGAGTACATGGAGAACTCAAAGTGGGATGTTTCCACTTTAGCAGCAGTTAAAAGCTTCCCAGAATGCCACGCCCTGCCCTGGACATCAACAGTAAAGTCTCACTGCTTTCCCAAAGGAAAATGGGAAGCCAAAGCAAGATTCCATAGGTGATGTCAAAGTAGCCACCCAGAGGCTCTAGCATCACCTTACAGAACTGAGAGTGCTCACAGTTAATAAGAGAGACCCTGGCTGACTTTTCTTACCTCCTTCAGTGGCAGAATAAGTTTTGTCACTTGGCCCCTTCCTATGAACTTCCCAAGAATTTCATAGGAATCGTAACTCTTGTTTTTGCGCGCTTCCATGATCTTGGAGACAATTCCCTTCACTTCTTTCTCTTCAGCTACATTCCCAAACAACTCTTGGTTGAAAATCTTTGGAAAACAGGCAAGAGAAATGAATGAGAGAAGAAAAGCAGGTTCTTCCAGTAGCAACAGAACAACACTATTTTTCCCCACAGAAAAAACAATTCTCCAGGTTTCCTACAAATCATGTCTATCTTTCCTTTGTCAACACAGAACATCTGAGTTTAAGCACACCAGCTGAGAACACTGCTCTCACACCCCTCTGTGCTGTTGTGACACAAGGAATGGGACTGCATCAGATCAATACATCCCAGCATACCCCATTTTTGTCACCAGCTGAGTTCCTGGGCTCTGTGGACTGCACTGAATATATGTCTGCTGACTGGCTCAGCCATTTAGAGTACAGGAAAACACAGGTAGGTGTCTTAATCATGAATCCATCCCATTTCAGGATGCATGCTCAGGGTACAGCCCCAGAGATATTTGACTTCTCTTGATTCCCATCTACAAGGGGACCTACTGGTGCCTCCTTCCTTGGCAGTACACATACAACAGCCTGGTTTGCCACCAAGTCAGAGACAACCTACACAAAACATTCCCCTCCTAGAATATCTCCCAAGCACTTCATGATGCTTTTTCTTTCAGTCTTGAATAGCTTTTACCTCAATCAGGATATCTAAGCAGGGGTCCAAATCACCAGCACTGAGCCTGGTAGTAAGGCCCTTCAGTAACAGGTTCACCGTGAAAGTCAGCACATGGAGCTAGAGAAAAAGAGAACAGATCATTCCAAACCTCTGCACTGACCTCTTTAATCATACTGCATGGGGACACTCCCATACCAAAGACATCACAAGTCTCCAGCTGCACACTGGACTTGAGCTTTCATTATAGGAAAAAAAACCACTGTGAGGATGAGAATCCATGGTGTAGCAAGAGAAAAAGGATATCTATCCCAGCACATACTGGCAAGAGGGCTGGAATCTCCTCTCTCCCCAGGGCTCTTACTGATATATTTCGGTTGCTCTAATTGGTGCTTTCACTGTTACAGCAGCTAGAAGCTCATGCTACTCCACTGTGGTAATTCACATGAAAAATTATTCTTAACCCAAACCATGGAAAGAGGAAAGATTAATTGTCAGAGCCTTGGCCTAGACTTAACTAGCATCACCACACAGTCTGTGCAGTCTGCGTGGCAACTCCCCTCAGATACCGCTTAGCCCTCATGACCTTATTGAAAGATTTCCTCTAATCTTACTGGAACCAGAAACTCATCCTTCGCTTCACACCTCAACTCTTCACTAGGAAAACAGCTTAGACTCACAGTTCTTTGAGGATACAGACCCTTATTTGACACTTGGCATGGCACAACAAAGACTGATGTGGGCATTACAGCAACAGTATTTACTTGCATTATACCAAGCTATTCTACCAGTACAGCAACAGTATTTCTTGCATTATACCAAGCCATTCTACCAGTGCAAAACTACTTCAATAGCAACTTCCCTTTGGATTCTCCTCCCAATACATTAGAAAAAAAGCCTACAGAGAGCAGAAGAGGAAGAATCTCAGCATTACCTGGTAGCCATGGATGAGCGCAGACCGCATCTCCTTTAAGATATACAGAAGGTAGTGCACTCCCAACACTTCCATGATTTTAATGAGGGTGTTCCGGGCAATGTCCCGTATTTCCTGAAATCTGTTTCTCAGGAATGTGCAGACTTTCAGCAGGATGCTGGAAACAAAGACAGACAGTTTGTTCATCTCCAAGCAGACCAGAACTAATTACACTGCCAAGGAGGCTGCTTTTCAGGAGTGTTTCACAACCACAGCTGTACTCACAGCCAGCCTCACAGAGATGTTTTATAGGCATACACACACCTACTGTCCTTCGGGACATTTTACTGATTGTCCTTTCTGTCTGCACATTATTCTTTCCCCAGCACAACCAGCCTTGCCTCTGCACCTTGATTCACAGCTCTGCTCTTAGGTCAGAATTTACAGCACCTCAAATGCTGAGGTGCAGAGGTGCATGTCACTAGGAACAGGAATTTCCAAAAAAAGTATTTAAGGTCTGTTACGATGTCCCTCTTGACTTTAGCCGTGTATGTAACCACAGCTTGAGAACAGTGCCTGCACTCCTTCCCAGAACAATGAACAGCCCCACTGGGATGTAAGGAGCCCCACTGGGATTTACCTTGGTAGGTTAGCTTCCATCACTTCCTGGGGAAGACACTGCATCATTCTGACCATTGCAAAAGCTAATGGAACACGAACTACCTCATCATCATTCACAACATTGGATTTCACAAGCTTGTGCTCCTCGTCTCTTTTAACCTTTTAAAGAGAGCAAGACATAATACACATTTAATATACAGAAACAAATCCTGCTTCTTCTCAACAAACCCTAGAAGAGGTCAGTATGGCAGGCTGCTATCCTCTGATGACTGCAAGAAAAATGCAGACAGATAATGGACAAGTGAGATAAATCCCTGTGTTTTCAATACAGAAACTAGGCTGGAGCAGGCAAGTAGCTGAGAACTCAAGAGATTGGACAAAACTGATTATTTCACTTGTGTAGCATGAGACAGTTCTCAGCAGGGAAGTTAAGACACCACATCCACACTGACATCCACTGAGAGGGTCTGTCAGTAATCTCCATGACTCAGCAAAGGGCATGAAGCCTTTTTTGTGCTTTCCGATGGTCTCTCTCCAGCTGTGTCCATTTTTTTTAAATGTGCTGCTTTTTCACAAGCTGTGAAGTGGTATCCCAATCCTTAAAGTAGCAGCCACAAAAGGCCTGCAAAAGACCTTTCAAACGTCAACTCCTCACCTTTGCAACAATACACCTGTGCAATTTAGGCAAGATGTTGACTGTAACTGTTTCTTGAATGTGCTTGATCAGACACTGAAGCTCCTCTTTATTTCGGGGTAAGAATGAAACAGGTTTGGACACTTGTTCAGCATTTTCAGATGGCTCAGTTGCTTGCTCAGGTTCTACTGGCTTCTCAGACAGATTCTTCCCATTCTTTTCTTCAGCTTCCTCCTCTTCTCCTTCACTCTGCTCCAGCTCCATGGCTTCTTCAGCCTCCACCACTGGCTCAAGGTCCATGGCAGCAGCTTCTATCAAGTAATTGCCAAAAAGTACAGGTAAATACAGGAGAACACAAAACTTGAGCCCTTAATTGAGACTTCTGTGACAGGCTGGTTCTACATAAAACTCCTATCTACCACCAGTGACAGCAAACCACCAATAAGCATCAGGCTTTTTCTACTGGGTAAAGAAGCTTCGGCTTGCTTGTTTCTGATAATCACCCCTCAGGGCCAGGTTTAAAGCAAAGACTACATTACTCTGTCTGAACCCTGCAGTCAGCTGAGCAAAGGTCAATGTGCTTGTACTGTAGAGAACTGCCATTCACTTAAAACTGAGAATTTCACAAGGCAATAGGTACTGACAAGCACAGCTGTGAAACATCCTCCTTCACCCAAAGGTCTCAGCATAGGTGAAGACAAAGTGAAGAAGCTGAAAATACGACTTCATCCCATGAAATGGCAAGGGAAGGAAGGTGAGGACATCTTGGTTGCAGATAACCACGAGAGCAGACAACATCAAAGATAAAAAACTCAGGTGTGTCAGCAGCCACATGAGTGGGTGCAGACCTTCAGAACCACACAGGTTCTAAGCTGTTTTGGCTTACAGAAGCCTGGGATGGAGTGGTAACGTGGACATGATTCCCTACACCTCTTCTGGCTTTGTCAACACATAGGAGGAAAATCTGCACTGCTCCTGAGGAGACAAGTCAACACTAGCTTCCAGTATGCCCATTTTAAACAGACTGGAGTAGATATGTCAAGAGTAAACCACAAAACTTTGATTAGCTGCATTTGAGCAGTCTGAGGTAGTGTTTTTACAAACAGACACAAAAAGCTCACCTTGGTTCTCAATGGTCACAAGCTGCTTTTCAAGTGTTTTATGGTCAAAGTGAAAGGCTTCCAGCACTGTCTCTAACAAGCTGCAGAAGAAAAACATGAAGAAAGATCAGCCTTCTGCACAAAAAGGATGCATACACAACAGAAAAATCGTACAAAAATCTTTCAAAGCACTTTTTGGAACACATCAGATTTAGTGACATTGCATCATAAGGAGGTTTATCCTGAAAAACCCCAGAAAATAAAAACTAGTTACTTCTCAGCTACATGCATTCTGTGACCTAGCTCACCGTGAAACCTCACAGAGAGTGGTACTGGAGCAATGGAAGTGTCCCAGGAGCAGGGACAGGCTGACAGAACTGCTGCCATGCATTCAGTGAGACATGGCGTGAGAAAGTAACGACCTGTTGAAACTTCACAGTTCCAGGCAGCAACCTGCTGCTGCACCTCCACTTGCCTAAGTCCACCTCAAAGCCAGCAATCTCTCTAAAGTCCATGTGATGCTCCTAAAAACACTGAATTGAGCCTAAGCAGTCTTTGGAGAAACCCAGAGCAGCATTGCTCACAGTACTCACCTGACTCCCAGCTTTGTACCAATCTGTCCTGTTTGCAAGACATGGATGAAATGCTTTAAGTGGTACAAATACGCTGACCATGAAAGATGTCGGCAGACAGCTCCAACAACTTCAACTGAGGCTGTTACCATATTTTCATGCTGCTCAAAAGAGAGAAATTCAGCTGCTGTTAGCATTCACAATGGTTGTGTGCCTAAAGCATCCTTTACCCAAAGCAACAAGAGACAGAAGTAATGTTTGTCTAGTGGGGATGCTTGGGATTCAGTATTTTTAGATCTCCTCAGCATCAAGTTAGGAAAAAAAAATATCACAGTCCACCAAGCAGATCTCCAGACCCACTTCCTTCAAATTATTCTGCACACATTTAACTTTTCTCACATACTTAAACCTATGGGCTCAGTTGTGCTAAGAACTAAGAACAAGAACCAGTGTCAAGGCATCTAACCACAAACACACGGCACATTGCAGGTCAACTACAAACCCATTTCAGATGTGAAATAAAATGTGTCTATTTCTTCACCAAAGTTTCAATCAACACATTTTACTGCCCTCAAAGAGGTCAGTAAAGACCTCCTCAGTAAAGAGCTCCTCAGTCATTCTATTGAGGGGCACAGACTGCACTGCTGCAGCGGCTGGGTCCTGTGCCTGAGCTCTAATTGTTTCAGCTTCAGAAGAATATTTCTGGCAGTAAGCAAATCAGACATTTACTTTGCTTGATAGAAGTGGGTCTGCTGTTCTCCTGGTAGTGTGCAGGGAACTACAGAAGTGTGAAACCTGCCTTTTAAAAGCCACAGATGGAAAGTCTATCCACACTGGCACTACAAATAATTTCACTGAAAGTGACTAACAAAATATCACCCTTCAAATTTTAATTACAAAGCTGCTATTGATTTCAGATGTTTTCAGCCAATTCCTGCAGTTTTCCCTCTAAATCCAGAGAAAACTGTATTTATTCCCACCTCTGTTACTAGACACAGACTATAGTCCCACAGTCTACTGTCAAAGAGTAACTAATCTCACAACTAAACAGGAAGACAGAAGTTTGAGGGAAGAAAATAGGAAGTGGATTACAAAAATAAAGACAAGTAAAACCCCAAGTAAAAGTTAAAACAAAACAAAAACGCCTAACCCAAACAGTTAAGAGATCAACCTTTGAAAAGCAGGACAAGTTTAGCAGATATAGGACTGGGCCCAGACTGCATCTGCACTTTCCAAACCCTCTTTCTGCCACCAAAACCAGCACAGCACTTTTATCTACAAGGAGACACTCACTTCACACGTATCAGTTGTCTAAAGGGGTTAGGTTTTTAAGGCAAATGAAAGGTAAAAATATTCAAGTAGAGGCATTCAATTAAAAGAGCCTACCTTAAGCATTTTTTCACTGAAAATTGCAGTTGTAGCATAAGGCATGATGTAGTTCTGGAGGGATTTAGAAGACAGCACAAGCTTTTCTTCAGTGAGCTGCTTTGCCAGTTTCCTCAGAGCTCGTGCTCTCCTGTGGATCTGAGACATGTCACATGAGAGAGAGTGAATGAGGTGGTGCTTGAGTCACAGCTAGCACAAGAGAGCACCTACACTGCGCAGTTCTGAAAATGTTCCAGTCCTAGGTAATGGCATAAACATATTACAGTCATTTCCAAGTCTTTTTCCTTAAATCTCTGGGCTTTAACTAGCCTTTTGCCTCAATAGATATTCCAAGTCAATGGCATTGTGGATTCACAATCATAAGACTTTGCTATCTTAAGGTGTTAGACAAGGGAAGCAACTGCAAATAGCAGTTCCTGCAATGAAATGCAAAGACCAGAGAATATTACAAGTTAAGAACTTACAACTTTGCATATAACTACAGATACAGCCAAGACTCACTCAGACTGCATCTCTGAAAGCAGAATAAATGTATTTTCATACTGCAAGAAAAACCAAGAGACCAGGCTTTGTGTAACAGTTATATTGCAAAGGTTTGTGAATGGGAAGGGGCTGCAGAGCCTCCAGACTGACAGCAGCAGGGAATAGGCCAGAAAAAACAGAGACCCATTCCATGCCTATGTCAGAGGAATCTTCAGGATACTGCTGACTGTGGGCTATCATAAACCCAAGACATTTCTAGATAGAAACGTGACACTGATTCTCAATCATCCCTGATCACGTCTACATCCCTCTTTTTTGTAACAGTATCTAATGACACAGGTTCAATTTCTCTGCAGACAACACACAGATGCTTTGCAAAACATCCCCTCACATGTGGTAAGATGCTTTTGTTTGGCAGGGGAAGAGAGGCAGTAAGAAATGCCTGCTGTCTTTTACCTGCATGTGTTTCATGTTCTCAAAGAAGTCCATGTCAGGATCATGGCGGTTGGTCAGCTGGACCAAATCCTGGAATTCAGGATTTGTTGGGAATGTCTGAATGAGGCAGGAAAGCAGTGATGTGTAGTCCTGCTGGATGCTCTAAAAATAGCAAGCAGTGAATGTTAAGCATCCCTTGGAGAGGCTGCTACACAATCCTGAGAAGAGCAGTGCCGTCATTTACAAGAGTTTCAGTCAAACATCCTAATTCTTGGTAACAACAAATGCCTATTATGGCCTGCATATAAATTAAAGCCTCCCCTCCAAAGAATGAGTCACAACTAAGAAAAGCTGAATAACAGCAGAGAAACATAGTTAATTTCTATAATCTTTTAAGATTTTATAAGGTTTCAAATGAAGAGTAAGTTTATAGTGGGTACATGCACTTCTTATCCCACTAGGGGACTTCAAGAACTCACCCAAAAAACATCCCATTACCCTGAAGATGGCTGGAAATGTGTGATCAGATACCACTGCCTTACCTCAGTCTTACTCTTCAGACCCCTTCTCACAGACTCCAGGAGAGTGTGCTGGATTAGCTCCTTGTACTCATCTTCTGTGTGGCTGATCTCTGCCAGGCGGTGGATGACACTGGTCAAGCAAAGGCTTGCGTTGTCACTGAGAGCCATATCCCCGAGCTGAGTGGATCAAGAAATGGGACCACATGAGTCTGGCTATGACACCTTTCTCTACCCAAAATCTGGGACAGAACAGTACCACTGGACACAACATAATGAGTCCTGCAGAGCCTCAGACTCTTGAGAGCTTTCCTATAGAAGTTCTAGTCCCAAATTAATGCCCACCCTACCCATCAGGAAAAAAAACTTCTAGATTTACCAGCAGGCCCACACAACTAGAACATGCTGCAACAAACCAAAAATCAGCTTTTCAAGCCTGTAATGTGTGTTTTATCCAGTACAAAGGACCAAACAGTCCCAGGGCTCACCAGAAAGTTGTGCTGCATTTTATCTGCCTTTTGGGATAAGCAGATGAAAAGGTAAACAGACAAAACTTCAAAAACATGTTTGTAGGAATACCTAAAGATGCTTTCTGAATGTTACGTGGCGCCAAAAACCAGCCAATGGAAGTAAGTTGAAAGTTAGATTAATCAGGGACATGTGGTGCATACAGCAAGAGAAGGAACATTCAGCCAACCTGGATAGTATAGAAGCAGTTGTGCATAACAGGGATGAGGAAGTCAGTATCCACTGTTTGCATTTCCTTGATGTGGGCTGTGATTGACTGAAAGGCTGACAGACGCACATCAAAGTCGATGTCATCCAGATGTCGCTGATCAAAGGCATTCAGCTAAGACAGAGCAACAAGTTGTTAATGAAAAATGATAGAAATGTGATCATACCATATTGGGGGAAAAAGGGAGCAGAGAGAAAAACTGTGCATACCTTAACAACATCAGTAATATACTTCAACTTAGTGTCCAAGTCAGATAAAGTCTAAAAAACACAAAAACCCAGTCAACTTTTGTAGTTGATAAAAATTTGGATAACTCAAAACTTTACCACTTGAGACAAAAAATAAATAAAGCAGCAGCATTAGTCTTTCTCCTGTTAGAACCTTCTTAAGAGCCTTTCTCATGTAAGTTGGAGGATATTTTGTCATGTCCTAAGTTTCCAAATATCTACACTGTACGTTTCCTGTGTTTTACTGCTAAGAATTTATGTAAGTCACTTCAAAGTAATACAGAACATTCTACTATAAACTGTGAGAGAATAATACAAACAGAATTGTCTTCAGGATATTGAAATCCATTCTCAGTTCATCAACATGCAGGATTTGTTGCAGTTTAGGTGCTTTGCTAGGCTTCTCTTACACTAAAGATCTCTGGCTCGCATCAACCAGGCTGCAAGCAAAAACTTTTACAAATCTTTGTGCAGCTCATTAATTTCTATCACACAGAATTCTGTTATTTTCACTTCACACAAGAAGTAGAGTAAAAAGGTTTTTGAAGTCACGCACAAAGAGAAATACTCCTATTATTTTGTTCTTGATCTCTTAGAACAAATAAAAAAAAAACACAGAAAGATGTAGAAATGCAATACCTGAAATACCAAGCACAACTTGTTTCGAGACAGTTTGTTCTGGATGACAGAAAAAAGCTTTGCCAGTGGTTTGAGAAAGCTTGTAGGGTTTGAGCAATGCCTCAGCAAGTTCTGCACAGTCTCCAGAATGTCAATTTGTGTGCCCTGAAAGAGACACATAACTCTCAATAAGTACTGAGACCTCACAAGATTATTTCATTTCCTTGGGACATATTTCAAGACACGAAGTGCACATTGCTGTACTTCATTCAGATCAGAGATACTGAACCAGAACAAAAAATTAGAAGGACACAATGCAATCATCAAATCTCTCAGAAGTACTTGCAGCCTCTCAATTAGAAACAATACAGTGTTAAAAGATGACTGTCAGCACGATAAAGCCTTCTTTTATGTGTCCTTCCTCATGACTCAAAGGTCAAGAGAACTAATAGAGCTTTAAAAAGCAGTCTTTCTTGAATTAACATTAACAGCACCGTATACTTCACAGAATGAGTCAGGTTGGAAAGGACCACGGGGGTCAATTTGGTCCAATCTCCCTGCTCAAGCAAGGTCATCCAGCAGCACATGGCACAGAATTGCATCCAGACAGTTTTTGAGTATCTCCAGTGAGGGGGGGACTCCACAGACTCCCTGGGCAATTTGTTCCAGTGCCCGGTGACTGCACAGTAAAGCTTTTGTATGATCTCCCTCAACAGCAATCACATGTGGTGCCCTAATGATTGACTGATTTAAAACCCCAAAATAGTACTGCATATGGTTTGCCGTTGCCTTTCATAAAGCAGCAGACTAATGCAGCACTGCCCAGTGCACCACACACACCACATACACAACTACAGGTATTCACTTTGCTGTCCAGATCCTGTGGCTTTGGGGTGCATAAAATCCACAGTGAAGAAGAGCAATTATTTCAAACACTGCAAGCAATTTGGTGGATTGACTAAGTGACAAAGAAAGTAAAGACTGCATTATAACTTCTGCAGACCTTCCCCATGACAAGAGGGAACAGAATCAGTCTGGGCACTGGCACCTGTGGGCAAGTAGTGCACATCAACACACAGCAGCACCACATTCTGAACAGATACAAATACGTGAAGACTTGATTGAAGGCTAATAATGAGAAATGGCATGTAATCAATATGACTTTTAAACAAACAACTACACTTGATTAAAATAAAAACATATGTTTAGTAGGGGCAAGGAAATAATTTTTACCTACCTGCTCCATGTTAGTCTGATAAAGGAAGGGGAGGAGAAGGCTCACAAGCACTGAATTCTGGCTCTTTTCTTGTATGAATTTGCTGATCCTGCAAAATTGGACAAGGTAATTTATTCTTTTATATAATTTCAATCACCAGTACAGAGCAAAGAAGTCTGTCAGCACTAGTGTCATTTCACAAGGCTTTGTCAGCCTATCCAGGCTAACAGAGCATACCTACCAAAATCACAGTCCCAGCCTAAGCATTCAGTTCCACATGACTGCAGGCATTTCTGCACCTTTTTCTAACCTCAAGAGATATTAGGTTTGAATACCAGCAACAAAAAGAGCTACAATCAACTTCTGAAAACTTATCACGTCAGTAATCAGCAACTTTCAAGGTCAATGACAGATCCAGGTATTTACAACTGCTGTAAATTTTAAAACGTTGAGACACAGTGTTTTTTAATTTGGAAACTATTACAGTAAGTCTCTTTCTTCCTCCCTCCTTCCAGCTTTTTAACTGTTTCAGGCTCTGAGATTACTTACTTGGAAAGTATACTCAGCTCTTTGCTGACTTGAGCTCTGTACTTCTTCTTTTTCACCTTCTCCACATTTAACATTGTTTTGCTGAAGTACTGAAGTATGGCAGGAACATGAGGCAGGACCAAGCGGCAACCTAGGCTGAGGGGCTCTGTAAGAGATACAACAGTTAGCAACACCCAAGAGACTCTGCTGCAAGAAACAGATGGGAGATCCAACCCTAAAGAAAGGGGAAATCAGGATAAAGGAGGGTTCATTAGTGGAAGAATAAGTAAATGGGAGCTATGAACATTCAGGGCAGCTGGCGGCTGGGAAGAAGCACCAGCACTTGCTGAGACCAAGTCTAACATGTCTGAAATGGGATCAAAGAAAGCACACACCACTCTCCTCATAGACTTCAGTAACAGCCCTCCCAGGTGTAGGCTTATCAGAAGGTACCAAGGACATTCCTCAACAGTAGCAACATCTTCTAAAATGACTGGAGTATTTGTAGATGTGGTTTTCTTTATTCCACACTGACCTCTTGTGTAAAATCAAAGCTGCCATAACAAGGGCACATGCTCCTTTCCACTAGCTTTGAGTGTTGCAGGTGAAAGATGTCTCCACAGCATCAAACACAGCACACTACTGTTCTGTCTACTAACTCTCAAAGATGCCAGGTCTTTCCAGTCAGGCAGCACAGACTACACATAAAAGTGATACAGGATCATGTGCATACAGGAATGGGGCCTTTATATAAAATGTGGTGTTAGGCGCAGAGCCGAGTTAGCAATGCAGTTCATGAACTTGTATCAGTCAAAGCTTCACACACAGAAGTGGTCAACATTGTCCTCTTCACAAGGAATCTCTCTGTGCTCAGGACCCTGACACTCAAATGTGGACTTCATCAGTCATCAAGCAAACAGGACTTTACAGTTCCTGAGCACAAGACAAATTTGTACATTGATGTTTCCATCTCTGCTGGGAGGTCCTCTTCCCTGGTATTCTTAGACATAATCTAACGCCTCCATCTAAAGCACCCAACAGGTCTCTCAGAACTCCCAGGCAGACATACCTTCTGTCACGTCTCCAGTGGCCATGACAACACAGTCAGTCACACTCAAACTGGAAACCTGCTCCGTGGGTTCAAAATCTGGGCTGTTGAGAAGGCTATCAGCGATGTCCATCACAAGGCTGGATGTGGCCTCCGACAGATTCTTGGCTGACAGCACAGCAAAAACATTTGTCAGTATATCACTCTCTGGATGATCTGGCTGCTGCTTGGCCAGTAAAAGGAAATACCTGAGAGAAAGATTATAAAAAGGTTCACTGAAAATTAGGTTCAGAATTTTCAGCTTATAATTCTTTTGTGAGAGAATTCACACAAAAAATAATGACTGTCTTCCATTTCAACCAAGAAAAAAGTGCACAAAAACCAGAACAACAGTGTCATCAAAAATACAACGAATGGAGGTTGAGAGGTTATCAAGTCCCTTTTCTAATCCTTTTTCCACAGCCTGAAATCTCCTCTTAGTCTGCTCCTAACCTAGTGATCCAACATAATTTTTAACATAAGTTTGTATATAAGGGTCATCATGCCTACCAGTGAGGTGTCTCAAAAGAAACACCAGGTTTAGACACACTTTAGCAAAGGAAAAACAGCGAGTCTGTGGAAGAGACAAAAATCACTCAAGCCAGCTGAGGTGGAACTTCTCAGTGTCTGAATCAAAAAAAGCTCTTTTACAACTTTCAGTAACAGACTCTCAGTCACAGACTCTATGCTGAACTTGACAATATTCTTTCACAAAATAAAAAGAAATAGAGACTCACAAAAACACGAATGACATTATATATTGTAAAACTGCCTTCCCATCTCGTAAGACTCAGAAGTCACTGGTCAAGAGAAACATATTCCTAAGAAGTCAGACCTCCTCCTCACCTGTGAGTTGGGTTTGGGCTGCATATGTGCTTAGTTATTAATACATGGAAAAAGCAGCGTACTAAAAAAGTGAGTTCTTGCGTAAACTGGAAAGCTTTCCAGCTGCTTTGACTGCTATCAAAAGAATAAGAGTCTAATGGAAAAAGAAAATATGGGTTTGGACACAATTATTCCCAGCCTGTTAGTGTGCTCTTTTTTCCTTGTGTTTTACGTATTCAGAAGTACTTAGGCTTCTTTGCCAGAAGAACACTTACCTGGGGTTCTTACTCCAGGTGTGAATGAGTTTGAGCAGAAAAGTTGGAGAATACTGACTCTCTGAAGCCAATCTGCAGACCTAAAGGAGAGAAAGATCAGATACCAACACAACACAAGTAAGTAAAGCCACTTGAAAACCTCATCTCTACCAAAGACCTCACATTCTGTAGTTTACCTTTTTTATGAAGTGATTTCAACTTTTTATAAAGTAATTTTCCAACTTCCTCAATATTTGTCAAATGACTCTTTAGATCATTTCACTCCTGTTTATGCAGTATTCCAGCTACCATTTTTGCCTTCCCTTGAAACTAGATTCCCACAACACCTCACATCTGCCACAGAAACCTCTTAGCAACCTCTCCCAGAGAGGAGATTTCATACCTATGAAATCTCAAGCACAGCACCCTAAACTCACTCCTCCCACACTTCCTAAGCCCTGACTGCAGCACCTGGTCTGTATCTCCACAGCCTCACTGAAGAGGCTGGAACATTGTACTGCATCCTGTGAATGGGATTTCCTAATAGGCTTCTGTGTCCAAAACAACCCCACCTCAGAGGTGGCCAGCCTGAGCCACGCAGAATAGCTGCTGCTCCTTCACAACTGGACACAAGCTAAGGTGACATAGGGCACCCTCCTCCCTGCCACTCCACAGCCCAACAGGTTCCACCCAAGTCACACAGGTTGGTTTCCACTGTGACCACCGCTGGGCTGTTGGCAGGGCACCCACTAGTGAACACACAGGCAGAGCAGGCTCCAGTGCATTCAGGGGTGGTAGGCAGAATGGTGCATGTGGGGTTTGGACTAGCTCAGTTTGCTCAAGACTTGAGCATAACAGAAAATAAGGCAGGTCTGACCATCATAGCCAGGATCTTAGAACTCTTATTCTCTTGTCCCAAAGACTGGTAATGTTATTGCCCTGCATAAAACAGAGATTTCCTGAATGATATATAATGGAGAGTAAACCATTAATCCAATCCTGCAGGAATGCTGCTGTGCAGGCTAACAAGCCTCTGCAGCAAAGTCATGGGCTATGAACAACAGCAAACTCCAACTGCAGGTTCAACAGGCTTAAAGAAACTTGCCCTCTCTGTGAATTTTTTACACACCTCAGTTCTATATTTTTAAAAAAGGAAAGCACACAAGTCAAAACGATTCTTTTGCCAATACCAAATCTTCATGAAGTTCACCAGAAAAAACTCCAGAGGGAGCTTCTGGATTGTACTACCATCTAAGCTGCAAAACCATCTGTCTTCCTGACATACGTAAGGACAAGAGGCATTCTAACTATTTAGTAACAAAAGTACATCTTGTTCAGAGTTACTCAGAATTTGCAAACACCGTGCCCCAAGAAAGCTTTGAGTGCTTTGCTGACTGCTTGGAACTGCAATAGCCTGAACTGCAATAAATGTTCACTGCTTTTCCCATGTAGCACCTGGCTGTAAGAAGACTCCATGGAAAAACCAGGACTTCTCTGTTGCCGTGCACTTCTCTGTTGCCCAGCACAGTGCAATACATAGCTCTATGCACTACCTGGTACTATTTATCTACTCTTTGTCCACATAATCATACTACACATCACATATTGTTACTGGTAGAGCAAAGAAACAGTGTAGGAGTAAACAAACACAATGTCTAAAAAAGCAGCTCTGTTGTTTCACGGACTAGACCACTGCTCTTTAACAGGCTTTTCTGCTGCAAGGAAGTTGGACATTTGGATACCTTAAAAGCCTCTGTGGATGAGGTCTCTTGGAGTCAGCCTCTCTTACTCAGTTAACCTTTTCATGGACACAACTGCTTTTAGAGCAGAGACAACCCAGCAGCTGGTACAGGCACTCCCTGACAACCCCAGAGCCACAGCACTGACAAAGACAGTATAATTTAATTTTAAATTCTGTGTTCTCTCTCCATCTCACAGCAGTGCATTTTCCAAGCTCAGAGGTGATCTGAATTTCTCTGATAAAAGCCACAAGGCTGTGCTTTGTCACTGTGCTCACATGGAACTCTTGGCACGCAGGCTCAAGACCACTTAGCCCACTGACAGACCCTCCTGGGTCCTTCCTTTTCTGTAGCAGCATTTGCTTCTGCAGTCCCCCTACCCAACAACTGTCACACAGAAAAGTAGCAAAGTACACCTAGAAATAACTCATATTATTTAGCTTCCTTGAAGCACCTAGGGAAGAAGTCTGCTTCTGTGTTTAAAGAACAAAGAAATGGCATCCATTTTATTCAGATGAATTAATTTGTACTTTAATCTGTGACTTGATTATCCAGGACTAATCAGAGAAGAGCCAAGAAACTGGCTGTGCACAGACACACTGGGATGCCACAATCTGTCCAAGGCCACATCCAATCTAGCAATGGACAGAGCTGACATGATGGACTCCAGTACAGCTGGAGTTTTCTGCATGGTACATGTTTCAAACAAGTTATTTGGAAAAACAAGAAATACTTACCTGAGGCCATACCACAGCATGGAAAACTGCATCAATCTCTTCCACACTAAAGCTGTAGTTCTCATAATCAGAAAAAAACTCTGCCACAAGCTTGAGACCAAGACGTCTCAAATTCTTCAGTGGATTAATCAACCTAGGTTGGACCTGTAACGAAAACCAACAAAAAACCCAAGCCAGTAAGACTTTGGCAGGACAAATTAAATTTTGAATTTAAATTCTGAATTTAAATTTTGAATTAAATTCTGAAATTAAATCCAGCAAGTGACTGACCACATCCAGATACATCCTTTGCAGAATCTTCTGTTTTCTCTTGTAACTTGTTCATAGTAGCAATCTACACCTCAGAGTTGACCTAAATGTTTCTAGAAGTGGCCTGCCTCTTCCTGCATTGAGTCACTTACACAGGACTCCTTCAGCTCATAAAAAAATCAATGCTGATAGGTTTAACCCAGTAGCATCTGCCCCCTTTGGATGCAATGCAGAAAGCTACACCACAATTAATTAGATTTCCAGCTCTGGAACTTAAATAATTCTGTTTTACTCTTGAAAGGACAAAAATCAGCTCTCCAAAGTGAAGTTGTAGTTTGGACACCAAGATCTTCTGGGAAGAAACAGACGAAGAGAAGGGGGGAGGAACAGAGAAGGAAAGAATGTGAATTATGTCTTCCAGCAGAGTAGGGTGGGGGCTATAAAATTTGGTTACAGGAAGGTGCTTCCTGTACCCATTTAGTGGTTATGTTCCATAGCCTTGCTTGGGAAAAAAATTGCAGTAAGGGAATTCATGCAGAGCTGTATTCTGACTCTCCTCCCTGAGAGGAGTCTTGGCCTGAGTAACCTAAATTATTTCCATACTGTGCAATGCAGCTCACAGCATAAGCACGGCTCCACAGTGCAGAGGTAATGAACTTCAGCCTCAGAAACAATAAAGCCACATGAGAGCAAATGAAAGCCACTGTCTGATATTGGAGCTCTTTTGGGTCTCCATATCATGATCCACCACAAGTGGATCCAAGAATCCAAAATCACAAGCAAGTAAAAAGACAAAGAGGAGATGGTGGAAAAGGAACTGATCAAGTTCTTGCAACAGGACCTCCCAAGCTATGCTGAATGTGTACTAATGGAGTGCAATCAGCTTCCAGGTGGCAAATGAACTGTTTGAAAGCCCAAAGAGAGCACAAAACAGGATACTATTGCTAAAGGCAACCTCCAAGTGAAGGGATTTTGGGTTTCCCACTATCCAATTACCATAAGAGTTCTCTGAGATCAAGCTTTTGACAGAACAGAGAAACCCAACAGTGAACACAATCACCAGGAAATGGTAAATTAATAACTTGTCTTAAAGTGGTCAAAGTTGATGTTTAACTCTCCAGGCAGTATCACTCTGCAATAAATTACTCTCAAACTCCAAGAATGTCTTCTAATTATTAGTCAAGATAAACAGATTTCTCACACTCTTCCCTGAGCTTTTAACAGCCCCAGGGCTAATGAAGTGCTAAATTAAGTTCTGACAAACAACACTGTCACTCCTGATCTTACACAACCATGACAGAATTACTGTAGCAACTCTGGCAAAATGTGGCTTTCCTAGCAGTTAATGAAGCAGCTTTTAGAACTCCTGTCTCCTGTCCTCACTGAAAACATTCAGGCATATGCAATGCACTGCTGAAGTCAGACTGTGGAATGCTGACATCCTCAAATTTGCTCATCCTCTTTGTAAATTAAGACAGTTACCAGGTTCTGTGCAGCCTGCAGGCAACTATGAGACCTTGGATACTGCCTATGGCAAGGACTTGCTTTGTTCAATGGAGTTTTTCCAAAGCAAGTTCTAACTGCAAATGCTCACAGCTAGGTACTGGCAAGAACATGCCCATGGTGACAAAACATTCATTCCCACTTGCTCAGGCCATCACCTCGTAATGCCTTTCAACACCACAGTGATGATGATGACTGTGCAGTTTGCTTGTTTCCTACCTAATATAAGAGCTGGCTCTGCACCAGAAGACTTTTCTGGCTCAGTGTTACAGTTTCTGAGCAGCTGGCAACAGACCCCAAGTAGCTGGACTAGAGCTCAAGGATGTCTGTGCTGCCTCCCTGCATACAGCGCAGCAACAAGACAACATGCCCCAACCTTCAGGTGCAATCAATCTTTAACAGGATGTTTTCCTCACCTGACCCCTTCTGCATGTACAGCCATTGCTCAGCAAGGGAAAAAACATTTTCAGTGCTCTTCAGATACCTGGCTGAGACCCAAATGGTAACACTGGATTAGTATGACTCCTGAAACAGAGCTGAAGATGCTTCTAGGGTGCTGAAAGCACACCCTGTAGTCATGTCCTTCCTGTGTCCCATGACAGGAGACACGCAGGGCAGATAATCACTGTGATCATCCACAATGCTGAGCTCCCCTGAGGTCTAGCACTGCAACAAAACATCTCATGGACATTTGCTCTAATGTCTTCAGGCAAGGAACTTTAAACTTCTCCTTCCCCTGCTCAAATGTTTTATCCTTGCCAAGAAACTCCATCTTAACAGCAAATTTCAATTTCCAGCCATAAAATCTTGTTACATGTTTACAACAGAACATTTATCTCTCATGCCCATCTCTCCATAAAACAGGTAGGAACAATGCACAGAGATTACCTCCAACTCTTTCTCCAGTAACTCAAACAAAAACACAGTTCAAATCAGTTTTCTAAGTACATCAACTCTGCCTGCACTGCTTGAGCCCTGCAGCACTTCCAGACAAGCACCACTGGCATCTATTTTGACAGACTTCTAATTGCTAAGCTTCACTCCACAATGGCATTCAACTTTATCTGAATCGGTAAAACTCTGTCTATATGTGTAAGCTCAGAGGAGGAGGAGAGAAAGAAACTTACTTTACATGTCTGTATATTGTTTGCATATACTGTACCTTCTCTCTTTGCTGGAGGATGCAGGATACCACAGCAGTCATGCAGAGCAGAATCTGTAGAATTTCAGGCAGGTATTGCTGGATCAAATGTCCCATGTTTTTCAACACAACCTCAAGACCATTGAAGAGGCTATGCTGACGCCCAAGAGGCAGGACTTTAGCTAAATCCAGCTCTGACATACTTTGAAGAACTGCAGTCTGGCAAGGCCCTGTGATAGGCAAAGGAACAGCCAATTATCTAGGGAAGCACCATGGAGACACCCACTACCAAGAATAATATTTCAGTGAAAAATAGTGGAATTTGGTCCTAAATTACAGATCCTCACAGTCAGATTTTTAAATATGAACAGCTCTGTGCCTCTATCTCTCTGATATTTAGATGCCTCCGACTGCTATAGAATCAGAGCACTTTACAAGCTCTCTTTACTGCCATGATACTCAGGCTAGCCTATGATGGCCAGCCACTACCCACTCCTGGTCTGCTACAGCTTACTTGCACAGCTGTGGCAAGTTGTTCAGTTTTTCTGACCTTGGACACATAAAACAGAGCAATCATGCTTTGTAAGGAGAAACTCAGGGGAAACCTAGTCCTTACCAAGGGTTTACTTTCATCCTTTCAAGGCATGGTTAAGAGACAAATTGAAGCACGTAACAGTACTAAGCCTATTTATCCTCCCACATCTCTACAGCCAGGAAATACCAGACTCCCGGTTTTTACGGCCTATTTACCATTACTGAATTGCTTCACAGCTTCAAAGAGTAGATCCAAGAACATCCGTATCTCTTCTGGCAGTGAGCCGGCCAGAAATCGCAGAACGATCGACATGCGAGTGCTCGCTGAAGACTTGCCCTGTGTTTTGCTCCCTGTTTTGTTTCTCATTCTGCCATAGAGAATTCTTCAAGAATCAAAAAGAGGTTGCATTAGCTTTCAGCAAGCCATCTGTTTTCCAGCCTCTTATTCTGCAGGAGAAACTCTGTTTAAAAATATTCTCTAGTGAAAGTTCTCCCTTCAGGTTCTCCACTCAACTACCACATATTGTCCAAAAACATCTTAGTCAAAGATCAGCTTCTGCTTCTACAATGGAAACTCTGCTGGACACTTCAGGTATAAAACTGGTTACCTTGCAGGACAATTCACATCACTGCAAATAGCTGGCAACACTCAATGAATTGAAATGTCCTTACAGTCCTCTAATCCTTAGCAGAAATAGTATGTACCACAATGCTGTTTTTAAAGAAAACACCATTTGCATAACATGTTATATAAATGTGTTATTAAGAAAACCATACAGAATATGAGAAACTAAGTCATCAAACTATACCATTAACCATGAGTTTATCTCAACTATTCAAAATGAGAAGCAGCATTACATCTCTCTGATCATGGTACTCTGCCATGAAGCTTTTGAACTCACACTTCAGAACACACCTCATAAGAACAGGGATGAGATCTGGTCGATGCTCTGTTTTTACTACTGTGGTCTCCTCAGAAATACTGAAATGGACTATCTCTTCTTTAAAGCTCTTGTCCTCCAGTAGCCTTTGCAAATTCTCCCTGAGAGTAATAAACATTATTTGAGGGCAGGTAGTGTTATAAAAATAGACATACACACAGATACATCTACACCTAATTACCTACCTATCCTTGCTGTGTACAAAATATTAAAGTACTATTTTTTCACCCTTTTATAAAAAAGTGTTTTAAAAGCCAGTAAGTTCAAGCTAATTATGTAGACAAGTAAGTCCTGGATGTATTCCAAGGAAATTATTTAACTATAAACTGTAGTTTTATGCTGTCACTTTCTTTGGATGGTTATAAATCATCAGTACAAAAGACATCTACTACTGACACTACTGACACCATTCTGGGACAGAATGGAAATGTTGCTATTTTTCTCTAAACAAAAAAGAGACACTGTTCAACCTCAAAGCCTGAGTTCCTCTCTTAGAAACAAAACATACAGCTGGCTAAAATTAAACTTTACATATGTCTTCAACAAATACAGGACATCAAATAAAACTGACACCAAAGCAGGCTTCTGATATGACAGCGGGCTCATTCACCAATGCTGAAAAAATGTAAAAGCTTTTTTACCTGTATGGCAGTAGATGAGGATGTTTGTATGTCATTATACAGTCAAGAGCTATTCTCTGTACATTCTGGTCTTGATGAGACAGTAACTGCAAATAATAAAAGAAAGGAAATGAGTCCCTGTCTAGGGGCAGAAGTGCTTACTGAAAACAGTGAAACAACCCAACGGCTACAGGCTCAAGCAGGTTTTGGACTAACTTATTCAAATGGAAGCAGAATGTATGTGTTGCCAGTACAAAGCCAAGATGTACATGCACAACTTCTACTCATAAAAAGGGGCATGGCTGCTGATAGTCCATATATACTTTTCCTTCCTACTTACACAGGACAGTTATAATATTATGTTTTTTCATAGCTGTCTTTTGGACCACTATGAGTTTGCATTTATCATCAAAACCAGTTATCAGCTGTGTATCTAAGAAGACTGGATTAAAAAGCAGACTATGCAAACCATTCCAAGATATCTGTATTTCTTTCCTGTGACAATTACAAACTACTTGGAAGACTTGGTATGCAGAGTCTCAGTGAGATTCGCCCTCTCTTGAAGATGACTCTTCATCGCCTAGGCACGAAACACCAAGGAGTGGTCACAGCACCCAGACTACCTGAGTTAAAGAACAGTTTGCACAATGCACTCAAGCACATGGTTTGATTCTTGGGGGTGTCCTGTGCAGGACCAGGAACTGGACTCAATGATCCTGGTGGATCTGTTCCAACTCAGCATATTCTGTGATTCTGAGATTCATTAGGACAGTGAAAAGAAGTTGAGAAATAAAAATAATTTCCCCAGGCAGCATCTTTATCAGTTCTTCAGTCTGCTACTAAATAGCATAGGCAAGTGTCATCAAAGGTCACTTCGCCATGACCTCCCTATGCCACATGGACACACCAGCTGTGACAATGAATATAAGACACAGAAATGCAAACAGTAAGTGATGAAATAATCCTTCTTGTGCCAGGCTGTTCTTTCCACGGTGATTTGACCTTTACAAGACTGTCCAATATTTTGCTAAGAACACAGGCAAGCAAACACGTCGATCAACTGTTTTTCTAAGCAATACTTTGAGATAGACTGACACAGAGTGGATGGCTGCTAGAGATTCTTAAATTCAGAGGCTAAGGAATGGAGCTTTCAGCTCCACAGCCTCAAAAAACAAAGCTGGCAACAATGAGAGCAAACCCCAATGACCTGAACAAATCCACAAACTGGGAACCCAACACAACCCTGTAAAATTAAAAAATTAAAACTGTTTTAAGGATTGTAATATAAAGACTTAGAATCCCTCTTTGACGTCATACTTTTGACAATTCTTTCAGGGAAATCCCTAGAGTCAAGCAAATTGAATATTCTTCAAGAAGAAATTCCTTTTTTGATGCTTGATAATCTCTTGTACATATTGGCCATACTCTGAGCACACAAAACACTATAGGACAGAGACAGATCTCCTTAGATCTCCCCCAAATTTTGGATTCTAAATCTTCCTCCAGATCCTGCATGAAGTGTAAGTGAAACAGATATCCTCTGCAGCCACTCTTCCACCTTGCCTACTACCAAGACTACTACTTGTCTGCTGTCAGATCTGTTTGCCAGTGCCACTCCTGGCAAACGAAGCCAGGTATCTTAAGCAGGTCTTTGACCAAGGGGCTCATTTCAAGTGAAGCCTGTTAGAAAGTCCTCTCAAGGACAGCTCCTTTTTCAGCCATCACAGCTGAGTTCACAAAATGACAGGTTTCCTCAGTGTTAGACACTGCACTCAAATAAGAAAGAGGTAATTTATTAGCAGGCATTTCTAAAAGTAAGCAGATAGCCTCACCTGGGTATACAAGGCATTCAACTTCTGCTCCAGATACAATGCACGAGGATTTGAGAATTTTGAGAAAACTTGTAAGTGGGCTATTAGTTGCCTGCAAAACAAAGCAATGATTTTTAAAATACCCAGGAGACAAACAAACAGGGAGCTTAAGTTAAAATTCATTAACAAGAAAGAAAACAAAACACAACAAAAGAGGATCCCAAGTCTTCAGCACTATTGCAGACATCTCAAGAAGCATCCTGCCCACTAAGCAGCTCCTTCCAGCTGTCACTTCACTGCACAGAGAACGCCTGTACTTCAGCAGCACTGGGTAGGCTCAGTTTTTTCATGAGAAAGGGGTGCAGTCAGGATGCAGCTTACTTTTCTCTGCCAACCCAACCCAGAACACCAAAATTCTCTATTTATCCCTTTGTTTATTCACTTGTCCATAACTGGTGCCCATGTTGCTCCTACCAATGTGATGGGCTGCATTCAGCTACAGACTGTACTGGACTTAACATTGGGCTGCAATGACAGATGGGAGTCAGTTCCTCTAGCACTGGCAGGGTCACCTCACCTCCTCCTCATGGAAAGGGACAGAGAAGACCAGGATAAATGAGATTTCCTCTATCATGTGTGCTGTGGGACTGGTAGAAGCTGTCCTCATTCAGCTGCCAGTTCACACTGAACCCTCCAGACACGGCTAGGCACTGACGAGGGATGAGTAGGATGCCTTCCAGGAACCCCACAGGGAGCCTGGGGCAGGTGCTCCCTGCTTCAGCCAGGCCCCCCAGGAGATAGGGTGCAGCCCCACAAGGGAGTCCTCCCTGGCACAGGCCTGACCCGGGAAGGGAGGTCACTCCACAACTCATTAACACACCCCCGGTAAATCTGTCATGCCTTTGTTACAGCTACTGGGAGCTAACGTTTCCACTTCACTGCACAGATGTTCTGAGATGGAGGCTGGAAAGCAATAAAATATCTTGGACTACCACTGGATTTTAATTGCTGGTAACTTGCAGATACAAGTCAGAATCTGGGAAAAAAATGAAACACCCACAGGACACCTGGGATGAAATGACACTTTAGGTCACATATCAAATATTTGTCTTGTTCCAACATATAAGGTGACATTTTGAAGTTCTCTGTCATTACAAGGGCCATCCTTTGCAAAAGAAGTGTCAGAATATAAATCTTTGTGCTGTATTTGTAAGGGATATTTGACAGAGGTCATCAGTGGGGAGAATTCATACAAAGAGCAACTTTCTCCTTGTATTCAGCACTGCAACAATGACACTCAGTAACATGCAGCTTCAATTTACCAAATAAAAACCTTGGTCCCTACGAAGACAAAATTTATAACAGGCAGAAAATGGCAGAATCCCAATATTAGAATACCTAAACAAATAATCTCACTTTTTGAAGTGTTTGGCAATGCCCACAGTTTTCAAAGACTAACAGATATGCACAGAGAAGCCAGGAATTCAGGTACAAGTCTCCTTCAGAATACTACACATTTTTTGCTTAAAGTAAAACACACCACAGACAGGTCAGCAGGGAATGAGATAATGATAAAACCTGGGCAACATATTTGGATTTTTAGTACTGTACAGGCAGAATTTCTGACTTGTAATCTACTGAGAAATTATGAAGCACAAGCAAAACGAGAAAAAAATAATATATACAAAACCACAGCTTGTATCTCAATGTGAGCTGCTGAATCTGCCTTTCCATGAGAGCACTAGCAAAAGGGAAAACTAAAAATACTTACTTAGCAGCAGCTCTTCTTGTTTTCTTTTTTGGTACTCCTATACTAATTGGTTCCCCTTCTTCCTTTTCTTCTTCCTCCTCCTCCTCCTCCTCCATAGCAACATCATTCATGTCTTCAGCAGGTACTTGTTTTGCTGCTATGGTACCACTAATTTTCCTTCTGAGATCCTGAGATGGAGCCACTAAGGAATCTGCTGGGTAGTACTCATTTCTGTGTTTAAAAAAAAGAAGGAAGGAATTCAGAAGCCTAAGATTTTTCCTAAGGTTTCAGGGCAACAACATCAACTAAAAACCTCACCATTCCTATTGTAACATCTTATTATGTCCATCATACTGTCTGATATGTGCACACATATGCAAGGGGCAGGAATTTGAATCAGCCTCTAACAAAATCAGTATTTTCCCCATCCTGGGGGAAAACACTTTGGTATTCTGTGATTCCAAACTAAAGTGTGTTTTCATTAAAGAGGAACTTTATTTCCACTGAAATCACTCTGCAACTGAGTAATGAGACTGACCACGTCAAGTCAATGAATGAGAGACTGAGCAGCAGAGACCTACTGTAAGTTTCATTTCAGCCTACTTAATTTCTAACAGAACCCACAATCCAATTAAAAGGTTATCTCTACTGGAAACAGACATGTCATCAGCCATGCATTCAAGAAATAAAGTCTGCAATGGGATAGCCAATCTTAAAGCTCAGCAACACATTGAAAGCAATGTGTCCACTCAATTGAAAAATCTTACTTACCGAATGAATCTCAAAAGAAGTGGGGAAAGTTCCCTTGATCGAGGCTCCACTCTGTCTGGAAACTTATCCAGTGCTTTCCAAAGTAGGAAACGGTAATTTGTATGGTCCAGCCGTTCACTGCAATCTGTTCTACTCCTCAGCTGCTCCAGAAAGACAGCCCCCACCTCTCCTTCTGGCATCTTTTCACTTTCTGTTTCAGCAATGCTCTCTTCCTGTTCATCTAATTCATCCTGTAGCTCCATTTCTACACAAGAGATAAGAAAATCTTTTCAGGTTACTTCATAATCACCAGTAGCAAGGAATCCATCCCCCATTACAAAAGTAACACATTTGGTGACATGCACCTGTTTAGACACAACTGTATTTAACACTGACCTGAAAGACAAACATTGCTTAGAAAGTGTTCTAGGATGCCTTGCAACCCTGGCACTTCTCAACTGGGCTCAGTTCCCTTGAATAACAGGGAAGTTCACAAATGGCTGCATACTTCTGGCTCTGTATTGAAATATGCCCATAGGTAAACCTCAAGAGCACAGATAAGGACAGTGTGAAGAAATTCCACAGAGCAGGAAGATGGTCTGCACCATTACACAGGTTTTGTCACTGTTCCTGACCAGTCTGAGCAGTGCCAGCCTTAAGCAAAGATGAAACTGCTGCATGGTTTCTTCACAACCTGCAACTCCCTCCTGCAATGCAGGTGGCCTTTTGCAGCTACTGCTTGGTGTTTAGGACAGGAGACACACCTTCCTCACAAGCCTCTCCACTCCTGCCCTGGACATGACAGAAGTACCGATTCTGAATTCCACCATCACACATAAATTTGGGGAACTTGAAAAACAGCCACATAATCCACCATTAGCTGGGTTACTATGATAACCATGCTTAGGATAGGTGACTTACCATGCTTAGCATAGGTGACTTACCAGCATAGCTAGCAGCCCTCTCCAAATGCTCATACAGGACCTTCCAGAACTGTTTATTCTCCATTTCCTTTGCATGAGAACTAACAAAGCAGAATACAGCATGAAATTAGAAGGAAGATAAGAAAAGGCAAGCGTCACTCAGCTAGTTATCAACTACCACAATCAGAGGCTTTGATCACTGCTTTAATGTGGCTGTCCAGAGACAGGACATCTGCACAATGCAGCTGTAGCACTTCCGTGCCTTTTCTCAGGGATCCCAAATGTCAACTGTTACTAAAATAATCTGGTTGTATCCCATGACTTCAAATGAACTAAAATTGAGTAAAAATGTTCTCAAGCTTTCTACTGACTTCTGTACAGCAAATCATATAGAATCAAAGGAAGAATTACCATGGACGTATCTTTTGAAGAGCTGATTTAATTTTTTCTTTAATTAATTCACTGATTTGAAGAGGAAAATCCCATCCTTTTTAATCATACAAAAAAGGGAGGAATAAAGAAGATGAAGTCATGCTGAAAGAAGTCACTTTTTCACCATGGTAAGACTTCCCTACTCTTTAGTATGATTTAGAGGTTTTCCAGTAAGGACAGAAAAGTTAGCAGATGAGGAAACAGAGAGACTTCATGTTCCTTTAAGCATTTGTGAAACATAAATCAAACCCTGTTACCTCTGACTAAAAACTCTTGTTGAAACTCTGAGTTATTTGACTGTACTTGTTGCAAGTTCCCTTTAAAGTAAAAAAAAAAAAATTCAGGAAGTTGAAGAGTCTACACAGGCTAAGATTTGAGAGATCAAATTAATTCCAGAAGATCTCACATGAAGGTTCTCATGCACAAATCTCTCCAAACTGGACATTTTTTACTTCAGCTTCAGTTCACAGAAGAATGAAAGGAATGTCCTGTGACAACTACAGACTGCAGCATCCAACTGCATATACTCACGTTATAAGTTCAATTACAGGATCCCAGAGAGGGCTGAAGTTAATATAAAGCATTCCTAGTAAATATCGAAGAGGCACCTAGAATGACATACAACACCATCTTGTTGAGATGCAAAAAACAGTAGTTAAAGATCAACTAAGCTCCTCTAACCTTTCTTTCTCTCAAAGAGGAAACTTTGACCTAAGAAGTTCTCAGAAGTGCTACAAGAGATGAAGGAAGTCACACATAATGATTCCTTCGTGTGGAATATCTAGAACCCATTTACTTCCTCATAGCTTCATGTGGAAATCTAGAACCCATTTACTGTAAGCTACACTGAGATCTCATAACTATACCAAAATAACATGAACATGGAAAAACCAGTTCAGCACAGATGATCTGGACTGTCTCTCTTGCCAACTTCAGTGCTGCCACAGCAAAATCAGGGACCTCAGACAGATGAAAGTTTGCCCAGAGGGGTATTCACTGCACTAGGCCTAATAGCATGTTCTCTAGGCTGGCTCCTCACTGAGTTACGTGGAGAAGGAGTGACCTACAATCCTTCCTCATGGATGTGAGGCCCCCTTTAGCTCAGCAGCAGAGGACATTCAACAGGCATAAAAGACTTTCCTGCTGAAGCAAGATCCAGAAGTGAGGTCACCAATGGCCAGTGGGAGTCCTACCAATGTTCAACCACACTGAGGACATGGCAAGGTCATGAGTTTAAATTCACTCATATCTCGCTCCTCCCTGGAATCATTTGCTTTCCTTTCCGTGACACCAAACCCAGATTAATCTGTGGGCCATTTATCTAGATACCACTGTTGTACAACTAACACAGTACTCCTGAGGACAATGGGATTTGTGATCCCTACTAACAAGTACGTTTTCTAAAACCTAATCTGGAAGTTAATTGATTTTTTTGACGCACTCTCATCAAAAATTCTACAATCCATGTGATGAAATAAGAACATTCTCTTAGAGTAAAGGAATGTGACAACTGCTTTTTGACAATAAATCCTTACCTCCTGCAAAGATCCACTTGGTATTGCAGGCTTCACTATGTCGCATCTTAGTTTCCTCAAATGAAGAAGTTTCTCTCTGTAATCATTCACTGTTGCTGGCACAAGTTCTGCTTGGAGCAATATGGCAAATACTGGCTGGAATTCCCCTGTGCCATCACCCTGAACAAACAAGTGACATGAATTCTGTTAAGAGTACCTTTATCTCATTGAAAAGTACTTCAATAAAACTATACAGACTCACAGCCATTCTGGACAAAAAAAACAAAGTCAAAGGACTTGCTCTGGTTTCCACCATTTAGGCTAACACCTGAAAACACCAGGAGGTGGGGGACAAAGAAATAAAACTGGAATGTGAAAGGACAAAAGCAGAGGACCTTGACGAGATATATTTTGTTTCTGCAAAGTGAACAACATTTCACACAAAACATGAAACACAGATAGCTTTGAAATGTTAAATGAAAAGCTTTAGCCCTACCTCAATCTGTGCAGAAGGTGGATTATCAAAATGGTTTAGAATTCGAACCGTCAACAGCCGGACCTACTCCAAGCAGAAGCATATGTCAGGCAATATAAATTGACACATACACACCTACAGAGAGGTTAATGTCTGACACAGCACACTGATTTCACTAGGTTCATCTTGGAGCTGAGAAACAGATGAATTCCTGTAGTCTAGGAGGCAATTGGAAGTGAATGCATTACGCTCCTGCCCTGATTTACCTCTAGGGAAGAGGCAGGGCTGACAGGGCTAACAGTTAACCTCTGTTAACTCACACCCCACTGACACAGGTCTAAGTAGACACTATGGAAGTAATAGCTTTACACAGTCTCATGCTTCTCCTTTCAGACTATCATTTAACTAAGTTTACTTATGTTTTATTGTTAAAATACAAATTGCTTTGCATGTGCTCAAAACAGCAGATTACCTTGGAAACACCAGTGGAAATATTCGGATGCAATTTCTCAAACAAGTCCATTAGGTTCCTTTGGGAAAGGGGTTCCTGGCAGCCACATAATGCCAGCCTCGTGTAATAGAGATCAGCCAACAGCAATGCAGAGGGGTCTGAAGGGAAAGTGCTAAAACAATGGATGATTTTTGTGGAATCATGGAAATGGAAAGCACTGCAACAACACTGGTATTTAAAAACAAGGCAGTAGTGATAACTACAACATTAAGGGAAAATTCCACTATTTCAGACTCTGCTTGCACCAGCAGGCCAGTGAAGTCAGACTTCACCAGCAAATGACTTTAAGCTGCAAAATCAATGACAGCCCAAGAGGCACGAGATCCCTCCCTTGTGTCAATCAGGCTTGTCAAGCTGAGACTTGCATGCTGGACACACAGCTGCAGAAAATAAACCTGCATAGTTCACACGAGGGCTTCTGCTACTGCCCGGGTGCTCAGTCAGTGATCAACAGTAGAGAAATAATCTAGACTTAGCTGAGACCCCAGGAACCCTGTCTGCTCACAGAGAAGCTTCCTTCTGCTACCTTACATCCCTTGCTCCAAGCAAGCTTCACATCCCCTGCCCAGAGCTGACAGGAAAGCATTAGGCTAAAGCTCACTGCCAATAATTCCTGTTGATCTGGGCAAGTTGTTTTATCTCCATCATGCCTCAGACATGAACACCATAACTTCCTAAGTGAAAAGGATGTTTTGAAGCTCAAGCCACCAAAGACTTGGAGATGCTAGAGGGAGATTAATGGTTTTCCTAAATCCCTCCAGCCAGACAGTTTTCTTTGCTAATTATAAGTTAAATAGAGTCAAAATAAATAAAATGGGGTACACAAAATCTCCTCCCATTGTGGAGCAAGCACAAACATAGATATGTAAGGACATGGTGGAATCCCAACACCACGAGCAAACTCAGGCTTTTGACAGAGCTCAGAAAGTGCTGCTCCTGTCTCTTTTATCATTATAATGTAACACAGAATTACTAATTGTAGCATTCCGAAACAAAACTAGAACCAGTGTAGCACTCCAATGTAAAACCAGAACCAACTTATTTGACACACTACCCTGCAGCTAAGAAAGCATCAGTTTGAAGAGAAAATGTCACTGAAGAGGAACTACATCTACCTAGTTTTCAAAAAAAAGTGCCTACAACTTTGCTCCATTACGTAGCCACAATACTGAAGCAATGCACCAGCATAACTGAATGGGCAGCACACAAAGAAGCATATAACCAGCTCTTATATAAAGGCAAAGTCAAATTTTTGCCCTACCAAGGAAAACCATGAAGCACCACAGAACAGGTAGAGTTTACTTACGTCACCAAGCTCTTGACACGCTCCACAGGTAACAAATGGAGTACTTCAGCAGATTCCACCAAACTAAGTAGAGTACTTACAGCTTGGCAGGCCACGAACAGGTTTCCTGGAGCAGAGAAAGAACAAGAACATCTTGTAAATTTACTCAGCTCTCAGTGACTTGTGCTTGTATGGTGCATGCCCATCCTGAAAAGGCTGGAGTCAGAGAAATAAGGTAGCATATGGATCCCAGAACTGGCATGTGTATTTTCTAACCATAACACATAATCATAACACACAAAAGAAGTGCTTCCCTGGCTATCAAAGTAAGTGCCTCCTCCAGCACTGAAAGCTGTGACAGCTCCCAGTTTGCATGTTTCCATCACACCCACATGTGCAGAAAGCAGGGATCTGGAGCTAAGCACTGTGGCAGGAGTCACAGACAGCACTCTGCTAAAAAAGGAAGAAATGCTGCCAAATTGATATGAGTGTAGCAAAAGCAAATCAAAAATACATACTGATGCTACCACCACACAGGTGCCTATAAACTCTGGAACTTTGGCAATGTACTACTGTGTAAGATCTTTAAATCTCTCCCATGTACCTAAATACTGAGTATTTAGTGAATGGCAGGTGGGTTTGCTGAATTTTGTCTCCTTTCTAAACCTCTCAGACTCCTTTAGGGATGGATGGTTTCCCAGAAGCACAAGATAGCCAATGCCCTGCCAGGCAAGAAAGGGCAATTCCTTTCCCATCACACTTCTAAGTTAGCAAATATGTTGCTTTAAATTAAAAAAAAAAAAAAGAAGTAATTTCCCCTCCTTTGTTTCTTTCCAGATTGAAAAAATACTGTTCCTAAACCAGGCAAATTAAAGAAAGCTTTAAAAAGATTTAACTGTCTTACATGCTGCCAATGGAAAAGAAAGGGAAGTGAGCATTCATATCCTATTTATTCCTCTGCAAACATTCCTGTATTCTAGGTTGCTTAATTCCCCAGGTACATGATTTCCCAGATCCTGCTAACCATTAACCTCCATAAGGAGCTCCTCAAAGAGAAAAGAAACATCAAGTAATGACAGGAGGAAACTTTCTGCATCTATCTGCATAGTGTAAGGACAGTTCCCAAGCTGCAATCTGCATGCCTTTTGGTAGCAGTATGCCCATACTGGACAAAGACAGCAGCTTCCACCTCACTACAGACACACCTGTGTGATCAACAAGGGAAACACTTCCACACTGGCCCTGAAGAGCTGCCAGTGATACCTTGCTGTTGCTCTGACCCAGTTTTCAAGCCTGTTTCCTTGCACTCCCCAGCAACCAGAACACCAAAACCACCCGGTTCTGGACCTTGCACTTTGCCTCATTGCTCAGAGGCCAGGAAGGTCAAATGGAGCACAGGGCTGGGAGCCTTGCACAGGCAGTGAGAGAAGACTGGAGTCATAGCAGAAGGTGAAGGAATTGCAGGAATTGTGGAGGTGGAAAGAATGCCAAGGGATGAAAAAAAGCATCCAGGAACCCCCAGTTTGGGAGAAGGGTGAAGAAAACCAAGCAAATATGTGTAATATGGGACAATAGGAGGCATGAGTATAGGACTGAGGATGCATTTATTTTCTTTTCCCTTATCAACAAAGGAAGAAATAGCAATGTGCCTCTGGCACACACACAGAGCCTGAGCAGTGCTGCTACTACTGGCAGCAAAGATGAGACCCAAGAAAATAAATTCTAGATATTCCTTTTTTAGGCTAAGTACATTACCAATAAAACAATCGTGACAGCATGAAAAACCTGCAAATATGATAAAAGAAAGACGTAAATGCTTGACAAATCTTCTTTAAAGAAGAAAAAGCAATAGAGCTGATTGGTGGATACATTTAGGAATATTAACAAAGATATTATAATTGGAAAATGACAGACAGCCCTTACAAACAAAGGAACAATGAACACTCAACCTGGAGCATTCTAAAACTTGTTTATAGTTTGTCACAAGGTCCACTTTCTAGCTCTCTGAGTAACTGCCCTGCTCTATGCAGGCTCAGGTAATTTTTTTTTCTGGCCAGAGAGGGAAGACAACCAGTGACCATCTCTTCCTGGAGAAAAGATGCAGCATTTAGAATTGGTGGTGTCACTTGGGTCAGAGATGGTGCGGTGGTTTTGGCATGGATAGAGGCAATTTTCTTCATAGCAGCTAGTATGTCGCTCTGTTTCGGATTTCTGCTGGGAATTGCTGATAACAGAAGGATGTTTCAGCTACTGATGAGTAGCACTCACACAGCACCAAGGGCTTTCCTGCTTCCCACCCCACTCCAGCAGTGGGGAGGCTGGGGGTACACAAGGTGTTGGGAGGGATGCTGTCATTTAACTCCAGCCAGCCACCAAACCCCGTGCAGTTACTTGCCCACTCCCCCACCAGCAGCATCAGGGAGAGAATCAGAAGGGTAAAAGCTAGAAAACTTGTGGGTTGAGATAAAGCAAAAAAAGCCATGCACACAAGCAAAACAGAACAAGCACCTGCTTCCCATGGGCAGGCAGGTGCTCATCCATTTCCAGGAGAGCAGGGCCCTATCAGCCCATGTAGTGGTGAGTTGGGAAAACAAATGCCATCACTTCAAACATCCCCTCCCTTCCTCCTCCTTCCCCACAATTTATACAGTGAGCATGAAGTGATAAGGTCTGGAATATCCCTTTGGTCAGCTGGGGTCACCTGTCCTGACTGTGCCTCCTCCCAGCCCGCCATGTACCCTCCCAGCCTGCCATGTACCCTTAGCCTCCTTGCCAGCGTGGCACCACGAAAAGCAGAAAAGGCCTTGGCAGCAGCAAAAGGCTCACGAGCAACAAAAACAGCTCAGTATTATCAAACCTGCATTCAGCACAAATTCAGAACACAGTCCCATACCAGGCACCGTGATGAAACCAGTGGAACACAGCTGGGACAGCTGACCCCACTGATCAGAGATATCCCCTATCCTACAGCACCATGTTCAGCATTTAAAACAGGGGGAAGAAGAAGGCGTGGCATTTGTCTTCCCGTAACTGTTATGAGTGATGGAGCCCTGCTTTCCTGGGGATAGCTGAATATGTGCCTGCCCTTGGGAAGCGGCAAATGAATTCCTTGTTTTGCTTCACTTGCATGCATGGCTTTCGCTTTACCTGTTAAACTATCTGTATCCCAACCACGAGTTTCCTCCCTTTTTACCCTTCTGATGCTCTCCCCTCATCCTGCTGAGTAAGCAAGCAGCTGTGTGGGGCTCAGGTGCTGGCTGAGGTTAAGATACAACAGTCCTTTCTGGCACCCAACATGTGGCTTGCAAGAAGAAACAGCAGTGTGCCTCTGGCACACACAGAGCCTGAGCAGTGCAAGACTGTGCTAGATTGAACCCTGATTGATAGCTGTTATTGCAGTTTAGCTATTAATTGGTAAGCTTCTGTGTCTGCCAGAAGGCTTGCTTGTCTTATTGTATATTAGCAGCCACTAAGGACTGCTTTTTGTCTTCACAGCTGTCGTGCTGTACTGCTTAGCATCCTTCTCTGCTGTACCTGGGAACATTTTGGTAACAGCCATGGCAATGCACCAATGTGGGCAGGGCAGGGCAGTGCTGCTCTTTTTGTCCTGCTGTACCAGCCAGGCTGGAACTCCAGTGTGAACTTGAGTCAATCGGACTGTGACCTGAGGCCGAGTCCACACAGGAGCAGGACATCCCAAAGCATCTGTGGCCGTGGTTAAGTCCATGACAAAGTAGGTACATCTCAAAGCAACTATGGCTTTAGTTATGTCTATGCTGAAGCAGGTGTACCTCTGAAGGAATTGTGACCCAAGGGTAAATCCATGCTGGAGAAAGTACACCTGAAGCATCTGTGCCTGTGGGTAAGTACATGCTGCAGCAGGTACACTGTGAATCCTCACCAGCTATGCATGAGGTCATGCTGGAGCACCTCAAGGTGTGTGGCCACAGACAAGTTCATGACAGAGCAGGTACACTCCTGAGGGAGAGCAGCCGGTTAAGGCCACATTTGGAGCAGGTATATCTCTGAAGGCACTGTGGCCCATGGATAAGGCTGGCCTGGAACAGGTGCACCCCAAAACACCTGTGGTGATGGGCAAGTCTACACCACAGCAGAAAGACTGGGAGAAACTGGGACTCAAAGGTAAGACTTCACTTGGAGCAGGTACTCTCCTAACAAGACTGTGGGTAAATTCAAATCCAAGCAGGAGCAAGGAGGAGTTCATTGCAATGTTAAGCCCTGTGGCCTGGCCCAAAGGGACTGGGGTGGAGATTATAACAGATACAACTTTAAATTGCTGGAACCCATTTCAGTTGATTGTTGTAGGTTTAAGTCACATTTTGGAGGAATTACTATAGCAGGAACCACCCAAACCAATGGAGGACAAGCTTTATAAGAAGCAGGGCAAGTGTAGCAGTGAATTAACATGAGCTGACTCTGGTGGCAAACAATTCCACACAAGACACCAACTCTCCTGTCCTGAGTGACCACCGTAACAGATGGAGCCCAGATTCACAGACTAAATTAACTCAGCAGATATTCTGTGAATATTTCACAGGGGTGGTCCACAGACTAATAGAATGATATTATATCAAAGGATGGGAGAGGAAGAGGTGGATCATGAGGTTGCATTGGATAGTGTGGTACCTGAGCATGACATAAATGGTATTGAGTAACAGGCAGAGACTGTGCTGGTTTTGGCTGGGATAGAGCTGAGTTTCTGCATAGCAGCTGGTATGAGGCTCTGGCTTGGATTTGTGCTGAAAGTAGTGTTGACAACACAGGAATGTTTTTGTTATCAGTGTGCAGCACTCACAAAGCATCAAGGCCTTTTCTGCTTTTCACACCAGCCCACTAGTGAGTGGGCTGGGAGTGCACAAGGAGCTGGGAGGGAACACATCCAGGACAGCTGACCTCAACTGACCAAAGGGGTATTTCAGACCATATGGTCATGCTCAGCAGATAAACTGGGGAATGTTCAGAGTGATGGGGTTTGTCTTCCCAAGTCGCCATTATGCATGGCAGAGCCCTTCTTTCCTGGAAGTTTCCTGCCCACCCATGGGAAGTGGTAAATTAATTCCTTGTTTTGCTTTGCTTCTGTGTGTGGCTTTTGCTTTACCTATTAAGCTGCCTTCATCTCAGTCCACAAACATTCCCACTTTTACTATTCTGATTCTCTGCCCCATCCCACTGGGCAAGTATGAGCAGGTGAGGAGCTGTGTGGGGCTTAGTTGCCAGCTAGCGTTAAACCACAATGGTCTTTTTTGGCACCCAACAGGGAGGTCAAAGGGTTTCAGACAATGATATTTAATTGGACTTTATAGCTGTCATTGATGAGTAGCCATTAAGTGACAGATGCTAATATCCTAAACTTTGCACTACAGATTGGAATTGGAGATTATGAGTCAATAGTCTCTCCTTCACTTGACAGCTTCAGCCTGGATTGGGTTTAGATAGATTTCCTCCCTCTTTTTTTTCTCACTTTCTTCTTTTCCTTCCCAATTACCACTGTCTTCCACTGTGCAGGACATCTGTCAGCCCATCATTATTATGAACAGCAAATGTTCCTCCATTGTTTCCTGGAGGTTGTTTCCTCCCAAGCTTTGCTCTTCTAGTTTAAGTCAAGCTGGTAATTTTGGATACAATGCTACCACTATTCATTTTCATGCTTTGTGCAATCAGAAAAACTGCTTTTATTTTTTTATATATGAACAAAAAGCAAATATAGGAAGTAACTGTAACTGACCTTTGCAGAGGCTTCCTTTGTCAATGGCTGTGAAGAGAGAGTCTACAAAACTCGTCACATGAGGCAGAACATGGTCTCTGTTCATCGGTCTGTTCAAAATAAATGGGAAGACTTTTATTTCTGTTACACTGACACCTACATATGCTTTCTATCCCATTTATCTCTATTAAATTACAGGTAGCTCATTCCAAGTTTGAAACCAGCAGCAAAACATTTTTGCTATTTCTGACTCACAATTTAAGCTGTGGCATTCACTGCATCTTCTTTCTAACTAGTCCTTCAATAATTACTGAAAAAATACTGTTGCGAGAGGATAGTGTTTAAAACACACAAACTGAAATGTGTCAAGAACATCTCTACACACTAAAGCACCAAATTTAGTGAGTAGGCAATTAAGAAGCTGATATTCTATTCCTGTCTTTACTGTTGACTCATGGTATTTCCATGCAGCACTTGGTTTTGTCTTCTAACCCCAGTTTCCTGAGCCTAGCACTAGCAATTATTGTCCTTTCCTTAGTAAAGTGATTTCTTACAGAAAGAGAGCTAATAGGCAGTAAGAAAGTAGACAGTAGTACAGAAATACATGACAACAGTACCTTAGAATATCCCTTACCTAATATGTGGCAGTACAACCAAGGCAACCCAAGACTGTGAAAGGTCAGTGATGTCTTCCTTCACTGGTAAATGCATTAAAGACAGTACATGATCCAACACTGGTACTCCTGCCTCTTCTCCTTGTCTTTTACTTGTTTGTTGCCTTGTGTTAGAGCTAAAAATAAACCCAAACATTTTAGTAATTCACCACTGCATATCAGAGATTGTTCCTTTTGCTCCTATGAGATTCAAAATTATGTTGTCTACTTCTAGCAAAAAGGACTTGCACTACCACAAGGTATTTTTTCCTTCTCCACGTCCTCTACTGCACAAAACATCATCTAGTCATGCTGAAGAGCACAAAACACGGCTCAGAAGAAATGTCAGCTCTTTATTTCAAGTTCAAATAATATTTCTAGAAGACACTGGTTCTCTGTTGGCCACCCTCACAACTGGGACATATAGACTCTAGGAACACCTGAGAGTCATCTCTACAACATGTTTGTTAATAAACCATGATAACATTGACATAGATGGATTACAGAAAACAATCAGTGAGGTAAAAGTTTTGGGACTCAAATGCAATCACAAGGTTAGCTCAAATCAACAAGCCTATTTGCTTGAAAAGGCAGAAAGGGTTGACACCATACTGGAACACAGGGAGTCCTTCACACTCCATGTACAGCAATCTTTCCATTCCACCCAGTGCTTGCAAGATCACAGTCAGAAGACTGCAGAGGCTCCACTCTTCAAGAAATACAGAAGCTCATAAAAAGCCAACAATAAGAATTATTAGAGGCTTAAGAAAATGTATTTGTGAGATAAACCTCAAGGAATTAGGATTGTTGGTCCAGAGAAAGAAGATCTCAGACAAGTCTGATGATGAAAGCCTGCTATTTGTAAAAGCTTGATGCAAAGAGTAAGAAATATTCTGCTCTTTATGCTTCCAGCAGATAAGATAAGCAGCAAGGGATTTAAACTGCTGTAAAGAAGGTTTAAGTTATACACTGAGGTCCAGGGGGAAAACCCCTAACAACCCAAGAAAAAAAACTGAAGTCAAAAAGCCCAAATAAATAAAAAACCATCTGTATAAGTATAAAGATATCAAAGTACTAGCACAGACTGCCAGAGGCAGCTCAGAAATCTCCAGATTTGGAGTATTTAAAAACTAGGTAGGAGATGAGGTATGCAACTCTTGAGATGTCTCCTGACCATAATTTACACCACTGACTTTGCAAGAGATCAAAAAACCAGTCCAAGCAGGACCAAGGTCCTTGCAGCTCTGTACTCCAAACCACTGAAAAAACAGAGAGATCAAGAAACAAAGAAAACAAGGGAAGAAAACCAAATTTAATCATTTTGACTCAACTCTCTTTTCCCAAAACCTCAGTGCTTCCACTACTATTAAATAAATTTAGGAAAAAAACCACACATAGTAGACCACTTAAAGGAAAAACCAGACCTTACATAAAAGGCAATACAAAGTCAAAAGTTTTGAATTAGCCGAGTCAGAATTACTAGTGAAAAATCAGTATCATTAGATTAGCAATGGTCATTCTGTGCTTCAGTGGCTACCCCTGATTTTCTAAAGAGGCTCCAGGGAAAGCAACCAGTTCATTGTGACCAAGCTAGGTTTGCAACTAAAAGCAGTCAAGCTGTGCCAGCACAGTGCTGCTGCTGGATTAATTACATGTCCTTTGATATCCAGCTGTGCTCTATGGCAAGGCTACTGTACTGCTGCCAAGAAAGCTCCTGGGCAAGACACATGCATACAGAGAAAAAAGCTGGGGCACAGGCAGGAGGTTAGCAGGGATGAGAAGCTGAACTGCTGCACTCACTACAAACATTAACTGCCAAGGGATGCAGTTTGCATGATGGTCTAACAGATCCCCATTATACGTACACCATAACACTGTTGGCATCAGTAACCACCTTTCCAAAGCAGCATCTCGTCTCATATGATTTCAAAAAGGAAAATGATATCCTACTATATCATTTGGTTTGCAAATCTGCCAGCAATGCTGCCATTTTATGTAACTGCAGAAAATACTGGAGGGCAACTTTTATGTGCTCTGCACTGCCTTCAGGTCTAGAGCCACACAGACACATCTAGTGTTAGCTAAACTTGACAAATCTCACCTGACAGATGCTTCAGTGAAAACAAGAGGATACTTTTCAAATGCCATTGAACCAATGGTAGGAGGCTCTGCTTTCACCAAAATGAGTTTAGCCAGAATTGCCACGGCCTCATCCTTTGTGATGGCATCTGTGCCAGAGAAGCAATGTTCAATGTATTCTAGAAAGCATGGGAGAAAATGCTGAAGAGACCAAAAAGAAAAAAAAGAAAAAGAAAAAAAAGTTGAAGACTGGCAAGTCTCTTTAATCATCATCAAATCCACAAAAAAACCCAAGACACCAACCACAGGGAAACCCAAACGCTCACAAATAAGCCAGCAAAGCATCGGACTTATCAGTTCTGGTGCCCCTAGGCACCAGCATGGACTGTAATTTAATGCAAAAACTCATTCTGCACCAAATCCAGTCTTATCAGGACATTCCAGATCCTTGACTTGGCTTTCACCTCCCATTCCACTGAATTAATTTGATTCCTCCCAGATCACCATTTATGCGGCTTATTCTTCATTTCCACTTAGTTTCTCCAGAACTCATTCACTTCCTCCCATCCATAACACACTCACCACCGTCTTAACAAGGCTTCTTTTTGTGAACAGATATTATCACCTTCTCCAACTCTGAGAACACTTTTACAACTTTAACACAATAGCACAAGTAACCTCTTTCCTTCTTATCAGGTCATAACAGAAGTTTAAATAAACATCATGTCAATACACAACAATCCTTCAGCACTCGAGGCAGGTAAGTATACTGTGGATTCTCCACTTGTTCCCTTTAGCAACAAAAATAAACATAATGCACAATCACTTCCACCTACCCTCTCAAATTGCTTCATCGTGAACATTGCTTCAGAGAAGTCCAAAAGAAAACGCTGTTCAAATCTACTTGCAAATACCTGCAAGATGCAAGTGAAAGGTTGCAGAATGAGAGATATTTCATAGTCAGCTCTTCACTACCCATGGGACATGTTTTCTGGTACACAAATCAAGCATTCTTTGAACTCCTGAGATACTCTGCCTGGCTCTTCTGCTAATTCCAGCACACTGAGCAGCATTGTTTCCAAGTGACAATTCAGGTACAGGAATGCACAGTCCTTTTTAACAAACTCTACTGACACAACCCTGTTTGACAAACGCTGCTGGATCCTACTGTCTCTGTGCAAAGACAACTGAGCTATCTCTTCAGTGTGATATGGAAAACAGACGTTGAAAGCTCTAGGACTGCAACAGAGACACACTTACTGTTAGGAAAAAGCTTCGGCTCAAAACGTATTTCAACTTGGCATTTTTTCTGTGCAGCAGGTTGCAGAAAGTTTACTACCTCATGGGCAGAGCAAACCTCTGTGCTTTTGAAGGATCCAAAACAGGAACAGTCCTTTGAGATACCCAAGATCAGTACTCCTCAAAGCCAAGATAAAATACACACCCAGATCTCTCTTTCCCAGACCCTTCAGAACACAAGGACAGCTTTAAGCCTCCTCCAGTTTAACAGAAGCCCACACAAATATCCTCAAATGTTAGAAGAAGTCTACTGAGCAAAACTGGCCTCATGCCACAGGCAAAACCAATCTTACTTCAGCACAAGTCAACACTGAAGACCAGCTGAAATTTGATCTTCTTCAAACAATTGCAAGTCTTGCTTTCCCATTGGAAATTGCGTGGTATTTTCATTAGAAATATTTTTTCACACACACTACAACTATGGTCCACACTGTTAATTGCAAAATTACAATTTACGGAAAGATGAAAACTAAAGAATCAGACTCCATAGTATAATCTCCTGTTGATCTTTGCAACACTACATTTGATAGGGATGTATGCAGCTAACAATGTCAATGCTCCAGGAGCCAAGGTAGTACTGAAATATGCTTACCCCGGTACTTTCTAAATCAAAACTGCACTTGTGTGAACCTTGTTCACAAGTCTAAGGCATGCTCATTAAATTCTTGGAAACTTAATTTTTTTTGTTCACTAAGTTTGATTCAATGATCTGCTTTATCACCATAGGCAGGACGTATTCCTTCACTGTCCTCCTTCCTTTCTCTAAAGAGGCTATAGGTGTTTGAACTAGAGCCTGGATTTTATTGGAATGATGTCTGTCATGGTGACTTTGCTATACTGACAGTCTATGCAAGACTGTCAAGTAATCCCAACACTCCACCAGACTTAATTTAAGACATTGGGCAGGTACTTCATTATCTGTGCAAAAAGGCTGAAGGGAACCTTCTAGCATATTTCCCAGTCTGAAACAGAATGTCCAGAAATCACCCTGCTCTAGGGAATTTGAAGACTAGGATTTCTCGTAAAAGCAGCAATCCTTGTTACCTTTTGAATAGCTTCCTTGGTCAAAGAATCTGGCAACAAAACATTTTCTGCCAGCAGGAATGCAGAAATGGCATTCAGCAGCAACTTGCAGCAAGATGGTGAGAGATATGGTGTCTGTAACATTTTTATTAAAACCTGAAATGAAAAGAGAGAACTCATATTTGTCCATGAAGATAATGATTACCTGGTCTGAATGGCCTGGACAGTTCCTGGACCAGGAGGGCACATAGTTCTAAGCTTCAGCCCACAGAAATGAACTCTCACAGACCCACTGAAGCCTGAAGGCCCTAAATCTAGCCTAATGGGGTCAAATGTATGTGAATCTGGCAGAACTGCTCTATACCACTGATACGGGGGATCTCCTTCACAGTGGCAGGAACAGACTCTAGAAGCAGTAGCCCATTTTCCCCACTGCTCATTTAAAGCTGGGCTACACTAGCATTACAACACAGAGGTAAAATCTCACAGGATCAGAGAGGTAGCAATACTCAAAATATGTGTCTCTGTTCACTCAAATCCTAAGCCCAGTGACACATCAGAAATGTGTATGAATGCTTCAGCTGACCATAACTCTTCCATATTCAAATGATACTTCTCTGACACATCTAAGTGCCAGTCTGACCTACCTGACAGACATCTTCAGGCAGCGAGATTTTAGATCCATTTGCATGTTCCACTAAGATCAGATAAGCTTGCAGAATCCTTTCCATCTGCTCTGAAGCCACAGAGCAGTTGACCTTCGTTATTTTCCTCTGCAAATCTAGGAGTGATTCCTGTTTAAATAAAATAGGGAACTTAAATGCTTCAGATAAAAGAACAAACTCTGTTTCACTTACTGCTATTTGAAGGACATTCTGAAGAATCAGTATCTCAGCTGCCCAACAAATATTGTTGGCTCTTCCATACATATTCCACAAATTAAACTGCGCAGAAACACTGCAAAATTTCCCTTAGGTAAAAAAACATTCTCAGATTCTGGACAGAAACACAAGAAACTCCTAAAATGAGAGTCCCTGGAAAGGCTGACACTTGACATATGAAATAGGAAAAAGAAATATTGGGTTCCACACCCACAATGGTTTGGAAGCACCCAGCTTTCACTGGAATTACCAGAATTTAGGTACTTTTACACTCTTTGTGCATCATTTTGCTAATGTGGATGCTGAGAGACTACTCATATAATGTACACTCTACATTAGTGTCTCTTTCTGTCCAGAAGATATAAACTCCTACCCTTGATCCAACAAACTGAACTCAATTTGGACAGCCATCACAGACTACATAATACTTCCCTCTGAGCAAGACATCCCTTGTACATCCATCAGTTCCCAGGATAAAAGAAAAAGCCTCATTAAAAATAATAGACAATTTGTCACGAATTTCCAAGATTTCATAACAACTGTAGATGCTGAGTCAAAGAAACCTCAGGGATACAAAACATTCAGTGATAAACAAATCTGTAGCTAATGACAGTAAGGTAAAATCTGCTTATCATACTGGGTGAGGCCAGAGGAACCAGATGGCATTCTCTAGGAAACTGGTTAGTCACAGGAAAGGAGTCTCAAGAAGGAACCAATAGGAATTATTTACCCATGCTGGAAGGACTACCCTAAAAATGCTCATGTGAACATTTCCTGCAGTTTCCCATTTCATCCCTCTTAGAAGCACAACTGACACAGTCTGTTGTCAGTTGCAAGAGGCTTCAAATCCCCTTAGCAAATCCCCCTACCAGACTTAAAAGTTTACCAACTTTTAAATATTGGTCCGGTAAGTAAAACACACTGCCAGGCTGTGTCATTGCTGGTTATTCTACATCACCCTGAGCCAACACAGCACAGCCCACAGCACTCAGCTGTGCTCCTTCAAACCAGAGTGTGACCCCCAAGCAGCAACACAGGAACACTCAGACTGAAAACATTCTGATTTTCAGTACTTGCCTGAAAGGTTCAAACTTGGGATTTCCAGGTTTAACCCAACTCTTTGCCTTAAAAAGATCTGAAGGGCAAAAAGCTTCCCTTTTACTGTCATAAAATGGTTTTGAACCACCAATAGTTTAGCAACATAAAACAAGCACTACATTCCAGCAAGGGTTCTGCAATGCACGCAAAGGCAGACTGTACAAACCATCCTTGCCAAGCCACAGGACTGAGTTCCAAGTCTCACCTGCAGTAGCTCCCTTCTCACTCACAAAACAGCCACCAGGGTAACTCTGAGCTTAGAAAAGAAGGGTGGAATTTTTCCCATGACTCTGTATTTTATGTTTCCAAAGCAGAAAAAAAACCCATTTCTGGTCCAGTAAAACACTTTCCTCAATAAGTGCAGAATTTTTTTCTCAGTCACTCATGAATAAAAAAATAACAGTAAGAAGAGAAATAATCGGTGTACCTCCAGGCACTTGAAGACAATGTCAAAATGCTCCTTATGGATATGCACTGCAGCTGATCTGATCATTTGCTTGAAGGCTTCTCCAACAGCTACCCATGGTAGCTCAATTTCTTCTTCAGTCATAGGCCCCAGCTTCATCAGAATTAATTTCATAGCCTGCACAGGAAAAGAGCGTGTTGTGTTCTTACACTTAGAAAATAAATCTAGCAATCCTAAAACTATTTAGTGCAAGGTATTGCTAAAATATTCCAGTGATTTAAATTCTTTCTATAATTGAGAAAAAAATAGGCTATCACCTAAAATCTGAAATATCAGCAAGAAGTGTGATTTCAGCATACAGGAATACTGAAAAAGAATTACTTAAAACAACCTTCCTGTCTCCAAAAATATTCTTAGAAGGCTTTCAGATCCTACCAGGTAATTACCAACATGCTTATCACCAAGGATCCACAGAGGTGAAGGAGAAAACACTCCTGGTTTCAGTGAGCACTGCCTAAAGCCTGTTAATAGTGACAGTTAAAGCAGCAATCTTGTTTTTACCGTCTCTGCACAGGAGTGGAACATGTTTCGAACACCCTTGCACATCTCAAAAAGCAGCTGTCCTACACCTTCCACCTTTTCAGGGTGCTCTCCCAGGTCACGAAGCATTAAATTGAAGAGTTCATTTTTATCAGAAACCTGCAAAACATAAGGAGAAAACCACATTATCTTCTATTCAGAACTGTCAGATGGATAGACAATCAAAACGCTCCACAGCACCATGTTGTTCTGCTAGTTCTGCCTTCCCACAACAGCTCAAACTCATTATTTCTGTGACCACACAAGGAAATTCAAAGAAGAAATTTGATCAGCTATTCAGCCACTACAGCTCCCACAAGCCCAGAATGTACACAGGTCTGCTGACGTCACTGCAGCTGAAATATATAGGTTTCATTCTTCTCATGCAAGTTTAAACATGTGCATAAATGCACAGTTAAACTGGTCACAACTGAAACAAAAAAGTCCCTGTCCTGATGAGAAAGAGACTTGTATCAGCTGAACACAGAATCCAGTCATCTGAAACTAGAACCACACTTGAGAATACTGCAGGGACTTCTGGTCCAATATTGTAAACACCTCAGTTTCTGAGAATTTTACTTAAAGTTCAGAAATTTCCAAAAACAACCAATCAAGTGAACATGCTTTATTAAGGTCTCTCAACTTAGAACAAAAATGAGGATACTCAAACTTGCTAGCCAGTCTAAGGAATCCTGGCTTTTGTATGTTTTGACTAAAGAAAACCCAACAACTACCACTCCCGTTCCTTACTCCATGAAAGCTGCTGACTGATCTTGGCTGATCTGCCAGGGAATGTTACGTACAGTGATCTTCAGGAGTGGAAAACATCACAAGAATTTCAGTTCTACAAAGGCCTTTAACTATTCATGAAAAAGCTGGTAGAAAAATGTGAACATACAAATTCAAGCCTCCCTTCTGCAGGATTACCTTACTATTTCTAGTAATTTTAGGTAAACCAATCACAGGCATTTAGTAAAACGTCTCTAAACAGAGAGTGCTAAGGCCTCTATTTGCCACTACTGACATAGATCTTAGTATGGCAAAAAAAACCCCAACAAAATGACAAAAAATGACAACTCAGGACATGCTGTATGCCAGTTCAGGCTTTGCTAACCCTTCTCTGGAGAAAACCGAATATTGCACATTGAATCCAAAAACCACCTCAAAATGAAGATAGCACCAAAGTACAAACTTCCTGCTTACCTTTCTCATTAGAAAGACAAAACTTTCAGCAGCAAAGTTTCTGATGTGGAGTTTGTGGTGAGCCAGCAGGGTGCTGTACAGGCTACAAAGACACAAAATAACCCATTGTCTTAGGGGCAATGCAAGAATTGCCATCAGCTGGTTAAAAAAAATTGTTTCCAGTTTACATTACCACTTTTTACAAACACTAAGAACCTGTCCTTCTAGAGAGGGCCAATACCTTCCCTCATCTAGATGCCTTTCCACTCTCCCTGCATAACGAACAAGAGTTTTGCAAAGAAGGTCAAATGACAGTGCAATTAAGCCACAATCAGAAATACCTTTCAGATCTGCAGATCTACACATATTCAACTGCAGAACCAAGATTTTCAACATGTATATTTAGCAGCAGTAAGTGAAACAAAAGTTGATTTATATGCCAGATTTGTATTTCAGTTGAGCCAACAGGCTCTCCTGTACACTTAGAAAGTTTTGAAAGATTCAGTTTGCAAGGCTGATAAATATTTGCAGTTTCCTGGTATCAGTAACAGTGGCAGATGGCTTATCACAGGTTCATTGCAGAGGGAGTGGTGCCTCAGATTCTCTCAAATTGAGCAGATCATTTTTCAATATGTTCAACAGCTTAGTCTGGGCTGGGGAGGAAATCTGTAACCAGTTTTTTGCTCCATCTGTTCCAAACTGAAATTAGGAGGAAGAAACATGGAACCACTGTCTATGTCAAAAGGAAGAGCCCAGCTACAGCAGCAATTTAAGACTGAACAAGTGGTCACACTGGGTCAGGCCACATGCTCAGTCAGTCTACAGCAGGAGCCAAAAGCAGATACCTGGGAATGGTTTAAAAACACAGCAAGCACATATGAAATCAGCCTTCAAGCACCTGCAGTTCAGGAACTCCTCAAGCCCAGAAGCCCCTGCATTTGGTAACTGCCTGGAGCTTGGCCAGTTCCTCTCTGAGAAAAGCTGAGAAAGCATGCTAAAAAGTATACTGAAGCATTAAGCCATGTATTCATGTGGCATTTACACTTCTGTAGCATCTAGTAACTGCTGATCAAGACAGACATTAAATATGGTTTTTACCTGTATATGTTGTGTATGTCTTTCACCATCAATCTCCACAAATACTTGTAGAGATAGGAAAGAGCGGTAAAAGCCCATTCTAGCAGATCTGTATCCTGTGTATCCAATAATTTGGTGATGGCCAGGAAAAAGTCATGAAAGTGAGGATAGAAGTCAGCCTGAAGATCTCGAGCCAGCTGCACCACTAGACTGTGTTTCAGAAAATACACCAGTGTTAGTGCATTTCAAAAACAAACCAATCAAAACCTAGCCAAATAATCCAGTGCAGTCTCCTTAGAAAGAAAGGCAGCATCACTTTTATGTGTCACTTTTTAAAAAATATCACCTATTAGGCAGCCGTGATTGGCAAAAATCTTAAGATTTTCAAAAAATCAAGTAGACAACAGTACACAAGGAAACGAATAATTAATATCAAACAGAGCACATTAACATAATGTCTAACATTCAGTAACACTCCAGCTAATTTATTTGCCTTGTCACAACTATATTTTTTTGAAGACTTAGAACCATAAAGCTCTACCAGGGAAATATGACCATTTTGGGCATCTCACTGCTTATTTTCCTCAGGCACAATAAAGACAAAGAACACTTACAACAGAAGCCATGCTTGTAATACCATCAAGGCTTATGACTACTTTTTGTGACCATTTACTTACTTTAATAGGGGTTGGTAAGCAAGACTGCCTTCGACTTGCAGATGTGTCTTCAAGCTCTGCACAACAGCACTTTGGTAATAAACCAGCTGGTTGAAGGACTGGCATTTGTTGGCCACTTCATTATAGAATTGCACTGTTCAAACAACAAAAGAGAAGCCCTGAAAACTAGTCCAGTCCCTGGTAAGCACATAGGGTGTTAAAGAGTAACAGTGCTCCAGAGCCCAGCTCAAAAACCAGTCAATAGTCTCCCACTGGGCTCTGGATGAAGAAAAAACATATTATAGCAGTCTAAGGGAAGCAGGAAACATGAATATAAATGACGTACCAAAATGCCGAGTGAGGTTCAGCTCCTTCCATTTCCGCAGTCCTTCGAAAAAGTAGGTTTCAACCTCCTGCCAAAACAAAGATGGAGAATAGCTACCAACCCTACTGAATGTGTCCTGAGAGGTTCAAATGAAGACCACTATCAAGTGCCTAAAACATTTGAAGAATGTTCTAAGAAATCTTAATGACTCATTTCAACAGGCACTATGGAGTTTCCCTGAAAATAGTCTTTCTTTCAATATTCAAAATACATTTGAAAATATTTTCTGATGGCAGGACTTGTTTATATAATTGCTTTTTATAGCTCTGTTGACTGGCCTTGATAACCTAAGATGCTGAGCCATAGTTCACCCAGCACAATGCCTTGGGATTTTCTTTTGGCATCCTCTCAGCTATTGAGTGGGAAGTTCAGAACAATCCGGTAGGCCAGGTGGCAATAACCTGCAAAGCGCTATAATCATAATGATGATTTATATGACACACAGAAATGATCCTTGTGACCCATAAAGACATATGTGCTCATATTTTATACACATGCTGCCAGTATGTGGGTGTCCACGGGTAACAAGTGATGCATCCCATATGACAACTGATAGGACAAGAGGAAATGGCCTGAGGTTGTGCTAGAGGAGGTTTAGACTTTCTTCACTGAAAGGGTGGTCAGGCACTAGGACAGGCTGCCCAGAGAAGGGGTTGAATAATCATCCCTGGAAATACTTAAAAGATGTGCAGATGTGGCACTTAGGGACATGGTTTAATGATGATGAACTCGACAGTGTTAGGTTAACAGTCAGACTCAACAATCTTAGAGGTCTTTTCCAACTTATGATTTTCAAACTTCAGATTCTATTGCAACTACTCAGCACATTCAAGTCTTTCCAAGTCTGGTTGTATGACTGCTAAATGACACAGCAGCATCCTTCACGTTCAGAAACAGGCCCACCAGCCACATGGAAACATCAGAGTGATACTGACAAAGTGCCTCAATGGCAATACGGCAAACCAGGTAAAAAAGGAAAAGGGAACAAAGCACAAAATGAGGCTCCAGAAAAAGCAGTTCTTGCAAGAGCTCCTCTCCAATTTCCTCCTAAATAAATTTCTTAAGTGACTCTTTCATGGAGTATGTCTACCTGTGGTGTTATTTCAGAAAATAATCACAATTGCTGCTCTCACCTCAGCATAGCTCCCAGTTCTGTCAATCCGATGAATAATATCAATATTAATGTTGCTTAGGCGCTCCGAAAAGGTAAGAAACTGCAAAAAAAAGAACACATTTCTTGCTTAATTCTGAGCACAGCCCTTCCAAATCTCTCTCGATAGCACTGCAAACAGAAACCCCACTTCTAAAGACGGGCTGCCAGATAATACCCCTCAACATCAGCCCTATAAGAAGATGAAAGCAAAACGCCCAGAAGCAGGACTGACCCTCTACCCCCGCGACCTGCAAACCGAGCCTCGCAGCCCACGCCTCTGCACAACACGGTGACAGAGAAATCTACCAGATTCAGAGATGCAGAGAAATCTACCCAGGTTTCAGCACAGTGCCCCCTCTGAGCCTTCCCGAAACAACGCCCTGGTTAATTTCATTGAATTATTTCCTACACTGGGGCGGCGGTGAGCCCGCTGCCTGTCAGGGACGGTGACCCGGCGGCCGGAGCTGCCGGGTGCGGGGCAGCAGCCGCACCCCGGCCCCTCGCAGCGCGGAGCTGACCCTGCCACGCCGCCCGCCCGCCCTCACGCCTCCTGCCGCGGTGCCGCTTCGGCAGCCGGGCACGACCACCGAGCTAACACCGACGGCGGAAGCCTGAGCTCCCTTCCCCCGGCCAGCAGCCGCGTCCGGGCGGGCGCTCACCCGGTGCGTGTTGCCCGACTTGTGGGCCGTGGGTTTGCTCTTCATGGTGGCGGCGGTGGGAGCCCCACAGCGAGTCCCGCACGTGCGGCCCTACGCGCCAGGCGCCGCCATGCCGGCACGGGCTGCCGGGAGCAGGGCGGGACCGCCGGCGGAAGGGGCGGGCGGTGCCGAACGAGATCTAACCCGTAGCTCGGGGAGGTCCTGTCCCCCTGTCACCTTGGCAGCGAGCGGAGGTTCCCTGGAGGAGTGGGCAGAGTAGCGCCGCTCCGCCGTAGTCTGTGCGCTGTGGTGTAGGGCGGCGGGCTGGGGCACCTCGGTAGCAGGGGGAGGCTGCGGCGGTGCCCAGGGAAGAGCAGTTTGTGCTATGGCGAAAGCATGATGGAGCGGAGAGCGGCCCACAGCACAGCACTGATGGCTCGTCCCGGAACGGCCACTGCCCAGCCCCTGATCTCAGTAGTGATTTTTGTCCGGACCTCAACGATTTAAACAAAAATGTTCATCGCAGACAAAGTACATGCAAACCAAGTCCTCGCACAAGAGCAAATAGTTACGGACTGGTCGTTCCGTGCAATACCACGGCTTGTGGGAGCTTCTGCCTGCGGCTGCAGTTGCAGGAGGGGAAGGACGTGTGAGTGAGGAGGGAGCTGAGCGGGAAGGAGCTTTGGTGGGGGCAGGTGTAGCACAGGCAGCTCGGAACCACGCGAACATTCAAGGCTGCGTCTTGCCCAGCTCGGGAATTCGGCCCTGCCAGTGCCGCCCGTCCTGCCTGCTACAGGCGGCTCAAGGCCATGTCAGAAACCAGCTTGCAGGCTATTTAGACGGAAAGACATACTGGTGGATTTGAGCACGGCTGAAGTTCACGATTTGGAGCACGTAGGGACCCACAGCTTGGAACAGACCCAACAGGTTAAACAGTGCCAGGTGCATCCAGAAAGGCTGCCCACAGGCAGGCAGTAAGCCATTAACATGATAGTCATCTGGACAGGTTGGGGAACGTGCGTGCTTCAGCACCCGAGGAGTCAGAGCTTCTGAGACAGCTTTAAACCTTGCTCTTCTGCTGCAGGAATAGAAGGGACTCCCGGCGTTTGCATTAAATGGGAAGAGAATACCTAATTAAGCATTTAAGTTTGAAAAGGTTTGCTTAAGTGATTTCAAGGCCAAATATCTCCATAGAAAGTGCAGCCAAAAGCATGTTGAGAGGTCTAGATCCACAAGGGCTTAGGGACCAATATGCAACTGCTTAAGAGTACAAATAACCCTCCAGAAGTGGTTAGTAAATTCAATTACTGTCTCCTACCTATTGTATACTTGTGGAAAACAGTCTACAAGATCTTTTTTTCCATTATGAATAGCATCTATAGCAGAGCTGTAGAACTTTGTGGGATGCATGTGCTACAAAATCATCCAAGGAAATGAGCAAAATCTAACATTCATGTAAAATAACAGGAGAAGAGCTCAGGTGTGCTCTGGCTGTTGCAGAAGTCATCATCAGCAAAAATAAAATACATTAGAGGAAGGTTTTAAAAGGCAAAAAATGCTCATTTTGTGTTTGTAAGCTGGCAATTTCTCAGAAGATTGAGACAGGGTAGACCTGTAGCTGCTGATGTTCCTGAGAGTTTCTGGTTGCAAGAGCTACTCATGGACTGCGTGTCAGCCAGCACTGAGGTACATCTGAGTGTACCTGCACTTGGAGGTACATCTGAGTGAGCCTCAGGCTAGTAGCCCAGGTATCAATACCAGTATAGCCAGGACAGTAGGTCTGGTGCCTCAGCTGCCAAGGTTCAGTGACCCAGAGGGGCCCTTCCCCACTTGTGTATGAGCTGCAGCTATGTTAACAATATCTTTACTACATACACTCCCTTCTGACTGCAATGCTTCAAGCCTCAGGACTTATTCTTTTACTTTTCCAGTAAGAGATGTGGTTTTCCCATCTCTGGGCAGGCCCCAGCTCCAGCACCCTGTGGTTATCTGATGGTCCCTGCCAGCAATTCTCCTTCAGAAATCTATGCTACAGACATTAAAAATTAACAGCAGATGGCCTTCTGAAGAGTAAAGGCTTATTGGTAGTAATACCTGTAGAGGCACGTAGAGGAAACCTTTTTAAAATAGTGCATGCACTACCAAAGCAGTCACCAATTCAGATCTGACTTCTTCAAACACCCAGTGTGGGCTACAGCCACCAGTCCCTGACTCTAATCCATCAGCATTTCTGAAACAGGTCTAAGATTCCTGTGTCTCCTCCATTCTTGGGCTTTTTAGTCCTGCAGTTATAAATCTACTTGCTGGACTCAGCAAGAGCCAGAGCCCCTTTATGTAGAAGCAAAGGCTTGCCTCCTGATAGTTTGTAGTTTAGCCTAATTGGGGTGAAATACCTCGATTTTTAATCCAGGATGGTCTCACAGGGCAGAATTCATGTCAGATAACCTAGATGTTTACAATTGTGTGTCTGCCTTTGAGCATCAACTACAGGCTCCTTTTCTATTCACTGAAGATCTAGACACATTCTTGTACTCGAAACATCTGTGTTGGAATATCATTAATCCTACAATTGGTATCTTGGGAAGTCTGGATGACTCCATTGTATGTGCATATCTGCAACTGCCCCTGTGGATGCCCCCCCCCACATGACGTGGCTCAATAACTACAAAAATACACTGTATCCAAAACCGTGTTACCAGGTTTCCCTCCTTCTGTCGTATTTTATGTGTATTAATTACAAGCACAGCACATACTCCTGAAGCCCGTTTGATACTGAGTTTCTGAGTTAAAGGACATGTTACCTGACACAAGACAATGAGCAGCCAAGTCAGGCTATTTTTAACCAGAGGACATTGTAGATTGCATAGGTGCACAGGTGTTAGATCAAATTTTCATTTTCCTACCATATTTGTGCAGTCTGCATAGGTAATTATATTGTGAGAGGATTTTCCCTTTCAAAATGAAATATAACAGGCTAATAGATGAACAGAAACAACTGTGGATTAGACCAAACAACTTCCAGTCTTGGATGCCCAAATCTAGGTTGCTCAATCAATAGAAGCCTTTCTCTTTGCCTCTCTTGAGTCACCACACAGGTGGAGTGCAGGGGGCTGGGGTGGATCTGGCTATAAACTACTGCATCACAGGAGCTCTTCAAAATCCTCCTGTAGGGAGAAGCTGGCACGAGTTTAAGGCAGGTTATACAAGTGTATCATGCAGTTTGGTGTATTCTTTCAACTTAAGCAAACAGATTTATAATTTTTAAATTTGTCTGCAAAGTAAGATGAGCCCTTTGTAACACAATGACATATTTTCACTGCCAGTTTCCTCCTCAGCTTCTAGCTGGCATTTTGCCTTGCCTTGCGGGAGAAAACCCCACAAGATCATGTAGGATGTTGTTGAGAGCACTTCAAAATCAAAGCAGACAAGATACTGGAATCCTGTTCTGCAATGTGGTGGAACTGTTTGGCCACATTTTTTCTAATATGCCTGAAGCATAGAGATTCTGCAAATAACGCAACTCCAGGTCAATGCTAGCTGAGTCATGGGGAGAATTTCATGGGGAGAAGGGGAAACCCTTAGGTTTGCTGATCAGAGAGGGTTGGAAGAAGGGACTGGAATTTAGATCCCAGATATTCTGCCTGAAATATTCTGAACTTAGGGGCCTTTCCTCACAGAAAGGTGCACTGGCAACCTGGTTCAACCCTTGACACACCTAGACCAGTGACTCATCTATTTCAAGTCAGGGTCCTGCTGCAGAGCTGAAATATCTGGGCTGTACTAGCTCCAACTCTTGAACAGCAAAACTGAACAGCACCAGAGCACAGGGACTGTCTACACCAATAGATCATCAATACAATCCCTGGCACAATTTTGCCACAATTCATGCCAGTTTTCTGCCCAGTAGGAACCCACACCTGGGGCTTTTTTTTTTTAGGCTTTGGTTTTCTGTTTGTTGTTTGGGTTTTTTTTTGTTTGTTTGTTTTGGGGTCTTTTTTGTTGTTTTGTTGTTGGGTTGGGTTGGGTTGGTTTGGTTTGGGTTTTTTTTTGTTTTTGGCTAATTTTTTTTTTTTTTTTTTGGTGGAGAAGAAAGTTTTAGAAATTATTTGTGTTATAAAGAGAAAGGGTCTGATTTCTACACAGACCACATGTATACAGACAGCCCCAGGACAGGAGAGGTTTGCAGTGGTGGCTACTGCTGTTGTTCCTCATCCACTGCTCTGCCACAGCAGCAGCAGCAGAACTGGCTACAGCCTTGTTGAAAGTAATAGAAGCAGCAGGAAGAGGATTCACAGAGGAATATATATTCATGGAGCATGGAAAGGAAAATTAAAAGGCAGGATGGAGTCTTGTTCCCCAAAAGAGATGTGAATGCTGTCCTGCACTTCATGCTCACCATTAAAATGAGGGCATTTGGATTTGACAGAAACCATCTGGATTTCAGGCTGTCTGTCCTGTGTCTGGGACTATTAACAGTCTGTTTACAGCATGCCATTCAGGGGAAAGTAAGGCCAGGCTCACTGAAAGGAATGGTATGTTCCTGGCATGGAATAGAAGGTAATGTACAAAGCAATTGGTACTGTTCTCATATCTCTGCATCCATCTCATTCATGCAATGAAAGTTAGGTATGTAGGTTTGATGTTTTGGCTAATTAATTTGCAGCTTTTTCTTTTCTTATTTGAAGTTTGAACTGTCATAGTATTCATGCAGCTGTAACTTTGCTTTCAGGTTCCAATAGAGTCGGTACTTCAGTTATCCATTCCTGATCTCATAGATCCAAGAGACATAGTGTACAAAAGCTGAAACTCTGAGGAAAGGGTCTAATAATCTCAGCTCTGCAGTGTACTGTAAGGAAAATACATTTGAACATACATACCCTTAAGCTGAGACTGCTAGGAAGCAGTCTAATTTTGATGTGTTCTGTTGAGTGAAATATTTGTGGGTGCCTTAGAAAAGTGGAAGAAGTTATACCACACCAAGAGACAAAAGCAGCCCTTCTTGGCACTTCCACTGTGTCATAAGCTGCTGGTACCAGCTGCTAAATTACAGACATTTATGAAAAAATTTCCAATATTGGTCTATATAAAGCAGAAAAAAACCCCAAAAAATACCAAACCATACCAACCAGCCAGCCAACCAATCAACCAACCAAAAAAACACCAAAAAAATGTTATTGATGCTGTCACTGCAGAGATGTTGCTAACATTAAGGAAAAAAAAATTAGGGCTGTCCCTTCTTATTATAAAATTTAAGTAAGTCTTTGGACACTGCTGCTGCTTTTAATATCAATTTGTGGGTCTAATTTATGATCAAATCAAATAGGGGCCATTGAAAGAACTGATAAAACAAACATATTGAAATAATAGATCCCTATATAAAAGATATCTAGGTGGAGACTGACACTTCAGTAATAAAGGAAAAGGAAATGAGCCTCCATCTCCAAGTAAGAGAGAAAACCCAAAAGACTCTGAAGCAGATGAAGTCCTGGTTGCTTGAACTGGGCAAGCACTTGCCACAGGGGTGCAGTTCAGCTCTCTGGCTATAGCTGCTGGCTGCACAGAGGGCTATATTTCACCTGGTGTTCAGAGCCAGTAGAAGATCACTTGCAGGGTGCCCACCCGCGCCTCTTTTGATGTGAGATGAAATGAGCCCCTTTAAAATGATGATCAGCTAATAGTACTGTACAGATACAGAGCATCTTCTGTACCAAGAGATAGAGTCCCTTAAATCCAACTGCAGCCAATATGCTTCTCATCTACTGCCATTTACTGTTGCACTTCCTTGTGCATCACATCATTCACCAATCTGCTAGCACTATCACATGGTATTAACCTGACTATGCAGAAGCTGTGGAGGCTTTATGATGCTAGATCAATACCATTTTTTTTTTGCCTATTTAAAAAAGCATGTTAAAATTATTATTTCTTCCCCATTGCCTTAGCCCCAAATCCACATTTTCATCAAACCCCACTCAGTAGTCTATTTGAACATGTGCTAACACTGGATAGCAATACACAAGAGACATTAATTTTAAGAGTCTTAGTGTGCCTGGATTAATAAAGTTCTCCTGCCATGGAGTTTGGTCATGAACATCCACATGACACATAACCACTGTCCCCCATCCACCACAGACCACCCATCACTCCTTAGCTTCCTGCAACAGCCATAAGACTGCAGTGCAAGAGGCCAAAAACCTACAGTGTCCCAGCAGCATCTTGGGAGAGACCAAGGATGCTGGCAGTGTTTACACTCTCCAGAAAAAACAGGAATTTGCTATTTGAAATATCCAGATAGCATCAGAAATAGGTGTAACAAATCTCACGTTATAGAGGAAAGCAGAAGAAACAAACCAAGCCAAAGTCAACAGACGCAGATGGTTGGACCGGAGGGAAAAACCTCCTTCCTTATCTACTTTTGGTGATGTTGCTTTGAGGATGCCTGACAAACAAAGCAATTAAACACATAGAGCTGGTATAAATATGCATAACTGCTTTCAAACATTTCCAAGCAATGTATGTGTCTGTGTGATCTCGGCATGGGCAGCCTTGGCAGAGTAAAAGAAGAAATAAAGATGATCGAAAAGGGGTTTAAAAGAGAGGCAAGGCAGTCAGTTCCTTGAGACATTAAAAAATTGAAAGAATGAAGTGGATAGGAAACAGCAATTTTGGGGGAAATGCCTCATGGGACTGTGGGTCCAAAAGGAAGGGGATTCTTGCAGAAGTGTGAGAGGGAGGAGGAAGAGAAAGTTTCTTAATGTGATGAGATGGGGGTGGAGATGAAAGGATTGAGGGAGCACAGAGGATTCAGCAGTAGCAATTACAAAGAAGGATGGGAGGCAGGTAATAAGGGAGATGTCAGACCTGGTGATAGACACTCTGGATTATGAATTGAAAAATAAAATAATAATTAAAAAGCTAGTTAGGCTAGCTGGGCAGTAGCAGGCAACATTTTTTCAGAGTATTTCGAAGTGGCAGAGTTAGCAGGCTCATTTCCAGAGGCTTCCTCTGTAGAAAGTGCAAAGAGATGGGCTCCTCCAGGGAGCATATCAAAACAACAGTTTCTTTCTGAAGAACCTGTCTCTCTCTTTCAGCAGGGAGCCAAGCTGCATAACCGAAGTACCCTACACGGTACACCTAAAGCAGAGACATATCTAAATAACTTCAACTAAAACATGTGATCTGAGATAGTTTGGATAGCAGCTAGTGAAAAAAAGAGGGAAGCAACAGAAACAAAATACAGAAGTTCAGAAAAATTTACTCAGAAAAAAAATCAATTTTTTGTTCATCATTCTGGTGAACATTTGACAGCCTTTTCTCATACATTAACTGCAAGTAAAGAAACTAGTTGAATTGTAATTCTGTTGATGCAGAATTGAACACCTTAAATAAACAAAAGATCCCAAAGCCATGGGTATAAAGTTCAAACATGTAACTTATTTATCCATTTGAGTTAAAGAAGTAAAATCTGTACCACAATTTTATTCCCATACTAATTGTTCTCGTGAGCAAGTATTTATGTATGCTACATCTCACTGCATTATAGACTCCTAATCATTCAGATTTAAATGTCCAGTAGTCAAGGCTAACTTAAGTACTTCCTTCAATCCTGGAGCACTCACTATTGATTTTAAAAGGTGTGTTGGTATTAGTGGGTTACACAATATAAAGTTCTCTTCTCAAGACAATTAAGTACTCACATTTAAATTATTTTCCTTTCAAACTGCATTCATTCGAATTTCAGTGGAATGTGAACATAGAAAAAACAAACAACTAAGAAGGTGTCATTCAAAATGTTAACATAAACCATGATTTTTATGACTCTTTGGCTCTTTTCTCCTTGTTGATCTCTTTCTTTGCAAGTCACTCTTTGTGTACTTGTGTCCCAGACATACTAAGCATGAGAGGACAAACACTTCAAGCAAAAGTTATTACCATGAAAGACTTCCTAATGATTAGGGTCTGTAGCAAAGACCTTTCCCAATTCTACACCTCTTCAAATATAGGATTGAATAGGATGAGGATTGGAAAAACGACAGACATGGAATTAGGGAACCATGCTTCTTGAAATATTTAACTTGTTTTATTTATGTTTTTTTAAGACATAAGACACTTGCAAATATCATTGCATCCTTGTTATTGCCCACAAACAGAACACAGTCTGTGCAAGAGGCACTTCTATAAAATTACTACTAGAAAGAAGTTTCTAAAAGGATGCTTGGAAATGTGCCCTAGTGATATTACTGGAAATAAAGAGGTAGCAATTATGGGACATCTCTGTAAAAGAAAATCCCTGTGCTCAAAATACATGTGCCAGGTGACTATTTCTATGAAACTCATCCAAATTTCACAAATAATATTGATGATGATGATGATGATGATGCTCTTCTGAATCCCCTTTCAGGATAATTCTGTCATGTCCAAACACTATTAACAGAAAAAGGGCTGACAAAAAAGTAACTGAAAAGAAAGCTAAGAAAATCACTAAAAAAGACTGTGGAAGATTAAGACACCTGCCCTGGTTTTGGCTGGGATAGTTAATTTTATTTTAGTAGCTGGTACAGTGCTGCATTTTGAATGTAGTATAAAATGAGTGTTGATAACACACTGATGTTTTCATTGTTGCTACATTGTGCTTACCCTAAGCCAAACAGTTTCCCATGCTCTGCCACTGAGCAGGTGCACAAGAAACTGGGAGGGAGCATGGCCAGGACAGCTGATCTGAACTAGCCAAAGGTATATTCCATACCACAGAACATCATTCCCATATATAAACTGAGGTGAGTTGGCCAGGAGACGCTAACTGCTGCTTGGGTGTGGGCTGGCCATCAGTCAGTGGGTGGTGAGCAACTGGATTGTGCATTGCTTGTTTCTTTTGGGGTCCTGCCACACCCTTTAATTAAAATTATTAATATTGTCATAATTATAAATATTATTATTAGATTTTGTTTTGTTTCACATATTAAACTGCTCTTATCTCAACCCACAAGTTTTGCTTTTCTTTTTTTTCCATTTCTCCTCCTCACTGCAAGGTTGGGAACAGGTGGGTGATTGAATGGCTGCATGGTTCTTAGCTGCTGGCTGGGATTAAACCACAACAGGACCATTAAACCAGGAGAAGCAAAGCCAGTGATGTGGTATAAGGTAACTAGCTATACTATGCCAAGCAATTCAGAACAGCAGTGAAAAGCACAGCAGGTAGAGGAGATTAGGGTGTATTCAAAGACTCTAACTGATGTTCAGAAATATGAAACACCATCAGCAATGAGTTTCCTTTACACCAAAATGCAACAGGTTTTTCAAGGTGACAAGTGATGTTGTATAGGAAGCAGTTGCTACAATTAAATTTTTTCAAAAGTAAAAGAAGTGCATTTTTACTTGGAGTACCACATTGTGAGAAAAATCAGACAGTCTAATTAGGAGTAAATGATTAATTTTGATGTGTTATTCCTAACACTAACTGTGACATAAAGGAAATTTAACTGGTAGCTCCATGAACAGAGGAGTAAATTAAATCTAGGTCCTCATGTCACTGTGTCTTAGTGTTGGTTGGCTTGTGAACTTAAGAAGATGAGAAGCTTTGCCTGCAGTTCTGTGTTTTTAAGGTCTTTCTCTCAAATGGTTTCACCATTCCCCTAATAGAAGTTCAGATCTTGCAGCAGTGTTCCTTTCAATAGGAACATTTATGGGATCCTGCATTTTTTCCCATCTACTTCAATGCAACTGGTAGGTCCTTAATCTTTCTGAGGTCCTAATCTCTCTAGATTTGGTGATGGTGTACTGTGGTCATTGTAGGAAGTGCAAACACCTTCCACATGAATACATGTATACATATATACAGGGCATCATCCCACATCCCTGATTTCCTAACAAATCATCCATTTTTGCAGATTTTGTTTTGAAATTATTTTGTTTGTTTGTTTTTACCAACAGCCAGCCACTTTCAGGCAAGGTTTCCAAACTGATCCCTGTGTAAGCAGCAGAGAACAATGGCCAGTCCTGGCACTACACAGGTCAATAAAATTGACCACGAACTGTTCTTGATCTGCAAACTCAGCTCAGCTGGGGTAGGTACAGCTGAACCCCACACAGTATGAAATGAAGCAAAGAATTACTGGAAGTTGGAGAGCTCCCAGGCTGCCAAAGCAAAATGTAAAGGGTCTTGCATCACTACTGAACAATGGTCACCAGGCCTCCAGTGCTTTCCTCCCTCACTTACAGTTTTTGCCCATGCCCACATTTGCCTACAAGCAGGATAATCTCTCAAAGTCTATTTTCACAACTTAGTTCAGAAAGATGGGCAGCATCTTTCCAAGCTCAGGGCTCAATATATTTGTCTCATCCACAGGAGAAAGACATCTGACTGATCTCCCAATGCAGTGGCCTCTCCACATGAAAAATAACAGGAAGGGAATGTCCTTCCCTACAGACTTCCAGTAATACCTCACAGAGCTGTCCCATAGTGGAAATGAGCCCAATACAATCACAAGGAAGGAACCATTTGGAACCCATAGGCAGCCTGGGGTTTGTTTGGTCAGATCCGTGGCCTTTTTAATTAGAGGGTGCTGGAGAGATGTGAATCTTACCCCTCTTGCTATTAAACTGAATCCCACTGATGTCAGTAGATCTTACAAAAACAGAGTCACAGCCACAATGAGATGAGACACCACATAAGGCCCAGTGGAGATGGGGCAAAAGTGTTACAAGAAGATAATGAAAGACAGAAGTTTGGAAGCCATTTACATATCTAGTGTAGCGATGAGAAAAAGCAGTTCTCTGTTATACAGCACAAACCAATAGAGCTAATTTGGTTCCCTGTGTGAAAAATCCAGAAAAACATTTAGTCCTGTTCTCCAGGTTCACTTGCTGTGATTTAGAACATGGCCATCATACAGATTTGCTGCCTGTTCCAAAAATGGAAACATCCGCATTGGAGGATCCAGCCTTTCATGGCATATTGATTATGATGAAATTTGAAAGACAATTTGCTTAACACTACTGGTAAAAGAGCCGAGGATGCCACGTGAAACCAAAGTGATGTTCATTTCCTCATAGCTGCTTGTGTTTCAGTTAAGAAACATGATTTGTTTTCCAGTACATGTTATCACTTGTTGTGTTTACATTATGTCAAAAATTATAAAGAAGCCAAATCAAAATTGTATTAATCCTATGTAATTAACACTTTAAATTCATGTTATTGTTTGAATGGTTTGAGCAACATAATTCCTGAAGAAGTGCAAACAAAGAACACTGAGCATGAAGCTCTGAGCAGCACAAGCTGGTCTGGGCCAGAGCCTGTTTTTATCCTTCCTGAGAAAAAGGAGTCATGCTTTTTTGACAACAAATACCTTTTTTTGGACAATACCAATTCATTGCACTGAGTGGGGATGTGCTGGTTTTGATTGAGGCTTTGCTTGAAAGGTTTATCATCTTTCATGTTGTCAGAAGTTGATTTAGGGCACCCAATTCAGATGATCAATAAATCAATAGGTACTGGTAGGTGTAGAGCATATGTTTCTTTCTTGATCTTCCTCAACAGGACATCTGGAAGCTCTTACTCATTGTATAAGTAATTAGAGAGTAATTGGGCTACAGAGACTGGTGCCCTAACCTGCTGTGGTGAGATTAGGACATGCCACTTGCACACCATGACCAGCTCCTGTCTCTGCAAGGACATTCAGACTCCCAGATAGGCATCTAGACACCAGACCAAAACAGACATGATTTCACAGCTCAATTTAATAATCCTGCCAGACCAGACTTCCACCTGCTTCCCCCTCCTTCCAATATGCACTCAGAAATAAATCCAAAAGGCCTGCAATTCCAGAGCTCCCAAGAAGAGAGAAGCGTTCCATCATCTGTGCTTGGCTGTCAGGTGTCTGTCTGGTCATTTCTGTCTAAGATACAGAAGGCTGCTGAAAATCATGTCTTAGAATGGTCATATCCAGGCAGCTCAGAGCACTTACAGCAGACTGCTTCCAGCTTATCCAGCTGTGGATAAGAGCCAGGAGAGGCTGGGCAGGAAGGACAATTATTCCACCTTCCACAAAGGAAAACAGGGTAATTTTTAATCCTCAGGCTGGTTCTGACTTTTACTAGGTAATCACTTCCAGCATAGCACTTTGCCAATGTACAGCTCAAGATGGAAAGCTACTGTGCAAAGCTTCTAAACTCTGCTGCAAGGTGTGCTGTGTGTGGCTGCACTGCTGTCAAGCACATCTGAGTTAGCTTTGGCATCCTTTCATCTTCTTTCCCCATCTGGGGTTGGTAATATGTGGCAAAGTGGCCAAATATGGTATTTGCTGTTAGTCCTGTGTCTACTGCTGGCTATAGAAATAGGCACATCTCCACCACTTGACATGCATGACCTTAGAATCCCATAGGTGTTTTTGGTGTATTCCTCTCTGGGTAAGGTGTGTGAAGCTCCATTTGTGATATTCCTGTGCACTTTGACTCCTGAACATGAAGATGAGTAGTAAAACTTCTGTGAGCACAGTGCAGGTAGTAGGGCTTCCCTGTTGCACAACCGCAGTGTTCATCAACTCGTCTTGGTAAATCTGATTCAGTGAGTTTCCTTCCAGATTGCACAACTCATGGAAATGTATATATCAAACGATATTTTCACCTCAGCCCTTTGGGGAGATGGTGCAATATGCTAATGAGCGAGGGTAGGTTCCCCATCCTGGGGAACTCTCGTGTGAAATGTCTTCCCTCCAGAAGCTCTGGACCGCAACCCAAGTTTGAGTTGTAACCGCGTTCAGGCGGGGCTGTGCCGTGGCTCCATCCCGCAGCCCGGAGGCTCGGGGCGGGCTGCCCTGGCCCGCGATCGCCGCCCCTTCTCGCTCCGCGGGGGCGCTCAGCGCCGCGGGGAGGAGCGGGCACCGGCACCGTATAAGGCCCGCCCGCCGTCCCGGCTGCGGCACTCGCACAGCGGCTCCCGGCGCACCCGCTCCCGGCCGCGGGGACACGCGGCGGAGACCTGCGCGGGGCGCTCCGCAGCGCACCTGTCCCGGCGGCGGACACCGCACCGCACCGCCCCGCACCTGTCCCGGCTGCGGACGCCGCACCGCACTGCCCCGCACCTGTCCCGGCGGCGGACACCGCAGCGCTCCGCACCTGTCCCACCCGCGGACACCGCAGCGCACCTTTTCGCTTCTGTCCCGCTGGTGTCACCGCACCGCACCTGCCCCAGCCCCGGCGGAAGGCGCCTCCCCGGGGGCCCGTTCCCATCTGCTTCCTCCTGCTTATGCCAGCCCTGCGGAGGCAGCAACAGCCCCTCTGATTTTGGGGAAGAGCCTTGGTTCCAAGGGTGAGTTCCTCGCGTAGAATGGGGCGCTTCACCGTGTGGGACTATGTGGTCTTTGCGGCTATGCTGCTCATCTCAGCCATCATTGGCATCTACTATGCCTTTGTGGGAGGTGGGCAGAAGACGTCGAAGGACTTCCTTATGGCAGGCCGAAGCATGAGTGCCCTCCCGGTTGCACTCTCCCTCACCGCCAGCTTCATGTCAGCCGTCACGGTGCTGGGCACCCCTGCTGAGATCTATCGTTATGGTGCCATCTTCTGCGTCTTTGCCATCACCTACGGCCTGGTGGTGCTGTGCAGTGCTGAGATCTTCCTGCCTGTCTTCTACAAGCTGGGCATTACCAGCACCTATGAGGTAAGGAAGTGGAAAGAATCCCTCCCCAGATTTTAGGGAGCTGGGAGGCTTCTCATACCTACTTTCTACATGTCTGCCCTCCACCTTCTCTTCCCCCAAATTCCCTGCACTCTGGGCTGTCCTATGTCCTCACACTCCCGAGAGCAGGCTGCAACCCTCTGTCCCCAAGTCTGCCTACACTGTCTCTGCAGGCAGGTGATGCTCAACCCTGCTGCCTTAGCTCAGGAGCTGTGTGTCGTACCAGATTTATTTCCTCATGCCAGATACTCAGTTCGGTAGGTGGAGTAATCCTAATGCAGCTTGGATGGTGACATGTCATTAATCATCTGTAATTAATATACCCAAACCAGAGCACAAAAGCATCTACTGTAGGAACCAGAGTTATCACATCACATCATGCTCCCTCCAGATTGGTTTCTAAGCTAAGGTGCAACCACAAAAGTCACCCTTTGGCAGAGTAGGTATTTGTGCTGTTCCTAGAGATTTTGAAGACACCCCTTGTCACCTGAGGCTGTTTACACTACTGAATGTCTTCTCTCTCATGATTATACAAGGAGGTCAGCAAATGCTCTCTGTCTGTGAAAGTTTTCTTATTTCCACCAAAATAAGGCTGAGCTGGTTTTAAGCACAGCATACAAGTTAAAGTTATAGCCATCAGCACAGAGACAGCTGGGGTAGTGGGATAATCACAGGTCGAGTCTGACAGTTTTGGGATCGGGAAGCATCTGGTCAGTGCTTTCTTCTGATTCAAAATGTCCATGCAACGTGTTTATCCTGCATGGAGATAGTTCCTACCTGCAGATTTAGAAGCAAACTGCTCATTTTGCAGAGGACTTTGGGAAAGGAGCATCGGTGCAGGTGAAAGTCCTTGACTGGCTGCTTTGATCTTTAGCATTTTATTACACTGAACAGAGACATTGCAGCACTGGAGGCTGAAAACAAGATTTCTGCTAGTGAATTTAGATAAGAGTTCACCAACAGAAATTCCTGGTGTCTTCCAGTGTATTTTAATCTACTAATCTTTGGACTGTCATGATGATACTTAAATAGGGCTCTTTTAAATAAAAGCTTATGATAATGACTGGAAACTCACTGATTATCTTGGCATTGAATCAGTAATCCACCTATAAAAGATATATCTTCTATTTCTGGACAGAGTTCAGATTTTTAGCAACCTTTTGTATCTGTCCAGGGGTTCAAGACTGCTTCCTTGTGGGGACATGCTCACAGGTCACATTTTAAATGCTCAGTTCATGAGTGAGCCCTTTTGAGCCTCAGTGTTTATCTGTGTTGATTGGACAGATTTGTCAGGCAAATTAGATTTCTTTTGTACAACCACACACTGAGAGTGTTTTTAGGACAGATGGTGGTAAGAAATCTGCTCTGCAGCATGACAGACTAATTTAGAGGTTGTGCTGTTCCAGCCTTGATAGAAAAGTGAGGATTCCTGTTTCACAAAAGGATAAATTTTGACTTATCTGTAGAATATATCAGGCTGCCTTGGGCAGTGCAGAAGGTGAGGTTAACATGGGGAGAAGCTGCTGACAACTGAAGATCTTTTGCCCTCTCTTGCAGCAGTTCAGATGGACACACATAATGCCAGAGTTTCCACACTGACTAAGATGTAGGAATAGTCACAATGTTTTCTTTTTCTCTCTGATTTCACAAAACTAGTGGATTCTATTTCTTGGCTGCTATGTCATTGTCAACTCTTAGTTGTAATGACTCTTAGTAAACTCCCTGTTTAGAGTCAAGAGTTGGACTTGATGATTCTTGTGTGTCTTTGTTCCTTTCAACTCAGCATATTTAGTGTTTCTGTGATAATATGTTCTAGTCTTTTCTGTAGACACCCTTGTATAGTGACTAGCTTATGTCTGCTTCACTTGTTTGTGTTTCATTACCCACTGGTGAAGTCTGTAAAGAAAACCAGGTTGAAAGAGATATCAAACAAGGAGACCTAGGAGTTTTGGCCATTCATGAAAATGTAAAAACTACACTCTGCTCTTTCTGTATTGCATATCACTTCATTCTAGTCCTATCAATAGTGCCAAATTTCAATATAAGCATTTGTTTTTTCTTCTTTTTTGCAGTATTTAGAACTTCGATTTAATAAATATCTACGCCTCTGTGGAACGGTCCTTTTCATAATACAAACGGCAAGTAAACGTCAGAGCTGTTCTGTGGTTCTCGGGCTGCTGGAATTATTTGGTTGGGTGTAACTGGCTGTTTTTTCTGGGCAGTTGATGTGGTTACCACAGTGCCTGGGTGGCTGGGAGCAGGAGAAGCAAAGCTCTTTCTGCTGCACAGCAGTGAGGTGCGGAGCAGGTGCTGGGCTACCTGCCTCCTGGGTCTCTGTGGGCACTGCTGAGTACCCAGTTCAGCACCATGCCAAGAGACGAGCAGCCCTTCACACAGGGTAGCAGTGTGAAGAGCAGTCATTCACTTGCCTGCTGGAGAACCTCGCAATGAGTTCAAAATGCAAACGTGCACCAGTGATCTACAGTGACAGTTTTCAACCTCTGCTGCGTGGATTCTGGGAGTCTGATTCTCAAGGGTCAGTGAGAGGTGACGAAAAAGGCTGTCAGGAGCTGTCATTTACTTACTGCACAAGGGTTTGCACCACCACTGGAAAAACCTTAGGTGTCTGCAAACTGAGAAGTAGAAGATTACTACCCTGGGGAATGTTAAACTAAAGCAATCTCTTAAATTATTGTTGGTACAGTTTGCTGTCTGGCCCTTTCAAAGGGTCAGTATGGGACCACAGCTTCTAAATGTCAGTGAGCACATGTCAAATGCACCAGAAAAAAATGTGTTCTTTTCACAGTTTTGAAGTGGACTTTTGGGTAATTCAAAGTAAGAATGACTATTCAATCAGTAAGTTTTTTAAGGTACATGCTTGTTTTTGTCCATTTTTGCATTTTTTAAGGCACACCAGAAGTCACAGGGTAATCACATTTGCACCAGTAAGATAGTTCCCAATGCACTGCTCATTACTGATTTTAGCAGTGCTGCTTAGCTGGTTTTTACAGATACACAAGCTCATGGAAAAAGTAGAGTGCTGGCATGTGTGAAACCTGACACTGTTTCACCAGCACGTATGAAGACATCACAGTTGCGTAAGTTGGAAGAGCTAAGCATAATCTTTGCCTGCAAAGATGAGAAAAATAATTCTATGCAACTTAAATACATGCTCAAGGAAATTAACCTAAGAGCTATATGTGGCTTTCTCTGCCAAGCACTTACAATTTAACCTGAAAAAATTAAATACTAGTGAGGAAAGAAAACCTCCCAAGATATTAATGGTGCAATTTTAACTCTTCTGCGAATATTAATACTTAAAATAAGGTAAAGAAAAGGATTTATAATAATACAATCAAAAAAACTCTACTGAAGAAGCAGAAAGATTGTATCAGTCCTATTTAAATTGACACAAAAATGTGATCATAGCTGTGATAAATTTTAATTTCTGATAATTGAAGGCTTCTGACACTTACTTGCTGTGTATGAGAAAGCCACAAGTTCTCATGCTGAATCCATTGAGTTAAAAGGCTTGAAGAGGTATGAATTTGACTGATGGACTATTAGAAGGAAAAAAAATTAACTTGATGATTGCATCCAAAGCATTGCAGTAAACAGCTAAATATTCTGATGGAAACCAATAATGACTGCTGTATGTACTGGAATCAATACTATTTAATACCTTCATTAAGGACATAGATAGTGAGAATGAGCTCACCCTTAGCAAGTTTATGGATGACACCATGCTAAGTGGTGCAGCTGATTTGCTAAAGGGAAAGACACCATTCAGAGGGACTTTGACAGACTTGAGGAGTGGCCCCATAAAGTTCAACAAACCCATGTGCAAGGTCCTGCGCACGGATTGGGGCAATCACAAATATGAGTATAGCCTGAGGATGTACTGATTGGGAGCAGCCTTGCAGAGGAGGACTTGGAGATAGTGGTGGATGAAAAATTTGACCAAGTCAGAAAGTCTGGTCACAGTCCGGAAAGCCAATTCTATCCTTCACCAAAAGAAGTATGGGCAGCAGTTTGAGGGAGGCGATTCTCCCTGTCTACTCCACTCTTGTGTGACCCCACCTGAGGTACTGCATCTGCCTGTGGGGTCCCCAGCACAGGAAAGAGATGGACCTCTTGCAGAAGGTCCAGAGGATGACCACAAAAATGGTCTTGGGGGTGGAACACCTCTCCTGTGAAAAAAGGCTGAAAAAGGTGGGATTAATTGTTAAACTTGGAGAAGAGAAGGCTGTGGGGAGACCTTATTGCAGCCTTTCAAAGGGGGCTTATGAGAAAGATGGAGAGAGACTTTTTACCAAGACCTGTAGTGACAGGACAAGGAATAATAGTTTTAAACTGAAAGAAGGTAGATTTTGAGTGGGTAGAAGGAAGAATTTATTTGCAAAAAGGATAGTGGGATACTGGACCAGGTAGTCTGGGGACTGTGCAATGGCCCAGCCCTGGAAGTGTTCAAAGTCAGGCAGGATGGGGCTCTGAGCAATGTGATCTAGTGGAAGGTGTGCCTGTCCTTGGCAGGGGCATTGGACTAGATGATCTTTAAAGGACCATTCCCACACGCACCATTCTATGATTCTGTGTTTCAGCAGCCCATGCTGACAGTCACTGTATGGACAGCAAGTCAAACATTGACTGGGCTAGACAGGTGTCAGGGGCTGGCTGGGAGGTGGTATAGGTAGTTTTAGGAGATACTCACCAGGGACTAATCAGGACTGGCAGCTTTCTTGTCATGCAAGCTGCATATGAAAATCTAGAGAGGACTTATGGCACTGAGAGGAACAAGCATGCACACACAGTGGCAGGGTGTAGCACACAGGTAGGAATAACTATTTCCCCAATGGCCCCCCTATCCTTTCTGGCATGTGCTTCTAGCAGGTGTGCAGCAGGGGCTCAGGGCAATTAGGTTAGGCTGGGTGAAGCAGCTTCTCCACACTAATTTCCTCATACAGCTAGAGAGCTGCTCACTCCCGTTAGCTCTTGGCTCTGTCCCAGCATAGCCACTGGCCATGTGGCAGAGCTCCACCTCAGGGACTGGCTTTGATCTGCTCAAAAGCCATGGCAAGTAATTCAGTGGTTAGCAGTCCTGCTCTGGTTTGCCACCTGTGCCTAGGGGTGGACACTTGCAGGAAGGGCAGAAGCTGGCTGAATCCTGGATGACATCTGATTCTGCTGTTTTTCCATGCCCAAATCCCATCCCTGTAAATCAGAAAGTCATAAGAGTCCAGCCATGGACAGCTGATGCATGTCAGCTCACGACCTATTGGTGATCCAGATGCTTTGAATCAAGACCACTGACCTTCACAGAAGTTATCAGCACGTTGGAAGCTGTATTCTTCTAACCCATGTCAGAGCTGAACTTGTGGCAGTAATAACAGTGATAAAGAAGCAAACAGGATTTAAAACCATCTACAAAGAAATTGAGGATATCAGTGTATGAATCCCATTGTGCCCACAAAGGTAGATGGACTAGCTCCTTGATTTGTCTGTATATACTGTGGTTCAAAATATAATCATGTATGGCTTTGTTTTACAGGCTGAAGGTTACATTCCCTGTAACACTATCCATAATGACCAACTGATGTCATATTTTGTGTTCTTACTCACATGAATTATGGCTGGATACTGAAAGACATACTGATCTCAAGACTGAGAAAATGATAGTAATAGATTCCTTGACAAATCATGTGTAAACCTCATTAACTTCCTTTTGTTCTTGTTTCCTTTGCAGTTTTAAAGGAATAGGATAAGTTAATTATAAAAGCCAGGAGAAGATGAAGATGGATTTTATATTTAAGGGTCCTGGTGTTTGTTTTAAGAACACTAGGCTGTGAGATTGTAGAGATTAATAGCCTCAGACATTTGTCTTCTAATTGGAATTATTTGTCAACAATTATGAATTTAGGAAATATAGACTACATAGATATTTGAAAATAAATAATCTCAGAAAGTTATCATCTTTCCAGGAATTTACATTTATTTTGATATTTCTCTTTTTCTTCCCCACTCTAGACTTTATACACTGGTATTGTCATTTATGCTCCAGCTTTAGCACTAAATCAAGGTAAAATGAGTATACTGTAACTGTTCCTCTACTGATATTATTTCTTCTTCCTGTAGCATTGGTATGGTGGGGTATTTTTGGTAATGCAACACATAAAAATATAGCTCAGGGCTTGACTGTGAAGTCTTTTAATGTAATCCTAGTCCCTTAATCCCTGCCTGTAAGGAATTACAGAAGAGATTTATGGGAATACTGGCTCTCATTTACTCTACCTCTGATGCAATACCTGTAGATAATGGCTTATTCAGAAAAGTTGAGAAGGCTTAAGTAAATTTTTAAGGCAATGCAGGCACTAAAGACAAATTTAATTCCTTTGGTTAAGTGCTGTTCTTCAAGATGAGAGCAAAGCAAAAGTTCTGTAAATATGATTTTGGGCTGCCTGGAACTGTTTAATGGCGTCTGTCCTTTTTGCAGGAAAACCAATCAACAGCAAAGAGATTTTTAACTTAAGATGTTTATTATGATATTTACAAAGTTAAATATTTCCATTTTCTACTTCACAATGACTCTTTGATTTGAAAATGAGCCACACTCATTTCTAAAAGGGCAAAAGCTTTTCTACAGAGCCAAATTAAACTTTTAATCTGACACCATTAATTTTGTTCATTTGGCAAGAAAAAGGAATAACAAAATCCAAACAAAAATGAATCATTTTGGCTAAAATCAAGTCACAGTTGTTCTGCTCATTGAATAATTTTTTTGCCCTGTTCATTGAACAAAAAGGAAGAAAAAACTCAACTCTCTCTTTACTGATTTCCTCCAGTGTATAAGTCCCACAGGTTTTGTGTCTTTGATATTTATATTTGCCTTGCAAATACATGCTAAACCAAGCTATGACTTAGCTGGCTCCTATTTAGAATAACTTACGTTTTTCACTAGTTTTCAGTGTTCCTCATTAGCCTGAGCTCTCTGTCAGGGAGCCCCCAACACCCTGCCTGGCAGCGGGTGAGCATGTCAAGCTGGGGCAGTGACAACCTGTATGTCAGCCACAGCAGAGTGTTGTATAGCAGGAACATGGGATCCTTAAGAGAAGGAAGAATAGAAGAAAGGCTTTGACGCATTTCTTCCAGACAATGCTTGAATAACCTTATCTCTGTGGGGAACCCCCAGACTGTTTACTTGCTTAAATCCCTGCCTAAGGGCTTGGCAGCAACAACAGAAGTGTTTCAACGAAGGACATGTATTTTAAAACCTTCCTGAGTTGGGCCATATTGGATGTGTTGTTTGGGAGTGCTCCCAGCAAAGGCAATAGCTTCCTAGATCCTGAAATAAATCTCGACTTTCTAGCAGTTTCCAAATCTGTAACAACTGTTTCAGTTTTACAACTGGTTAGGGTGAATCCCATGGTTTAGCCACACTAATCTTTTCATTGCCATTTATATCTCCTACTTTCACATTTAATTTATTTCTAGCTTTTTCCAATAGTTGGCCTTCAGTGTTTTGTCCCCAGCGCCTCATTCACACTGGTGCTATGTTTCTCTCTTTCAGTCACTGGCTTTGACTTGTGGGGTGCTGTGGTGGCGACTGGCGTGGTCTGCACATTCTACTGCACCCTGGTATGTGGGCCCTTTGGTTGAGAAAAATTGATGCCTTTCACCACTTACATCAAAAGTGTAATTTATTAAAAAGAAGCCTAATAATCAGGTTACTCCATGGAATTACATTTTACAGGTGTAGCCACAGGACCATATTCATCCAGGGATCTCTTTGAATGCATAGGCAGCCTCTATGCAAATGAAATATTTTTTGTTATGATACACTCAAACTTTTGTTGTTGCTGAAAGAATAGCAAAAAAAGGTAGATTTCCCTTTCTAAAAATTCTCCTATGATTTTTCTTCTGATATAGCAGGGTTTGCTGTGCAATTTGTCAAACACCAAAACTGTAACAGTCTTGTATGTTATTGAATAGAGCCACTGAAAATAGCATGCCACATGAACAGATTGGTCTTTAATTCAGCATTAATTGACCAAGTGTCTAGATGAAATGATGAAATGGAGCCTCAGTGGCAAATTTATTTGCATATGGTGGATTAAATAATGTTTATTTTTATTCAGATGAAGAGTATACCTTCTGGAGTTAGTGGTACTTATATAAAATAAGATGAGCACTGTCTGAAAATCTATCTTTTGATACAAACTTCTGAATCAGGTTATGTGGTGAAGGAAATACTGCATTAAACTATATGTATGCCAAAGTAAATTCCCGTGCCCTTCAAAAAAGGATCAGGATATCCTGAATATCTTACAGAATACAATTCCTAAAGACATCAGTTAGACAGAATTAGTTCCATTAAAGATGAAGGTTAAATTAATCCATTACCCATAATACAGATGGTAATGCTTCTGTTAGTTGAATGTGAGTGCAAAGCAGGAGTGCTGCTGCCTTGTTGTACCTGATACATGCTCTTCCTCTGGCAGGGTGGTCTGAAGGCAGTGGTGTGGACAGATGTTTTCCAGGTTGGAATCATGGTTGCTGGATTTTCTTCTGTGATTATACGAGCTGTGGTGGTTCAGGAGGGAATTGGACGCATTGTAAATGATTCCTACCATGGAGGAAGATTAAACTTCTGGGAGTGAGTTTGTACTTGCAGAGGCTGTGCCTCTCTATTCCTACAAATAGAGCTCATGTGACTAACTGTGAAATTAAACTGCTACTGTAGGAGGAGGTTGGCAGAAGTTGTGACCCAGTTTCTGTATATTTTTAAACAAGCTTCCCTAGTCTGAGGGATATTTTTTAGGTTTTACTCCATGCAAAATCCTGGAAAGAGAAAAACCTTTTTATTTTGTCAAGTAGGTATTTTAAGGATTCATTTGGGATTCCACTGAAAGAGAATGGTAAGTAGGAGAGCACATTTGTATTTATAATTACAATTTGCAAACAGTGTTTTGGCATTTCAGTGACTGGACCAAAACAAATGGGAAAATAATAATTTTTGCCTAATCTGAAAAAGGGAGGGTTTTTTTCCCTGAAAGAAAAAATAAAAGTAGTTTTAATAGTATTTTACCCTCCATTATTGTAAGTAATCTTAGCCTAAAAATATCACTTTAAAAATTCAAGAATATTCAGTTTGACAATGTTGAATCAAAGACCATTTCAAATAAAAAAGTTATTGTACATTTGATGAATACAAGATTCTTCTGAGAACCTTCACCTGTTAGTGAAAGTTCAGTATGACAAGTATTGCTATTTGTCCTTTGTCTATCTGTTCACAATATTAATCAGGTTATTCTGTAAAATTCTTCACCAAATTCTTCAGTAAGTAGTTCATCTGTGGGTAATTTTTTCTACTTATTAACAGTAATTTATTTCAATCTGTTTGGCTCATTTGCAGTCGTTGTATTGCATTGATTCTTCTCCCAATCACTGAGTTCACAGATGGAAAAAGAAAAGGAATAAAGGTTGTAATAGATGAAATAATACTACAGCGTTCACCAAGATAAATAAAATTTATTGCTGTATTAGAGTTTGATTTAAAAATAATAATTGTTCATGGCCACCTAAAATCTGCTGTTTACTTAGAGGTAAACCAGCAAAATGTTTCATAGAGGCTCTGTCCACAAAGTCTGGGATTGTAAACACACCTTTATACTGGTGTTAGACTGATGTCCCTCAAGATAAACAGGCACATTACACTTTTTACTGCAGCATCATTTCATCACAACCATCACAAGCATCATACAACTTTACATAAGACTGTAGTTTATAGGCAAATAAAGCTCTCCAGCTTCACCTTTGGACAGTTCAGAGTGTTTCACTGGCTCAGGATGTCAGCTCTGAGTTTTAAAATTTGCTTTCTGTGACTTCACATAGAGTTACTTAATGTTCAAAATCTGGCCAAATTAAGAAAGTTTGTATTAGAACAAGCATGGAGAAATTATTTCTTCTAAGCATTACAGTCTTTACATATTAAGAAGACTTTCATATTCTGAATTTGCTTTCTCTTTTTCCTTTCGTTGTAGCTTTGATCCCAATCCTTTGCAAAGGCACACCTTCTGGACGATTGTTATAGGTGGGACTTTCACGTGGACTGGTATATACGGGGTTAACCAGTCTCAAGTCCAGAGATACATCGCATGCAAAAGTAGATTCCACGCAAAATTGTAAGTCTGTCTGCAGTTACTCTGTGAACTTATCAGTGGCTGTTCTTTATAAGAGAGATTTTTTTTTAAGGAATGAGTGGGTATTTTGTCTGTATAAATTGCATTTATAAAGGCTAATGACTTTTGTCTTCTGTTTTGTGGACCAGGCAGAAGAAATTTGGCTCAGTAATTACTGGTATATGAATTATATGTGTTTGCTGCAACACTGAACTTTGTGCCTGAATGTTTCACTGCACCAGTATTCTCATATAGAAATAGCTGCATGAAGTTTATGTGCAACCTAAAGACCAAATATTGTAGTACTTATGCTGAAGTCATATCAAGACAGTATCTTCAGTTGCTGCTCTATGAAACTTAAATCATTGTGTGGGGATTTTGCATAAGTAAAGACTAAAATGTTTTCCCATAACAAGGAATATAGGTGTGAGGAAATCCAGAAATTACTTATTCAGTGGTAAAATTGCTGAGCAATCCTGTATTTTGTGTTCATAATAATCATGACATATTTTTTAAGGAATTAACTGTGGAAACTGGCAGAGGGTTATGTTTTCCTTGAGTGTAAATATTTCTGATGTTCTGATACTCTAGAATGGAGTATATTTACTAGGTCTATTATCTTATCTTTATCTTTAGAACCATTCCATTAGTTCACAGCTCAGGATTTAAGAATTACTAGTGATCTCATGAAAATAATTTATAGAAGAAATATAGAAGCATACATCATAACTATAGTCCCTGTACATTTGGTCATTCTATGGTACAGTGACATACAGAGAAGAAGCTTTATGAAGGCTTTCACTTCATAAGCTAGCAAAATACCACAAAATCATGCACCATTTACAACTGAAATATTTTGTTTATATCAGTAAAGAAAATCTGCTTTTCAGCCATTTGTGCTGCAGACAGGAATGAGCTGATGCTCGTTATCAGGTACATCTCCAGCATTCCCTCACACATCTCCAGCATACCAGGTCACTTCTCTGCAGTCTGTGGCCCTTGGCTGGGTTCTAGGTTCTCAGCACTGCAGAGGCAGGAGACACATCCCACAAATCCCTGGAATGACTGTGTCTGGGAGAATAGTTGCATACATTGTGCCAGATTTGTGTGCCAGTCAGGCTGCTCTTCCCAGCACCTGCTCCACTTAGGGCTGTGCCCCTCTCTTGGGCCCTCCCTACACTCTTGGAGAGCAGAGACACCTCCAGAGTGTCTCAGAAGCAGAGTGTGACCAGAGGGAATCTGACACCATGGCAGCCTCAGGGTAGTTTTTCTGAGCTGTTGCGGAGGCTTTTTGCCAGGGCTGGAAGCTATCTGGTTCTGTAGGGGGTTGGATGGAATTTAGGCTCTCATTAATGATTGCAGAGCCTTAATCAGTAGAGCCCTGTCCTGCTGGCATGGGTGGTTGGATTCTGTGGCATCATGCCTGTACCTTGCTTGTGTAAGATATTTGCTCTGCATGAAGAAATCATTTTGCATAATAGTTGCAGCTTGTCACAACTATAAACACTGCTATTCTGTGGTGACTATCTAGTTCATATTCAAGTGTAATTAAACACATTTGGCAGGTCATGTTGTTGGCCCGTACCTCTTATTGTCATTTAATCTGTACACAGAAGTGCAAAATGTCATCAGGTCAAAGTAATAGGGTTTTTTACCCCCGTGCCATTTACTGTAAGGCTTTTTAAGAGACAGCGCAGTGACACATCAGAGCTCAGAAAAGAATTCCTTCACAGATCCCAACTTGCAGGTTTTGGGAAGGTCTTTAACAGAAAATTCCCAAGAACAGGAATTTTCTCAGGCTTTGGGAAAGGATTTCACCCATTCAAAAACACCAGTAGGTAGGAGCACATTCTGTCATCTTCGAACAACCACTAGGGAAATTGAACATAATGCTTGTATCTGAATGATAAGAGGCACTCAGAGCAGGAGAGCTACACTGTCAGAAAAATATGGGCTACTAACACATTTTGCTCTCCTTTCAAGGTCATCAGCTGGCATATTTCAATCCTAAAAATTCTTAGAGCCAGACTGAAACACACAGTTGAAAATAAGCTTTCTGCAGTCAAAATGCCTACTTCATGCAAACTCCACCCCATGTTACTCATGTAGAATTAGTGGAAACACCTCCCTCCAACAGTGCTACAATTATTATTCCCCAGTGCTTAGTCATAGGGTGTACCATGAGCTGGGATGTAAATCAGAAGGAAAAAAAAGCTCTCTGTCAAACACTGATGCAGTTTATAAACAAGAATTGCGTAAAACCGAGACAAACTATTTTGCTTCTGTGTGTTTCTCTTGACTTTCTAATCTTTACTACAGGCTCTAGGCTAATTCTTCTATTACATCTGTTCAAAAGAATTGGATTGATTTTACTCATTGGTTAAATTTTGTGCTAAATCAGTTCCTGGGTGTTGTATATCAAGATGGATTATGCCAGTGCAGGAATGGCTTCAGCTAAGTGGAGACAAGATATCCAATCAATATGTAAGCATCTATGAGAAGAGGACTGCTTCATTTTTACTGAATTAGTTTAGAGAGACATTTAAAGAGCTGTTGGTTGTGTATTTAGACCACCTCCTAATTGCAAATGCAAGGCAAAAATGCAGAGTTTCCTCTACTATACATAAATCAGATTTGTTTATATAGATCTTTTCTAAGAGTTTGCATTGTGCTTGCCAATAACTTTTCTATTGTATAAAACTGATAGTTCAATTAGTTAATCTACATTATACCTTTCTGAAAATGTCCATTTCAATGTCTAACAAGGCTCATAAAGTTAGATTTACTTCTTTGTTCATCCTGCTGGTCCTCTACAGAAATACAAGGCCTGTTTCCCCTTACTTTCTTGGGAACTAAAAGCACTAAAAAGCCTCTTGAAGCATTGCAAGCATGGACATATTTTCACAGAAACCAAATGTCCTCCCAGAGGAGGTCTTACCAATTGGCACAGGTCCAGGGTATGTGATCTGTCAGGAAGTTAAATCACTATCAGTGATACACAGATAACCAGGAGGCAACTGCTGGAAAGGAACGCTGTTTTTCAAGGCCTTGCTCCCAATGGGTATATTTACTTGAAATGACCACTCTAGGCAAGAAGAACTTTGTGACCCGGGAGATACCAAGAGTTTTGTGGCCCAGGAGACATCAAGAGCTTAGAAACATTTGAGAAAACCAGAGACTAAGATGGAAAGCAAAAGCCCTCACTGAGCAAGGAGAACAATGTGTTTTTCACTGCCAGTAGAAGCTGCCTGTTATGTGACAAAGGCAGAATTATTGCCTGACGAAAACGTGCATGGTCTCACCATTATCTGAAGCTGAAGCTTGCGTGGAGTGATGGAATTTCTGGATGATACCAGACTCCAAGTTGTTTAGTTACTAAAGGGGAAGCCCTGGGCATGTTGAGAATCCCTACTCTCTAGAAGTGGCAGCCAGAGGCAACTCCAGACCAGGTCCCAGGCCCCAGTTTCTCACTGCTGCTTCCCACAGAGACTGTCTCAGGAGGAAATGGGAGATTTTTAGCTTTACAAGGACAACTCCAGCATTGTGTAAGCATGATACTACAGCTCCAGAGGCAAAGGAATGCTGGTGCTGACTATAAGGTACCCTACACTTGGATCTGGGGCACCCCGCCTTACAAATCTGCTTGGGGTTTGTCAAGGGGTGTGGCATGGGGGAAAGAGCATCCTCTGGCCTGCTGCTTGCAATGTGCAACTTGTACACATGGTGAAATGTGGGATTGCTCTTTCGCTCCCATCATCTCCATTGTCAGGGGCCAAGTGCTCAGACTGTGACACCAAAACCTGAAGTGTCATTTGTACATTTAGAAATGTGATCTCTCTCCAGGTGAAATGCTGAGTGTCATATGGTGGCTCCCTTGCCAGCAGGCAGCCACTCACCACGGGGTCTCCTTGGTGCAGGCATGAGTGCTTCCTTGCTTGGCCCTGGCTGGGTCTTTTGTGGGATGTTGAGCTCTAACATGGTGTTTCCATGTGTCTTGGTGCAGGTCCCTCTACATCAACCTGGTGGGACTCTGGGCAATCCTGGTCTGTGCCACACTGTCTGGACTGGCCCTGTACTCCATCTACAAAGACTGTGACCCATGGACGGCCAACCAGGTGTCGGCCCTCGACCAGGTACGGCCTCACATCTCAGGGGAAGGTGGTGGAAGGGTGTCCTTCCTCTGCAGCCATAATAACCAGACAAAGGCAGTTCAAGAGCCAGGGGCTTAGAAACAGTGATGTGATGGAATCCTGTGTCAGGCTGAGACTACAGTTCCTGAAGCTGCAAGTCCCTCAGCACTTGGTAAGGTGGGCAGCAGGGAGAGCTGCAATGTGGAGAGCTCTCAGTCCACCCACCTCTGCAAATGTGTGGGTTTTTCACTCAAAATGGATTCAGGAGTGCCAGCATTGCATGAAACTGCTTTGGAGAGAAGTGAGGGGAAGAGAGCAGCAGTGCCCTTGTGAGTGACTGTGGGTCCTGGTGCACTGCTTTGTGTCATCCAACCCAAATTCCTCTGGGCTGATGAAGGCAAAATCCTTTTCAGATTCAAAACATACTTGTGCCCAAAGCACACACCTGGAGGAAGGCTATCAACTGGCAGCTCTTTGCTAGTGATGGTGAATCCTTCCCTCCTTTGAAGGAGAGATGGGCAATCCAACTGTGCTGCAGAGAAACCACCTCACCACTGATGATGACATCTCCCTAAAATGACCTTGAGCAGCAGGTTTACCTGAGGAACAGGAGTTCTTGGCAGCCCATGGACTGGCCAGAGCCAGGGCCTGAGGAAATCAAATAAGTTTTATTTGTATGCTTAAGCCTAAGATAATCACAGGCTCTGGATCAGACAGTAGCTGGAAAGGCAGGAGAAGAGCACAGACCATGGAGCACCTGAGGCAGGACCACTTGGTCTTTAAGAGTAGAATAAAATAAGAGCCAAGATGGAAACTTGAAGGAAATTAAGTTTTTCCTGTCAAACTTATTTGGTAGAAGCTGGAAGCAAGACACTAAAAATATCAACTCATCTGTGGAAAAAAAAAAAAAAAAAGGTTCACAGGAAGAAAATCTTAAAATTCCTTTCTCTTTCCAGCATTCAAATCTTGCAAGTGCCAAAAAATGGCAAAAAATGGCACACAGTTTCCTATGTGGAAATTGATCTCAGGTACCAGTCTGAATTTATTGGACTGTATATGAACCCCTTTTTGTGGAGTCAACAGCAGAAAAAGCATCTGTGGCACCCAGCCCCCCAAGGGAGTGATGTACAGTACAGACCACCTGCTGCCCAGCCCTAGCTTTCTCTACAATTGTCACTGGAAAACAAGGTCCTAAGGACATGGCACCCCAGACAGGTGGTCTCAACAGACTCTGTGGCTCTAGTGGACATTTTAGGGTTGGTTTTCTCTGTAAAAAATCAGTAAATAGAGCAAGATAGACATTAACAATTAGAACTGCTGGACAGAATGCCAGTGAGAAGGCTGTAAAAAAACAATACAGTGATAAGATGAAAAATTAGGGCAAGATGGTAATACTTAATCCGAATTTTTCAGCTAATGCCATACCTAGTGCTGGATATCATGCGTGATTTCCCAGGAGTGCCAGGACTTTTTGTGGCTAGTGCCTACAGTGGGACATTAAGGTAATTTAATAATCTGGAAACTACTACCTTTTTTTTTTTCCTTTTTTTGTTGGATCTAAAGTTGTATTTATACTAAAACTTTTGTACTTATTTCTTTGTCTAGCTAATTTCTAGTATTAAAAAAAAAATCACTATGACTTCTTTGGTGATGCATCTTAAAAATCCATAGTTTCCAATATTTGGGTCACAGACTCAAAGCTGTTTCGAATTCCCTATTAACAACATGAGGAAACAGCCACATGTCATGTAAAACATTAACAAATCCTCCTCTGTGCTTTTAAAGCCCCTCTGCTATAAGAATTTTTGAGTATTATGGTGGTTACACCAAATAGCTACAGTTGGGGAAATTTCCTATTGCTCATCTTTAATTTTCCAATTTCAAACCTGCATAACTTCAAAGCCATCTGCCTTTCCTTATCCCTGATCTTTAGAGACTTCTTTTCTAGAGTTCCCACGCTTCCAATTGTCTTGACTGAATCCCATGAGACAACAATCACTATATATTTGTAGAATCTGTAGGAGACAGATTGATACCCTTCTATCCCATACTGGGGAGTGTTTTGTTCAGCTTTCCCAAGGAATATCTTTAAGAAACACTGTCTCTCTCAGTGAAGGCTCTGAACAATAGCAAGCAGATAGAAATGAAGAAACTTATAAATGCGACACCAGAATAATTTTTTTTTATTCTGAATACTTGTAGTTACATAAATAGAGGGAAGAGCCAAAATAGAGGGAAGAGCAAAAATTTTTCACATGCTGAAGAAAAGCTGGTGGCTTGCAGGAGCAAGGTACACACAGACAAAGGATCACCTGGTTTGTGCCCTAGGAGTGCTGGTTTCTCTGATCCCACAGGGAACCTACAATAGTTTGATCTGGACTAGATGCCTAATTTTTAGGTGAACGTAATTAGATTATCTAAATTCTCCTCTGAGAGTGCATTAAAAGTAAACAGTGATGTGGGAATTTTACCTACCCAGATATATACTGTAGATAATTTGTGAAGGTATCATGTATACCAGTAGAGTTTACAATCTAGCTATAAGTAACAGATATTTCTATTCAGTTCTCCAGGCCCAGCCCAACTTTTCATCAGTATGTGCCTTGACTTCCCCAAGGATAATTACTTTAAACAATTATTCTAAGCTGTTAGCTGCATTCTCTGGAATAATGAGTTATTTAAACCTGTGCAGCAGTTACATTAGTTTTGTGGCACTGTTCTAAACAGTGGCAGTTTCTCTGTGCCAGATTATGTTCTGTTATGCTCTGTTATCTATGATTTCAGTTTTTAAGATTTAAAAATATTGCATAAATCTTGTCTTCTGTAGTACGGTGTCCTCCAGCATCAATGCTCTGGCTGCTGTGACTGTTGAAGACCTCATTAAGCCCTACTTCAAATCTCTCTCTGAAAAGAAGCTGTCATGGATTTCCATGGGGATGAGTATGTCTGGAAAACATCTTTTTTGCTTTAGCTTTACAAAGTGAAGGTTTGATTCAGACCTTGCTTATGGTGGTGTATGTCAGGAGTATAGTAATTCACACCAGTGGGACTCTGTTGGTGCAGCATTTGGGGGAGACAAGATCAGCTGTGTAGGTTTTACACAAATGGGGGACAAGTGAGTTTAAGGAAAAAAGGAAACCATCTTGTTTGGTCTTTAATAAGGAAAGATGCACTGCATCTGTGTTCAGTACTGATTCACAATTCTACAAAGCCAAATATCTCTGACTTAAACACCTGCTATTTTTCTTTCATCTGTCAAAAATGAGAAGCAAAGGAAGCTGTTTTGTGACAATATTTTTTAATTGATATGCAAGCAGTAGACCTGTGTCCCAAAAATGTTCCAGAGAACAAGAAATTTCACATCTTCTCTGATATACTTTCAGGCTGTCACTCTGTTTAGCTCCTCTGCTTAATGTATCTCAAAGAGAATCAGAACTAGAGTGAGCAGATGGTTTCAATCTGTGAAGTGCAATTGTCATGTCTGCTACTTGTATTATCTGTGACCAGCTGCAGGTGTAGCCCAAGAAAGTGTTTGCAGTAAGAATGAAAGCACCTCTGTCCCAACGTGGTGTCATGTTGAATCCAATACCAGGGAGCCGGGCAGACTGGTGGGAGGGTAACAAGAATTAAATATTGTCACCTGAGAGAAGTTTTTTAAACATTGCAAACAATGCTTATGCCAAAATTGTTGTTTGTGGTATCATGAGCTGCCTGACACATGAATAGTGAGATTAACCTCTTGCTGGAGCAGTGAAACTCATCACGGGCAGAGGTGGGAAAAACAAGTAAGCCAGTGTTACAGCTCCTGGAAAGAGACACTGTGTCCTGGTGACCTGGGATGTTCTCTGTCACCGTGCCAGCTCCCAGTGATCTGCCAGCATTTACTCTTTTGCTTCCTAGACTTCACGCTGAGAAGTGGAAATCATTCCCTCAAAATAAGGACAATGACACAGGAGATTAGCTGAGAAATGTGAACAATAAGTGGGTTATTGCCACTATGACTAATCCATATGGCTGACATTTATTAACGAATCTTTAGTAATTCACAGAAAGAGGATTTTGTCAAGTTTGCATGATCTCTTCTTAATGTAAACAGAAACCTGACCTTTTGGCCAATTCAGGCTCTCTTAGAAAAACTCCAGATGTTAGCACTTTTATTTGGGAGTTTGGATGTTGGAGCCATGCTGGGTTAGACGGAAACTTTTCCAGTAGTAATTTTCAACCTTTGGCAGATTTATACATTGTTCTGCCTTTTGCACACAGGCCTGTTTTATGGTGGAGTCTGCATTGCTATGGCTGCAGTGGCATCTCTTCTGGGAGCCTTGTTACAGGTAGGTGCCAGACAGCTTTTTCATGCCCATGTTGAATGACCCAGAATAAATTATGTAAGAAAATAATTGATGCACATAATAATGAGATTAGTTTTTATTCTTTCTTGGGTACTGAAACCACCAATGGCTTGTGTCTTTAAGCATCCATGGCTCAGCTTGTGTTTTAAGCATCCATATGTCAAATCCTGGCAACTGAGTACACACCACTTGAAATTAAAGTCTCATAATTTTTTTCTGAACATCTTCTCTTCTTGTCGCTTTGGAAGCTTTACCTTCCTTGTACAGCACCTGATAGCAGACTTTCTTCCTTCCTTCCTCAGGCAGCGCTCAGCATTTTTGGCATGGTTGGTGGCCCCCTTTTAGGACTGTTTGCCTTGGGAATCCTCTGCTCCTTTGCAAATGGAATTGTAAGTAGAAATTTAAAGACCTGTTCATCCAAAAATTATTGATAATTTTGGGCTTCTCCTTCCCCCTCTTCCAATTTGATGTTGGGCAGCAAGGGAAATGTCTTTGGTATATTCCATGAGGACATCTCCCATTGCTCCCTTTCTTCCTTATCCCAAGGAAATGACAAAAAGACCCGTACAGGAACTTGAATTTCCATTCCATTAAGAGATTTACACATCTGTATGGGGGAAAATAATCTGAATAAAAATAAGCTTTGACAAGGATTTCTTAAAACCAGTTTTAGAAGCAGGAACAATGCATCTTGAGATATAGCTGAACAACCAGTAGGCTCAGAGAATGCTGGCCTGTCTGAGCAAAAGGGGGTCAGGCCAGGAAAATGGGGTCTAGGCACTTGCAGGCCAAACTGGAGTATTCTCAGAGTGCTTCCATATTGTAAAATTATCATTTCCAGATGAAAAACCTTTTCCAACAAAAAAAGGATTTGACAATCTCTGTTGATATGGTCTATGGTTTAGTCTGGCAGGACTACTATTCAGTATTAGTAATTGTACTGATACTATTTACAGGTTTACTAATTTATTATAGTAATGGTACTATAATGATACAGTAATATACTAATATATTAATATTAGTATGATATTTTACTATTACTATTTACAGGTTTACTAATCACTGTTCTTTACGTCTTTGCAATTGAAAGTTTTGTATATATACTAAAGTAAATAATAAAAAAATTACTAACTCTCAGCCACAACCCCACCTACCTCTGATCTAGGAGAGACTTTTTTGCTAAAACAGGTCACAAGAGAAAATTGAAAAATTACTTCTGTATTTGTTCAAGGAGGGCCTCAAATAAAGCAGGCTTTCCCCATATACCATGAAGACCAAACTTATCCTTTGATTGTAAAGACCTAGTGGCCAAATAAAAAGAGGTGTGCTTAGGAGCTGTGAGGAAAACATTGTATTTCCCCAAAAGAGAATGAAGTAAACTCCCCAGCACTTCCCAACTGTATATTTTATTTCTGCTATGGAGACTACTGTTTAGATTATCTTGACTATTTCTTATTCATCTAATTGTTGTTTCTTTCAAATATCTTTTGCTTTTCATTTAAATGCAAGTTTCACTTTTGTTTTGCAGGGGGCATTTGTGGGTCTTGTCAGTGGCTTCATTATTTCACTTTGGGTTGGAATTGGATCTCAGATTTATCCTCCACTTCCAGAAAGAACCAAGCCACTCAGTCTCTCAATTGCGGGCTGTAATATATCCTCAGGAAATTTAACATCAACAGAAATTCCATTAACAACGGTTTTCAGCACACCAGGTGCAGAAAGGTATGTGAGTTCATCAAGTGCAGTAACACTTGATGTTAAGCATGCATTTTTTTTAAAGAAACACAAACATATGCACAGTATTTGGGTTACTATAATGATCCTTCTCTGGTTTATCTACCACACTGTTTGAGATGCAGCAGTTTTCTCTGATTTTTTTTTTTCCTCTCAGACTGAAGTAGTTTGTCCAAGTTATCCCACAACAGAAGTCAAAGTAAACATTTCTATTGATCTGAAAAGCTTGAGTTCAATATTTGAGTTCAAAGGCTTGGATATGCCTTACTGTGGGCCACAGTTTTAAACAAAGATATCACTTATTGTTATTGGATTAGCTTCCACAATCTGTCACATGAATTAGAGTAATTGGCAGTTAAAGGGCAAAATGCCAGTTAGCAGCTCTACCTACAGCAACTTGTCTGTGCAGAGTAGTTCTAATCAGAACATTCAGAATGGGCACAATATACGGGATTTCCTCTGCTTTGCAACTGCCAAATGCCTTACTCTGGATGATCACAGTTAAGTTTAACATGAATGGCAATATAGAGAACAGCAGGAACAGAAAGAAGCTGAAAAAACACATTTCTAGGCTTTCCTTACACCTTAGAGCATTGTACAGTCAAGAGATATCCTGGCACACTGGGTGCCTGACATCTGGTTTCATGTACCACACCTCTCGCATGAGCCCTCCAGCATTGCTCCTGGCTGCTGGGAAGCACCTGTTGCAACAGAGCACATCGTCAGGGAGAGCAGAATGGTGTAAAGACAGTTGCTCTGCTGTTTCTGGCTGTTTAGAGCTGCATGGGGTTGATTTCCTTTGGGCTTTTTTTTTTTTTTTTTTTTTTTTTTTTTTTTTGTGCCTCTTCCTTTAAATAACATCACCCTTGCTAAAGAAACGAATCCCTTCATCCGGATAACGAGAGTGTTCAGCTCTGCACTAGATTCATAGCAGAGACAGGACTGTCCTGTTTTACCTGCTCTGTCTCATGCATTGCCTCACTCTGCTGGCTAGCCTTGTCTCATACAAAGGAACTTGTTCTGCAAATTTTGGAACAAATTTTCAGTGCACATATGATTGTATGGAGGTAGCTCAAGATTACCAGGTTGCTTGATTCCAAAGTATCTCTGTATTTATACACTGTGGGGAAACAAACACTTTGAAGTTGTTTGGAACAGAAAAGGAGAGATTAACACTTTTTCTGCTTTATTTCAGGCCTGCCCTGGCAGATAACTGGTATTCCTTGTCTTATCTCTACTTCAGCACACTTGGGACACTTGTTACAGTAGTTGTGGGAATAATTATCAGCCTCCTAACAGGTACGAGTTTCAGAGCTGTGATTGAATGTGTCTCAGATCTCTTTCAAACTAAGATGTCCTGAGAGCCACAGGAAGTGCCAGTAACCTATTGCAAAGACTGTGTATATGTTACCATCCTAAATCAAATTTCCTTCTCTCAGTGCTTCTGCATCCCACTCCTGGTCTTTGCTCACAGCAAAAGTTACTACAAATCTCTAAGGAGAAAGAAGTTTCAGCATATTTTTAAACCTAAGGCGCATAAAAAGAAGGGAAAAAAAGACACCTGTCTTTCCTGTTTTATTAGATGCCTGCAGGGGCTGGAGGTTTAAGATTTGTCCCTGAACATGGCAACAACTCCGAGCAAGGAAATACACTCATGCTTCTACAGGAAAAAAAGCAGTTTTACTTTGAGTGAGTTCAGAGCACTCAAGGGCTGTTGTCTGCATCCATAGAGTGCATGCTTTTCACCACATTCCTCAAGAACATGCCTAAGAGCTGCAGATCCTCTGCATGGCTATTTTAGCTTCTTTCTCAGTTTTCCAGTACTTTTGTGCAGAGGGAAAAAGCAGCTTGCCATGGGTAAGAATGGGGAGTTCGGTTCCAGCCCATGGTCTCACTACTTTTGCATCCAGGTCAGATGCAAGCTACACTTGTCATTCACCTCATGCATGGCAAAAACAGCAAAAAAGCAGCTGTTCTCACAGCTTTTCCCAGTATCCCCAGCCAGATTCATATAACAGCCCTCACCTTTGAGGCTGTTAGATTTCAAATTTTTACACTGATCCACAACGGCTCCAGGACTATGAAACTCCAAACTCAATAGACAAATTCACTTCCATTAACTTCTCTATGCCTTGCAACTAATAAGCACAAGCTACAGTTATCTAATTTTCTTTTTCTTCTCAGTTTTTAGAAGATTTGCTCCACACTTTCTTTCAAGCACCTGCACTTCCCATTGCTATAGTGGTGTTTGAACCCAAATTTTGCTTTCTCCCAGGTAGGGATCAGGTTATTGGTCATGAAACAAAGCATGAAAACCAGACAACTTACTAAAACCAGATGAAAAATACTCAGCCCAAGAACAGAAGCACAAAAGAATTAACTCAGTCACAATATCACCCTGCTTCTCATGGAACAAGATTCCATTTAAGCCTCAGGTAGCAAGCAGAGCTAATTCCCAGCACCCACATCTCTTTTGTTCCCCACCCAAGAAATAGTTAATCTTCCATTCCTTAAAAGTGCCCAGACATTCCATTAACCCTCATCCCCCCATCTTGGGGATGCCCTTAAATAATTCACTATAAAAATTGCTGGTGAGTTTGGGGACGGGAGTCTTGCTGACAGGGAGCTGGGAACTGGACCTTGGGGTTCAGGGTAGCACTTGGTGCCACAGCTCCTGGACTGGCACAGTAGCCCCAGATGTGATTTATTCTTTTCTGGTGATTGCCAGATTCAATTTTTTTTTTCCAAAATAGGAAATCCGAGGAGAATCTAAGAAACTGGGAAATAGCTAAGGCAATTCAAATAGACTTTGAGGGATCATTTTATATATTGAGAGGAGTAGGGTATACGTTTTTGTAAAGAAATGATCCCTAAGGTCTGTGATTGCTTGATGGCTTTTGTTGCATGACTCTGTCCTGCTTGCCTGGCCTGGTGCCCATAGCTGGGGTCTGACACATGGTTTGCATGTGTAAAGCTGGCTGAATAAAGCTTGTCTATTTTGTAGGAGGACTAAAGCAGAACACTGATCGTAAATTCCTGCTGACCAAGGAAGATTTCCTGTCCAACTTCTCATGGTCTGAAACTGAGCAAGTAAGTGTAATTGTGCATCTCTGATTTAAATCAGTCTTTCCATGTGAGGACAAAGGCAAACAAATTTCCTGGCTTACATTTTTCCAATCAGGATGAATAGCACCTGATGCTGCCTGATAGGACTATCTGCTTTAAGGCAGTAGGAGAGCAAAAGGCAGGTGGGAGTAAGACAGCTGCCACAGGCAACGAAGCAGTTTTGCCACAGTTTAGCTTCAGTCAACAACAGAGAAGCAACTGAGGAAAGGGACAGTTTTCTCCATGTTTCTGCTAAAATACTCTCTAACTGGTCTCTGGGAAGCTGCCCCAAGGCAGCTTGGACTCAGCAAAGCTTCCTTTTTTGTGAACATGTGTTTCCAAGGGCAGAATTTTTTTGTGACTTCGGCTACTGTTTGGGAGAAAACATTTATAGTCAGTGTATCTGTTTCCTAGCTCTCATCCTAAGAAAAAGAAAAGGGGAAATATTATCCATTGGGAGGTAGAATATGGGGAAATTATTTTTTAAAAATAAACTACGGATCATAATCAATATCGTCAGCTGAACATTCAAACTCAGCTTTGTTCTGTAGTTCATATCTTTAAGATGGTTCAGCTTGCAAAATGTTTTTCCTCAATTCTTACAACTTCTAGAATGATCCTCTGTATTTCAGCTTCTGGATAAGATCACCAGTGAAAGAAAGGAATATTTTACCATACTATTGTAATGCCATTTGCCAATGTCAGTACTGGACATCAGCTATCCAGTTACTGTCATTCACTGTCTTTAATGGGTCAACATCTGCTTCTACTATCTGGGAATTTAATCCCTGAAGTATTTTGAAAAAGAACAAAACAATCCACCACCCATATGGAAACTTATGCCCACAGCCATACTGTCTCTTATGTGGCTAAGAGTGGAATAACAAGTGGTTGGTACCACAAATACTGCAGAAAGTTGATGAGATAAAAAATCAGGGCTAACTAAGCAACTTTCTGCACATGAAGAGCTCAGTATCTCATTCTATTTAAGAGAAATGTGACATCAAAGCAATGGTGCATGCTAATCTGCTCTTCCTGTCACAGATGGGGCAAGGATGAAAGGTTGGGAGTCAATAGCTCAAAGACCTGGTGGTGAAATATCAGTAGACATGAAAACAGCAATTAGGACTTTGCACACCCAAACCAATTTGCAGGACAAGAACATTTTGTGTTACAAGAATATTTTACACGATTAGTACCTTATGCAATCCAAAACTTTCCATGCCCCTAGAAAAATACCATCTACTGCAATGAGTAAGTATTTGTGCTCTGTCAGCAGCCAACATGTTTCCTTGTATGTCAGGCCTGACTCTGCTGGCCAAAGAAAGGTCAAAGAGAGGAAGACTGTTTCTTCTGTTTCACAGCATGGCTTTTGTCTTTTGCTTTTTAGCCGGAGAAAGTGGAAGTGTTGAACTGGAAACCATTTACCATGGCAGACGAAGGAACTGACAACCCTGCCTTTAGCCACATTGAAATGGATGTTGCAAGTGACAAGAACAAAGTCAATGGTCTTCACATATGACACGAAGCCATGTCAGCCCATGAGGACGGTTCTGTTCATGTCAAGCACTGTTGATGTTCCTGTTCTGGGTCACTTACCAGCTCTGCTGGGGTCATGGGCAGGCATCTGCTGAGCTTTGTGGCACTGTCGCCTTTGCGTGACCTTGACATTAGTCAAGAAAGGAATCAGGTTTTTCTTGCACTTCCTCACTCTCTCTGGCTCTTGGTGACAGAGCCTAAAGCAATGTTTCTATGTGAAATATTTGCCTGATATTTTTTGATCCTCCTGGAAAATATCTGTTTTTAATCTCATTTCACCCTCAGAGTGAATTTTTTATTTGGAAAGAGTACTGTTCGCCCAGGCATGGCTGTTTTCCTGGCTTGTTTTTTTTTTTGGTTTTTTTTTTTCTTTTAAGGCAATGAAAGTATGAAGAGATTAAGGCGTGGGACCTTATCAGATTGCAAGAAACAGTGGGTCTTTTTTTATGTTTAGGAGGTATATTTAGTGCTATCTGATTCTTCTGTAGAACTGATTCTGATAGCATATTTATTTTGCTGGTTTTGTCATCTATGTTTTTTTTAACCCACTTGTTTCATGGCTACTTGCACCTTCTCCTCTGTGCTCACTGCTGGGAGCTGCAAGAATGACTTTGGTGGTGGTAGAGGCAAGAGTCAGTACTGTCTTTCCCTTCATGCCCTATCTCCCTGTTCTCCTCTGTCTTGCCCTTGCAGAGCTGGTCCTCATGAAGGAAATAATCTATTTACACTTTGTATTCAGTGCCATAGACCAGAACCACAGCAGCCTTCTGCTGCATGCCCATCTTGCTGGCCTAGGATTGTTCTTGCACTGGGCTGGGCACAGTGCAGCAGAGATGTTAATAAAGAAGATTCCCTTTCGGCTCTACTGGACAAAAGTGAAGGCTGCATCTGCATTTGCCACAGCAGTTCTCTCAAGAGCTATGAGCTGAAACTTTCTTAGTCCTTTGTGTTCTTGCAGTCCTTGTTTTCACTCTGGGAATTCGTGTTCAAAGTTGGTTCAAATCAGGCAAGTGCATACTGTGTTTTGGCAGGTGTGCAGAGCCCCTGCACAATTCTCTGGGATGGAGAAGGGATCACAGACAATGTCATATGGTGGAGGCTTCTCCAGGGCTGCAGGGCGTATGGAATGGCCTATCCTCTGGTGGGGCTGCAAAGAGAAGGTTAACAGCCCATCCACATGAGACCATGCCCTGTGCTGGTGTTTTGGGAGGGTGAAAACCCCCATCGCTTTCTTCTTCTGCTTGCTTTTCGGGACAGTGGGGAACAGACTGATCCACTGTGTTTTTTTTGTGAATCAGACTTTTACTGTGTCTATACGGGAGTGTTTAAAATTCTTCTACAACAGCAAAATTAAGCTGGAAAATTAAAACCATTGCAGGAAAGCTGAGCTGTGATGCTTAGAAGGCAGTCATGCTTGGGAATCAAGTGAAAAACTGACTGCATGCCTTAAATGCTTTCTAAAAAGTATACTGCATTTGTGCCAAGTCCTGAGCTGCTGTAACTTGGAAAATGACACAGTGCTAGCTTAGTGAACTTGACTGGGGCCCTGTAGCATCTAAATCAATTTTTTCCTGTGCCCTTATGGCAGAAGGCACTTGATGATCTGCTGCATAAGATGAACTGTTAGGATCAGAAAACAAAGGTGAAAAAATGGGCTCCAAGGACGAGACCAGAAGAGGCCAGCCAGACACTCTGTGGGTGCCACCAAGGCCATGACTCCATTGGCTAACCCAGCGCAAAACTATGTGGTGATGGAGGCAGATTTCCCCCATGCCTCCTGAAGCATTTTTTTGCAGTATCCAGTGCAGAGTTTAGAGCCAGCCCCTTTTCTCACTCCTCTGCTGTAGCTCTGGTTCAGGTCAGTGCCTAAAGCTACTGTGTGGAAGGGCTGTGATCAAGTGGGTTAGATCCCATGAGTTATATTGTGTCCCTTTATCTGAGATCTGAGACAAACAACAGCATCCTGAATAAAGTCTTCTAGGATTCAGGACAGTCCCAAAACAGAGATATTTTGGGACTATTCAAGTTACTCTGAGACAATTAGCCCATTGACTGAAGCAGCTGGTTATGCTTCTCAAGTCTCAGAAGATTAAGTGCAGCTCATTCACCCTTGTGCCTTGTCTTTGTGACCCAGAAACAGATACTGCATTCTGTGCTATGTAATACTTCTTCAGCCTTGAAATATAACAGTTAATACTTACTGGGTACTCTCAGCCCACAGATCCGAAAGAGGGTAACCTCACGCTGCTGCAGAGTGCTGGAGTGGACTGGTGTGCCTCTGTGTACCTGTGCTTGTGAGTAAGCTGTAACAGAGAACAGAACCCTGAAGCAAGCACTTATCTGTGTGCCTGCCAGTATGGCTACAGCCCTCCCAATCCAAATGCTGCATTCCCACCTGAATGTGCTTCTCCAGAGGGTGACAGGACTGCTGTGTGAAACAGCATCAGCATGTTCTTTCTGCATCACTCTGTGCTGAAGTTACTGTGCTGTAGTTGATGCTGCCTTAGATGATCTGTGACTTCTACCTGTTTTGTTCATGAAGACTAATATTCCTGGCTGTCAGACTTTAAAAAAATGTAGTTTTCTTCTCCGTGTTTTGAATTCACTTAGTTGTTTAAAACAGAGGAAATGTGTAAATTACCATCTTACCTCCCCTTTATTGCTGAAGTCACTATTTAAGCACTGAGCATTTAACTCGAATTTTGGTATGAAGTGAAAGTTTGGGCCACGTGATATTTATTGGTCCACAATCATAACATCAAGATGACTTTTCCCTGGGAAGTATATCTTGCTGTAAGCTGTTTAGAGACAAACACCCTTACGCTTCACAGGTGACCTAAGCAGCTACCCCATTTCTTGCTATCTAACCTCCCATGACTGCTCCAGAGCTATAAAGTGACTCTTTTGGCTGTATTTTTTTCCTATATTCTTCTTAATTGGCATCATTAATTAAAACAATTAATTGATTTTCAATAATATTTTCTCTGGGAAAATATACTGTCCTCTGCTAGCTGAACTCTAAGCCAGGGCCTTCCTTGTCTGTGTAAAAGCAAGATAATTCATGGAGTCTCCACCATACTCCTGCACCCTGATCCTTCATCTCTCCCAGCTAAAAGCTCACCTGATAAAGAAATGTGGGATGCTCAAAACTGACTCATTTAACAGGAGTGGGAGCACTCCACAGTGTCCAAATTACATGCAGCATCTGGCAGGGTCACGAGACAAAAAAATTAGGAACCTGTTTAAGTAAAAACTTTAAAAAACCCCAACTGTAAAACCACAACAGTAACAATATTTGACTATGTGAATACACAAAAGAACCACAGAGAGAAAATAGTGACAGATTTTGTCTCTTTTTGGTCTGCATTTAAATTTTACTTCTATCTGACTGGTCAGTTTGCTTGTTGAACAAATAAGGTAAACAGAGAGAAACTCATGAATGACAAGCAGTAAATATTTCATATGCATAATTTATTTTTAAAGTTTATTACATCACATTATACAAGCATTAAACATGGCTTTATGTTGATGATTTTTTTAAAGTGTGAAAACTTGACATTCTTCTCCATAGAATTTTTCTATTTACAAATAAACAATCTATATACTTTATATATATATATATATAATATATATATGTTCAGTAATGTAACTCCCCGCAGAAAGATTTAAAATAAAAAAGAACTGATTTGTAAACACAGTTTCTGTTGTAGTATTTGGTGACTTGAATGTAGATGATGCTCTATGCCTAGATTTTTCTTTTGTCAGAGTATCCAGGTTGTTCATTTACATTTTTATTCTAAGATCTGTAAAACCAGCATGGGACAGAATGCAAAAAACTTAGCAAACAGGCTGAAAAACAGTCCCAGTATACATTTTTTCCTTGGTTTTAAAAACTGGCACGTAACTGCTCATGAAGTACATGCTGCTGTCAAGAATGGCCTATGGAGAACAATCCTGTGCTGATTGCAAGATGATATCACAGTAAATCCTCTGATGTGTGCTGTCCTGCTTGCTATGTAAAATGTCTGTGCCATGCATTGAAGTTGCAGTTTTTTCTCATTCTCTAGAAGGTACTGCTCTTGGGGAGCTGGAATAAGTAAACAACATACAGGACTGTCACATGGAGATTTAAACAAAACCCATCATCAGATCAGGAAGAGAATGGCATAAATTAGTTCTCGAGAGATTAGTAAAATTTCATTTATTATTATACTATTATTTGTATTTTATTTTTCTAGAAAATAAAAAGGGGGCATCTTTCCTGAGTGTTCTGCTATGTAGCTCTGAAGGACTCCAGGGAAATCTGTTCATCAGACCAGCAGCAGAGAAACCTAGATGGGTTGGCTGGTCAAACTGAAGTGACAGAGATGTACTCAGGGTCTGCCAGGGAGGTCAGAGCCCCTTGCAGCATCATAGCCAGCACAAGCTTGGCAAGCAGCCAACCTATGGTCTCATTTAGAGCACAGTGGGATGCATCTGCTAGCAATGTGTTGTCAGGAAAATTCATCCTAATGCAGCAATCTTGAAAACTACTCTCAAAAGCAATTATTATCTATGGCATTTCTGCTGCACATTATTTGTTTTGGCACATTTTATTGCAGTGGTTTCTCTGGAGTGGAAGTCAGTTTATATTCTACTGTGTTTCAGTTCAGTTCTTGAAGTTACTGAGATCTAAATTGACACAGCTGCATCTTACTGCAGGGTTTTGCAAAGGTCCATTTTGCTCATAGGGGTGACACTGATTTTATGCATGGCTCACGTCTCACTTTACTACTTAGTAAACAGTTTCTAAGCTCTGGTCATCTGTTGGTTTAGACATTAAACAGAGGGTATCCAAAATAATCCAATTATTCATGAGAATTTGGTCTGAATATGATTTTGCACAGTGATCCTGCCCCAAAATTCCCAAGCTGCAACTGTAGGTGGTGGATGATAAATACTAACCCATCTGGCATGTGTGTATTGGAGATCAACACTGCCTGATCCCCACCCCCTATTTAGAGAGACAGAAATATTCCTATTTCCCCACTGTCCTGTGGGCTGTGTCCACAGCTGCTACGAGCAGAAGCAAAGATGAACAAATTCACTTCCCCATTAGTCAGGAATTTACCCCACAACCACTACCTGTGCTCCCCACTCAGTTTGGCACCAAGCCAACATAGAACAGACAAGTCCTGAAATTCCTTCATTGCTCATGTTGTTTCATGGGACTTTCAGGCTTGGGCCAGGAGCAGCTGATAAAGGGAGTTGCTATGTCATTTATCCTCTTCAGGTAGGATGGTGGGCTGCTACTGGAGGAGGTTCCTTGCTTTTTTGTGTAGGCAGGGAGTGGCTACAGAGAGGAGGAGGCTCAGATTTTCTTTCTTTCCCTCTCCTTCCTCAAGTCATATTGCCTTTCATCAAAGCTCCCCCCATTCATGCAAATAGCACAGTTCTCCTTTGCAGTGGAAAAAAGTTAATAGATCTAATCTGGTGATACTCGTCTTGGTGCAAATGGTCCTGTTGTCATGTGGAGCTTGAGGTATCCATCTGTAGGATCTTGAATTGTGTGGTCTCTCCAGAAGGGCAATTTCTACTCCTTCAATCAAATTACTTCCAGAATAACTTTTAGAAACAACTGATTGAAGAGCTTTCACAACACTCAGTATTTTGATTCATTACTACATCCAACACTTATGATATCTTCAAAGCTACAAGTCCACTCTTTTGGATTAACAGTCTGGAAATTTTGAATTTCTTAATTAAATCAGAAATTTTAAATGTCTCAATATTAAGGAATTTGCTAAAGGATATTGACAGTGGCTTATTTTGCCCAATTCTAACTTGCAGCCTGTGTAGAATTGCACTGCATTAAGAATTTCAAGCTGTTTCATACTACAGTCTGTTGTTTTGTTTTTTCCCTCCACCCCTTCATAGACAATGGAATGATGAATACAGAAAGTGCTACAAGTGTAGATATTCCTGATGACTGCGTTTTATTCGGCTCACCTTGTTCATCTGCCTTTTTTTGTTTATTTTACTTAGGCAGATAGGTCTATAAGGTGCTGTCTGCCATGTGTTACGTGTGTGAGTACACCCTAATTCCTGACTAGGCCTCAATGTGATCTGGCAACACAAATACATGGGCAGTTCTGGGCAAGATGCCCTAACCTGATTTGATTCCTTCAGACACCAGACAGTCCTATAGCTGAAAAGGCACTGTTCAAAACTTTAACATGTATTACTGACTTTTCACAGTGTCATTTCCAAATGAATGACCCTACAGCTAGATACCTCTGGCCACATTTAGATGCTTGGCTGTCTGCCTGCACTTCTGATGCCTACATTTTTCAGCTTTATTAGGCCAATTGATCAGACTCATGATCATGCATCTCCTTCTAGATAATACTTCAGTATTGTTGAGCAATGGAAATGATCCACCTACGTGACCTTAACTGGTGGCAAATGCAAACTAACGCGGTTGGGTCCGCTGTGGAAGGGAGCAACGCTGCCATGCACGTGCTGCAGGTGGTGGCCACACACACAAACACTGCCACGTTGCCAAGGCGCAGTCACTGCTGATGAAGTAGCAACTCCATGAGAATGAGTAAGATCACCAAGTTCTGTAAAGCACTGGAATTGTGTAACTGCTTTGAAGTTCAGGGCCTTGAATTTTAGTCAGGGCCTGGGAGCTTCCTGGCAAGAGTGCAGAGACTTCGTATTGGTCTGATGTGCTTGTGTTGACATCAGCTCTGGATGACTAAGCCTTGGAAACACCTCTAATTTCAAAAGGCTTATGACAAAATCCACCCTATTGAAGAGGGGCACACATATGCTAAATGCACACAACATTACTGACTATTCCTTTCAGTGCACTCTCTGCTGTAGAAAACCAGGATTTTTTTATCAACGAGAGTTCTTATCTTCTTTTAAGCAGTTTCTTCCTCATCCTGTCATGGCCACTCATTGTGATAAGATTTTCCATTCTTTTTCCTTTCCTTCCTCTCTTTTTGCAGACGTTCTAGCTCAGCTTCATACATCATTTCCTGAATCAGGTACTTCTCTCTCCTCATTCGATCTCTCAGATCTTTTGGAAGATCTGGAATTAAGTAGGAGATCAGATGCTTTATGCAAAAGACAAGATGCTGTGAACACAAAAAAAAGGAAAGAAAAATGTAAAACCTCAGGAAGAAAACTACTTTTTGTATCTTCTGAAAACCATCTCTTTCTGATATGCAGAGAGATTATATGTTTAAACTAAATCCATTACTAAATTTCAAGATAAAAAACCATGACATTTTTTTCCCCAAAAAACTCCAGCCAGTCAATGGAGTGTGGGTCACAGCAGAAATTATGAGCAGGTGGATTAAAACAAAACATAAACATTTTTTCTTACATGGTGTCTCTTATCCAAAGACATATTCCTGTTTAGCAAACACCACAATTAAATACAAGTTGACTGATCCTTTGTCCCTCCTATTTTAGGCATGACACAGCAAAACTTGAGTTTGACTGCATGAGTGTCCTTTTCTGTTTGATCAAAAATGCTGCTTGAAGATTTACTCACTTCACTTAAGAGGTGGAACAGATAAACAGAAAAATCCTCCATGTCAGAAAGGACATACATTCTAGATTGGAGAAAATTCTTCTCCAAGCAGAACCCTTCTTTTGAAAGCTGACTGAAAAGAGAATGTAAAGTGTTTTCCCATGTATTCTTCCCTCATGATAAATAAACTCACAATACCCTAATTGTTGGTTTTTTTTTTTTGCCAAACCTAAAAAGAGAAAAAAAATCCTCTTCTGCCTGTTTAGCCTGGACAAAGAATTCCTTTTGCAGTGATAGGAAATACTTTTGTTTGTTTTCAAAGGAGGTTAAGTTATCCAAAACAAACCACACTCAGAATGCCAAAAAAGGGCCTGAGCCTAAGCAGTTACTTAATTTATGAAAAAACCTACCTTGAATCCCCCATCTCTTTGTGCAATCTTTATTGTAAGCATGCAGCAATCACAATACAACCATTAGTATTTTCAAATAAAAAAGTTGTGGTTTCTGCTGCAATTACCTTTTTGATTTCATAGATATAGTTAACTTATAGTTTGCAGTATGAGTGGCTCATGTTGAGGGAGGCAGATATGAGCCAGCCTATGGCTTTGGTTGAGACAAAGCAAAGTCAACTCAGACGTGCCCAGTAACGCTCAAAGTTATTCCACAGTTGGTCACAAATTTATTTGGACACTGAGACTTGAACAGGGCTCATTTTTCTTGCCTCACTTCTCTTTGTGCCTACGCTGGGCTGCCTTTATGTCAAGTGTGTATCAAGAGGCCAGGCTCTCTTCAGTCTTTAAAATTTGTAGGCTGACCTGCCAAGACCATTCTTGTAGTCCTTTTTGGACATGCATACCCTGACTTTCAGTTCTGACTTCTCATGAAACTAGAAGGGATTAAGCCCAGCAGGCCACAATCAAATCTTTCTCTCTTTCTTTCACTTAATATTTCCCTGAGTGTGGAACAGATGATGGAAGAAATTATCTCCTTGGAAACCAGCTGCTAATAAGTTATCCAGTGTAAAGGAAGAAGAGAGCCCAACCTGCAGCGCCATATTCCTTCGCCTGGGAAGGTCTGAAAATTGCAATCATGGGGAACTTGCTGAAGTCCTTGGGCTTCTGCTGAGCCACAAATAATAGAAAAAATAATCTAGAAAATGCTTCTTCTCCACCTTTGCTCTAACACAAATGCTTGTTTGTTTTCCAAACAAGCATTGTTGTGTTATCCAAAGAGGTGTGTTGAAAGCTCAGTTCAGAATGAATTTACACTCTTCTGTGAGTCAGAATGCAGTATGTGCTCATGAACATTTCATATATGCCAGTATGGTGACTACAGTTTCCATATCTGTGTTGAATACCCCATTGCAATGATTTCAGAGCAGAGGATTGAGTAAAGAGTTTTTTAAAATTATGTGTTCCTTCTTTGGCTTCTTCACTGTGTAAAAGGCACCAGGATATTCAGGCACTTGAAATTAGGCCTTAAGAGCTGCTTTTTTTTTTTTTTTTTTGGTAAATCATCTTGTCCCATTTTTCTACCCTTCTGGCTCTCTTTTTCAAAATCAATGTGGGAATACCAGTCATGTGAAGTTGGTATTATCTCCTTTGGTTTGCCTTAAAGATACCTGAGATACTGACAGTAAATACTAATATTATGAACATAGACAAAGGTGTTGAATCCTTTTCATTGTCATCATCTTTGTGATGCCAACCATTCTGGAGGAATGAAGGTCATTAAAAAAAAAAAAAAAAAAGAAAAAGAAAAAGAGCTAGATGTAGAAATACTGTAACTTCAATTGTCATTGTTCCTCAGTTGCTCAGATTTAATATTTTCTTCTCATGTTCCTTCACCCCTGTCCTCACACAACAGTCAGCATAGAGCTTCCCAACCTAGACAAGTTACCAAAAAAGTAAATAAAAGCTTCATTTATTTCCCCCTCTTTATAAAATCACTGCTACAATTTTCAGTGTTATATTCCTTTTTCTATAAGAACCTACATTCCTGTGACTGTTCAGAAAACAAAGCCGAGAATGCAAAGCAAAATGTAAGTAGAAGAAACTAAGACAAAAACCACTTCAACAGCTGCCATCATAGATCAGCCCAATGCAAAGCTTCAGAGGGAAATTTGTTTTCTTTTTGGTTTTGTTCTGTCACCTGAATGGTCACTGACCTCAAAGACAATAATGAAGGCCAGGCGTGCTGCTAAGACGTGCCAGAACTGCAGCGTGTAACCGTAGGGCACTGGCGAGTGCGGAGGGTCTCGGTAGTCCCTGTACCTGAAAGACAAGCACACTATGGGAGTTAGCAAGCTCTGCACTGCTGCCTGGGCCAAGGCAAAACCAAAACTCACCACCTTTTGATCATTACATTCTCTGCACCAAAAATGAGCTCAGTCTGAACTGCACACGTTATCCTAATGCTGCTTGCTTCTAAGGCTGGGCCTGTGCCAGTGTTTGATTTCAGGTCAGGTGCCTGCTTTTGGAGCAAGTGTCCTGATCACCTCCACTTACCATGCTTTTCTTCATGCAGATGGACTTACTTTCAGCTGAAACCTACCAGTAAGATGCACTCCAGGAGTTCTAGTGGAAATTGGGTACAAAGGACCCAAACCAGTGTCTGTCTGAAGAAAACCCCTGAAACAAATACACAGGATGGGAGGTGCTTTGCTCCTACAGCATCTCCCTTGGCAGCACAACATGTGCCTTTCAGGCATCTCTTCAGAACTTGGAGAAGGGTGGGACGCTCTGCTCATTTAAGGGACACTTTAGTCCCTTTATTCAAGGACATTTTAAAGCTGGAAATGTCCCCGGTTTTGTCAGCCTGATAGTTCTCCCAAAATCCACATAAAAATGCCCCATGGACTTCACCTGGCCCTTAATCAATTAGTTGGCCATCCCCGGTGTAAAACACGTCTCATCCTGACTTCAGCAAAGCCAGCACTGCACCTCTTGGTATATCAAGAGGCGAGGATCATGTGAGAAAGTGATCTAGTGTCTTTTCTCACAGTGTTATTTGGAAGACTTTAGGTCTCCAAAATTTATAGATATTTATAGGGAAAGTTGGATCCAGGAATACTCCAAGATTGTAGTTACAAACCATGAATCTGTTTAAGTCACACATTCTGGAGTCCATTTTTACTAGCAGTTTGTTAATTCTAAAATAGAACTGTGGAAACCTTATTTAAAAGTAGTGTAAAAATTTTTCGCTTCTTCATCTGTTTCCTAGATGGGACAGAAAACCCACTGTAAAAAGATATTGAAAATACCATAGTAAATAATACAGGTTGATCACTAAGTTAGTTTTAAGAAACTAATGAAAATGCAGATGAATAAAAGAAATAAACATTATTTAATCTCTGACAATCTGTATTTCTCCATGAAGATTCACCTTCTTAGATTGCAGAGGGTGCTATACAAACTGAAATAAACTGTCAGCATCAAATCTCTCAGAAATTGCAGTATTTCTAGAATAAGTTCTAAAAACTGAGATGGTCTTTCCTTGTGCAAGTAGCATTCTGACTTCATAATTTAGGATGCTTTACAATATCCTAAGCATCCCAAAAACAGAAATCCCTGGACCAAGTCCCAGTAGAGTATATATTTTCTTTTTTTTTTTTTTTTGACTTGCTAGGAATCCACTGTTATGAAAAAATAGTTAAACCTTCTATAAACAACCAGAACAGCACAGCACTATCTGTGTTCCAGGTGATCAGAAGTTAACTGGGACTTTTTTTCAGACAAACTGCCTTCCTGGAAAAATGCCTACACTATTACACAGTAGAACGTAATGTTTCCTTACCTGCCTATCAATATCTGCCCTGAAGTGCAATTAAAATGACTGATGCTTTAGCAGAATGCATTTTGGTAAGAAGCTGATAAACTCAGATAGAGAAAGATGTTAATTTTCTTTTAAGGGTAGATATACATAAAAATTCAGTGTCTCCCAAAAGGACAGATATATCTTTTGGAGATTTATCACACCAATTTTAATAGCGTTCTGTTTAGGGGATATTGAGCAGACATTTTTTTTTTTTTATTGTGGGATTTCCATCATCAAATTTAAGGAGCAGCAACTTCATGCTAGAAGTTGGGGAAGAAAGGAATTGAAGGGGGGGAAGAGAATGGTCAGAATGACAAAAAATTATTAAATTATGCTATAGCAAACAATGTGTAATGGAATATTCTCACTGTGGTTCTGCTCCACAGGTGAATTCAGCATTGGAATACTCTTTCTGCCAAATAAGTTGCAACAATCTTAAATATCAGTTAGTTAAATGGAAGCATTGATGCCACCCCCTTCTCACATTTATTATGCTATACCACTCAAAATTCTTCCTATTCATAAAAACATTGCAATATTGCAAATACCACTGACTTTTGCTGTATCACAGACATTTGTGGTATCACAGAGTATCTTTTGTTCTTTAGGCACTTATAAATAAAAGGATATTTTAATTCTTCACAGTGAAAAATATTGGGACTAAGTGTATCTGCTAAAGACTACCAGGTCTCATGCTTGTAATGTAATATTGCAATTAAAAAGTGGTCGCTGTATTTGTTTGGTATTTCTGGTTGGGACACTATTTAAGACCTTTATGTAGACCCTTGACATTTTTGGCCATTAAATTCACTCAGGTACAAATCTGCCATTACAGACTTTTCTCAGACTGCAATTTCTCCAATCTGTTGTTGAGGACAAAGACGTGCAGATAATTAGCTGCTCATCTTCTTTTGATTCAAACACAAGTATATGATTATTAGTAATAATTACACCAGTAAGCAATGACATAAATGTATTACCAGTTCAACAATTTGAAAATGCTGGATTTGAGGTTTCATAAAGGCAGCTTGTGACAGAGCCTGTTTATGTCTGGCAGACCTGTGAAATACCCCAGTGTGGCCTCTCCTGGGCAACCTTGATTTCCTGTGCATGCCCTGTGATATCATCTCATCACAACTGGGTCTCACTGGTACCTAAGTAATCAGGCACCTGTTACTGGCCCTTTGATACCATATTTATCCACGATGATTGTGTCTGAGTCAAGCTATGACACCATAAAAATCTTGCATTAGGAACACCCTCCAGATACCAACTTTTTGGCTTCTCTTTTATCTGAGGAAGGAATCATTCAGGTAACAGCCAAACGGTACCAAGAAGAGCATAGCCCTGAACAGCACAGTTAAAACTTTCCATTTTTAACTTCTAAAAATCAGTTTCAACTCCAGATTTATTATGATGCTTCTCCATTTCAATGTCCTAAAGCAGAGAATTAGGTTGACCAGAAACTTACCTGCAATATTTTAATGGGGAACCAGAGAACTCACTTCCATTTGATGTTGGCTCTGAACGGTTTTCAAAGTCAGACACCAGAAATACTGATAAACTGGCATTAACATAGCCAACCATACACCTAGAGGGGACAAAATGCTGTCAGCAGGACACAGCAAGGTTTTTCCATTAACTGTTGTACCCAGGAGGATGCCCTTTGGGTTTCATAAAATCCAAAAGTACAATTTTGATGCTTATTAATATTTGGAAAGGATGCTGAGGCAATATAAAAGAAATGCTAAAGTAGGTCAGATGAACAATAAAAGTGAAGCAATGGTAGATTTCTATGGGAGAAGGAATGGTGAAGATTGGGACTGATTACTTTTGAAAAGTCACCTAAATGGTGAACAGTAGGGGCAGAAAAAATAATGAGGAGTGTTAGGAAGATAATCAGAATATTCCCACTGTTACACTCATGTACTAGCACAAAGGGACACTAAATCAGATGGAAAGATAACACACTTAAAACAGCTTTTTAGAAAATGTCCAGTTAATCAGAGGAACTCCATTCTAGAAGAACCCAGCATGACTGAACACTATGACTGAACACTGTGAGGGCCAGGCAAAATTTAGAGAACACTGAGTAGAAGTTATGTCCCCTGTTGAAGGGCTGTGGGTGTCAATAGAGGGCTCAGGTTTGGTGTTAATAAAGCTAAGGAGATCTGGCCAAAATGTGTTGTGCTGTTCATGCTGCACTGCCCAACACAGCTAAGTGTAGGCACACTACTTATCTTGGTGTAGAGTACAATGCACAGTAAGGGTTGAGGGATTTTGGTTTTGGGTTGGGTTTTTCTAAATATGGAATTTACAGTCTTTTAGAAATTATATTCAAACAACATCTGGTTTTGTTGCCATACTGATTTCATTTGGAACTTAATTTAATTCCAGTATTTTTCTAGTATCACTGTGTGTCATGTGGATCTAATACCTACAGTTGTTTTTTGAAAGAAAAGAGTACCTCTTTCTTTTAAGCTATTCAATAACAGATGGTGTTCACACCTTAATTTGAGAAAACTCACTATTCCTGTGGATTTTTGAATACCTTCCTGCTTTTGTTACAGTACCTACTAATAACATTATTCAGAATGCTGACATAAACAGTTCAAATACAGGTTAGCTCCTTCAAAATATTACTACCTGACAGCTTCATCTAGAAATTCACTCAAAGAAGCAGCAGAAGTGTGAAAACATTGTACTAGGGGTTTGTGAAAAGAAGATAAGATCCAAACTGTGAGCCGAACTGCTTCCCTTGTGCAGAACTTGTTTCAAAGCCACTGAGTCATACTTGAGTCTTAAGAGAAATATTTCTAAAGGTGTTGTTTTTCATCCACAGTGGTCCTGAGAAAATCCTTCCTTATGCTTTCCTTAGCAATGAGAGCTGCTTACAGTATAAAGCCTGTAGGTCTTTATACTGGCACGAGCAGAGGCACATGCTCAGGAACAACTGGCATCAGACAACTTTGCCCCTGAAGGGATTTTAACTCTTCATGAAAGTAAACAGAACATCCTCCCTAGCCCCAGCTAAAACGCCCAAATCCTTGCGGGACAGGAGTTAGCAGATCTGCTAATCGGGAGCTGCCACACCAGATGCCCTTCTTCTGTCAGGATGATTAAATGTATTGACAGTCAAAAGATGTCAAAGAAGCAGCAACAGATGAACTCACTTTCTGCAGCAGGGAGTAAAAAAATCGATCTGCCATATGTCCAATACAGAATGCAAGCTCTCTGTCACTGTCTACTGTTTAGCCTGGGTTTCTTTGCACAGCAGGGTTCCTCGCTAATGGCACTGCCAGAGCATTTGCAAACTGTGTCTGTGTTTGGCTGGATCCAGTGACCTTCCCGGAGCCCAGCAGCTGAGATTTCACAAGTGGCCATGCAGCAACTATCTCATGCTTGTTGATAGCGTGCACATGCTAATATAATCTCAGTGTTTAGCAACACTGAAAGAAAATCCACTTAGGCAGCAGGGATTCAGATCACAAATGTTTCCTGGAAGATTTAATCTAAGAACTCTAGTTTTAGAAGAAAAACAAATTGCTTTTCTCTGTAAGTATATATTGTTATATTTGCTAGAAATTTCTTCCTCTTGCTAGACACTACTTTTTAAAGTAATACATGCTGAATATTACATCAGGAAAAAAACCCAGTGTACAAGTTTAAGATGCTCAGCAAATTCTTTACTGATTAATATCAGAATTGCTTCAGAAAAAAAACCAGGATTATATCCATGTACTACCAGCTGGGAAGTACAGCTTGGGCAGCATCCTCTCACACACACAAAATCCCTGAAATAGCTCTGCCATGTTTGCCTTGAAGTACCATCATGGATCACGGTCACTCAGCAACCCATTCTGTGAATATGCAGAGCATCAGTACCTATGGTATCTAGTACCTAAAAACAAACAATACGCTTGGTTTAGCGGAATCAGAACATACACAGACAGTAATACTGCATCTATTCAAATAATAAGAGATTTTTGTGCACATCTGTTTCCCCCCACCAAAAATAAAGCCTTACTTTTGTCCTGCTTCTCCTTGGCCAGCACAAGGTCCGTATTTGTAAGCATAAACAAGGCGAGGGATGAAATCTGATGTCACTGCTATGACAAATGCATTTGTGATAACCGAAAGAATTCCAATGCCTTCCAGGATCCCGTACCAGATGCCTGTTCAACAAAGTAAACAGTATGTTTGCTCCAGGAAAAACCAGAACCAAAGTGCTTGAAATACTGCATGATCAGAAGTAGTTTTCCCCACTGCACAAGGTGTTTTTATGTAGTTTTTATCCAAGAGTCACTGAGTAAAAATAAATTTTCTTATTGAATAGCTGATCACTGTTCTCATCACTGTGAATCACACCAAAGGAAGGTTAAACATACCCATTGATTTAATGAGGCATTGAATTGCCCCTGAAACTTTGCTAGAATGCAGTTTATTGCATCTGAATCAACATAAAAATGGTATTCTTCTGTGCTTCTATTAATTACATTATAGAACTGGTATTTTACAAATTGTGTCTGTAGTGTATACTATGTACGACTGTTGTCCAGTCTTGTGCCAGAACCCACATATTCACACTGTTGTCATTTAAAGCTTTAATCAGACACAGACTTTAGGCACATGGTAGAACGTTCTAAGAGCACAAAGCCTGAGCTTCTCCTGTTTCTTGGTGTGGGCTATGGATTTTTGCAATGCAGTTGGTTAGAGATGTTTCCTATTTACCCCTCTGAAAACACCAGGGATTCAGTGCTGGGCAGATGCATTTACTTTTGAGCTCTCCCTAAAGGTGCTGTGCTTTTGCATACTGCAAGGGCAGAAGAGATTTGTAGTCAAAATAAGTTCAGAGATCCTTTGCAATAGTGTGTTGCTGGATGACCTCAGATTTATGTGGACCTTGTGTTTAGCAATGTAGGTGTGACTCACTGAGAGCAAGTGTCTGCTGGGATCCAGACCCACCCTGTCTAACCCACCAGGGACCCGGTGGGCACTTCCCCTGAGTCACAGGGGAGCTTGGTTTTGGCCAGGTAAATATAAAACATACAGGTTCCTTACAGCTCCTATGGTGGCCACTTTAACTTGACTTTCATGTATCATCTGATTGATCTGTCTGGTTATTATATTCAAGTTGAGCAGCAGCATGTGTTGGCACAGTGTGTCTGCCACAACAAAGCACCTGCAGAGAACACTGATCTTTTTACATCTTGGCTGTTAAGACCTCCAGAAAAATCATTAAAATACATTTTCCAATATAGACTATTAATTGCATAAGTAGATTGCCATCAGATACTTGAAGTTTTTTTAACAATCAAGGGTGTATTATTAATTGGGTACATGACTGAAAATACCTTAATCTGCTCTTGTTTGAAGTGGTCAAAGCTTTGACAAATAACACATATATATAACAAACACCATACAAAGAGCTCACCTATATCTTTGGCTCTTGAAGCTAAAGGTCTTCTCCACTGAGTAACAAATTTGTAAGCATCAAGCCGAATTTCAATAATATTGTTTAGTAAGGCCAGAAGTGGTGCCAGTGGAAAAGCTGCCACAAAAATTGTTGTGAACCCAAACTGAAGAACTGGGGGAAAAAAAAGGAAATATCACAGAAAAACTCTTAGAATCCAATCCCAAGGTCTAAGATATCAAACAGTGTATGCAAATAAGCAGTATGTACAAGGTATACAGACAATTCTTGTTATGACATACTATATAATGGTCTAGTGGCACTTGTACAGCAAGTACAAGTCAAAAGTTAGAAGAAAGAATGAAAAGACCCTGGAATGGACAGCACCATCTAAATTTTCTAATTTGGAATGAAGTTCTGAGGTGGACAAACTGTGCTTTTAGAAAGGGACATTTTTACTCCAGTATTGACCAGGATCTCTCAATACTTGTAAAGATTAGGGATGGATACATTCCTTTTAATAGTTCAGATGGGAAGCAGTTTGAAATTCTGTTTAAGTTTCTAGAGGTAGGTTTTCAGAGTATCAGATTTCCCATTAATTTGAAAATAATTGTGTGAGGGAGAAAAGAAAAAAGCAATCATGACATATGCAGTTCAGTCACATAGGGCAAAATTTCATGGTTTTTTAATATCCTTTTTTGAGCAGTTATTCTCCTCTCTCCTCTGGATAGAGCAGTGCCTTTTTTGCAAATGTGAGGTAGTAAATGAGGGAGGATTTTAAGCATAAACAAGCATGCTGGTCTGTACCATGAACTTCAAAGAAAAAACACAAGACCGCTTTCTTTAGAAAAGAACAGCAAATTTCTTCAGAAATGTATGCACACAAAGAACTGGGCTCTGGTTTGGAAAAACAAATCCAGAATGGGAAGTGTTTCATAGACTGGAGGTTAGCAAACTATCAGCAGCATGCTTAACTACATTGGTTTGGTTCTTAAAAACTGATTCCCATTCTTCACCTGACCTGTGAGAATGAAAACCTTTTTGCAGTCTCCTTAGCTTCATATAGTGATAATTAAAAGAATTCACCAGCTCATATCAACAAAAAAACCAACAGCATCAAACTATAGTGAAAGAGAGAGAATGAAGGTTATATTCATACTCATTTCTAGGTATTCATCAAAGAGTCCATAAGCATTCATAGGCTGCAGATTATAGTCCTTTTCCCACTGTGGGAAGCTTGTTTTTCCCTGTGTGCCATACTCTTGCCGTAGTTTTCTCCTGGTCCACCAGTTTTGAATTAGCCTACATTTCAAATTAAATAAAAGAAACAAAGTAAAGAATATGAATGGCTATTTATCACAAAATTGGAAGATGTTAAGTGGGCACAGCATATCCTACAAAATTCATTTCCCGATGTACAGGAAAATAGAGCATTGGTAATACATGTGGATGATGACACAGCATAATAGGTATGAAAACAGATGCAGCTGATGAGCTGTAATCCCAGCCTATATGTTGTTAAAATGGTGAAAGCATTTTGACATATCTTCATTATTTATTTACTTATTTTTCTCTGCACAGAATGCCAATTCACTTCAGGGTTTGTTTATGTGGCAGAATGCAGTGCTGTGTGGAGATAGCTGAACTCAGTAAATAAGAGTGCTAATGCTCCTTGATTCTTTCCTCTGTGCGTGACCTGGCATCTCTGCATGGCTCTACAGCGTGCAGGGTAACAGCCTCTGGGCAACCCTGGAAGGGAAAAGGCAACCCTGAAAATGGTATCTGCAGCCAAATATTGAGAGGAGAAAGAGGCAGAAAGAAATGTCTGAATTACCATGGTGGCTGAGAGATGGGTGGCTGACATAGGAGCCACCTCCACCTCAAGAAATGGGGAACCTGTACTGGACATGGAGGGAAGATGCTGCTCCCAAAGAAATGCATGTGTGAGACCACTGAGAAAGGCAGTGAGCCAAAAGTGAAATGAATTCTCACATCTGAGCTAAACACCTTTTCAGGGAGTTGCACTGATTTGGCCTACAAAGGACACCAGTTAAGAGTTATTGTAGAGAGAAAAAAAAGCCCGAACCACAATGACAGGTTTTCTCTGAAGTTGTGGTTGGCCACTTTGTCTCAGTAAGAAAAAAGTGATAGATCACCCAAATAATTCAGTCCTTTTCCTGACAATGCTTCACTTGCCCTCACAGTGGCCTGGTCTGGTCTGTGAACGGTGCCAAGTGACTGCAAATCGTAATTTGATTTGCATAAGGATTTGGACAGCTACTTGTTTTCTTGAATCTTAGAGATTATTTTTTCAATTACGTAATTTATCAGAAAGATTACAGCTTTTCCTGTCTTCCTTAAAGAAGTGTAGCTGAAATTGAGTGCAGTTCAACCGAATTCAGGCTCAGATTGCAGGGTTGCCTCCAAGTCAAGTCCTCTGGCCATCCACATTGGGTTGGTTATCAAGCTCTTAGCAGAAAGGTGTTTTGCACGCAAAAAAGAAATGCACCTTCTTGCAGCATTTCAGGGCTAGAAAGTGAACTGAAGGGACTGGAGAGCAAACACATCTCTCATCAGAATAAGTTGAAGCATTTCACAATGTTGTGACTCTGTCTTTTATGTTGTGGTTTTCCTTGTGACTCTGAAGTGATTAATTTCATCTAAAGCAGTTTACTCCTATTAAACCACTTGTTCTTAAACAATCTCTTTGTTAAGTTTCAAAATCTGTATTAATAGAAAGCAGAGAGTTCTAATGAAAACTGGCAAAAGTGGTAGGGAGTGGAAAGGGAAGGATCAATACTGCTGCTACTGTTCCCTCCTGCCCATCCCAACTAATCCCTGCAGCCCTAACAGCTGCAAAATACTGGCAAGAAGTGCTAGGCCCAGGAAAGATGGAGAAATAGCAAATCTCTCTGAACTTTGCAAGGGCAAACTTTCTGACAATGTCAGCTCTCTCTTAGATTTTGACTCTTGCTAATTTCCCTTGATGACCATCCACACTCACTCTAGCATCAACAACGCTGATAATATTAAACCTACATAAATCATATTAAACATGCTCATTAAATACTAATCAATAAAGAATGAACCAATAGGAAATGAGTAATTGCCAACCTTTTAGCTAGGGCACAGCTTCATGTTACCTTGACGATCACATGGGAACCTGTCTACATACCAGTCAGTACATTTTTCTCTCTTTCAGAGTGCATGTGCCAGCAGTGCATTTTTTCCAGCTCATATCTGCTCTTTCAGGCATCTTTTATCACCCAACAAAAATAGAATTTAGAACTTACTAGTATAGCTAAGAAATGATACATATAATATTTTTCATGTAAGCAACATAATGGTCACACAGTTACTTTAAAGGAGTTTTAGAACACAGAATACAATTTAACAAAATTAAGTACTTCCCATGTATTACTTATTTGTTAATATTTATATTACACTTTCACTTTTCCAAACTATGTCCAACATGGAAAAAAGCCTCAGGCATCATCTTTATGTCTGGAGTTCTGCATCCTTGGGGGTGATTTTCTGTTGTAACGGCTGCTGCATCTTGTTTTTATAAACTGATGATAAGGAGAACATAAACTTAGCATTCTGTGACCTATAGAAGCACAGGTATTATATTCACTTACGGATATCCCAATTCCATGAAATTATTCCATGTCTGCTTTAACACCATTATAATACCCATTTGCATACAGAGATCAATAAGGCATCCACTAGGGTGGCACTACAGGAAAAAAAAAATAAACAGAATGTTAAATAGGAATTATGCTGAGTTTTAAAACATTTATTAAATGCTATAAATGATACTGGATCATTTACTAAAAGGGAATTAAATTAATTTTCCTTATTTTTTAAGGAAGTGTAACCTCATGGGAACAGATGACACTGTATCATACTGTCAGCAATTTAAGCTTATCACCTAATTCTCTGCAGAGGTCAGAGTCAGCTGAAACCAATGCAGTTTTCACAGCAGTGCTTCTAACATGCTGTGCAGCTGTGGGCAGGGCAGAGGCAAAGGCCACCAAGTTTCTCCATTGATTTGAATTGTTTTTGGGGAGGGTGGCTGTGCATCAAGTCAAAGAATGAAGAGAAAATTTCTCCTGGCTGCGCATAAACCAGTTTATGCTTAGAGGATAGACCTAGAACTATTAGTTGAGTACTATGTAACATCTATGACTGAGTAGACCATGCAAAGCTGTTCTCGAAGAACTAAAAATCTCACTGCTGAACAACAATTCTTAGCGTTTCTTGCTGAGTGCTTGCTTGCTTTAGCAGTGGCTCCAGACCCTGAAGCTGTGGTGCCGCTTTTGGGAGACATCTTCAGATAGTACAAATTTAGGTAATTTTTAATCTGATATTGTAAAAAGAACAAAGGGATCAAATGGTTTCAACCCTCAAAAAGCACTTTGTACAATTGGCTTTGCAGTTCCAAACAGTGTAGTTCAAACTGTATTTTAAAATCTTGGGTATTACAGATAAGTCAAAAAAAGTCACTGTCACAGAACTGGAATTATTTCTCTCTAACTTTTAGGGAGACAAAATAATTATGACCTGGAATAAAATAAGACATTAATTTCTTACATTAATTTCTTACACATGATTCATTATCCAGCTCTCAGAAAATGGATCACTGCTGAGGTTCTGCTGACCTAATTTAGCATTATTGGGATGACTGGGTGACTGGGTTGGTTTTTTTGTTGTTTCTTGTTTTGGGGGGGTGGGTTCTGGTAGGTGTTTTTTTTTGGGGGGGGGGGTTTGTTTGTTTGTTTTTTTTTTTTTTTTTTACTTCTCTGTCATTATTACTAAATCATCATCCTTCTGTTTTTTGGAATCGGTAGCATGAGTGAATATACCCTGAGAGAGGTGGGTGCAGTATCAATGAAGTAGCAGCAATGTTACAACCATAACATCAATAATATGTAACTGGGGTCTGAGTATGTCCATGGGCACTGGATTAGTGTTACTAAATGTCTTAGACTTGGCAAAATTTGACAGGTGAAGAGAGGGGTATTGGAGGGATATCTGGACATGGTATTCTACAGCAGGTTAGTTCTAATAAGACCTGGCAGATACAGTCAATAAATTTAAGACTTTTCTATTAGACTATTTTTAAAAATTATTATTATTAGACTCTTTTTTTTTTCTCTGAGAAAAGCTAAACAGAGACTACTAAGAGTAGCTTCCACCAGCAACTTGCCCAACCTGTAACACCTCATTGTTGCACTTTCCTCACAAACCTGGCTCTCTTCTCCTTCCATCTCTTCTCCTGCAGAAAGATGAGTTTCTTTCCATGTTCTCTGATCCCTCTGTGAAATTAATCAGCCCACTAATTCAGCCAGCAAAAGGAAGTTTACTGCTGATACAAGGAACCGAATAGGCTCCTCACAGGGTTGGACAGGTGAGAGCCAATGCAGAGGAAGAGAAAGGAGCAAGCCTCAGGGTGAGGAAGGACGACCAGAACTGTTTTCCTTTGACACCAGCAAGTTTCTAGGTCAGCTCAGCCCCAGACAGACTTTGGAGGGATGTTAAGCAAAATTCTGTGGGCCCATTTATCAAGTATTCTTCCCTTAAATGAACAGAATTCTCTACAAAATTAAGATGGTTTTATTAAAATTCAAATCCTTTTGTTTGTTTTGCTAATATTTGAATGGCCTTTATTAACCATTAAAATATTTATGTATCCAGATGTGTTTGAAAATTCAAGCTGGCAGGCATTTTCCACTTACCATTTGTCATTTATCTGCAAACTTGTTTCAATTATTCATCTGTGAAGCAGGAAAGAAACCACGGGATTTCAGTGTGCACATAGCAGCACTGGAAAGTAAATGACTGGTCCAGAAACTGCTGCTGTTCACCTCCTATAATTCTCAAATGGGCTTTGAATTCTGAATATATTCATTAAAAAAATAAATAAAATTGAATTGGTCCTTGAGTAATTTGCAAAGCCAAACTCTCATTGCTTTTCATATTAATTTGATTTTATAGACATGAGACATTATGCCAGTAGCTTGTTTGGGAAGTTTTTCAGTTGTTTTGGTCAAATTTCACATACATTTTATGTGTCTGGATTTTTAATTTGTTACTTTATTATTTTAGCTCTCTGGTCTGCAAGGCTAGAAAAGCTGAGAAGAAAGGACTTTTTTTGAAGCAAAAAGTTGTCAGATTCATGTTTGATTTTGATTCATTCCAAGGATAAAATATTTCCAGTGTGAGGAATCTTTAAACCATCTGATACCACTGTTTGAATGTGACGCAAACACTAGAGCTGCTAGCATTGAAAAGGAAATACATATATACATATATATATATATATCTCAATATGTAGATGCTTTTATAGCAGATGGTAGTGTCAATAGTGGGGATTAGACAGCAACTGAAGACCCAATAACACACTCAGAACTGCCTAGGCAGATTTACGTGTCTGCCTCTGCTTGCATCCATGGCATTGTGGGCAGCAGCTAAATCAGCGTGCAGTTATGGGACACTCACCTCTTCCAGCCTCCACCGGTTTATCAGCCTTAAGTAGGCACCAGGGTGTCCTGTAAATCTTTAACACAGGAATATAGATCAACCGTGTTGTGTAAGCAGTCTGTTCACAGCAGTACAAGAAAGCTCACGCTCTTATTTTAATCTGGTATTATCTTAATGTGATGGTATAACTATAAAAGATGTTATGCTGCAAAAAGTTTTATGGGTATTCCTGGAATAATCCTCATGAAGGACTACAGATATTTTTACTTCAGTTTTATTTCAATACCAATACTCTGCTGTTGGATATTCAACATAGGCAGAGCAGAGGGAAAATCTGACTGAAAATACTCATGTCTGTTTGGAAAATGGCTCTCAACTGTCAGTCCATTTCCTTACAACACAAAACGCTCTGTGATGTCTGCCTTCCTGTGAAATCAGTGAAAATTTTAGTTTTCAGTAAAAATCATAATTTTCTAACTATTCTCCCGTGTTTTCCCCCAAAGTTTTTCCCACATGTAAATAATCCATACTAATGGATTCTTCTACTCACTAAAAAGGTCTTTTTTTAGGAGACTGACAGAAAGAGATATACAAATAATATATATTTAGATAGATACATAAATACACAAAAATACATGCATATAAAATATAAAATAAAAATATAATATCTATAATAAATATATATGTGGAATCCCCCCAAATGATAGCTCATAACTCACTCTTAACAATTCAGATCATGTAATCAGAGCAGGTCCCTTCCAATTGAACTATCCTATCCTATCCTATCCTATCCTACATTTATCTGTACAAATAACACACATAAAACCAGAGTGAAATGACCTGTATGTACAATATTGTGAGATGCATCTGTTTCCAATAGTGAAATTGTTAAGTTAATATTGAGACCATGTGGTGATAGGAAATGAAAACTGCATCTGTTTCTGGGCTTTTGAAAGGAGTATAAAACTGCAATCTGTTCTGCTGGAATTTGCATTTTGATATGTGTGATAATATGGTCCATTTTGTTTCATTACAAACAATTTTATTTCTTCTCTCTACTTCATTTTGCACATATGAGTGTGCAGACATCAATCCTACCTTCCAAGGAAGAATGCTATATAAAAGGTAGAGCTGTTCAGATTGACAAACTGAAAAAGAAACATTTTCAGAGTGAAGCTGTTCTCCCACTCCGATTCGGTACGAGGCTGCTCTGTGAAGAAAATGACCAGAGTTTCAGAGGCTTATTCAGAATATCAATTTCCCTTGGCACAAAGGCTGCACACACCTGTAAGAGCTGGCAATATATTTTTAAATTAGCCTGCTGTTTTCAAAATATAACCCGGCAGAGGAAATTGTTTCCAGAAGCAGCACTCAGCAAGTGATCTTGTAGAGACATAGAAATCTATTCTGGTGCCTGCATACATATGTATGTTCCCCTGAGACTGTAACAAAGTGGTCGAGGTAATGTGTATATTAAACATCCCACCTGTATTTAAGTGGTCTTTACAGGGTTGGGGTTTTGTTTCCTTTTCTGTATGCTACCACAATGACATTGCCACTCCACCAAAGCTATTTAAATGCCTTTTTTTTAGAGATGTCACACTGAACTGAAGAAAATCCTCCTGGTAATTCTGTTTCATGGATTTGCTCACATATATCAGTGGAGTGCCACTGCATGACTCTCCTTCCTTGTCCCAGGGATCTTGTCACAGAAATCCAAGAACAAATATTTCTCAGTGGATGGGCTAAGGCAAACAGGGAAGAGGAACACATATTCTTGCCTTTGGGTACTGTTCCCTTATTCTCCATCTCAAGAAATACCAAGACAGAAGTTAACAAAACAATGTCCATGCCAACACACCGGTTCCATATTCTGGAACTACTTTCCAGCTGTCAGGAACTTGTTGTTAGCTGACCATTGCTGTGAACGGGAGTAATCAGAGAAGTGGAGTTGCTAATGGTGATTCTGAGTATCATAATGATAGTAATCACATACTGCTTCCAAAACAGCCTCCAGTAAAGTACTAGAAGTAAAAAAAAAAGCAATAAACTTGATTCTCTTTACTTAGAGCTGCCCTTTCATTGGGCATAGATGCCACTCTGCAGAAAGGACAAGTCTGACTATAACAAGACTGCTGCAGCTGAAGCTTTGCTCACATGCCCATCAAAGACAATGGTGATGCTCCGGAGGAGCACAGATGTGAGTTCTGAAAAAGGTCTTGTAAAAGATGAAGAAGGACATCCTCAGTGTCCTCAGTGTTGTTTTGCTGCGAGTCCTTCTTTGAGCTTCTTACACTGATGAAGATAATACGGATCAAATCAGTTCTTTAGGCCACCAGAATAAAAATTACAAAACCGTCTGAACAGGATTGGAAAAACTTGATCTGCTGAATTTTCATACAAGTGCTTTCTGCAAAAAGCAGACCTACCCTGATGACAACCTAACAGAAAGTAATCAAGCTTCAAGGTCTCTAGAATGTATCTTACTGTCTGTCCCCAGGCTGTCAGGACATAGCTTGTACAATTCACAAACTTGAAAGTCGTATTTCTCAACTGTAGCTAGCAGGTATCTTCTCCATGGATACAGGATAGCAAAAATATTTTAAAATTACAGCATACAAATGAGGACTCTCAGTTTACTAAGAAACAAAATAGTAAAATTCTATTGTACACAGATATGTTTTGAACACTTTACCAATGACTTCTGGGATGTAGAAAAGCCCTGCGAATAGCCAAAGTCAGTTGTTTCCTTTGAGCATCAAAGCATCAAAATCTGCCTATCTGGTCCAAAATAATTTACTGAGCATCATCAATGTACACAGGTTTCCAGGAGCTCAAAATAACCTCAAACCACTGGTATATATTCAATAATATGGTTTGCTTAATAAGCCTTCAGCCAGAGTTTCATTTCAGGCTTCTTGACACTAAGGAGCCCTTGCCAATGGCCACCAACTACTGCAATCTTCCAAATATATCAGGATCTCCACAGATCCTGTCTCAGCCATGGATATATGAATCACAGCCTGTTGCTACCCCATTGACAGTGGATGCTCTCCTTAGAAAACAGGTTTCCTTGCTCTAGCATAAAGTCTGCCTTTGCAAGTGAGCAGAAAAGATCACTGAAATTTAGATCATCATATAGTTCAGGTGTAGGTAGAGTTGATGATTCACCTAGTCATTTTTCCTCCTTACTGCCCTTCTTAAAGGCAAATATTTGATAGGCAATCAGCACCTTAGTTTCAAGTTATTGATTTGTTTTCCAGAAGCGACTCCCCTTTTCCATGTTTACAGACTCTGGAGGTTGTGAGTGCTAAGTCTGTCTGAAAACTCATGCCTTTTCCTCCAAGGTAAAAATTTTACATGTACTTTTAGTAAACAATTTATTTACATTGTTAGATGGTAGAGGGTTGAAACAAGAACAAAGGTGGATTATTGTTGCCACCACTTTCTTATTAGAAACTTAAGAAAAACATTAATTCCTATAGATTGCAAATTAGTTAAGATTTTTCATATTTATGCAAACATTTTGAATTTTATCATGGTGTATGGACCAATAAATCATTACAATATTATTCGATTTTATATTTAACATTACTTACCTAAATTTGTCAGGAAAAGAGCAACTTTTTCATACAGCTGTAACAGAGAACAAACAGCCTCTTAGTTACATGGCCAGCTCAAAAATGTAGAACTGCTTTCTAGGGAGAGAACATGTGAAATCTGACACGCAGATGATTTCTGTGATGTTCTAAAACTACATAATAATACAGCAGTGATATAATCAAACAATGAAAAGTAAAGTTTTTATATCTAATGCTCATGTATGATATATGGAGAAGAAATGCTGTCATTGTCCCTATTTTATATACAGAGTGAAAAAGGATGAGAGAACTTTTCCAAAAAGAAAAGCAGAAACAACAGCATGACTGAGATTTTTTTGTTTTAGTTACTTATGGAACATTCACCTCACAAGGAAAAAAATCACCCTAGAAGAGCATGCTATGGTATGTTGGATATGATGGTTATTTGGGGCTTTTTGGTTTTGCTTGGCACTTTGGTGCTGAGAGAAAAGACACAGGGGGGACAGGGTTACTTCAGAGAAAATCTCCAGTAATCCCCACCACCAGACACTTCTTACTCTGAGCCAGTGCCATTTTTCTAAATCCTAGGTGGTACTTTCCTCACTTTCAGGTACCATGCTCTCAAACTCTCCAGGAGACTCCAAACTTTGTTAAGATGACAAAACTAACTTGGAGGGTTTTCACAATCAGTATGTGCAAAGGAGTTTTGAACCTATTACCTACATCACCAACACCATCAGTATGAGAGTAAAGTAATACAATGATTTCCATTTGCTTTAAATTAGTCTGGAGCCTGTTCCTGCAAATTGCTAAATGCCCTTAACTCTCACTGATGCCTGCAGAAATACAATGCTCTCATATTTCAGGCTCAAGTATTTACTTACTCCTACAGTGCATATCAGCAAAGTTTATTTTTATTAGCAGTTATCCTTAGAATCTCTTGCTTAAATTGAGTTATGTATTGTTTACAGATCAAACTGCCTGCTTAAGAGCTGAAGTCATCCTGAAATCTCTCATCCATGTTAACAACCACTTCATGCTTAGAATAGCTTTCCACTGCCTTTGGAGTAAATGGTTTTGTTTCAAGTAATGAAAAAGGTAGTTTCTTCTGGGTTTAAAAGCATCTCTTAAGGGCAACTGTAAATGTGCTAAATGTCTGGGTCATTTATATTCTGATCCCACCAGGGAGTGTGGTTTTTTACAAATGTTCACTGCTCTACAGAAGGGTTTATTAAAATTTCAATTTGTTGCTATTCCATTTGGAACAGTAAGACTGTGTTAGAGATTCTGTTAGCAATGTTTGGATCTAATTGTCTGCTACTGTCGTTTATCACTACTACACTCAAGGGGCCCTGTTTGGGATCATATTCTGTTCACTGTTCTTATTTTCCAAGGGCAATATTACTGGAATTAACAGTTTTACATAACCTAGGTAAAGCTAGTGATTGTTTCCAGGTCAGGCTGCTAGATTATCTGGGAGACATTATTCTTGAGGGTCATTTTGTTTTGTTGTGTGCTCAGAACGTCTGGTCTGGAATTTACTTGTGGTCTAGACCTTTCCCCTGATGCTTTGAGAGGCTGTCAACTTGTATCAGAATCACTGCTGGTTTTCAAGGCTTCTAGCAGTGAATTCTCTACTGCTATGCACACCTTGGTCCATTCTGCTTTTATTACTGTATCTTTTCTTGCTCTTCTGACACTTTTCTTGAGTCACAGTTCATGCAGGATTCTACTACCTGAATTGCTTCTGGGGATTTTTCTTCTCCCAAAAGAAATCCCACGATTGCCCTTCAGTAAACTACATTAATCCATCATGGGAAGCAAGGGATTATGCTCCTAAAACCTTCCTTTGAAAAACTCCTGCAGTTTCATATTTGTGGATCTTTTTCTTCCATGAGCTATATCCAGATCTAAGGTTGTGGTGTTTTTTGAATGGTGATGAGTATGAGGCTAGAGAAACCCATATTTGCAGTGCTCCATTTATGTGATAATTTTAAGAAATAAAACAAAGTTTCTCAAAAGGCACCTTCAAGCAATCTTCCATTATTTAAAATAAAAATCTCAGAGCTGTTAAATGCTTTGGGAATGAAAAAATTTCATTTGTGTAGTGTTTCTTTTTTGCCGCTTCACTGCATATACAATGACTTACACTGAGAGCTTGAAAATGGATGTTGCACTGGCATATATATATAAAAATTTTTTTCTTTTATGCTTATTGTGTGCTCTAGGTAGAATAAAAAAATCCCTAAAACCTAGAGAAAAAACCCAATAAAATAAAAATAGCATAAAAAAGAGAGCTCTCAGTACAATCTCAGACAGAAAACCAGCTTCCTCCTTTCTGTCCTTTCTCAGCCTATAGTCCCACCTAAGGGAAAACATAGGAAAAACAACAGTTCTGGATAGACTGTCTTAGTCACTAATCCAGTCTTGCCTTCTTCCTTCTTCAAAGGAAGAAGCAAAGTCCTGCAGCAAAGACTCTTGGAATTTCCTGCCATATAAAAAAAGACCCATCAAAAAGAATTTTTAGGTTATGGAAATGCTTGGATATTGCATAGGAAAGAAAGAAGTCTCTAAGACAGCCTTGGAAATGAGCAGACCTGAAATAACATCTCATCTTTTCCCTAGGAAGTAAATCAGCATATCTCCTGGAGTGAAGCCTAACAAGCTGTTTGCAGAAGATGCTTGCTATTGTGTAGGCAGAGATACACTCCGGCTCCAGTGCCTGTCTGGTTTGTAGCTAAACCCTCCTTCCCCTAAAAGGCATTTTTATAATGTCAGTTGACTAAACCTGACAGTGAAAGGCCATACACATCTTGCCAAGAGCAGCAAAGAGCAGACACATTGCTATCAGAGCAATATACAGGAGTATCACCATCTCAGTGGAAGGAGGGAACTCATTCCCCATCTACTCTCTTACTGGGACTGTTGCCACATAGAAATTCCATTTTTGTCTTTGTCCCAAGTCTGGTTCCAAACCAGCCACAACAACACCTGCCATCAGGCAGCCCCACTGCAGTGCACCCAGGCCATGTCTCTGGTGCATGCTGCAAAGGCTTTGGGCAGCTCTGGAACAAATCACATCTGCTCAAGCCTTGTGAAGCTTTCAGCTGAAGAGAGTTCTGCTTATGGACATTGTGTCTGTATTTGCATATCCTCACTGGAAAACTACCATGACAGCTGAAATTGGAATTACTGAAAATAGTGTAAATAAGAATTTAGCTTTGTCACTATATTTTAAAAAAAACCAACAAAACACAATTAAAAAGAAGAGTATTAATGAAGTGTACTGAAAACTGCATACATATTAAAGGGAAAGAAGTGGGAGAGGATAAAGCAGGGGTATTATCATGTCTCCCTAAAATATTTTCGGAATATTCAAACATACTTTACATAATATTTTGGGTTTGGAATTGCACTTTATATAAATAGTGAATGATGTCCATAAACAATAATTTCATGTGTGGCTTAGCAAGATACTCCACTCCTGCTCAAAAAGGGAATGAAAGTATTTGGTTGCCTGCTGACTGAGATACCTACTACTCTGGTGTTTTAGGTATAACTTTGGATATGCTACTTTTACTCACCACATTCAGTAGCATGATGATGCAAAAGTTGATGCACACTGCAGTCCCTGTAGTTGCAACCTGAGAGTTATTCCTGATTAAAGCCCACTTAAAGGCAGCAAAAGTGCTGACAGTCACAACACGGTAAATAACAATGCCAAAAACAGCAGCAATCACCACACAGATCTAAAGGAAAAAAAAATGAGAGAGAAGAACCTGAAAACTTCCAGTGCAACAGGAGTTACTTTCTCCCTGAAACTCTCAAAATTAAATGAAATTAAAGACTTTAAAAGTGCATTCTTTTTGATTCCAGAGGAAGGTTTCAACATGATGATTTTTCTTCTTGTTAAGTTCTTTTTATTTCTCAAAATGAAAAAAAATCACCGAAAAAATAATTTTTAGTTTTAAACATTTTCTTGAAAATGTTCTCTTTCTTAGCATTCTTTCTCTTCCTTAGCATTAATGTGGGAAACAGTATTGCCAGCTCTGGGAATTAGAAATTTTCCTTATCGGCACATGATGTGCAAAGGCCAGTCTCAAACTGCTGTTGCAGCTTGATGGTATCATACTTGGGATGGATTTTGTGATCTGATGGACTTCACACTTCACACACAAATGTCTCCATTTGTAAACACTGCCTCAAAAACAGCCCTGCCAAGCCATTCTAGCCATCTGTTTCTTCCTACAGTTCTGGAAAGTTTCTTTCTAGAGAAGGTAACCAGTTCAATTGCCTTTGTGATTTCTTCTCTGATGAAACTTTCAGCAAATGTGACAGTTAGAGTGAGAAAGCCACAGCTGAGCCAGGCTGCTTAGTCATTTAATGTTCCTCATGTAACAGCTGAGCTGTATTATTTACTATAATGTGAGAGTCTATGCTGAGAACTGCTCTAACTTGAAGTTTGGTAAGTGTATATCTCCTGTTATAGGTGTAATTAAATATATTCTTATCTAAATTGTCAAAAAAAGTGTTGCTTTCTAACTTGCTGGAAGCCCATGCTATGGCAACAATAAAAATAACTTCAGCGAAAATAATTTTTGTCCTGTTTTAAGGGCTGTTATGAGGACAATAATTTGTGGTACATGCAATTTAGAGAAAGACTACTCTCTCTGGCACTTTGAGCAAGATCTATCACTAGTCTAAGAAGATTGATGACTAAGCTTGCATAAGGTAAAATACTGCTATCCTTCAAGAAAAAAACATGAGGAAAATACACAAAACATCAGAGTTGTAGCATCAATTCTGAGCAGAGACTGCAGTCTCGAGTACATGTCCTCAAGGGCTGAGTCAGGGTGTCCATCCACCTGATGTACCAGAGCATAGTTCATCTCAATAATGCTCTTGCCTTTCTTGACCTAGATTGTTTTGGACAATTTTGGAGCCATCAGTTTCTTACTGTCCTCTGCCCTGTTGCTGGGTTAGCTCACCTACCTGGCTCTCCACAGCTCCTGAGGCTGTACACATCTATCATTTTCTTGTCTCCTGAAAAACCCCCAGTAAGTTCCGTGGCAGTCTGTTGATTCCAGACCAGCACTGTGTTTTCAAGACCAGCACTACCACACCTGTTGTCATGTGAATAACAGCCCACATCTGCTTCACTGAAATTAGAGGATGGGCGTGTTTCTGCAGAAGTGCATGCAGCTCTCTGTTAGGAGAGATTTTGCTGCTCCTTTTAGTTTTGCATAACTAAAGGGATAAATGCATCATTTTAGCAAAGGAACATTGGTTTCTCCATTTTGACTGCACTAGGAATATGAAGTCTCTTTCCTCATCTCCTCAATACACTGAGAAACTAGATTTTATTAACATCACTAAGCACTCTAGCCATCCTATTTATGTTCTCTGGGAAGTTTACAAAGAACAACTGCTTCTCCTATGGTAACTTTCCAGATCGCTCTGCACTGTCTACGCAGGCAAGGCTACCAGCGAGCTAATTCAGCCTGCTGGAATTGGTGCCTGAATGTGATAGTGTCACTATTCCGGCATGTGTCATTACATACAGTGTCACAGGTGTAGCCTTGAAGGAAGGAATTAGCTATCTGTGAGACACACTGAAGAGTGAACCAGTGTAGGACTTGACAGAAACTCAAGTGATTTGCTATGTAGATTTTCAACATGCATAGAGCTTATTCCACTTTCAAGCAGTCATATCCAATATTTACCTACTCTAGTAGCAGAGATAATGACATTTTTTTTCATTTTCAACTGGTAAATAAATAAAAGTTCTCAAACCATAAAAAATATTCCAGATGCAGAAACGATGAGTCTGCTGCATTTATCTGCAAATGCTTGATAAGGCTCTGGCTTCCCGGATATGGGGTTCATTCGTTCTTTCTTGGAGTATTTGGCTTCAAACTGCGGACGTATTTCCTCCTAAAGAGCAGACAGATAATGTTCACATACAGCACAGCTAGGAAAAGCTCTGTAGGAAACTTCAGATCTTTTATCAGATCACTGTTCTGGGGAATATCTTTGAATTCAGCAGCTGGCACAGCTACTGTAAAAGCTGAGCTGGGAAATCAGGTCTCTGTCATGAGAACTAGAATAAATCACTGTACCCATAAAAGTAAGTACTGAAAGTATTTAGCAAAATCTCCAATTAGCTATTCCTCTAAATAATGCTCTTTCAAAACTATGTGGCTGCAAGACAAATCGTTTTAAGATTGATACCACAGAATTTTTCAGTCTGACATTATCCTACTGATACTGGAAATTCACAACTAAGAAAAAAAAAAAAAAACAACCCAACAACCAAACCTCCTTTTCCCAAGCCTAATTGCTGATTGTTAGGCATTTGGTTACGCTTCCATTACCAACAAAACTTCTCAGCATTTGAAGAAGAATCCATGCCATGTAGTGCTGCTCAATTACTTCTTAACTTGGACAATAGTATTAGCAGGAACAACTTTCAGCAGCAGAAATGTCAAAGCCTGCTTTGCCATCAAAAACCCTCTTGTGAAATGAAACCTGGGGATTACCTGGGGAGAGCTTTGCTATAAACAGATATCTGTTTATATCATTGCCAGAAGACAGGATCACCCCTGGTGCAGGTGACACTTGCAGCAGTGCTACCCCTCTGCCCTAACATCACCAAGAGCCACGTGTCCTGTGCCGCCTCGTTCCAGTCTGGCATCCAGGACACTGTCAGAGGTGAGATAAAACACCAGGCTGAGCAGATGGACTCTCACAAATGCTGGCAGATATTAGAGCACTGTTTGTAGTACTCTACTCTATACTGGAGAGCTGCTCCCTGGTACAAGGGAGCAGACAAGAACCAGCTTACGAATTTCAGTCACTTCCAGCCCTGTATACATGCATGTAACTGAACTCTGACTGACTGAAATGCCCAAACCTTAAATGACTGCACTGAAATAGGTGAATGTTAACTGCTCACACAAGTCTTCAGAATGTGAATAAAGGTGAGATATCCTAAAATCATACATCCCTTTTTAAAAATTGCCCGCAGAGGAAGGGGGGAAGAAGTCATGTCTCATTCTCCTCCTTCCAAGTTTTGAAGATGCTTTCTCAACACAGTTAATTTCCAAATTCAGGCAGCAACCTGGTAACAAGTTATAAAAACAAATGAAGAGGCATGTATGCCTAGCTGCAATGCCTCTGTAACTAATTATATGCTTGAGGGAACCAGCCCTACCTCAGCTATACAAAAAGGCTAAGCATGTTTCTGTGGAGGCAGAGTAATACCTTGTTCTTATTATATTTTGCTCAAGCTGTTCCTGCCATATCACAGCTGAAGGACGCTGAGCAGACCATAATCTGGCAGAAGGAACAATGTAAGTAGTATTCCTGTGTGCCCAGGGGCATGAAAAACAACAGAGTGTGATAGCACTGAAGCAGGGTTCCTGAGAATTTTACCCTGTAGATTGCACAAGGGCTCTGCCAGCTGGCTTGTCATAGACAAGAAACCTTTACTTCTCTGCACCCCTCTCTGACACAAGGTTTGATTATTTTTTACAGTCTGCAGTGTGGGGAAGTTCTTATCATACCCATGTCCTATAATCTCCAGCTGATGCAAGCAATGCAAATGCTATTTTTAGACATTCTCAAAAAAAAAAAAAAAAAAAATTGGAAATCTGGCATGAAACTTTGTACCTGTTTAATGATACTCAGCATGCCTGGGCAAGTAAACAGTACTGTGTCTGGCTGAGGTTAATGATACAAAGAAGGTGACACTGAAGAAACAGAAAAAGTATGCTACAACAGCAGCCAGATTTCGTCTTGGAGTGTCAGGAACTGCATTCAGTTGGTTTCTTATGGCATGTCCACACAAGAGGCCGTTGCTCTCCATGTCTCCCACCTTGCACCTGGTTTGCAAGAACAGGAAATCCAGATATGTAGGGTTGAAGGAGCCAAGACACTCTCAGCTCATATCCCCAGACTGAGAGGCCTGAACATTGCAGGGGTTGTTGTATTCCTTTCTAGATGAGAATCTAAAGTGGTGAGGAATTCACGTTGCATATCTGAACAAGTGCAATTCTCCTTTCCATCGTCTTCATTGTTTCATTTATTCGTCTCTTCATTTAGAACAGGAGGGTGGTAACAAAGAGATAGGAAGCCTTATAAATGGTGCTTTTTCAGTGTATTGTTGCTAGGAATTAATACATTTCCCTTTGTAAGAAAATATTATTTTTCAATTTGACAATGGAAATTAAAGGAAGCAAAGGCTAGACACACATTGTTAGTAAAATAACAATCTTCATTATCAAAAGCTTGAGATTGAAAATGTTAATTAGAACTCTTTAATTGATGTCTTTAAAGTAACGAATAAAAGGAGTCAGCTGATTTTTTCTAGTGATAACTGAATGGAAAGCAGAGAAGAAATTTAATTAGCAGTGATTTTACTAGAAAGTAGCACTTTTAGGAGAAAATTTTTCACCTTCTGGAGTCAAAATTCTCATTGAATTCTCACTGACATACAACTTCTCAATGAAACTCCACAGGATGAATCTTTTCCAATCTACATAAAACAGACTGTTCTCCTTCCTTCCCATTTCTCATACAAGGATAATTCCAACTTTTTTCATAAAAGAAACCCTATTGATTTCTGGAATATGAAATATGGAGTAATGTGAATTGCCTTAGACTAGGTATTTGTGCTCTAGAAGAGCTACTCTAAATTTCTTTGCGAAATATCTCCTTTTTCCCCCAAGAATTTTCTAATCCTTCAACAGGTACATTATTGAAATAGTCCCATCCTTCCTAATCCAAGCATATTGTCCTTTATAGCCCAGATGTAGAAAAAGAATGTGTAGGTTGAAAATTTGAGTCTTGATCACTGGTACAAGTATAGCATCCCCAGAAGTAAGTCTGCAAAGCGAAGAGGTGGGCTTTGAACCACAGAGCAGGGAAATGATCTCCACACTTTTTCTCCACACTTCCATCTGGAGCACCTGCTTCCAAACTGTGTCTTTCTCAGGGGGAGAGTGCAGTTCCAATGGAAAAGTGCAGCACTGGATACTCAAGCAGAGGAGGCAGTGCCCATTGGGCTGACCCCGAAGCTGGGACTTGCTTAGGTGTGGGCACTGGAGGCTGTAGCATCTTCTAAAAAGATACCTCTGGGAGGCAATCAGCACCTACTCTTTGGATGCCATGGCAAACAAAGGAGGAAGTGATGCCTCAAATGCCAATGAGGTACTGATGTTCTAATTACTGGACACAAAAATCTTTGAGAAGCAGCCTGCTGAGTTCCTATGAGCATCTTTAACCTCTAATTTGAGAAAGGTACAATCTGGCACACTGCTTCTGAAAAAACTTCTACCTCCTGCTGTAGAGATGTATAAGATTCCCTCTAGAACTGAAAGGAGGTGCACTGAATAGCTGTGGAACAGGTACAATCACCACTACTCCTGACGGGGGTCTTGTTGACACAGCTTACTGGAAAATCTCTGGTGTGAGAATAAAAGACCAGCTGACATCAACAGGGAGCAAGTATCCTCTGAAAATTACCAACATGCAAACATCATCCTGCAGGCCAAACTGAAATAATCTGCAAGGGGAATATAAATATGTCTTATTAAAAAAAGAAAAAAGGGGGAAAAAAAAAAAAGAAGAGGAAAAGAAAAAAAGTGAAGTGTCACATAAGGACAACCTTACCAGGAAATTCAATATTTGTAAATGAAATGATCATAGAAGATTCAGGTGGATGGCTTTATAAATCAGCATAATCCCAAATCCAGGTAGGTTAAATGGTGAAAGATGAAGATATATAACATCCCAAACTATAAACATCTGCAAGACCAGGCTTCCTGGGAAAAACATAAAGAGGGTCTCACACTGTATTTTGTTTGTATTTTGTTTGTTTAATGGCTCCTTCTCATTCCAAGGACACAGAGAAAGCTATAATTGTCACTTGGAAATTGCAATTTGGTGCAGCTTTTTCTTAGCTGTCAGCATCAGCAGCAGTGGATTTTTTTGCAACTAGCCATGAGAAGACATGATCCCTGCAGGCCAATCCTGACCACATGTGAACCTCAGGCAGGATGGTCTCAATCCCTTTGTGACTTGCTAGCATTGGCAAGAGCAGCCTGCTAATCTCAGAAGAGTTGAATCAGTATTAGAGTATTTCCTATAAATAGGAAGATAGTCCTGGAGTATCACCCAGAACTGACTGCATATGTGCACAGATAACAATGTTCCTGTTGTTATAAAGAAATCAATTTCCAGTTGCCTAAGTTATTTCATGTTACATTCTTGGGTTATTTTCTTCTATTTAAAAGAAAATCCTACCAGCAATTCCACCATTTCATGGCCTCACTGAGCTACTTTGCCTCATACAGACAAAAATCCCATTATTAAGAAGTCTATTTCTCTGCTGGCAAGATTGATAAAAAAGAAAATCTCCCAAATCTTCCATCAAAGTAGCAATGTAGAGGTTCACCTCCACTGAGACCACTACAGCAGCCTTTTACCATCACTCCAAGAGCTTCTGTAGACTAAGGAAAGCAGATTTATAAATACCTATATGTCCAAATCCCACTGGAGTAGCACTTTTTCTTCAACACTCACTGAATCTTGCTTTTCTCCCGCATAACAGAACCTTCTAGTTCTATTTAGACCTGAGTTCTCAGTCCCAAGAGCATGTGGTTTCTTTCTGGTGACCACCAGAGAGGAAAAGATTAAGGCTATTTTCTGAAGTTTAGTCTTCCCTAAGGGGATTTCTTGTTTCAACACAGAATGAATTAAGTCCTCTCTCCCTCTCAGATAACCAGCACCTGCAGGTTCAGAAGCTGGTACAAGCCTCAAAAGGTCTTTCCTTCCATCGACACTCTCAGTGACAAACTAAAAGAACAGATAAAAGCTCATTTGCCAAGATTCATGGTACCCTGGGCTGTCAAGAATTTCCAGGTTTCAAAATAAAAATGTATTTCTCCAGTAGTGCATTTCTTCCCTGAAATCTCTCAAATTAATTTAGATTTACAAAACTGAAAAAAGAGGACAGTTTGGCCTGGAGAAAGTTTCTTTACATTCCAGATGAAACATCTGAAGAGAAAAATCCTTATTTCAAAGTTTATAAAGATTTAAAGAATGAACCTAAAATAAATGCAAAATAAAACCATACATTTTCAACCAAATAATTCTGTATTAAAGACTAAGGGGTACATGTTTTTATACAAACCTCTTCTTCTTCCCAGTCTATCAAGTCCCAATCATAAGCAATTACTGCTCGCCTTCTTTTCCAAAACTCCAGAAAAACAGTGGCTAGAGAAAGTAGGGAAAAAGATGCAAAATTGTTTTTAAGTCAAGAAAATGTTAATGACTATCACAGAACTGTTGAATGAAGCTGTTACATTATTTTAATTTCTTTGCATAAATGGGTTTCTTTGAACAGCAAATCATGCTGATGATCAAAACTGCTTTCAAAAAGCATTGCTTTCTAAGGATTAGTTTGCTTGCTTCAAGTATGATTGAAGCTTTAGAGATTTCATTTCGTGCTAAATGAGAATGTTTAATTTCTAACCAACCAAGGGACTGCTCTCAAAGAATAAAATCGTTCCTGTGAGTCATCACTGCTAGATAAAGCAGATTTTTGATGAAGCTAAAGGTTTCTTGGGGCCATTGCACATAATGGAGTAACTTTCTTTCTTTGAAGATCATTTACATTACCCAGAAACCAGAACCCAGAGGAAGCACAGTCCAGTGCATTTGAAAATCTCTAGAGTACTACTGGGGAAATAGGAACTTCTGGTTTACACCTTTTTAATTCAACCTTTTTTTTTACAGTACATGAGTTTGTATATGGGGTGTGGTGTTTATGTCTGATAATTAAACATTGTGAGCTACAGCCCTTATTGATAGAGTTCAAGATGGAGTAACAGACCTGCACATGACAGCTGTGCAAAGATGACTGGGAGTAAAATTAGAAAAAGCTGGGAGGTTGTATTCAGATTCTGAACAGAAGTTCTAACAGTATGCAAATTATAGGGTAAAATACAGTTGCTGCTGCCTGGAAGGAATGTGGGTGGCATGCCCAAAACCTATTCCACCACGACTCCCCATATATCCACCATGCAAATTTAAGCACATGGTAAAGGGAAAGGAGGGTGGAGCAGAATGGAGACACAGAGGTCAGGCTCTGACGTAATCCTCGCAGAGAGGGGAACTTGGTGGTCCTTTGCAGCTGATAAATGGCCAGGGGAGACAGGAGAAGGTGTCTTTTTGCTGAGCCAGCAACCATGGTGAAATTGTTGTCCCTGGATGAACTGGGTTCATTAAAACCTAACTGTAATATTAACACACACCTCCATCCCAAAGTTACCCACCTTCAAGGTACGACCTCCCCTCACTGGGCATGCACTTTATATTTCATTGAATATATATTTAAGAGAGAAGTGGGAAAATTTTACACCTATCAATAACAAAGGTGTGTATCACTAGAGCCACTCAAGCTCCATCTAAATGTAAACAAATAGTATAAAAGTAAGTTAAGAATGGGAAAAATTTAGAGAAGACTCCATCATAACTTCTGGGATTGGGGACGGGCTGAACCTGTCTCCTCCAAAGAAATGTCTGTTGTAATAATTGTATTCTATACTCGCGAAATGATCTTCTTGAGCTAGGTTTGATTGATTATTAGGCCTTGTCTGGATATTGCTTTGAATACATTTTTGCAGTCAGTTACTGTCACTGTCAATCTTTGAACTTTAACCTGTCACAATTTTCCATTCACAGTGTGTGTATTAGTAAATGTTATATCCTAAACTGTTGGTGTGAGTCCTTCAAGGGCTCTGGCAGTTGCCAGCAGTGGGCAGTACTTGAATTAAAGTGCGAAGACCTGGGAGAGGGTCTCTCTTTTGCTGTTGGTGTGTGTCCCTGAACAAGTCAGTGGAACCATTGTCTGACCCAGTGGGCAGCTCAGTGGAGAGTCACCATAACAGGACACTGACAGAGTGATCAGACACAAAGGTGTTGGCTTCCCTGGAGCAATGACAGACCAATCGAATACAAAGGATTTGAGGAAATTCCTGCTTTAATATGACAACTGTGCTTTCATTTTGTGATGGAAAGAAAAATCAAGGAAAAAGTAATAGTATAATATGCTCATAATCCAAAGATTAATACTCAGCCTGCTTAAAGTTACAGTGGTGTTAAACATTTATTATGTGTAAAGGATGTAGAAAAGTTAATGTTACCACAAATCAATGGGCAGGCTTCCTCTCCCACTGTGAAGTGGAGAGGAAGCCTGCCCTTTATTGCTCACTGAGAAGCAGCAGACTGATAACCAGAGAACACAAACTCTTTGTTCATGAGCTAGCACAGTATCAGCTGTAAAAGTGTCACAATCATCTGGCAATATAATTCACATCCAGTCATAAAAGCTTCTCCTTAATGGGCTGTTTGCCCTACTGCAGCATATTGATAAAAATGGGACCCGATACTAAGTACTGGCATCAGTTTGGCAAAAGTTAATTTTTAGACAGGAAGAATTATGTTTTATTGTACTAGCTAGTGCAGTGAAAGTGTGCTTAGGAAATGAACACTACAAGCAGACAAGGTAAGGTGTCAAAAGCATGTGTAAGGAAGAAGATATTTGGTTTATATTTGGTTTGAGGGCATTTTCATATATCAGGCAATTATTTGTCTGCAAGCTGGAATTATGTTACACCAGGTAACACCCACTTTGATTTTAGTCTTATAGAGAGTCATGAGCCTAATGCTTCTATAAGTGTTTGTAATAGTTGCAGTATGATTGGTTGTGATCAGCAAAACCTGTAAGTCCTTATGAGGCTCCACTGCTACTGAGCCACAACACGGTTCATTCCTTGATTTTTTTTCCTGGTAGAACTGCTTCTCTCCTATCAAAATATTGCATTATTTTGTTCAGGCTAAACAAGTAGTCCTGCACTGTTTGGAAACCTGGGAGGAAGAAGCCTGATTGATTTCTGTGGCTTTGTTTCAATTCCAGAAAGCTGCTAGTAGCAGAACTCCAGTAGGTGCTTGAGTCCCAGCCCTAAACATCTCAGATAAATCTTTGTTGAACAATACTTCTTTTCTTTCTTGTTTTTCCCACACCTGGAGTGAAGAATTTATACATATTATGTTCAGCACATTTAGCACCTGTCAGAGTAAGTATGGGAAGTTCCTGAATCGTCTTTAAAGAGTTATTTTCTAATCATTAAGTAGTAAATATGATGTTCTGTACAGTGCTGTTTTAGCTTTCACTGTGTTACACTTTTCTCCCTCTATTCAGGTCAGTATGCAGCTTTTCCTTGCTATATATTTTAAAATGTGCTATAAATAACTATCTTTGATTGATTCACTGTGATACTGAGGTCTTCTAAAAGCACTGCATTTTCAAATTTCTCTGCTTATTCTCTAATTGTAGTTTTAACTACAAATATCCAATACAAACTTCAGCATTCTTTTCTGACTTTGACATTCAATAGGACACAGTTGTATTTTTCCATTTGTGTAAACCAGATCCTGAGTTTTCTCAAAAATTTCTGTTTGGGATTTTGCATTTCTTATTGGCCTTACCTACCAGATCTTTTACTAGCTTTTCCTATACTACGTTTGTCCTACTTCAGAACTCAACCTTGCAGCTGGGTCCTCAATACCCACTTGTACAAGCAGCTGGCTTAACATCATTTCCTCAGATGCTTTTGTAACAAGTTGTGATCTTATCTCGTAATGCAAATGGCCTCTTGTAGCAAACAGCTTTACCCTGACCTTCTCTCAGAAATCCTCTCTCCACTGTATTTCAGAGCACCATTTAATATATCCATCCTGACTCCTAGAATATATTCTACATACCAGGAGTACTGCTGAAGAACATCCTTAAATTCTATCTCCTTGGAGAGCAGATTAATGTCAACATTTAATGCTAGAGGCAGGATTTGTGGAAAAGTAATATCTTTTATTAGACTAACAGATACATACAGAAAAATTGTTTTATGTTGGCATTTCTTATTGCTTGAAAAAAGTGTTAAATTCTTCATGCCTGTCCTCTTTTTCCCCTCCCAGTTTTGCCTTTCAGCGAGAGTTCTAAAGCTACTTCCTTTATCAAAGGAAACATGCTACACAGGAAAAAATTTCAAAAAGGATATTTCTCGCATCCCTTAGCTCCCCAAAGTTGTGCACAGAGAGAGAAAATGCCACCAGCCTACCGTGTCTTCAGTATGGCTTTAGAAATGATAAATTGCTGGACTTTTCTTTTGAACAGTTACAGAATTTTGCTCCAGAGTTTCAGGAAACATCTAGGCAGTTACAGCTTTGCAATAGGTTTCCCCAGTACCTCCATTGGAAAAGCAAAATCTACAATTCCATCTGGCTTTACTGAAACATGCTGAAGTCAACTGAGTGTCAAATTTACCTAGATTTTTTTAAATAAGAATTACTTTTTCCTTCACTTTAAATGTCAATATTTTTTTTTTTCAATTAACATCCTTCTCTCATTTTCTGTCTCTGGAAAAAATCTAATTTAGGCAGTAAAAAGAGAGGAACTTTTCCTAGATATGGGAGTTGCTTTATCATCAAGCCAAACATTTCTCAAGGCATACATAAAGAACAAAGTGGAGGTGTTTCTCCCTAGCACAGAAACACAAAATACAGTATTGCTTCACTATTTTTGAAAGCTTTGAACACCTGAATAATGTCATCAAGAAAAAATTATTTTCCAGCTTCTGACATGATTGCATCACAGTGAGCATCAATGGCAATCTGTTCACCGATGAAAAAATTTAAAAAAATGTTAGTGATTATAGTGACTCACTTTTTCCCTATAAACCACAAAGATTTATAGCTTCAATCTGTTTGAAAGGGTATTTCCTTTCAACAGAAGATTCAATACAGAAAAAAACTTTTACAAACTAATAAAGAATTCCTTACATGCACTGAAGGGAGACCTTTTGTCCTTTGATAATTCAGTTAAAAAGAAAGTTTCCTTAAGTCATATGGCCACACCTGCATTTGAAACTCCCCAGCAAATGACTGAGGCTTCTCTCTCAAGATGGGAGCTTACTAATGGATCTAAAGACAATGAAGAAAATGAAGATAACAAAACAGTAAACTCTGGCTAAAGAGGTAAGAGTTCTAGCTGACTTTTCTTTTTACTTTCATTCTCTTTTTGTGAAAACACTGTGATGTTTATTTAATATGTCAGTGTCTGTCAAACTGGATCATCGGGAAGGCTGAACTTTTCACAGCCAATATTTTATGAGCTTGCCAGTTGTTTCATGCTGACAGAAAAAACATTTCTGCAATCAAACTGCTATCATTGATTCTTCTTCTCTTCCTCTGCCATGATTTACTGCCATGATGGCAATGCCTGCAGCTGCCAGTAGGCCTGCTGCAGACTGAAATCCCATTTAATACAGGCAGCAAGCCAGCCCCTAAATACAGTACCAGAAAATCCCTGGAAAGTGTGACTTCCCTTATTTGAATGTTGCTTTAGCCCTATCTGCATGGAAAATATCTCCACAATCTCACTGTTTTCCCTGCAAACTCTTCTTTAGGAAGTATGGAGGCAGAGGATTGCCCCATTCCCCAGGCCATACCCCGCACTCACAGCTCCTGCTGGTGCTGCCCCTCTGTCCCTCCTGGCAGCCAGCTCCCAAGCACAGTGTAAGCCAACAGAGGTGCTGGAAAAGCTCTCACCCCAGCTGCTGTCCTACAGTCTCTTCTCCAGTAGCCAAATCATCTGGGGACAGCTTCTGTGGTATTTTTGTCTTATCTCACTGTGGACTTAGGTGCTGTAGATGCATGGGTGGGCAGTGCCTCGCTCAGTCCCGGCAGGCTGCTGTGGAGATTCCTGGGGGAATCTGGGTCTGGGAGTCTGACAGTGATGCTGAAGGAGGGGGAGGAAGGACAAGCTAACCAGAGAGAGATGTGCTTCCTGTCGACTGGAGAGAGGAAAGAGAGGAAAGGGCCTACAACATTTTGTAGGCAGGCATGTTCGACCTCCTCAGGCTTCTCAAAGGCAGTGACCACAAGGCAGGACTGGGCATGGTGACCTCTGCGAGGGACTGCCCTTACCTAGAGCTACTTTCCTTACAGCCCTTGATCTGGGAACTGCTAAGACACACAAACCATGCTGTGAGCACAGCTGTTTTCTGAAAGCACTGTTATGGTCAAGGACAAACAAAAGTACTGGTGTAAAAATCTGCCCTCCGAAGAAATGCTCACCAGCAGTTAGGAACGCTGCCATAAGTGTTCAGCAACGTTAACCCATCAATTTTCCTAGCTAGAGATGGCCCTGCCTGTACATTGTCTTGGAAATTCTCAACTTCAGTGAACACATGGAGAAAGAGTTTGGAGAAGCTGAGTAAGCATCTAAAAGAAATCTTTAAGGCTTAGAAATTTTTGATGATTCTTAGCTCTATGTAGCTCTAAAACAAAGTTGAAATATCAAGCAGAAACATAAAGACTGCATGATCTATGGATTTTTCTTAAATATGATTTGTAAAATTTGAATATTTTCAATATTACATGAAATGGCATAAATAGGCTTGATTGGTACATGACCTAATTTAATTGGAGGAAGGAACTGAGAGACAGGTAAGCCAATCTGTGTTGTTCTGGTGGCTCTCATGTTGCCTCTTGGATATTTCTTGTGGTTCAGTAAAGAGATTTGCCATTTAAAGTTAAGATTATAAGAATTACTTAGGCACCTTTCCAAAGTACTTGGAAATGTGTGAGTAAGAACAGGAGAACAATGACTAAATCCAGACAGTGCAAGGACTTGGATGCTGTTGTTGAGACCCCTTGTTGAGCCATTTTCTACAGTTGTTAACTTTCTCTCACAATGGCTTGGTAGCAGCTAAGAGCCTGGGCATGTTCATGTTTGAAATAATTTTTTGTGCTGCCAGAAATTGCTGGTTCCTCTTGCCTTCAATTCTGCCTACATGACATACTAGGAAAAATAGTTAAGCCAAAAATAGAACATTTCTATGGGCAAAATTCAGCCTCCATGGCAACAGTTAGACCACACTAAGATCAATTTGCCATTCAATGAAATCTTTTATTTATTTCATCGGAGCTTTGCTTTCACTGCAACCAGCTTACATGGATTTAAGTTTTACTGCCTTTCTGCAAGGTGGGGGAAAAATGTTAGTCCATTTTAATACTGACACTAAACTGAGCTGCCCTAAGCTAGGAGAAGCCCTGAGCAGTAATAGAGAAAAGGGCTTAGTACCAATAGATTTAAAAATGGTTAGAAATTCCCACAGAATTATATATATATATATATATATAAACTACATATATATTGCATTCATGTTTTTGTTTTAATTAAAATTATTATCAAGTAAAAACATGATTCCACCAATTACATATTTCTTTTGCAGAAAGAGGAAAGTCTCAAGCCCATATTCTCTTTTTAAGTGTCAGATAAAAAGTGTGCTGGAAAACAAAAAGGCCTGTGTTGCATCATATTCTTTGAGAAAAAGATGGTGCAATTAATATCAAAATGAAAACTTACCCCACACTGCCATGAAAACAGCAAAAAAGACAGTAGCTCCATTGTCAAAAAGGTGGGTTACCTGAGAGATATATTAACAATGTGATCAATTTGTGATAATAAGCCTTTATTTTTGATTTTCACCTACTAAAATTAATGTGATCATGAGTTTAGCTGGCCTGACAATCCTGAGGGTACTTCCCTTGACGTGTGAAATCCGCCTGTGAATTGACAGGACTATTTGCCAGCCTGGCCTGGGACTGACCCCTGCCAACAAGAGATGTGAGCATCATTTCAGACCCAAAGTATTAATTTTATGGAGCCATGCAGAGAGGATGGATGAGAAGATAACGGCCAATGTCAAGGACATTGTAACACATAGCTCTAGGATATGACCTCTGACACTGCTGAACCTCTGAGTGCAAATTGCATTCAAATATTTTCCAACCCAAATTAAACTGATGAAAGACAATGTTAATGTTGGCTGAGCTTGATCTGCCCCTTCAAGATTTCATCTACCCAGGCTCACTAAAGGCAAATGCAAAAGGCAAAATTCATGCTTTTGCCAGGAAGTATCTCTATTTGCATAGCCTAAAACATACCTTGGCATAAATGCAACTGTCTGACAACCTCATGAAGGGGCAGTATTTATCACATATAGGACACATTATGATATCTGTAGCTTGGCAGACTTCTTTACTGGAAAAAGAGAGAAGACAAAAATTAGTATCTTGATTATTACAACAATCTGCACAACAATCTGTCTGGATTGATAAGCTTTGCTAATATTCAGTTACTCATTGAACAAAACTGGTCTGTAACTGAAGCCAAGATGTTCGTAACTGCATGTGTATAATTAATATTTGCTGACTGTCTAAGACTATAGAGTTTACAGTCACAGCTGCAGAGTGCAGTTCTCCAGGGCAACCTAGTATCTATTTTGTCTTTACCATTTCCAGCTTCTCCTTGAGTAAGACTGACTTTTGTAGGAGGAGGGTGAGGATAACTTCAGACAAAGTTATTGTTGTGATTTAAGTGCACAAAAACTTAGAGATGCAGCACTCAGCAGAAGGTCCAGGGGTACCTTCATCTGAGGAATGCCTCTCTGTGGTGGATCTTGGGAAAGGCCTTATCGAGAGTGAAAATTCCCCACCCTTGTGCTGGCCTCTTAAAGACTAATGGAAGAGTCTGCTTTTCCCCTACTTCATTCTGAGTTGCCAGCACCATTAGCAACTGGAATTGGGAAAGAAGAATTTCCTTCCATCCCAATTCAGGAGCATAAAACATGGGAAGTTTGATACTGGGTACCTTAAGCTGTCTTTTCTTCACTGGTCATTCAACAGTTTAAAATGAAATAATTAACAGCTTGTGGGAAGCTCAAATTATTCATAATAAACAACAGTTGCAATTTTTTTTTTAAAGTTCCCACATTACCTGACTTGGCAGTGGTTCAAAGTGGTGACTCCATACAAAAAGACAAACAATCCAATGAAGGCAGCTGGGAAGAGCATCCCTGTGTACCAGCCTAACCAGGCAAAGTACAGCCCAATTTTCTCACCAAAGTACCGTCTGTTTTAAAACAAAACACAGCAAAGTTACCTGCTAATTAGAATAATCTACTTAATCTTGCTCATTAGTAAAAAAAATATATCTATCATATCTGAAGAGTAGATTAAAGAGGAGAAAAAGCCTTCAACTAAGCTTCTAAATACACACTGAGGGACCTTTCTCAGAAATGAACTTAAAACATTAATTAAAAAATTCAATAACCACAGTTTACAGTTAGATAAGTGATAACCTCGTGAAGGAAACACTGAGTTACTTTTAGAAAACTAGTTCTTTGTATTTGGGAAATTGATGGTGTGCTTTGATTTTGGCTGTTTGATTTTACTGCCTGAATAACTGCATTGAAATAAATTTTATCCCTAAATCTTGTATAACAGCAAAAATTATTTGAGTTCAAATTAGTTCTAAGAAATTAATTAACGAGACTTCATTCTCCAATACAGTTTGTATTCATTTGATTATTTATTTTCTTAGCTCATTTGATTATTATTTTCTTAGAAAACTAATTTCATTATTCTACTGCAGTGGAAAGTGAAGTGCAAGTAAGGTCCATCATCTGGCATTGGTTTGAGGAAAGCAGTCTGAATTCATTTTAATTTATTAGATATATTGCTCAAAAACTAGCAGCAAAGTAGCCAGAAAGTTTTATCTTGCTACATACATATTCATTAGCAATTTTCCTTCTCCTAAACACAACCAAACCTTTATTAATATGTTAGACAATACATCAAGCCCACAAAAACCTGCTGAACTCATCAGCAGAGGAGCAGGCTCATGTACTGTCCTATTGATTTTTGCACAGTAGATTTTAGGGGATTATTTGCAAGATTGGTTTTAAAGAATGATGCAAGATGATATTCTTGTGTTTCAGACATTTTGTAGACAACTTAAACTTGCATACCCGCTCAGTTTGAAAATAGCTGCTGCTGGAAACTCTCTTTTACTCTAATGATGCAACTTCTGATGTATCCAGAGTATAAGTGCAGTGAGCCAGCACTGCTGGATCCTCTACTCTACCAGAAAACATCACTGGCCAAACTTTCTCAGCGAGAATGGAAAGCTCTAGGACTGTCTCTAGGGCTGGGTGCACTGGAGGACACTTGGTCTGGACTGCACAAAATTAGCTGTTTTCAAGTTGTAATTAAAAATTTCCAGTGTGGGAAATATCTCTCTGGCCTGAGCTCATGCTCTGATGGAAGGTACTGGTCTGCAGTGACTATTTTAATTTGAGTTTACCCACTCAAGTATTGTCATTTTGTTTTTATTCTTCTGTCATTCAACAGAGACTCAAATTCACAGACTGAAGAGATGGTAAGCTAACACTAGTATGCTCAGTTCTGACAAGGGCAGCAGGTCTGATTGTGGAAAATACACTGCAAACTGCTTTTTAAGACCTGACTTAAGAGTGAAAATGAAACCTTCGGCCTGATTATTTTCCTGACATCTAGGATGTCAGTCTGTGCCTGCACCTCCAAAAATGCAAACTCACATTTGAGCTTACTTCCACTAAGTATGGATGACTTATTTTTCTCCATGTACATAGTTCAAAGTAGTGAAGTCCACCTAACTTTCATCAAGCTTTATTTTTTACTTCATTCCCTACACTCAAGGACGAATGCTTTCTCGTTCCAGCCCTCTAGCTGACAAGTATTAATGGCAAAAATAATCTCCTACCCTGTTGAGCCCTTCAATCTAACCGTGCAAATCACAGTATTCTTTTTTGATCTAGAAATCAAACACCTTCATCCTAGAAGAAGACCCAAGCAAAGTTCAGTGTGTACATAAAGAAGACTGTCCCTGATGAGGAGCAACTCATCTCTGAAAAGTAAGGAAAAGGCATATGAGCCAGGTTTTAAAAATAAATGAGGGATGTTGACATTACTTTGATACGTGTTGGTTTAAATATGAATAAACAACCTCTGAATTCCATTATTGCCCTCTGCAACACAGCTGGCACTCTACAGGCACAGGCTGTACTTCTGTAAATTGCATCAGGATCAACTTGATATATCAAGTCTTCTGACCCCAGAGTTTGCATTTTTCTCCTTTTAGTCTCTGCCCAGATACCACTCAGTTAAATGCTATGGAAACAAACTGTGCCACTGAGAAGGTCTTTGGAGGCCTTCCTAGATGCCATATTCAGAGCAGTTCCACATTTATTCCAATATGTAATTCAGCTAGTCTGGACCATCATGACCCTCAGGAGATGGAAAACGTGTAGATGCCTTTGTCACTCCCTTCAATTTGCCCCAAATATTTGTTTGAAGAACAAATTTGTTTCTTCTCTTCTTCTGTCACAATGTAAAGAACAGAATTTTCATGTGGCTTGCTTCAGTGATGGCAGTTCTCTCTGAGCTAGGGCTCAGCAATGTATATGAAGAATTCCAGAGGTTTCTTTCCAGAATGCATCACTGTGCCTGACTTATACCTAAATTTCACCTGTTATCATTCTACTCATTTCAAGGCCTCTTTGAAATTTTCCAGTGCTGATAACATCTTTGTGTTCTTGTTAACTTTGCTAATTTATTACTGACCAGATATTCAGATTCATTATATGGACAGAAAAAAATTGTTTGAGTCTTTAACGGTTCTCCCACAGAAAATTTTCTCCACAATTAACCTAAAAAGCAGCGACATAAAAAACCCCCAAGCACCCAATAGAACAATCTGTCTCTCCTATCCTTATGCATGCTGTACCATCAAAATAATAATAAAAATGTAATTTCAGCTTCTCAGGTGTAAGCTAGCCTGTATACTAGCCCTTCAATACCAGTTACCTTAATGGTGAACAGTATATCCCCTCTACCCATTCCAGTGATAGAGCTATGACTTAATTGGGTCAAGATTTCAATATCCATATTTATCAATAAGGCACATTTTGGGAAAGTATTAAGCTACAAAGTCTAATTTCCAACTTATGAAATGTGATATTGGATTATCCTATGTTTAATGACTCTCACTACAGAATACAGAATGCCTAGGAGGAAGTCATGGATCTAGAATGTAGACATATCAGGGCTCAAGGCAAGGACCTATCTATTTTCATTAACTCTTTTGCAGGTAAGAATGAAATTCTGTACAGAACTTTCGACACCACAGAAACTAGAGCTTTCCAGCAGTGTTTTGGATGTATGAAGCTCTCATGTCAGAAGCAATGGGGTGGGTGGGAAGGCTTGACAGGAGACTGAAAGGGAATAGTCAGCCTGTGATCAAGACATTTAATGGAAACATGGAGCAAAATGCAGGTTACACAGGCATCAGTTTTTGTTTCCATGTTCATTTAGATACCTTTACAATCATGTAAAAACCAGTTTTCTCCCTGCATTTTTGTCTCGTCAGTTACATGCACAAGCAGCAGCAGGAGCAATTTGTGCACAATCAGGAGGGAAACAGCAATGCACAGAAGTGTGAAGGAGGTGACCCAAAGTGCCCAGGAATCACTGCAACTGTTGCTGTTGATTTACATGGTCCCAGAGCATATAAATATAATGAGACCTGTTTCTTTCCAATTCTAATAAATTCTAAGGGTCATAAATTATTCTTGTAAAGTATCTATGGACACTAAATTCCAAGAGATGTATAATTAAAGTCATGGCACCACATCTGTTGACTAATAGGAGTGGCTATGTAATTATGCCAACTCTGTGCCATCGTACTGCCACATGTTTCAAAGCAGAGTGGAAGCAGAATCATGCAATTTCCCTGAAATTACTTTTTCTCATTTATTTTTAGTGACTAGTATTTCCATAACAGCCAGCTGATGAGATGAAATCTCATCTGAATCTGGGAGTTGCCAAACTGGCAGCACAGGAGATGAAAACCTCACTCTAGCATCTAAGGAAAAAATAAAAGAGCACTGGAGTATGAACATTTTCACTTACCATTGTGGTAACTTGACTAAGGTAGAAATAGTACATCTATTGATGACACAAATGTACTATCTACATCTAATTTATTTCTTAGCCTTTCTAAAGCATAATGTCAACTAACATTGTAAATTCTAACAACTAACAGTGTAAGTTCTGGCCAGATGTCTGTGGAAGAATCAATATCCAGCCACTCCTTTTGTACAGATGACCACACTACACCCTTCAAGTACAATTCCACATAGCTGTTATTATGGGCTAAAAAAAAAAATATTTTCCTGCTGTAGAACAGGCACTGAAAAAAGCTTCTTTTTAAAGTGTGCCCACTGAGACACTCCCAAGTGAAGTGAACAGCAGGTCTTGCTGGTGTCATCAGTTCTTCAAGGAAAAGTCTCCAGCTCAACAGACATGTGAACTGCTGAGAGTGGCTGTACACATGGAAGACTCATTCACAGATGCTGGATTACTCACATTTTCTTAGCTCCTCCCAAATCTTCAAATCCGCTGAAAACTCAGCAGGAGCTGAGGAAATGTGAGTAATCCAGCATCTGTGAAGTGAGAAGGAAAAGGCATCCCCTTCTCTTTGTTGTTACCCTCCTTCAGTGAATTCACCACAGCTGTGGGTGTGTTCCAGGCTGCACATGGCAGGCTGGGCTGGGGCTGCAGCTTTGGACCTGCTGATTTTGGTGGCTTGTGACTCAGGCTGCTGCCAGTGCTCAGGGAATCTCACAGCTGCCCTTGCCCCTCTCCTCTTTGGGTAAACACCTACTCAGCAACACCAGGACACTCCTGACTTCAGCTAGGGAGTCTACAGCAATTGCCATTTTTTTTTTTTTTTAATAGATTTTGAAAAATCTGTCTCATGAAAAAATAAACTTAAAAAAAATATTTAAACCCAGGCTATGCAGGAAGGCTGCTATCAAGATCCAGAATAATCATATCTCTAACATTTCTTATTCTGTAACCATTTATTCTCATACTTTAAAAAACCTTTCAGATGCCTGATCATCAATTTAAACCAAGCACAAGATATTGCCTCAAGAGCATTTCCACAAACAAGAAGTGATGAAGAACAGTAGCCATGACCACTATGGAAAAATAATTATAAAACTCTATAGAGATAAGTTTGTTTGTACTGTGATAATAATATCTTGTTGTGTACTGGGAAATTAAAAGCAAAAAACCCCTTCAGTATAACTGTTGGCTCTTCCATAAATCAGCGATTTCTATTGTGAAGTTTGACAAAAAAAATCCAAATTTCTATCCAGTGTATTAAAAAAAGAAATAAAAAGCTTTTGGTATTAAATTATGAGATTTAATAAATTATTTTGCAAAGCATTTAAAAAATGACATGACTCAGTAAAACTTTTTATTGTATTTCTTAGTTAGCTTTTTATCCATGGAAATTAAACTCTCAGTTTTGTGAAATGGATGGGTTTTATACGGCCTTAATCAGTAACACTGTCTGTCTCCAGGGCTACCCTCTGCAAATCTTTCATCTGGAAACAATTTTGAGAATAAATAAGAGCAATTTTCTATTAGTCACAGGACTTATGAAAGAGGCAATTAATAAGCTGGACCAATTGCATGTTGTGGATGACCCTTCCTGGTGGTCGATCTATCTTCAGTGCTCCTGATACATCTGAAGACTTTATTAATAGGCTCTTGTAGCTCCATGTTCCTCTCTTCAAGTAGAAAAAGCCTATTACTGTCCAATACTAGTTCTGCCATCATGATCAGTAAAGGCTCTGGCTCTCTCTATATGCGTAAGAAATATGTTATCCTCTATTAGTGCATGCAAGGCTACTTGAAACAATTATTTAAAAGGACTGTAAGAACTTGGAATCACATCTCAGCTTTCTCAGCATTTTTTTCTTTGCAGTCTGCTTGCAAGATGAATAAAAATCTGGACAGTGGTGATGTGGCTGGTCTGAGTTAGAGGGTAGTGGTACAGAGGAGACTTCCACCACCAGTGCTGTGAACACAGTAGCACACTCAGCAACTGTAAGCTCTGCTCTGTGACATTTGTAAGCACCATGAAACTTCATCTAGAGCTCATTCTGTGGTTGCTTTTTGGAAAAAGATCTAGTTGGTGAGAGTCTATCTTTCACCAAAGCCATGCTCCAAGGAGGAACTCCTCCTGTGGACAGCTGTCTAATCAAGTATATCCAGCCTTCACAGATTCTTCTCTTCCTTTTTTTCTCTCTTAAATATCCTGTAAACACTTCATTACAAATTATGGTGCCAGGAAACACTGGAAGGAAACTTCTTTAACTTTCAGGTCCTTCTACAAATTCCTCTATAAATATTTCTTTGGATGTAGTGTCACTATGAAATAAATGATTTCCCATGACTTCAGGCTCAGTTTTTAAAACCACACGAATTAAATAAGCTTTTCATGGTTTTGTCAGAAGTAAAACAACCTGTGCTCAAAGCATCTATAATGTGACATAGCAAAAGCAGGTAAGTCTTACCTTACAAGATCCAGTGGCTGGTATTTATACCACACTCCCCAGGAAGCCCAGCACTCATAGAGCAGGTGTCTG